>NW_027556098.1:408411623-409011623 GCF_003287225.1 Phascolarctos cinereus | reverse complement strand
TCTGGGGTTTTCTTGTCAGAGATACTGGAGTAGCTTGTCATTTCCTTTTCCGGCACATTTTACAGGTGAGGAAACTGAGGCAAACGGGGTGAAGTGACTTGCCTAAAGTCACCCAGCCAGTAAGTGCCTCAGGTCAGATTTGAACTCAGGTCTTCCTGACCCCAGGCCCTGCGCTCTATGCACTATGGTGCCACTCAGCTGCCCAAAAGAATAGCCTAGGTCAGCCTTTTGACTGAGTCCAAGTTCTACAGAACAACTTCTTTTATTGAGGGGATTTGTTCTGTGAAATTTGGATTCAGTCAAAGGGCTGCACTTGAGGACCTAGAGGGCCACACATGGCCTTGAGGCCACAGGTTCCCCACCGCTGGAGTAGTCGATCATAAAAAAAACAAAGCAGTAAGTTAAAATTACACAAAGTTTAAGAGGTTTTGGTTAAGAAAACATATCAATGCAAATAGAAAAAGGGAAATCATCTACGGCAGGGGGTGGGAGCAGGAATATATTTTGCATCAAATAAGGACAAGGACTGGGAGCGAATCTGTGATTTCATTGGCCTGGGGAACTCCCAGGTGGGGAAACTCTCTCCATGGGAGCAGGTCAGTACCCTCTCTGCCTCTCATAGTATTAGTCTGTTGCATAGAGCACTGAGAGGCTAAGTCAGCAGGGTCACCCAGCTGGCTTGTCCATCAAATATCACTGATGAAAGTCTGATATCCAAGATCTATAGAAATATCTCAACTGTAGAGGACACAGAGCCATTCCCCATAAGATGAGGGATAAAAGGAAATGTGAACAGGGAGTTTTCCAAGCAATCTACTAGCAGATGATAGAGTCTGGGACTGAACCCATGGTTTCACTGGTTCAGGAAACTCATAAGTAAAAAAGTCCCTTCACCAATGCAGGTGAGCACCTTCTCTGAGTTTTGTGGAGCTTATGTGACTTTCCTAGGGTCACACAACTACTGTGTATGTTATAAGGGTCTTCTCAGCCTAGATGCCTATCCTCTATCCACTATTCCACGTGGTCTGTCACCGTACAAAAACAGGCTCCAAATCGCCAATAATAAAGGGAAATGCATGTTTGAAAGAGCTCTAACATTTCCCCTCACGTCGAGCAAATTGGCAAAAATGACCAAAAATGGAAAGGGTCAGTGTTGGAGGGACTGTGGGAAGAAAGGCCCAGGAGTATACCATTAGCGCAGCTGTGAACTGGTCCTATCATTCTGAGAAGAAATCTGAAATTTTGCCAGAAAAAAAAATCACTAAACTGTTTACCCCCTTTGACCCAGCAATTCCACCACTGAGCATGTAGCTCGATAAGGCCGTCCTTCTTACTCAAAGAGGTCCAAAAATGACATTACGCTGTCAGGGTCGAAGTACAGTGTGCCCCACTGGGGCTGATCAGACCAATACGAGCTGATTCCCTTGGCCCATGGACTGACCTCTTTGCAACAAGGAGCACAGAGCCAGGGGGGCAGCTAGGTGGCACAGTGGATAGAGCACCGGCCTTGAAGTCAGGAGGACCTGAGTTCAAATCTGGCCTCAGACCAAACACTCGACACTCACTAGCTGTGTGACCCTGGGAAAGTCACTTAACCCCAATTGCCTAAAAAAAAAAAAAGGAGCACAGAGCCAGAGCACCATGACGAGAAAAAAGAAACACTGTCTGTATTTATGCCTCTTCCTTTCTTTTGGACTTCTGGGTGAAGTCAAGAGCTGCCCTGAGCCCTGGGGACAATGGGACAATTAATCAGGCGTGCAGAGTGGGGCAGGAGGGGAGAAAAGGGGAGGAGATTATCCTCATCCGGAAGATCATGGATCTAGAGCAGGGAGGGTCTTATGAGGCTTTCTAAGTCATCCCACTCCCCACCCCCATTTTAAAGATGAGAAAACTGAAGCCTACAGACATGCGAGTGACCTGACCGAGGTAACACCGATAGCAGGCATCCAGGGAAGGATTTGAACCTGAATCTCTAACTGGAGTATTCTCTAACTAGAGAATAAGGAAAAGAAGTGGGTCAATATCCTGCTACCCTTGTATGGATGGAATAGGAGAAACTCATGGTTTTGCTGGCTTCGCCCTCCCTCTTGTGGCCTGAAGCAGTGTTGCACTCTGATAAACGGGGTCAATTCCTCCAAAGACATTCAAGGGCCCCCAGGAAGGAACAAGCTCGAGTCAAGCATCACCTGGTGACTAACTCGGACATTTCATCCCGAGTTGAACTTCTACCCAAGTATCAACAGCCATAAGCCAATGCTCTAAGTAGCTGTTCTTCAGCTTTTTGGTCTCAGTAACCCATCACACTCTTAAAAACTGTTGAGGGCCCCAAAGGGCTTTTGTCTATGGGATACATGTGTGTACATATACATATATTCACATATACACACATACAAATACATGGGTCTGTACATATATGTGGGTATATATAACGGGTTATGTTGGTGAGCTGTTTCAGTCATATCTGACACTTTGTGACCCCATTGGGGTTTTCTTGGCAGAGATTCTGCAGTGTTCTGCCATTTCCTCCTTCAGCTCATTTTACAGATGAGGAAACTGAGGCAATCAGGGTTAAGTGACTTGTCCAGGGCCACACAGCTAGTAAGTGTCATGCCAGATTTGAACCCATGAAGATGGGTCTTCCTTGTTACAGGCCCTGTGCTCTATCCACTGCACCATCTAGGAAGATAATTTGACAGCTGAATTCTACCCAGCTGGATGGATCGGAGTGGGGAGAGACTAGAGGGAGGGAAGCCCACCCCAAAACTATTGCAATAGTCCAGGACTGAGGAGATGAGGGCCTGTACCAGAGTGACCGCCTTGTCAGAGAAGAGAAGCGGGTGACTGGAGAGATGTTATGAGAGTAGACTAGGCAACTGGTAATGAGGAGTGAGAGAGTTAGGAGTCAAGTGAGGTTTCAGCTTGGATGACCAGAAAGATGGTGATACCCTCAACAGTAATCAGGAAATTAGGAAGAAGGGAAGGGCTGGGGAGAAGATAATGAGCTTAGGTTTGTACATGTCCACTTTAGTATGTCTACAGGATATCTGGTTCAAGATGTCCAAGAGGAAGTGGGAGAAGCAAGACTGGAAGTCAGGAGAAAGGTGAGGACTGAATCCATCAATCTGAGAATCATCCACAGGGAGATGGTCCTCGAATTCACTGAAGTTGGTGATGAGAGTACTAAAGTAAGGCAGAGGGAGGAGAGAAGAGATCCCAAGATAGACCTTTGGGGGATGCTCACCATTACGGTGTGTGACCTGGACAAAAAGCCAGCAAAAGACTGAGAAGGAGCAATCAGGCAGATTGGAGGAGATCCCAGAAAAGCAATGGCATGACAACCTAGAGAGAATTCATGTCAGAAACTCTTCCTGAGTCCCTAAGTACAACACTCAGTCCTATACACTCTGCCTCTTTTCTGAAGAACCTGTTCTGGATCTCACATCCCAGACGGGAGTCGATCTCCACTGACTCACAGAATCAAAATTTGGAATTGGAAAAGATTTTAGAGGTTATCTGATCCACCACCCCCTGATTTGTTTATTTTTTTTAATTTTAGACAAATACTAAAACTTAAATATATAACAAGAAAAGAATAAGTAACATTATAAACTTAAATATAAAATAAGAAAAGAAAAAACATGTCATGTGCACAGCAGAACATAGGAAAGGATTCAGAATGTTTAGCAGTAACTTGTCATTTCAAGAAAGCCTATATGTTAAATATTGTGCATGATGTTGAAAGTCGTCCATCTTTTCTTTGCTTCCTTGTAGTTTTGTTTTCTTCTGTTCTCTGCTGTACTTTTTACTTTGTTCTTTTTTTCCCCCCTTCCTCCACCCTACTTCCCACCCCAAGGTTACAATTAAGCATGGATATATTTATATATAGATAGTGATATATACATACATGTATACATGTATACACATACCTACATACATATAAACACATACCTAAGCAATTCTACTCCTAATCTTTGTTTTCTATGTTTGTGTGTTATCTCTTACTTCCTATTTCTCCTAACTCCTCTACTTTATTTCTACCTGCTACCTTGCCCTCCTACTCCTTACCTCACCCCTCCTCCAGCAATCTCTCCCTTCTCCTCCCATTCCCCTCTATGCCTTCACTCTCCCCTCTAAAGATCCCTCCTTCATCCTCTCCCCCCTCCCTATCCCCTCAGAGTTTAATTTCTTTCTAAATTTAGAAGATTTTTATACTCTTCTAGATGTGTATGTATTTTTATGTATACCTCTTGAACCCGTTGCTAATGAGAGTAGGTTTGCAGAACTAACAGTCCCCCCTCATCTAATTCCTCTATATTGATTCTTCCTCTTATACCTCGTTTGTACAAGATAATTACTCTTTTAGCCATTCTTGAACCATTTTACTATTTAAAGTCATCATACTCAGGTCTACCCCAGTCTTTCTTATGAGCTACCTAATTACCAGTAACAGTCTTAGACATAAGTTTTACATTTTACGTACATAAAAGTAAACATTCTACCCTTATTGAGTCCCTTGTATTGGGTCATTGGTATGTACCTTATATTTCTCTCGGTCTAGTTTGTCAAATCTTCTACTGAGTGCAGGGTTGGTTTTTGTTTTGTTTTCACAAAGTCCTGAAAGTCTGACAATTCATTAAATGTTCACTTTTTTTTTTCATTTGGAATTATGCTTAGCTTTGCTGGGTATGATATTTTCAACCAGAAACCCAGTTCTTTTGCTCTTTGATATACAGCGTTCCAAGACCTGCGATCTTTGAATGTCGCCACTGCTAGGTCTTGTGTGATTTTAATTGTGGTACCACCCTATGTAAATTGTTTTTTTTTTCCTGTTGCTCGTAATATTTTGTCCTTGACCTGGTGGTTCAGAATTTGACTATAACAGTCTTGTGAGTCTTCCTCATAGCATCACTTTCAGGTGATGATCAATGGACTTTTTTTTACTTCTGCTTTCCCCTCTTGTTCTAATGCTTCTGGACAATTTTCTTCAATTATTTCTTGTATTATTGTAGCAAGATCCTTTTTCTGATCACAGTTTTCAGATAGTCCAATTATTCGTATGTTTTTTTTTCTTGATCTGTCCTTCAGATCAGTTGTTTTTCTTAGGAGATGTTTCACATTCTCTTCTATTTTTTCATTTTTTATATTTTGTTTTTTTTATTTCTTCATCTCTTATAACTTCACTGGCTTCCCCTTGCCCAGTTCTGGTTTTCAAGGAGTCATTTTCTTCCTTAAGATTCTGGATCTCCTTTTCTAATTGGTTGACTTTCTTTTCATAATCTTCTTGTTTTTCTTGGGTTATTCTTATTTTTCTTTTTAGTGTTTCCTCAGTCTCTCCCATTTGATTTTTAAAGTCTTGTTTTTAAGTTCTCAATGAATTCTTTTTGAGCAGGTGACCATTTGACATTACTCTTTGAGATACTGGAGGGGTTTGCCATTTCCTTCTCCAGATCATTTGACAGATGAGGAAACTGAGACAAGCAGGGTTAAGTGACTTGCCCAGGGTCACACAGCTACTAAATGTCTGAGGTTAGATTTGAATTCAGGAAGATGAGTCTTCCTAATTCCAAGCCCCGTGCTCTATCCACTGTACCACTCAGCTGCCCCTTTACTTTTATTTTACTATTATTATACAGCATTTTTTCCATATTTGTTGTTATTCTTTATATTGTTATAAACATTGTTGTAGTCACTATGTAAGACACAGTTTATCTGCCTCTACTTATTTCACTCTATTTCAGTTCATATAAGCCTTCCCCGACTCTCTATATGTTTCATATTCATCACTTCTTCCCAGACAGTAATATTCCATCACATTTAGGTATCACAACTTGTATAACCATTCCCCAATCAATGGGCATCTACTGCATTTCCAGCTCTTGCAGCTACAAAAAGGGCTTCTCTGACTATCTGAGGGACATATTGGACCTTAGACCTTCTTGGGATATATGTCTAGCAATGAGATATCTAGGTCAAAGGCTATGGACAGTTTAGTCACTTTCTTAGTATAACTGTTTCATTGTATTTCATCACCTGTGCCTGGAATATAATAGGAGTTTGATAAATATTTGTCTATTAACTGGTCTTTCCACATTGCTTTCCAGAATTGTAGAAATAATTCGCAGCTCCACCAACAATGTATTGGTGTGTCTGTCTTTCCACAGGCCCTGCAACATTAACTATTCTCATCCTTCATTATCTTTGCCAATTTTCTAGATGTGAAGAAAAAACTCAGAATTATTTAGATTTGCATTTCTTGTATCATTAGTGATTTGGAGTAGTCTTCCAAAAATTACTAATAGTTTGACTTTAAAAAAAAAACTTTTCACATTTCTGTTGACCACTTATCCACTGGAGAATGCTTTTGGGTTGTGATGTGGGTGACTTATGGGCTCAGGTCTCCCCCGACCCTAATCTCCACCAAAGACTCTGGACTGCAGCTGACCCAAAGAGGGTCAGTTTCTCTCTTTGGATAATTGCTTCCATCTGGAAATCTCCAGAAAAATCTCCAAATATTCTCATTGTATAGCTTTAGAGGCAACAAGGTGCAGAGGACAGAAAGCCAGCCTTAGAATCAGGAAGGTTGGGTTCAACTCTAGACATACTGTCTCAGTGACACGGGGGAAGACATTTAACCTTTCAGAGCCCCCCAAGCAACTCCTTAAGATTATAAATTGCTGAACAGCTGCTAATTTAAATTGAAAGAGGGAGGTTCTTCACCAGGAGTTCATGACATTGGTGAAATTACAGGTCTGGACAAAAGGTAATAGCTTATATTTCCAAAATGAATATAGCAAGTGTTCCCAAGTCTTTTACAGGCACTGAATGTCCTAGATGCATTTCAGGTATAGGACAGCCTTTATTTGCTGCCTGAATAAAATGTATAAAGTTCCAAAGGAATCAAAAGAAGCTATGAACATAAAACCTCTATAACTATATAACTAATGAATGCATAAAGCACTCAGACATCTTGTTAGACTCCCTTCTACTCCATGAGTGAACAAAAAGGTCTTTATTAAATGCTCACTGTGTGCTAAGCTCAGAGGTAAGGAATACCAAAGTAAAGTAAAGAACCTGACCATTCTAACGGGAGAAGACAACACATACAGGAGAGTGGTAGCCAGGGAGATTTTGGTTTAGAAATTTACAAAGATGGTGAGAGGGGCTATGGGGAAGCAGGATGACATACCCTTTCCCTGAGCAGTGACAGAGGAGATTTGATTATGTACCAGAACTGGAACGCATTGGGCTAGAGCAGGCATCAGGTGAGAAAATGTCTGGAGCGTGAAGAGAATTCCAGAGGGACCCTGGCACTAGATGTAGTCAGTAACCAAGACGAACGCCAATCAGGACAGCTGGTGTCCAGGGCAGGAGTTCTGGACATGGAAGGGTGGGGGGAAGCTGTACACACCCTCCCCTTCACATCTGACCTGTACTGACAGAACGACTCCAGGCAAAAGCAAGGAGACTAGGAGATCTCCTGATCCCCTTTGACAACGATCAATGGCACTTACTACGTGACTGCTGCTAAGCTGCTGAGGATACAAATGCAGAAGTGAGACAGTCCCTGCCCTCAAGAAGCTTCCGTTCTTCTGGGTGTTCACAGACGAGTAAACATGAGACAGAGATTAAATAAATACACAGTGATGGGGGGCAGGAAGAGGCAATATAACCATTGGATGAATCAGGAAAGGCCTTTTCAAGGGAAGGGAAAAGGAATAAACATTTATATAGTGCCAGGCACTGTGCTCAGCACTTTACAAATATTATTTCATTTGATCTTCGTTTGATCTCCCCCTGAGAGGTGGGTGCAATTACTATCCCATTTTACACTTAAGGAAACTGAGGTAAACAGAGGTTAAATGACTTGTCCAGGGTCACACAGCTACGAAGTGTCTTGAGGCCAGATTTAAGCTCAGGTTTTTCTGACTCCAGACCCAGCACTCTAACCACTGCACCACCAGCTGCCTTTGAACTGAGTCTAGAAGTGAATTAGGGGTTATAAGAGGCACAGGTGATGAAGAAGAGGGTTCCAGGCAGGAGGGACAACCTTCATGAAGGGAGGGGATAGACTGTCACAGAATGTCACAAGGAATAACAATAATCAGGGGGAGTGTGTCTTGATGAGTGATGTCATCAACCTGGTAAGAGAAGCTCTAGCCAGAGTGTAAAGGGTTGTAGCCCTAATTCCAAGGAATTTCCATTTTATTCTACAGACAATGGGGAGCTGCATAAGCTCCTTGATGGAAAGAACGCCATGGTCAGAAGTATATTTTAGGAATGTCAAACTGGCAGCTTTGCGGAAGGCAGATTGAAGAGAGGGAGAGATAGATGCGAATTCAATTAGGAGGCTATTGCCATAGTCCAGGCCTGGATGAGGTTGGTTTGGGTGTGAGCAAAATGGAGGGGACATATAGAAGAGATGCTGAGGAATTGTAAGATGTTGGTCAGAGCCAAAAGTGAGGAGGATTCTGGGGTTCTGAGCCTGGGTGACTGGAAGAGCAGTGGTGTCCTCCACAGAAATCAGGAAGGTACTTGGACAGTGCATTTAGGAGGAAAGAGGGTTCCAACGTCTTCTGGACTCACTGAGTTCATGTTGGCGCTCCCTCCAATGCCCCAGCCTTCCAGTTCCTTGAGCACCTCAGATGCCGTGATCTGCTCTTCCACAACTCACGGGGATGGTCACACTCTGAACTTCATCACCACCCCCAAGTGCTCCACAGCCTTGACCAAAAATGCCCACATTCCTCTCCTAACCCTAACCCTTCTTCCTTCTCTCCCCGTGTATACCTCCCCCCGTCCCTGCCATGCCTTCACTCCACCATCATCTCAACCCACATCCCTGCTCTGCCTTCCCTCTCTTCCCAGTCTCAACCCTATAGTTAACCAGGTCAATTCTTCACTGTCCACTATCAAATCCTTCACTCCCTTATCCAAACACAAGGAATCCATTGCCAAACCCCATTCCTGTATGACTCCCACCATCGGCCTCCTCCCCTCCTACTCATATTCCATACTGAGCTAACAAAGGTTGCATAACTGTACTGACTAGATCAACTATAAATCCATGTTATCTCTTCTTCCTTCTTCCTTTACTGGAAAAAGAAATTTTGTCCAGTCATGATGATTCTCTCTTTAAGCCTTCTCGATCTCACAACCCCTTGACCTCACCCCCAGCCTCACCGGCTTTTCCAAAGCCTCAGACACTGGGGTGGCCCTTCCTGTCACAGCTAACCCCTCTACCTGCATCTTTAATCCTGGCCCTTCCATCTTCTCCAGCAGATTACCTCCATAATCACCCCACCAGCTAATCGCCAGCCTCTACCTAATGTCTCTTCCAATGTCACCCACATGACTAACTCCCTACTATCTTTTAAAAATAATCTGTGCACTAGACCTCATCAACACATATCTCTCCTCCCTTTCTTAGCCACACTCCTTGAAAAAGCTGGATAAAGCCTTGGGCCTGGAGTCAAGAAGTTTTGAGTTCAAATTTGGCCTCAGATACTGAGTAGCTATGTCACCCTAGGCAAGTCACTTTGCCCCTGTATGCTTCAGTTTTCTCAGCTGTAAAATGGGGATAATAATAACACTTACCTCCTTAGGAGGACCAGATGTGATAATGTTTGTATAATGCTTAGCACAGTGCCTGGCACATAGTAGGGACTTAATTCCTGTTTTCTTCCTTCTACATTCCTCTCACTGCCCATGGTTCCTCTTCTCTCACTCACCATTTACTCCTTAGCTTTGTACTTCATATATATATATATATATATATATATATATATATATATATATATATATACACAATTATGTACAGAAATACATTTCATTCAACAGGGAAAGTGAAGAATGGAGGTGTGGAATTAGAGAAAGGGTAAATCAAGGGAGGGATTTGTCTTAAGAAAAACAAGATCTGAAGATGCAAAAAATTATTTATAGTTCTTTTGAGGTAACAAAGAATAGGAATCTGAGAGGGTACCCATACATTGGGAAATGGACGAACAAATTATTACATGTAAATATGATGAAATACTGCTGTCTTATAAGAAATGATGAAAGGGATGGTTTCAAAAAACTACGAGATATATTCATACATACATATATACATATATATATATATATATGTGTGTGTGTGTGTGTGTGTGTGTGTGTGATGGAGAGAGAAAGAAACAGACAGAAACACTATGGGTGAAGACAAACAATGCTGAAAGGCTTGGGCATTCTGATCAGCATAAGGACCAGCCATGATTCCAGAAGAATCATGGTGAAACAAGCTACCTACCTCCTCAAAGAGAGGTAAAGGACTCAGAGTACAGAGAAAGACAACATTGTTTTGGAAAATGGCCAGGGTGGAAATTTGTTTTCACTGATTGATTTCTCTTGGTATGTGTTTGTAACAGGGCTTGTTTTCAGTCTTCAAAAGTTCCTGGGTTTGAGGTAGGAAGGTGAGAAAGCAGATTTTTACTGATTGAAAAAAATGTACTTTAAAATGAACCAAAGGGGCCAGAAAGCGCTGGGACTGGAGCCCCAAGAGCTCAGGCACTGGGCTCAGAGGCTCTACTTTATACCAGGAGGCTGGGCAGGAGAAAGCCTAATTACACAGGGCTGGGCTGCTTCTGACACACACCTGCAGGCTCAGGTCTTGCAATGCTGCTCCTACTCTTGCTATGCCTCCTGCTCCTCGCTCTGGCCCTTCACAGCAAGGGATCAAGGAACCCTCGGTGCCAGCTGCCCCCTGGCCCCACACCCCTACCATTGCTTGGAAACCTACTACAGCTTGGTCCTTCGAGTTTGGACAAACGACTCATGAAGGTAGGAGATAGCACCAGGGAGGCAAGAGCTGGATTGTAAGGGGTCCTAGATAATGGGGACCTGAGGATAGATTCATCTGAAAGGAAACAGGAAAATGCCCAGTTAGGTGCAGCAGAGGCAGACACTGAAAGCCACAGAGACAGAAGGAGAAGGGATATTTATGGGATCCTAGAAGTTGGGACTGGGAGACCCAGATCCAAGTGGGGCAGGCATTGGGAAGTCAAGACACAGTCACCCCTGGGGTTGGAAAATCAGGGTCCCAGAGACCAGGATGGGGGGAGCTGGAAGACCCAGACTTCACTGTCTCAGGACCTTCCTAGAGGTCATACTGGTGGGGAGAGTCAAGGACTAGACTGGGGGCTTGGCACACTCAGAGGCTGGGATGCCTTGGCCCTGAGGTCCTGAAGTTGAAGGTAGAGGACCCAAGACACAGACTGAGGGCTGAGGTATCAGGGGTCAGTAGGTTCCTGGACAGCTAGGGGATGCCCTAGCGCATAGAGTGCTGGGCCTGGAGTCAGGAAGACTCACCTTCCTGAGTCTGATCTGGCCTCAGACACTTCCTAGCTGTGTGACCCTGGGCAAGTCACTTCACCCTGTGTTTGCCCCAGTGTCTCAACTGTAAAATGAGCTAGAGATGGAAATGACAAACCACAGCAGTGTCTCTGCCAAGAAAACCCCAAATGGGGGGGAATACAGTTCCAGATGGGCTATAGGGACTGGGTGCAGGGAAGCCAGGGACCCTCAGGCTTTCAGGTAGGAGTCTGATCTGGGTCCCTGTTCCCCCTGCAGCTGAGCAAGAGCTTTGGATCCGTGTTCACAGTGTACTTGGGCCCACAGCCAGCCGTGGTGCTGAGTGGAGCCAGCACTCTCAGGGAAGCTCTGCTTCTGCAGGCAGACGCCTTTAGTGGGCGCGGTGGCATGGCCTCTTTTGACCGCTGCACCCAAGGCAAAGGTGAGGGGGGTCAGGTACAGAGCCTCCCTTCATGCTGAGGCCCTGGCATCATGTCTTCATCTCTCCCCATATCTCTCCGTTCCCCCTCCATGAATTTCTGCCTCCTTTGGGTCTTCATGACTCACATCTCCCATTTCCCTCAGTCTCCATTCCATTTTTCTCTCTCTCTGGACCAGTACCCTGGTGACTGCTCTCCCAGTCTCTGCTTTTCATGTCTCTGCTCTACTTGTGCCTCTCCTCCCCACTCTGCCTCCATCTCTGTTTGCCATGTGCAAGTCTCCATGTCTCCATCTTTACTCTCCATATTTCTGTCCTACCCTATCTCTGCCCTCCTGGCTCCCTCCCCATTGTCACTGTGTCCTCTATCTCTGTCTCCCAGGTTGGAGTCTCTATTCACTCCCCTGTATCTTTGCCCTCAATATCACTGCCCCCTCTTGTTTCTGCCCTAATATCTCCTTTCCCTTGTCTCTCTCTGTACCCATATCTATCTCCTATGTCTCTGTCCCCCATCCCATTCTGTCTTATCTCTCTGCCTTTGCTATCTCTGTCCCCTTTTGTCTGACTTCTGTCTCTGCTCCTTCTGTGTCCTTATCTCTTGTTCCCTCTCTCCCTTGTGCAGGAATTGTATTCTCCAATGGCCACCTTTGGCACACACTCCGAACCTTTACTGTGGGATCACTGAAAAAGCTGGGGATAGGGAGCCGGAGCATTGCCGAACGGATCCAAGAGGAGGCAGCTGCCCTCATTCAGGAGCTCAGCCTCATCCAAGGTTCAGACCTGAGACCTCAGGAACACAGGTGGAAAGGGAAAAACAGAGCAGCAGGGATGGCAGTGAGGACAGGGGCACAGAGAGATATAGGGAAAGAGATACCACTTATATGCCAAGACAAAGAGGTTATATTATATAGAGTACAGAGATATAGAGACATAGGAATGTGAAAGAGAAAGAGAGAGTCTGGGGAGGTAAGCCACATGAAAGTCAAGTTTGATATGGGAGAGCAAGGGGGAAGGGGAGTGAGGGGAGAGGGGGGCCTGAAATATACCTGTCTCCTCCCCTCATGGCCTCCCCAGGAGCCTCATTTAACCCCCTCTACCACATTCACAATGCTGTAGCCAACGTCATCTGCTCTGTAGTGTTCGGGCAGCGATATGCTTATGATGACCCAGATTTCCGGATTCTACTGAACTTGTTGAATGATAACTTCCAAATCCTGAGTTCCCAATGGGGCCAGGTGAGCCATAGCTAGATCTCAGTCCCCTGCTATTCCCAACTCAGACTCTTCTGAAAACCCAGGACTATAGTGTGTGGCCCACACAAGAAGACCTTAACTGGAGGGGGGGGTAAAAGGAGGCAGAGGGGGTGGGAGCAGGGAAACAATCCAAGCATTGACACATCCTGGAGATCCTCTTAAAAGAGGAGGAGAGCCCCTGGTAGAGGGGTAGGGGAGATAAAGAAGAGAATCTGAGGGTTCGAGACAATGCCCAGGCTCATGTGACTACTAAGTATCTGACATGACATTCAAACCCAGGTCTTCCTGACTCCAAGTCCAGAACTCAATCCATCGTGCCATGAAGACCCTGAAATGACTTGGACATACTGTACAGCAGGGGTGGGAGGAGGGACCCTCATGGAAGCTGGTGCAATGACCCCTAAACACACACACACACACACACACACACACACACACACACACACTCCTCATCCTCTTCTTTCTTATCCCCTTACCCAGATGTACAACATTTTCCCCTCCTTCCTGGACTGGATTCCTGGCCCCCACCACCGCATCTTCAGTAATTTCAACAAGTTACAGGCTTTCATTTCCAAGGAGATCAAGAAACATGAGGAGAACAGACAGCCTGAAGAGCCTCAAAACTTCATTGATTGCTTCCTGGACCAAATGGACAAGGTTTGGTCCCTTCCCTGTATCTTCCCTGCCCTCACCCCTAAATACCCAACAAAAATGTTAAAAGGCTCAGATCCTCCACCAAATAGCCACTTCTCCCATAAACTATGACCCCATTTTCCTGCCTTAGGCAAAGCAGGATCCCAGGAGTCATTTCTACATGGAGACACTGGTGATGACAACACATAACCTATTCTTTGGTGGCACGGAGACCACAAGCACCACCATCCATTATGGACTCCTGATCTTACTCAAATATCCCAATGTGACAGGTAGGTAACCTTGGGCAAATCACTCCACCTTACTGAGCCTCAGTTTGGCCACTTGAAAAAGAAGGGGATTGATCTGGATGGTCTCTAGGGATCCTTCCAAATCTCAATGCTATAATCCAGGGGACCATGGGAGTAGGAGAAAGGGGAGTCCCTCAAAACACATTCCTCTTCCTCCTTCCACCTTTCTCAGAGAAGATCTAGGAAGAGATATTCATTGTTACAGGGCAAGAGAGTTTCCCATGACAAAGCCGGAGACCACCTATCCCATACCACTGCAGGTACTTAAACCCCAAGAGTCTCAGTTCTGCCATTAGTATATCAAGGAGGAGCACCCCACCCGATACACAATGAGTCCCCCAGACGAGGTTGTCCCAGGCTCAAGGTATTTTATGTGTCTGCATCCATTCAAAACAATAGCTTGTGAGCCCCCATCAATGTGTTTAATTTTACTAGACAGAGGACACAAGTATTACTTCCTAACAGAGGCATTTTAATGAAATAATGTGGTAAGAAAAGTAGCAAGGAAACATTTTCTCCTCATACATAACACATTATCCTGAAAAAATATATATCTCATCAGGAGAAAAAGTGAACACACTATATGTAGCTGGGGAAGACTTGGCTAGGTCACCCACACAAAGGGTCAGTTCATCACTCTTGACACTACAGGGCTGCTGATGACTTCTAATAATGTCATCTTGCTTCTCCTGCCAGGACTGCTCCAGACTGGTGCCCTGTGGTGTGCAGTCTCTACCAGGCATGTAGCCTTAGGTGGATACTTCATTGCTTCTGGGTGTTGTTGCCTGATGGCTTTGAAGGGATGATGCTCAGCATTGCATCTTACCTAGGGACTTTGTGGATAGAGCATTAGACCTGGAGTTAGGAACAGCTGAGTTCAAATCAGATCTCAGATACTTACTACCTGGGCAAGTCACTTAACCTGTGATTTGCCTCAATTTCTTAAAGTAGGCATAATAATAAGCACCTTCCTCCTAGGGCTATTGTGAGGATCAAATGAGTTAAGAATTGTAAAGCTCTCAGCATAGTGCCTGACATAGAATAAGCACCATATAAATGTTCAATCTCTTCCCCTCTCCCTTTCTGCCTTTGCTTACCTGGTCCATGGGTGTTGCTGGTCACTCTCAGGTGTTCTACTCACGATCTCTGAGATCATGGAGCTATTCTCTACTTCTAGCTTTAACTACAGTCCCAGGGTTAACTCGTCAGAATAGGAGTAGGATGTACCAATACTGTTTGGGTTTAAAGCCTTGAAGTTTTTTTCTGCTACAGCCCTTTTAAAAACAAACGTTTTTATAGCAAGTATTTTTTCTCTCCCTCTCATTTCTCGCCTGAACTGAACAAGAAAGAAAAGACAAAGAAAGCTTCATTACATATGTGTGTGTGTGTATTCTAATAAAGCAAATCCCTTCATTGGCCATGTCCAAAAATAGATCTTGGAGTGATGTGAGTTCTGCCTCCAAGAGAGCATGAAGAACATATCTTCTCTTCAAGCTTCTTGAACCAATTCTCCCCCTGACACAGGCACACAGCTTTGCATCAGCATTCTCCCTCAACCAGGAAAGTCTCATGCAAAATACTCCAGGCTTGGCTAGAAACCCAGATTACATAAATGTTCATTCTGACCCCTTTCATTGGACTGATGGAGAAGTGGACCCACAAAGTGAAGTGATTTGCCCTCAGTCACAGAGTTGGAAGATGGCAGATAAGACAGAGAGAAGCTTGAAGAATCTGAGAAAGAAGATGGGAAGGGATTCCAAGGAAGGGGCAGATAGGAGGTGTCACTGATAGCTGCTTCCTGGTGTCCACAGGAAAGCGCATCTGCCTCGGGGCAGACCTGGCTCACGTGGAGATCTTCCTCTTCCTCACCACCATTCTGCAGCGTTTCACCCTGTGTACTGTGAAGAGGCCTGAGAGATTGACCTCTCCCCCAAGTCCACAGGCCTGGGCAACGTGTCCCCACCCTATGAGCTCCACCTGAAGTTCTGATGAGCCGCTGCCCAAAAGGGTACCTGTCACACACAACTCCCCCACCTTACCAGCTCTTGTGTCTTTCATCCAATAAAACCACAGAGTTTGGACAAAGAGCTGGTTACTTCTTGAGGGTGGAGAGAGGGGAGGAGGGGGGAGGAGTGAACGGTGGTAGAGAGAGAGGCAGCAGATTACACAATTCTGAAGTGCCAATACACAATTATGCAGCATCAAGGCACCACTTGGGTCTCCAAAAGAAAACTATCCCTGATGGTCTCTCTGGGGCCATATCCATTCAAGAGCCATATGTCAAGAGCCCCCACTGATGTGTTTACCTTTACTAGGCATCCAGAGAATGCAATTAGTTCAAAGCAAAAGTATTTAATCAAATAGCATAGTAAGAAATGTAACAATACAACATCTCCCTCCCCCATAAACTGGGGACCTCCTCTCTCACAAATGCTCACACCATCAGCAGAAAAAGTAGACACGTGTAGGGATAATGCATGAGAATGCATCTAGAGGGAATACGTGTGGCCAACAGGCTGTTGCAGAGAGGCACACACATGAGGACCACAAGGCTAGGGCACAGATGTAGGAAACACACATTAGGCAGGGTGCACACCCACTAATGCTAAAGGGATGATGGCATCTTCTATCAATGCTATCACACTGCTTCTGTTGCTCCTGCTCCCTTCTGCGGCTTCCCATTGGGCATTGTTGTTTGTCCTTCATTCTTGAAGAGGATTGTGACAGCAGGGAGGCAATGCTATGACATGCAAGTGAATTGGGTTTAAGTGAGGCAGGACTAGTGCAAGGTCACCAGCCTCACTTTCTCCTCCAGAGCCATCCGGGTCCAATAGGAAGACATAGATCAAGATGACCAGAGATGGTCCTGGATGCAGTGGGGAACCTTGGCCTTTTCGAGTTAAGGCCTTTAACAGGTCTCAGTCTGACTGACACAACACCCATTCAGTGATTAAGGCTGGGGAAGAAGTGAGGCAGAGAATGGCCTCTTTACCTAGTCAGAAAACAAAAATCAGTCTGGGAGGGGAAGACCCTCAGGGTTTCTGGCCAAAACAGAAACAGCCGCTATTTACACTCAGTCTGAACCAAGAGAGCCCAAACAATGACCACGGCGGGCTTGGCCTGGGACCTATTGCTGACCAGTCAGTGAGAGCCAGAGTGATTTGGGTTAAGGCTTTTTGTGGTTGTTGTTTGCATGACACCAGGGAGCCAATGGATTTCAGGGAGCGCTGGGGTAGGTCACCAGTCTCACTTTCTCCTCCAGAACTATCTGGGTGCATGTGGCAAGATATAAATCAGGATGACTGAACATGGCTCCTGGCTGGGTCAAGGCATGGTCCTTAAGAAATAAATCCAGCCCATAAATGCCAAGAGATCTTGTGAGGTTTCAACAATCAAAACGTACATTCTTATGGGCAGAGCACCGTCAAGTAAGGGTATGATACCCTATGTGGACAGAGGTAAAGGAAGGGAAAGAGAGAGAGAGAGACAGAGAGACAGAGAGACAGAGAGAGACAGAGAGACAGAGAGACAGAGAGAGACAGAGAGAGAGAGAGAGAGAGACAGAGAGAGAGAGAGAGAGAGAGAGAGAGAGAGAGAGACAGAGAGAGAGAGAGAGACAGAGAGACAGAGAGAGAGAGAGAGACAGAGAGACAGAGAGAGAGAGAGACAGGAAGGAAGGAAGCTGTGTTGCCCAACTGGCATACAAGTGAATTGGATTTAAGTGAGGCAGGGCTGTGCACAGTCACCAGCCTCACTTTCTCCTCGGGAGCCATCTGAGTGCAGTGGCAAGACATCCCCATTGGGCATACTCATAAATGGAAACTCTGCCATATTTTTTCTGGAATCCAGAGGCTGTGTCAGTTCTTTTCAAGGGAAAGACAACCACTCTTTAGACTAGGGTAGACAAAGTTCCTTCCTTAAGGCAAGAGTTCTCTCAGCTACCAGAGTCATGGCCCTAGGAGCCAAGCTCCTTTGGAATACAGATCAGCCCAGACAGGTAAGTAGAGTCCCTAGGTATTTAAATCTGTCTTTGAACAAGCTTCCTACTGCTGAGCAGAATCAAAGTCCCTATCTCAGACTTCTATCTCACTTTGGTTTAGAAAATTTCCTGGGTGGAATAAGAAGTTGCTCTCACCCTCCCTCATTGACCTCTGAAAGCCCAGAAAATATAGACCCAGGAAAAAAGGAAAAAGACAGGGCACTGCAGTCTTGTAGCCCAAGAAACTTGACAGATTAACGGGAAAGGCCCCTCTCACTCTGGGGGAGGGGGAGCAGTATAGGAAGTCATCTGCAAGCCCCACCTCAGCATACCAGGGAGAGATCTTGAGACCCAGGTTGGTGGATCAGGCAAGTGCCAACACCAGGACCCCCTCCCCGCCCAGAGCCTCAACGCAGGCAGGGGAACTGGTAGATACCAGCTAGGAAAACCACCACATGCACTGCGGTCTCCAGCAGCGAAATCACCAGGTACTCAACACAACTCTGGGAAGCGCAACTCTAGAAGGCAAAGCTCCAGGCTGACAGAAACCCACCAGCACTGAAATAGGAGGCACAAAAAGTCAATGAAGAAAAGAACTCCTTAAAAAGTAAAATGGGCCAAATGGAAAAGAAGGTACAAAATCTAATAGAAGAAAACAACTCCTTAAAAATTAGAATGGGGGGAGGCAGGACTCTCTTGCTTTGCCCATGTTTGGATCTGGGCCACAGTTCTGGGCAGCGGTGCTGGGGTGAGGAGGAGCGCTGGCTTGGTGGAGCTTGTAGTGGTTGTGGAGAGGAACCCCTCCTCACAGTTACAGGACAGAAAGGAGTACTTGTAGTCGCAGGCCAGGAAAGGAGTAAACACCTTGCCCCTTATCATACCACCTTGGAAGAACTGAAAATTTACAGGTCCCTACAAGTATCTCTGAAAACAGCTGTACAAACCCCTGAAGCTTGGGACAGTACATTCTCCACATTGGAAGCAGATTTGTACCTTAACAAAGAGTTTAAAACTCAAGTAATTGGCCGGGATCATGAGCAAGCAGCGCAAAAAGAGTCAGACTATATTATCTTACTTTGGTGAAAAAGAAGACCAAAATATACAACCAGAAGAAGACAACAAAGTCAAAGCCCCTACATCCAAAGCCTCCAAGAAAAATATGAATTGGTCCCAGGCCATGGAAGAGCTCAAAAACGATTTTGAGAAGCAAGTTAGAGAAGTAGAGGAAAAACTGAGAGTGATGCTAAAGGAGACCCAAAAAAATACTGAAGAAAATAACACCTTAAAAAATAGCCTAACCCAAATGGCAAAAGAGGTCCAAAAAGCCAATGAGGAGAAAAATGCCCTAAAAAGCAAAATTGGCCAGATGGAAAAGGAAGTCCAAAAGCTTACTGAAGAAAATACTTCCTTAAAAATTAGAATAGAGCAATTGGAAGATAGTGACTTTATGAGAAATCAAGACACAGTAGAACAAATCCAAAAGAATGAAAAATTAGAAAACAATGTGAAATATCTCATTGGAAAAACAACTGACCTGGAAAATAGATCCAGGAGAGAGAATTTAAAAATTATTGGACTATCTGAAAGCCATGATCAAAAAAGAGCCTAGACATCATCTTTCAAGAAATTATCAAGGAAAACTGCCCTGATATTTAGAACCAGAGGGCAAAATAGAAATTGAAAGAATCCACGATCTCCTCCTGAAAGAGATCCCCAAAGGAAAACTCCTAGGAATATTGTAGCCAAATTCCAGAGTTCCCAGGTCAAGGAGAAAATATTACAAGCTGCCAGAAGGAAACAGTTCAAGTACTGTGGAAACAATCAGGATAACACAAGATTTAGCAGCTTCTACATTAAAGGACCGAGGGCATGGAATATAATATTCTGGAGGGCAAAGGAGATAGGATTACAACCAAGAATCACCTACCCAGCAAAACTGAGTATAATCCTTCAGGGGAAAAATGGTCATTCAGTGAAATAGAGGACTTTCAAGCATTCTTGATGAAAAGACCAGAGCTGAATAGAAAATTTCACTTCCAAATACCGGACTCAAGTGGAACATGAAGAGGTAAACAGGAAAGAGAAATCACAAGAGACTTATTAAGATTGAACTGTGTACATTCCTGCATGGAAAGATGATATTTATAACTCATGAGTCCTTTGTCAGTATTAGGGTAGTGGGAGGAAAAAAATTATATGTATGTATAGATAGATAGATAGATAGAGAGAGAGAGAGAGAGAGAGATAGAGAGAGAGAGAGAGGAGCACAGGTGAGTTGAAGATTAAGGGGTCATATCTGGAGAATAAAATTAAGGGATGAGAGAGGATTATACTGGAGAAGAGAAAGGGAGAGGTAGAATGGGGTAAATTATCTCACAAAACAGACAAGAAAAGTTTTACAGTGGAGGGAAATGGGGAAGGTGAGAGGGAATGAGTGAATCTAATTCTCATAGGATTTGGCTTAAGGAGGGAATAACATACACAACTGGGTATGGAAATTTATCTCACCCTACAGGAAAATAAGGGGGGAAGAGGACAAGAGAGCAGGAGGATGATAGAAGGGAGGGCAGATTGGGGGAGGGGGTAATCAGAAGCAAACTCTTCTGAGGAGGGACAGGGTCAAACGAGAGAATAGAATAAATGGTGGGCAGGATAGGATGAAGGGAAATATACTTAGTTTTTCACAACATGACTACTATGGAAGTGTTTTGCATGACTACACATGTATAACCTGTACCAAGTTGCTTGCCTTTTCAATGAGGGTGGGTGGGGACGGAGGAAGGGAGAAAATTTGTAATCCAAGTTTTGAAAACATATGTTAAAAAAATTTTTTAATTGTTTTCACATACAAAAAAAGAGAAATTGAGGGAGATACAGGAAGAAATAGACAGCAAAACTATACTAGTGGAGGACCTCAACCTCCCTCTCTCTAACCACAAAATAAACAAGAAAGAAGTTAAGGAGATCAATAGAATCTTAGAAATGTTAAATATGGTTGACCTCTGGAGAAAACTGAATGGGGATAGAAAGGAATATACCTTTTTCTTGGTGATATATGGCACCTACACAAAAATTGACCAAGTACTAGGGCATAAAAACCTCACAACACAATGCAGAAAGGCAGAAATATTAAATGCATCATTTTCAGATCACGATGCAATAAAAATTACATGTAATAAAGTGCTATGGAAAGATAAGCTAAAAATTAATTGGAAACTAAATAATCTAATCCTAAAGAATGACAGGGCAAACAACAAATCATAGACACAATCAATAACTTCATCCAAGAGATTGACAATAATGCGACAACATACCAAAACTTATGGGATGCAGCAAAAGCAGTTCTTAGGGGAAGTTATACATCTCTAAATGCTTATATGAATAAAACAGAAAAAGAAGGAAAAAATTGGGCATTCAACTAAAAAAGCTAGAAAAAGAACAAATTAAAAATCGCCAATTAAATACCAAATTAGAAATTCTGAAAACAAAAGAAGAGATTAATAAAATTGAAATTAAGAAAACTATTGAATAAATAAATTAAATAAATAAATGAATGAATGAATGAATGAATGAATAAATAAATTAATTAAATAAATAAATAGTACTAAATAAATAAATAAATGAAACTAAGAGCTGGTTTTATGAAAAAAAATAACAAAATAGATAAACCTTTGGTTAATTAGATTTAGAAAAAGAAAGAAGAAAACCAAATTACCAGCATCAAAAATGAAAAGGGTGAATTCACCACCAATGAAGAGGAAATCACAACAATGATTAGGAGCTATTTTGCCCAACTGTATGTCAATAAATTCGACAATCTTAATGAAATGGGTGAATATTTACAAAAATATAAATTTCAATATTCAATACCTAATAAATTTCAATTATCAGTATAATTGACCATATCAACAACAAAACTAACAGAAATCATATTATTATCTCAATAGATGCAGAAAAAGGCATTTGACAAAATACAGCACCCTTCCTTATTAAAAAACACTAGAGAGCATAGGAATAAATGGAGTCTTCCTTAAAATGATAGGTAGCATATATCAAAAAACATTAGTTAGTATTATATGTAATGGGGATAAGCTAGAAACATTTCCATTAAGATGTGGGGTGAAACAAGGATGTCCATGATCACCACTGTCATTCAATATTGCACTAGAAATGTTAACTTTAGCAATAAGAGAAGAAAAAGAAATTGAAGGAATTAGAAAAGGCAAAGAAGAAACAAAGCTATCACTCTTTGCAGATGATATGATGGTATATTTAGAGAATCCTACAGAATTAAGTAAAAAATTACTTAAAATAATAAACAAACGTAGCAAAGTTGCAGGATATAAAATAAACCCACAGAAATCATCAGCATTTCTATATATTACTAACAAAGCCCAGAGCAAGAGATAGAAAGAGAAATTCCATTTAAGATTATTGCAGACATTATAAAATATTTAGGAGTCTACCTGCCAAAACAAAACCAGGAACTATATGGACGCAATTACAAAACACTTTTGACACAAATAGAGTCAGATCTAAACAACTAGAAAAATATCAGTTGCTCATGAGTAGGCCAAGCTAATATAATAAAAATGACAATTCCACCTAAATTAATCTACTCATTCAGTGCCATACCAATCAAACTACCAAAAATTATTTTATAGAGCTAGAAAAAACAATAACAAAATTCATCTGGAAGAGCAAAAGTTCCAGAATATCAAGGGAATTAATGAAAAGAAATGCAAGGGAAGGTGGCCTAGCTATACCAGATCTTAAATTGTATTATAATGCAGCAATTATCAAAACTACTTAGTATTGGCTAAGAAATAGAGTGGTGGATCAGTGGAATAGGTTAGGTATGCAAGACAACAGTAGTCAATGAACTATAGTAATCTACTATTTGATAAATACAAAGACTCCAGCTTCTGGGATAAGAAATCTCTACTTAAAAAAAACTGCTTGGAAAACTGGAAATTAGTATGGCAGAAACTACGCATAGACCAATATCTTACACCCTATAGCAAGATAAAGTCAAAATGGGTACATGATTTAGATATAAAGACTGATACTATAAGCAAACTAGAAGAGTAAGGACTAGTTTACCTTTCAGATCTATGGAGAAAGGAAAAATTTATGACCAAACAAGAAATAGAAAACATTATGAAATGCAAAATGGATAGTTTTGATTACATCAAATTTAAAATTTTGCACAAAGTCAATGCAACCATGATTAGGAGGGAAGCAGAAAACTGGGAAAGAATTTTTACAACCAATGTCTCTGATAAAGGCCTAATTTCTAAAATGTATAGAGAACTAAGTCAAATTTATAAGAATACACATCATTCCCCAATTGATAAATGGTCAAAGGATATGAACAGGCAGTTTTCAGAGGAAGAAATTAAAGCTATGTATAGTCATATGAAAAAAAAATGCTCTAAATCATTATTGATTAGAGAAATGCAAATCAAAATTACTCTGAGGTACCACATCACACCTAGCAGTTTGGCTAACATGACAAAACAGGAAAATGATAAATGCTGGAGAAGATGTGGGAAAATTGGAAACTAATGCATTGTTGGTGGAGTTGTGAACTGATCCAACCATTCTGGAGAGCAATTTGAAACTATGCCCAAACAGCTATAAAATTGTGCCTACCCTTTGACCCAGCAATAACACTTCCAGGGCCATACCTCAAAGAGATCATACAAATGGGAAAAGGATCCACATGTACAAACATATTTATAGCAGCTCTTTCTGTGCTGGCAAAGAACTGGAAATTGAGGGGATGCCCATCAATTAGGAAATGACTGAACAAGTTGTGGTATATGAATGTAATGGAATACTATTGTGCTCTAAGAAATGATGGATGAACAAGATGCTCTCAGAAAAACCTGGAAAGACTTGTATGAACTGATGCTGAATGAAATGAGCAGGACCAGGAGAACGTTGTACACAGCAACAGCCAACCTGTGTGATGACTGACTTTGATAGACTCAGCTCTTCTCAGCAATGTAAGGATCTAAGACAACTTTACAAAAGACTCAAAATGGAAAACGCTATCCACAGCCAGAGAAAGAACTATGGAGTTGGAATGTAGATGGAAGCAGACTATTTGCTCTCCTTTTCCTTCATTGTTTTGTTTTATTGCTTCATTCTCATGGTTCCTCTGATTAGTTCTAAATGTTCTTTACATCATGACTAATGTAAAAATATGTTTAATAGGAATGTATAAGTAAAGCCTATATCAGATTGCACGCTGTCTTGGGGAGGGAGGAGGAGAGAGAAGGGAAAAAATTTTAAACTCAAAATCTTATAGAACTGAATGTTAAAACTAAAAATAAATTATTTTTAAGAAAAGAAAAAAAGAAAAATTCCTTTAACTCCAATCAGCCCCTAATTGTCAATCTATATTTCCTCTAACACCATTTCAGGGGGTCCGCATTCCAATGAATCACAAAACTCTGCATGGTTCTGAGGCACCAGGACTCTCCTCATCCCACCTCCAAGACTCCCTACTTCAAACCCTCTGTCCTAAATTCCTGACTTTCACCCACAACCATAACTGGTAACAAACCTCCCTGGCTTTGAGATGCCTTTCATTTGTCTCCAGAGAGGATACAGGTCTGGACCCAAAAGTCCTGCAACCACCTCCCCCAATCTCCAGAGGAGGCCTAGTCCAAAGCATACCAGAGGCCAAGGGCAATGAAGGGCTCCCTTCACATACCAGTTTAGGGCAGGGCAGCCCCCTCCATCCAACCCCTAGCCAGATAGAGGCCATAACACACCCTAGCCTGTCAAGATTCCAACCTAACAGTAACTGTTGCCAGACTGAGGGAGCTCAGGTACTAAACCTTCCCCCTTTCCATTAAGGGGCCCCCCTCAGTTCTGGACCCATGCGTGAGTGGGAAGGAGGTTCAGTCCTGTTGTCACTGAGTCATTTCCGTCATGACCCCATCTGGGGTTTTCTTGGCAAAGATACTCAAGTGGTTTGCCATTTCCTTCTCCAGCTCACTTTACAAATGAGGAACTGAGGCAAACAGGGTGAAGTGATTTACCCAGGGTCACACAGCTAGTGAGTGTCTGAGGCTGAATTTAAACTCAGGTCCTCCTGACTCCAGTGCCACCTAGCTGTCCTGGGAGACCCTGACCACCTAAAGAAAAGGGGGTCACAAAGGGCAGCTAGGTGGCACAGTGCACAGAGCACCGGCCCTGGAATCAGGAGGACCTGAGTTCAGATTCGGCCTCAGACACATAACACTCACTAGCCATGTGACCCTGGGCAAGTCACTCAATCCTGATTGCCTCACCAAAAAAAAAAAAGTCAGGGAGGGGTTCAGGCTCTTTTGTCTCATACTCTTCACCCCATGCATCATTCCAGTGCCTCAAGGGAAACGACAAAAGAGGAGTGGAAAGGTACTCAAACTACAATATAAATCAGGCATAGGACAGCTATTTATTTCCTTCACACAAAAGAAATGTTAAACACAAAAGACTCTCATAAACACACATTAACAAAGACTTAAATGGCACACAGCAACTACTTTTGTATAACCACTGTTATACTCTCCTGGGGGTGATAGCCATCATCAAGACATGATGTGGAACCGCTGAACAAGCATTTTACATTTCATCTCAGCTCTGCACTATTTAAATAATTCTCTCCAGGTCTGTGTCTTCTGCTAAGCAGCTTTGACTAAAGGACCCAGAATCTCCCAACCTCTCAGACTCACAGTGTTGCCTCCAAAGTTAGACAACATTCATCTCAGAATCACTGTTTAGTCATTTTTGCTTTGGGAAGGAATCCCAAAGCAGCAACAGAAGCAGCCAGGTGCTCCATGGCCTTAGCTCCCCTGGCCTGGCCAGGTCTCTGCTCTTGCTGAGAAGGTTGACCCCTACCCTCCCCCAAAGGAGAGTTTAGAAGAGTCCTGGCAGAATTTGAGATGGGAAGAGGAGGGATAGGAGGCGCTACAACACTCTTTGTTTTTAAGAGTTACCAAGTCTGTCCGGCTCAGCATCCAGTAATAGGGCTGTTCCATCATTTCAAAAGCCTCCAGTGCTTCAGCACTGAGCTTTTTCCTAGAAGTGGCCAGTGCAGAGGCTCAGTATAACACAGGGAGGCTCTATTGCAGCCCCTGCTAATGAATGTTGTCTAACTTTGGAGGCAACATTGTGAGTCTGAAAGGTCAGGAGATCCTGATGAAGCAGCAGGTGCAGATACACAACTGTAGTCACAACCCTGTACACAGTGGCCTAAGCCACATGGTCGTCTTCTGACTGGAAGCAGCAGTGGAATTCAGCAATCCCCTGAATGTCTGAGCAGCCTTTTAAGGATCGCATTGCTCACCTCCTGGTGTGAGGAAGGGACTAGAAAAGATGCCCTAACACTAATGCATTGTTGTGAACTGATCCAACCATTCTGGGGAGCAATTTGGAACTATGCCCAGAGGGCTATAGAATTGTGCATACCCTTTGACACAGCAATAGCACTTCTAGGGCTGTCTCCCAAAGAGATCATAAAAAAGGGAAAAGGATCCATATGTACAAAAATATTTATAGCAGCTCTTTTTGTGGTGGCCAAGAATTGGAGATTGAAGCGATGCCCATCAGTTGGGGAATGGCTGAACAAGTTGTGGTATATGAATGTAATGGAATACTATTGTACTATAAGAAATGATGAGGGGGCAGCTAGGTGGTGTAGTGGATAGAGCAATGGCCTTGGAGTCAGGAGGACCTGAGTTCAAATCTGATCTCACACACATAATGCTTGCTAGCTGTGTGACCCTGGGCAAGTTACCTAATCCGGATTGCCTCACCAAAAAGCAAAAAAAAAAAAAAGGAAAGGAAAGGAAAGGAAAGGAAAGGAAAGGAAAGGAAAGGAAAGGAAAGGAAAGGAAAGGAAAGGAAAGGAAAGGAAAGGAAAGGAAAGGAAAGGAAAGGAAAGGAAAGGAAAGGAAAGGAAAGGAAAGGAAAGGAAAGGAAAGGAAAGGAAAGGAAAGGAAAGGAAAGGAAAGGAAAGGAAAGGAAAGGAATGATGAGCAGGCAGACTTCAGAAAAATCTGGAAAGATTTGTATGGACTGATGCTGAGTGAAGTGAGCAGAACTAGGAGAATGCTGTACACAGTAACAGCCACATTGTATGATTACTAACTTTGATAGACATAGCCCTTCTCAGCAATGCAACAATCTAAGACTATTCCAAAAGTCTCATGATGGAAAATGCTATCCATATCCAGAGAAAGAACTATGGAGTTTGAATGTAGATCAAGCATACTATTTGCTCTTTTTTTCCTTCTGTTTTGTTTTATTTCCTCTTTCTTGTGGTTCCTCCTATTGATTCTAATTCTTCCTTACAACATAACTAATGTGAAAATATGTTTAATAGGAATGTATATGTACAGCCTATATCAGATTACACATCATCTTGGGGAGGGAGGCAGAAAAGGAGGGGAAGAAAAGTTTAAAACTCAAAAGTGCATGGAAGTGATTGTTGAAAACTAAAAATAAATTAAGAAAAGAAAAGAAAAGAAAAGAAAAGAAAAGAAAAGAAAGAAACGAAACGAAACGAAAGAAAAGAAAAGAAAAGAAAAGAAAAGAAAAGAAAAGAAAAGAAAAGAAAAGAAAAGAAAAGAAAAGAAAAGAAAAGAAAAGATGCCCTAAAAATTATCTGTTTACCTCCTGGCTGGCCTGCTTACCATAGTAGGTTGTAATCCCACCCTGTAGTCAAAACACAAAAAAAATGTACAAAAACTTCTGCAAAGATGATTACACTCACCATCAGTAGATGGGTGTGCACACTTATAGACAACACAAAATCCGGTAGACCTGAAAAGAACAGCAGCTCTTGTTGCAAGAAATATCGCATCCAAATAGCAGCCCTGAGTGACATGAGGCTGGCAAATGAAGGCCAGCTCACCAAAGTCAGAGGTGGATATGTGTTTTTCGGGAGTGGCCGCAGTGAAGGGACCACCATGAAGCCGGTGTAGGTTTTGCAGTCAAAGCTAATCTAGTCGACAAGCTTGTATGCCTACCAAAAGGAGTGAATGAGAGACTTATGATGATGCAATTGCCACTTGCAGGAAAATGCCACACCACCATCACCAGTGCCTATGCTCCACCATGATGAGCCCTGACGAGGTCAAAGAAAAATTTTATAAAGACCCTAGTAAAGAGCCCAGAGATCCTTATCACCAATGTGCCGAAAGAGGACAAGCTTGTAAGTTCTGGGAGACTTTAATGCTAGAGTAGGCTCAGACTACCAGACGCTGCAGGGAGTCCTAGGGAGGAACGGAGTTGGAAACAGCAGCAGCAATGGTCACTTACTACTGAAGATTTGCGCATCTTATGACCTCATCACCAGGACTGTCTTCCATTTACCTAAATGCAATAAAACTTCATGGATGCACCCTCGCATCAAACATTGGCATTTAATAGACTGTATCATTGTAAGGTGAAGAGGCAGACAGGATGTGAGAGCGATGAAGGCAATATGTGGTGCAGAATGCTGGAATGGCCAAATATTCACATTCAACGAAAGTGGTGTCCCCCAGGCAAAATGGCTGGCAGAAGAATTAATGTCAATAGACTAGAGCTCTTCTCTGAGCAGGAACAGTCTGTTGCTACCTTGGAGGGAAAGCTGAGCCAGCACACAGTTGGCAACCGTGGAGCAGAAAAGGAGTGGGCAGCTTTCAGAGATTGGGTGTACAGCACTGCATTTGCTCATCTGGGTCAGAACACTCGCGAACATCAAGACTGGTTTGACAAAAATGATGGGGAATTCAGAAGCTGCTAATTGAAAAATGAGAACTCCATAGGGTTTACCAGCTCTAAGAAAGCAGCATTTAATTTTACAAAAGTAAAGTACAAATGAAGCTTAGAGAGATGCAGGATTCTTGGCTCAGTAAGAAGACAGATGAGACCCTGGACACTGACTAGCTTTGTGACCCTGGGCAAGTCACTTAACCCCAATTGCCTCATCAAAAAGAAAAAGAAAAAAAAAAGAAGACAGATAAAATTCAGCTTGATGCTGATAATAACAATCCAATATGTTTTTATGATGCCCTGAAGGTTACTTATGGGCCAAAGACCTCAATTACTCAGTGCTAATGCAGCCACATTGATTAGTGATAAGGATAGATCCTAGAGAGATGGGCTAAACACAACCATAGTATTCTCAACAGATCAGCAATCAATGCTGAAGCCATTGACTGTTTACCTTAGGCTGAAGTCAGTCCCTCCCCAGCTGAAGTTCCACCTGAAGAAGAGGTTCTGAATGCCATTAGACTCTTTTCATGTGGCAAAGCACCTGGGGCTGACTCTATTCCAGCTGAGATTCACAAGGTAAGGGGTCCATTGCTCATAAAAAAGCTGACTGAGATTTTCCAGGTTATATGGCAAGAGGAGGCTATCCCCTGGGAGTTCAAGGATGCCTCCATGGTCCATCTCTATAAAGCCAAAGGAAATAGATTGTCCTGTGACAATCACAGAGGGGTCTCTCTCTTAGCCATTGCAGGCAAGATTCTTGCCAGAGTCCTCCTTAATAGGATGATCCTTCACCTGGAGGATGGTCATCTACCTGAGAGCCAGTGTGGCTTCAGAAAAGGACAAGGAACGGTCGATATGGTGTGTGCTGCCTGACAACTCTAGGAGAAATGCCAGGAGCAGAAAGAAGGTCTGTACACAATGTTTCTAGATCTGACCAAGACCTTTGATACTGTCAGTCACAAAGGCTTATGGAAAATTATGTCAAAATTCGGTTGCCCTGAGAAGTTCATCAGCATTGTATGTCAATCTCATGACGGCATGCTTGCCTGGGTTCTGGATGATGGACAATGCTCTCCTGCTTTCCCAGTCACCAATGGAGTGAAACAAGGCTGTGTGCTTGCTCCCCACTTTTTAGCAGGATGTTTTCAGCCGTGTTGTCATTCACTTTCAATGAGAATGAACACAGCATCAAGGTCAGCTACTACACTGATGGTAACTTCTTCAACTTGAAAAGGCCATAAGCCAAGACCAAAGTGGAGGGAGTGTCGGTGCATGGTTTTCTGTTTGCAGATGACTGTGCACTCCATGCAGCCTCTGAAGCTGAGACGCAACAAAGTACGGATCAATGTCCCGCTGCTCATGCTAATCTTGGCCTAAGAATTAACACCAAGAAAACACAGGTGCTCCATCAGCCAGCACCACACCACCCATACATGGAACCATTGGTTTCAGCAAATGGAGAGATTTTGAATGCTGTGGATAAGGTCACTTACCTTGGCAGTATACTTTCTAGATATGTACACACTGAAAATAAAGTTGATGCACACATTGCCAGAGCTAGCTCAGTGTTTGGGAGGCTCCAAAGGAAAGTATGAGAGAAAAGAGGTATTAGACTGACTACCAAACTGAAGGTGTATAGAGCCATTGCGCTGACCTCATCGTTGTATACCTGTGAAACCTGGACAGTGTACCAGCACCATGCCAGGAAACTGAATCACTTCCACTTGAATTGTCTTGGGAAGATTCTGAAGATCACCTGGCAGGATAAGACACCAGACACTGAGGTCCTTTCTTGAACTAGACTGCCAAGTATTCAAACTCTACTTCAGAGAGCACAACTCCAATGGGCTGGCCACGCTGTTTGAATGCCAAATGTATGCTTGCCAAAATGACTTTTATGGAGAACTCACACAGGGCAAGCGTTCATATGGTGGTCAGAAGAAGCGATACAAGGATACTCCTAAGGTCTCTCTTAAGAACTTTGTAATTGCTTAAGTTGTATTATAAAGCAGTAATCATCAAAACTACTTCATACTGGCTAAGAAATAGAGTGGTGGATCAGTGGAATAGGTTAAGAATGCAAGACACAATAGTCAATGACTAGAGTAACCTACTGTTTGATAAACCCAAAGACCCCAGCTTCTGGGATAAGAACTCACTCTTTGACAAAAACTGCTGGGAAAACTGGAAAAGAGTATGGCAGGAACTAGGCATAGATCAAAATCTCACGCCATACACCAAAATAAAGTAAAAAATGGGTTCATGATTTAGATATAAAGGCTGATACTGTAAGCAAACTTGGAGAGCAAGAAATAGATTACCTATTAGGTTTATGGCAAACAGAAGGATTCATGACCAAGCAGGAGATAAAGAACATTACGAAAAGCAAAACAGATAACTTTGATTACATTAAATTGAAAAGGTTTTGCACAAACAAAGCCAATGAAACCAAGATTAGAAAGAAGGTAGAAAATGGAGAGTTTTTACAACCAGTGTCTCTGATAAGAGCCTCATTTCTAAAATATCTAGAGAATTAAGTCAAATTTATAAGAATACAAGTCATTCCCCAATTGATAAATGGTCAAAGGATATGAACAGGCAGTTCTCAGATGAAGAAATTAAAGCCATCTATAAGTCATATGAAAAAATGTTCTAAAACACTATTGATTAAAGAAATGCAAATCAAAACAACTCTGAGGTACCACATTACACCTATCAGATTGGCCAACATGATAAAATAGGAAAAATGATAAATGTTGGAGAAGATAGGGGAGAATTGGAACACTAATACATTGTTGATGGAGTTGTGAAATGATCCAACATTTTGGAGAGCAATTTGGAACTATGCCCAAAGGGCTATAAAAATGTGCATACCCTTTGACCCAGCAATAGCACTCCTAGGGCTATATCCCAGAGAGATCATACAAATGAGAAAAGGACCCACGTGTACAAAAATATGTGTAGCAGCTCTTTTTGTGGTGGCAAAGAATTGGAAATTGAGAGGATGCCCATCAATTGGGGAATGGCTGAACAAGTTGTGGTATACAAATGTAATGGAATACTATTGTGCTATAAGAAATGCTGAAAAAGGGGCAGCTAGGTGGTGCAGTGGATAGAGTACTGGCCCTGGATTCAGGAGGACCTGAGTTCAAATCCGGCCTCAGACACATAACACTTACTAGCTGTGTGACCCTGGGCAACTCACTTAACCCCACGAAAGAAAGAAAGAAAGAAAGAAAGAAAGAAAGAAAGAAAGAAAGAAAGAAAGAAAGAAAGAAAGAAAGAAAGAAAGAAAGAAAGAAAGAAAGAAAGAAAGAAAGAAAGAAAGAAAGGATGAACAGGCTGACTTCAGAAAAACCTGGAAAGACTTGTATGATCTGATGCTGAATGAAGTGAGCAGAACCAAGAGAATGTTGCACACAATAACAGCCATGTTGTGCGATGACTAATATTGATAGACTTAATCCTGCTCAGCAATATAAGGATCTAAGACATCTCCAAAGGCCTCATAATGGAAAATGCTATCCACAAAGAAGAAATAACTATGGAGTTTGAATGCAGATCAAAACATACTATTGGCTATTTTTTTTTCTTCTGTTGTGTTTTGTTTCCTCTTTCTGGTGGTTCCTCCTATTGGTTCTAATTCTTACTTACAACATCATTAATTTGAAAATATGTTTAATAGGAATGTATATGTATAGCCTATATCAGATTGTGTGCCATCTTGGGAAGGGAAGTAGGGAGGGAGGGGGAGAAAAATTTTAAACTCAAAAGCTTATGGATGTGATTGTTGATAATTCAAAATAAATTAATTTTTAAAAAAGAACTTTGTAATTGATTGTGTGACATGGGAGGCACTGGCACAGGACCTCTCAGCATGGCGTGCCCACATCAGAAAAGGCGCTATCCCCCCACTCACTCCTAACCTTAAAAAAAAAAAACCTTCAAGCAAAGTAGTTGATAACTTACGTTGTACAATTTCCACAAACTGCCTAACTGTAATACCTGTTTTAATTCCTACATTCATATGTGAATCGTACTAAGTTATCTTCCTGTGCATAGACTAATGAATGAAAGAGGAGGTTTTATTTTCTTTCCATTGAGACTGAAATGAGGTTTGGGATGGAAAAGTTCAGGGGAGAGTGTTTATCTACATATCTTTTAATATTGTGATTATAAATAAACATCTCGAGTACTTTATGTATTAGTGCTAATGTGAATGATAATTTGTAAACTTAAAAATGCCCTTTTTGAGCTTTCCTAGATAGATACTCAGTGGAAATCAAGAAAATTAACTGTCAGGCTCCTGGGACTACTATTTTATCAGAGCGTTATTTTTTCCCATGCTGGAAATAGTGTTTAATTTTTCAAGAAATTGGACTATGTTTTAATTAATGTTATTAGTATTTTAAAGCAAAATTTTCTTTTTCTGTGTCAAAAAGTTTTGTTTTCTACTTTCATAATTATAATATTATATATTTTTCAATTGTGCCTTGTGTCACAAATTGAAAAACAGACATCAAGACAATGTAAAAGATTGATCCCACCACAGCATTGATGTATAAATGTATTAAAATGAGTAATTGATAGATTGTTTTTTAGTATGTTGTACACATAAATAAGGAGTTAACGAATATTGAAATGTTTGAGCAGAGGATTCTAATGTGCTCGGTTAGTTTTTAATATGTAAAAGACTACTAAATTTTCATTTTCCTTGACCAAGCTATATGACTTTTCTAAATTCACTTTAAACATTAATCATAAAAATAAGTTATATAGTCTTCTACAAGAACAAATTTTTCTCTCCCAGTTTTGAATTGCTTCACAAAGTTTGGCACTTTTTTTTTCATTTTGATGCATTTGATTTTGAATTTACTATTATTCTCAGACTTAGTAATTTTTAGAGTTCCATGAATTGTTTCAGTTCTTTTGGAATATTGTTTACCAAAATGTTTAGGGTCCTATAAGGTTAAGTCCATTTGTAATCTCTTAAGTATTAAGGTTTTTAATGTACCATTTGTTTTACCGGCATGAATAACTTACTTTTGATATTTATATCTTATCGCCATCCTTAGTTGAACAAGGTTTTGTAAATATATCAAGTGGAAATGTGTGAAGAGTCTTTTGCTCTATCCAGATGGTCTGCAAATAAAAATCTTGGGGATTTAAAAAAAAAAAAGGAAAAGAAAAGAAAAAAAGAAAAGACTCTGTGCTCAATGAGCGAAGCAGAACTGAAGTAGCTCAAGAGAAGCACAAGATATGCAGACTTAGAGAATCCACCCCAAAGGTTCGCATGGACTATTTGTGCCCGACCGGCAGCAGAGCATCCTGAGCTAGTATCGGCCTGATCAGCCACAGTCGGACACACTGCACCAGAGGCCAGCAACCAAGCCTAGGCTCACTTGCCGTTATCAAAACAAATAGACAGAGTGACTCAGAGTATTCACATTTTTATTAGTTAAAACAAAACAGCTGCTTGGAAGACAGTTGCCCCATAGAGATCCCTCTCTGTCAAGTGTCCTAGTCCAACACAAAACATCTAGGCTCGTACAGATGTATATATGCTTGCTGAAGTCTTTCCAGAAAGTTTTAGAAGTTACCTTATACTGCAGGATCTACGTTTAAGTTATAACCTGAAGACAGAATGTTAATCAAATAGAAATGGAAAGCAGTCTATTGCAGTTTCAAGAACTCCTGGGATGAGGTTGAGCTGCTGCAAATCTCAAAGATTCAAACAATTGTGGTCTTAGGAAGGCAGACTAAATTTTGTCCAGTTATATAAAAATGTGAATCCTATCTTGTGATATCTTACAAGCATTTTCATGTGAGCTATTTGGCTTTGATCAGTAACTAGCAATTTTTAAATGCTGATGGTAATTTAATTTTAACTAAGACTCATGCATCACTTAATTTCATGTTTTTTGTTTTTATTTTTTGGAAGCAGTCCAGGTTAAGTGATTTGGCCAGGATGACTTCATTTCAATTATCTATGAATTTCAGACCAAGATACTTTGCTTCCAAACTCTCCTGAATCTGATTTGACTTGGAGTTGACCAAGTTAAGGAACAGATACCTAGGCTCTGCATTCTCTGTCATGGGCAGCTAGGTGGAACAGTGGATAGAGCTTTGGCCTTGGAGTCAGAAGGCCCTGAGTTCAAATCTCGGCCTCAGACACATAACACTTACTAGCTGTGTGACCTTGGGCAAGTCACTTAACCCCATTGCCTAGCCTCCAAAAAGAAACTGCTGCATTCTATGTCTCTATTTCTGTTCCTGTTCTCTCTGGTTTTTTGTCTCCTCCATCTCATCTCTACCTCTCTTATAATATCTCTGTCCATCTCTCTCTCTGTTTTTATGTATCTGTTTGTCCCTCACCCTGGCCTTCCCCCTCCTTGTCTCTCCCCTTCTCTCTCTCTCTCTCTCTCTCTCTCTCTCTCTCTCTCTCTCTCTCTCTCTCTCTCTCTTCTCTCTCTCTCTCTCTCTCTCTCTCTCTCTCTCTCTCTCTCCCTTTTTCTCTCCTTCTCTCTCCCACTTTTGGCTCCCCCACCTCTGCTTCTGTCTCTGTTTCCATCTCTCTTTGTCTCTGTCTCTGTCTGACTCTATATCTGTTTCTCTGTCTTTATCTTTGTTTTTCAGTTTCTGTTTGTCTGTCTATCCTTTTTCTCCCTCACTCTCTCCTTTCTCTCTCCTCTCTCTCCATCTTTCTTCTTTCCTCTCTTTCCACCCTCCATCTCTCTCTCTCTCTCTCTCTCTCTCTCTCTCTCTCTCTCTCTCTCTCTCTCTCTCTCTCTCTCTCTCTCTCCTTTCAACAACCTCACCAACCTCTGTGGGTTTAATTATCATCTCTGCACAAATGATTCACAGATCTCCATCCAGCCTGTCTCTGCCTGTTCTTTGGTCCACATCACCAGCTGCCTTCTGGACATTTAAAACTGGATGCCCCATGGATCTGTCAAACTCAACATGTCAAGACAGAACTCATCATCTTCCCCGACACCAACCCTCCCTTCTTCCAAATGTCCTCCCTTCCGTGAAAGGCAGGACCATACTTCCAGTCACCCATGTTTGTAACCTTGGCTTTATCGCAGATTCCTCGTTCTCCATCCGTCTCATATATCCAGATATTTCCCAAATCCTGCCATTTCTGCCATCACAGCATCTGTCACGTCTGACTCCTGGCCTCAACACCTCTTGCCTGGATCATTGCAACAGCCTCCTAACTGGTCTTCCTCCCTCTCTCCTGACATCCATCCCTTCCCACAGCTTCCAAAGTGATTTTCCTTGAGTACAGAACCGAACACGCCACCTCCCTCCTCCCTCAACTCCAGTGGCTCCCTTTGCCTCTCAAAGTACTGACTATTTTTATTTAACTTTTAAAGCCCCCTCCACCCCCAATCTATATATCCAGCTTAGTGTACATTACTGGGCAATCGTATACATATTCTATAGTCCAGTCAAACTGGCCTTCTTCTTAAATAAATGGGGCCACTAGGCGGCACATTGGATAGACCTCAGGGCCAAAAGTCAGGAAGACCTGAGTTCAAATCCACCTCAGATACTCACAAGCTGTGTGACCCTGGGCAAGTCACGTCATCTTTTGCCTCAGTTTCCTCATCTGTAAAGCGAGCTGGAAAAGGAAATGGCAAACCACTCCAGTATCTCTGCCAAGAAAACCCCAAATGGGGTCCTGAAGAGCCAGACATGCCTGAAACGACTGAACATCTGTTTGCATGTTGTGCTCCCATTAGGCGTGAGCTCCTTGAGAGCAAAGACCATTTTTTGCCTTTCTCTGTATCCCCAGCAAAGTGCTTGATATGTAGGTCCAGCACATTAATTTTTTTTTAATTTTACTTCTTTTTTTTGCTAGGCAATGGGGTTAAGTGACTTGCCCAGGGTCACACAGCTAGTAAGTGTTATGTGTCTGAGGCCGGATTTAAACTCAGGTCCTCCTGACTCTAAGGCCAGAGCTCTATCCACTGTGCCACCTAGCCGCCCCCACCCAGCACATCAATTAATGCTCAGTGACTAACTGACTGACCGACTGACTGACCATCCCAAGTGCTGGCGCCCTCCTCAAACTACTTGTATTTAACAACCTCGTGTATACTTATATTTATTCTGCATATGTTTATTCTGTTTACACATCTGCATGTGTCCCCGTAATAGAATGCAAACTCCTTGAGAATAAACATTTTCATTTTTCTTATTCTCATCTTCTCAGTGCCTGGCACATCATAGGTATTAATAAACATTGTTGATTGATTCAAGATACCTTAGGAGACAGCTAGACAGCCCAGTAAATAGAGCTCTGGGCCTGGAATCCAGAAGACCTGAGTTCAAATCCAGCCTCAGACACTCACAAACGATGTGATTCTGGGCAACTCATTTTTACCCTCTGTCTGCCTCTGTTTCCTCAGCTGTATAATGAAGACAATAACAGCATTTAACTCCCAGGGTTGTTGTGTGGGTCATGTGAGAGGATTTCTGTAAAGTACTTTGCAAACCCACATCAATGTGAAATACTATTATTTTGGGACATCCAAAGGGAGGTGTCCTTAAGGGGCTGAAGATGTGGTGCTGGAGCTCAAGAGGAAGATGGGGTATGGGAGACATCTGCACAGACACCATACTTGATTTCATGAGAAGTAATGAGAGACGGAGGTGAGGTCAGGGCTCAGGACAGAGCCTTGGTTATACCCACATGTAGAGAGAGGGCCTGGACCACGATGGCCAGACACTTATAATGGCCCAGTCTGCAAGAAGAACCACTGGGGCACAGCTCTGAGCCAACGGCACTTTATTACAGGGTCCGTGGTCTCTTCTAATGAAGTGGACCTCAGATCTTCCTCATGATCTGAGATGCCTCCTTCCTGCAGAGCCTTGTTTTCGTGACGTTTGATACCTGAACACTTTAGAGGGGCTACACAAAATACAGAATCCCATTGGTTGATAGACCTTGTTTTAAGGGCCAAAAATGATGTATCAGACAAAAAGTGGTCTTGGGTTGGACAAACATCAGGCGTCTCCACTAACTAAGTGGTCATAGGATGGTCACCTGCTCAGGTTGGATGAGAGAGAATGGTCCAGAAGTTCAAAAATAAGTCAGGAGACTTTCCACAAAACTGAGCCACCTTGCCATGTCAGGCTTAGTCACCACAACAAGGAAAAACCAAGGGCGGAGGTCCTCCCGTTAGCTTCCTGATTAAGCAAGTGAACTTACAACCATAGCTCTGGGGCCTAATATGCAGAACTTATAATCGCTACCCCGATAGAATCATATCAGACTGGTTAATGCTGATTGGGACAGAGTAGGGGTCCACAGGAATCATTTCTCACACCACAGCAGAGAAAGCTAGGGAGGAGACAGTACGTTGGGAGGGGAATCAGCAGCATGGAGCTCTACAGGAACATCGAGAAGTACAAGGACTTAGGAAATGTCGTTGGATTCTTAGCAAAAAAAAAAAAGAGATGGTTAGTTATATGGAGAATGAACACAAATACATAAGACCAAAGGTCATTCCCCAGGGAGTGCGATCAAAGGCTCTGCACAAACAGCGCTCAAGCGAAGAACTGAAAACTATGAATGACCATGTGCAAGATTGCTCTTAGTCACTTATCAGACAAAACAAATCTGGAAGGTCTTATCTCCCATCCAGAAAATTGGCAAAGATGAAAAAACATGGGAATAGTCAACATGCAGGTGTGGAGGACAGGCACGCTAACACACTGTTAATGGAGATGAGAACTGGTCTAGCCATTCTGGAAAGCAGCTTCAAATTACGCCACTAAAAAATTAGCTAAAATGTTCAGACTCTTCCAGAGAGATCCCATCGCTGCTAGGCAGTGCTGTCAAAGACAAAGAAGCCACGTTACACCAAAATATGGAACTTTGTGAACAGGTAAGTCAAGCGGATGCCTTATGGGTTGCCTGTGGGCCTGAGAGTTTGGGGAGGTTTTCATTAAAAGGAGCGCTCCGGTTCTGTGTGAGCCTTGGCATTTGACGCTGAACTGTCATCGGGAAAGAGTCCAAGAGGCTGGATAGAGAGGATAAACATTCCAGGCATGGGGACAACCAGTGCAAAGACACAGAAAGGATAAATAGGATGTCTGGGGTAAGAAAGGAGAGAGAAGGCCGGTTTGACTAGACTCTAAGGTACGCAAAAGCAAGTAATGTGTGACAAAGCTGGAAAGGTAGGAAGGGGCCAAGGGCACAAAGAGGTTGAAATGCCAAAAACTGGACTTTGTGTTTGATTCTGTAGGTAATAGGGAGCCAGAGGAGTTAATTGAGTAGGGGAGTGACATGGTCAGATATACACTTCAGGTAAATTCCTTTAAAAACTGTGTGGAGGAGCAGCTAGGTGGCACAGTGGATAGAGCTCCGGCCTTGGAGTCAGGAGGACCTGAGTTCAAATCTGGCCTCAGACACTTGACACTTACTAGCTATGTGACCCTGGTCAACTCACTTAACCTCAATTGCCTCACCCAAAAAGCAAAAAAAAAAAAGGTGTGGGAGCATGGGTTGGAGTAGAGTAGGGGAAGAAGACCACTTAGGTGGTCATTGAAATAATCGAGCCAAGAGGTGACGATGCCCTGAAAGACATCAGAGCTCCAATCAACATGATTACCCACCAATTTCAAAATACACATGATAATAAGCTAGTATCCATATAGCTTCTTAAGGTTTGCAAAGCACTTTACATACATTATTGCATTTTATCCTTACAATAACCTTTGGAATGTATGTGCTGTTACTATCTCCATTTAACAACTGAGGAAACTAAGACTGACAGAGATGAAATAATTTGCATGAGGTCCTACAGCTAGTAAGTGATTATGACTGGATTTGAACTCAGATCTTCTTGACTCCAAATTCAGGACTGTATCCACTAGGCCACCTAGCTACCTTTAGGCATGATGAAGCATGCTACCCACCTCCTGATGGACAGGTGATGGATTCAGGAAGAGAGAGAGAGAGAGAGAGGGGAGAGGGGATCTCTGGGAGACTTGAGGGAGAAAAGAAGGCTTGTAAAAGCCATTGTGATGAGAGGGACAGAGAAAGGATCAGGGAGGAGCAGAAGGATTTCCTTGCTGCAGGTAGGGTCTCATTAAGATTAAATACAGCTAGCCTCTATGAGTACAAATCATGAATCCCATGCAGTGGTCACATGATTTAAATCCATACAGCATAGTGCCATTGAGCTGGAATCAGTTACCATACTTCACGTGATTCTAACTTCAAACAGGGAGAACTTCAAGGGATTCCTCCTTTCTTATGTTATAGGCCTCTCCATAACATAAATTCGTGGTGGATCCAGTCAACAGGATGGTGTGACTTCCTACAGCTCTGTTCAAAGTCAGAGTAGAGGAGGTAGCTTGTGGGAGTAACCTAGGAGTGTTGTTTGGCAAAAAGAACATGTACCTGCCTCCCTTCATTCCCTGAGTGGGGAATGTCAGGTGTGGGAAAGCTTATGCACTAGTCAGGCACAGTCCATGTGCTGGATAGCTTTGCCAAACTTTTTAACCCTTGTCCAAGAGAGGGCTCACTGGGTGAGAGAGAAAAGAGGAAGATCTGGAATAGGTCATGTCCTATCAAAAACTATTAGGAGAAAAGACTATTTAAAAAAATAAATAAAACAATGATAAAATGTTAAAATAAAGCAATAAGAACAATTCTCAACTTTTCATAAGAGAACAAGATCTTTTTCTGAAATACTTCACACGCTCAGGTCCCCTCTTCAGGCTGAAAGGCTTCCGACTGATCTTCAGTTGTTATGAACTCAAGGACCTCCACTGCTCGGTTGTCATCTTCTGGACCTTCTCCAGCTTACCAATTTCCCTCCTGTACTGGCCTGAACACCATACTCCTGTTGAGGTTTAATGAGGATAGACTGCAGTGGGCCCCCTGCCTTCCTATTCCTGGAAGCTGTACTTCTGTTGACGCAGGAGTTGGGCTGAGACGGGGAGGAGAGATTTAGGATCATAACCTGAGGGAGTTGTAGGGTCAAGTGAGCTTTTTTAAAAAAGAAAAAGAATTGAAGAAATCTAAGCATGTTTATAGGCAGCAGGGAAGGAGCCAGTAGATAAGGAAAGGTTGAAAATAAGGGCAAGACAGAGGGGATGGTTGAAGGGGCAGGCGTTTGGAGGACACAAGGAGGGGGTGGATCCAAGGGCCCGGATAAAGGGGTTGTGGCTGGCAAGGAAAAGGGTCCCCTCATCCTCCGAGATGGCATCAAAAAGAAGGTTGTTAATTCCACCGAGGCTAATTTACCTATTCTGTGCCACACCAATCAAATGACCAAAAAATTATTTTATACAGTTAGAAAAATAATAACAAGATTCATTTGGAAGAACAAGAGGTCCAGAATATCAAGGGAACTAATGAAAAGAAATGCAGGCGAAGGTGGCCGAGCCATTCCAGATCTTGAATTGCATTATAAAGCAGCAATCCTCAAAACTGCTTGCTACTGGCTAAGAAATAGAATGGTGGATCAGTGGAATAGGTTAAGTATGCAAGATACAGTAGTCAATGACTCTAGTAATCTATTATTTGATAAACTCAAAGACCCCAGCTTCTGGGATAAGAACTCACTCTTTGACAAAAACTGCTGGGAAAACTGGAAAAGAGTATGGCAGGAACTAGGCATAGACCAAAATCTCACACCATACACCAAAATAAAGTCAAAATGAGTTCATGATTTAGATATAAAGGCTGATACTATAAGAAAACTGGGAGAGCAAGGAATAGTTTACCTCTCAGATTTATGGAGAACAGAAGAATTCATGACCAAACAGGAGATAGAGAACATTACGAAAAGCAAAATAGATAACTTTGATTACATTAAATTGAAAAGATTTTGCACAAACAAAGCCAATGAAACCAAGATTAGAAAGAAGGTAGAAAATGGAGAAAGAATGTTTACAACCAGTCTCTCTGATAAGAGCCTCATTTCTAAAATATCTAGAGAATTAAGTCAAATTTATAAGAATACAAGTCATTCCTCAATTGATAAATGGTCAAAAGATATGAACAGGCAGTTCTCAGATGAAGAAATTAAAGCCATCTATAAGTCATATGAAAAAATGCTCTAAAACACTACTGATTAGAGAAATGCAAATCAAAACAACTCTGAGGTACCACATCACACCTATCAGATTGGCCAACATGACAAAACAGAAAAATGATAAATGTTGGAGAAGATGTGGGAAAATTGGAACACTAATACATTGTTGGTGGAGTTGTGAAATGATCCAACCATTTTGGAGAACAGTTTGGAACTATGCCCAAAGGGCTATAAAACAGCATACCCTTTGACCCAGCAACAGCACTCCTAGGGCTATATCCCAGAGAGATCATACAAATGAGAAAAGGACCCACATGCACAAAAATATTTATAGCAGCTCTTTTTGTGATGGCAAAGAATTGGAAATTGAGAGGATGCCCATCAATTGAGGAATGGCTGAACAAGTTACGGTATATGAATGTAATGGAATACTATTGTGCTATAAGACATGATGAACAGCTGACTTCAGAAAAACCTGGAAAGACTTGTATGGTCTGATGCTGAGTAAAGTGAGCAGAAGCAGGAGAACGTTGTACACAATAAAAGCCATGTTGTGTGATGACTATATTGATAATATTGATTATTGATAAACTAATATTGATAAACTTAACCCTTCTCAGCAATACAAGGATCTAAGACATCTCCAAAGGCCTCATGATAGAACATGCTATCCACAAAGAAGAAAGAACTATGGAGTTTGAATGCAGATCAAAGCATACTATGTGCTATTTTTTTTTCTTCTGTTGTATTTTGTTTCCTCTTTCTTGTGGTTCCTCCTATTGGTTCTAATTCTTACTTACAACATCACTAATATGAAAATATATTTAATAGGAATGTATATGTAGAGCCTATATCAGATTGTGTGCCATCTTGGGGAGGGAGGTGGGGAGGGAGGGGGAGAAAAATTTTAAACTCAAAAGCTTATGGAAGTGATTGTTGATAATTCAAAATAAATTAATTTAAAAAAAAAAGATGAGTTGTAGCTGACATGACTTAAAATATGGGACTGGGGAGGAAGGGGAGCTTGTGACAAATGTGTCCTCCATTTTTTCATAGAAAGAGGAAGCTATTTCTTCTGCTGAGAGGGACAGGGCAGGGGCAGGTATAGGTGGCTTAAGAGACGAGAAGGTTTCTAGCAGCCCCCGTGCAAAATACAATAAAGAATTGATCATGGGAGCATAAGTGGGCTGTCAAAGGCCCAGCTGAGACAGGATAACCTACGTTTATAGCAGACCACGTCATGTGATCGTGTGGTCAGTTAGAAGAAACTCATGTCTGCCAGATCATGCCCCACAGTGGTCATCCAGTCTCTGCTTGAAGACCTCCAAGGAGAGGAAGGACACCACTTCTTGAGGCATACCATTCTACTTATGAACAGCTATCACTGTTAGGAAGCGCTCTCAACATCAAGTGTAAATGGCTCAAGCCTTGACCATAGCAGAACAAGACACCTTCAGACGTGCTCACACACACACACCCCAACTCTGCTGGTCTCCAGGTCAAACAAGCCCGCTTCCTTCAATGAGTCTTCATGCCTCAGGGACTCAAGAACCTTCACCAGGCTGATGGCCATCCTCTGCCAACTTATCAGTGTCCTTAAACTGTCTTCATAACTGAACACAACATTTCAGAAGACAAGGTCTGACAAAACCTGAGTACAAGGGAGCCTAACAAGAATAGTAACAGTTAGCGATTATATAGCATTTACTATGGGCCAGGCACCGTGCTAAGCACTTTACACATATGATCTCATTTGACCCCATCACCTCCCTATGGCTGGCAGTTGCATCCCTGAATGTGACCCAAGACTACACCAGCTTTTTTGCTGCTGCATACCACTGCTGACTCATATTGACCTGGTAGTCCACTGGAACCACCAGATCTTTTTCAGAACACTTACTGTCTAGTCACCCCTTCCCTACCTTATACTCGTAAGGTTGATTTTTTTTGTAGCCTAATGTAAAACTTTGCATTGTTCCCTGATGAATTTCATCTTGATGGATTCTATCCAGCCTATCCTTCGGATCCTGACTCTATCATCCGGTGTATCGGTTGTCACTCCCTCACCCCTCACCCCAGCTTGGTGTCCTCGGCAAATCTGATGGGCATGCCATTTACTCGTTTGTTCATGACTCTGATTATTTAAAAACACATATTAAACAGCACAAGGTCAAGCACAGATACCTGAGATCCTCCACGGGACACCTCCTGATACACTGGCATGGAAACCTTAACAACTCTACTTTTTCACTCGGGTCATCCAACGAGTTCTGAATCCATCTAATTAACTTATCATCTAATCCATTTCTCTCCATCTTTTCCACAAGAATAGCATGAGGTCCTTCAGTAAAAGCTTTGCCAAAATCTGAGTAAACTATCTCCTCAGCATTCTCCTCATCTACTAAGTTAGTGATCCAATCAAAAAAGGAAATAAAGTTGGTCTGGCACAACCTGTGCTTGCTGAAGCCAGGCTGGCTCTTTGTGATTGCTGCTTCCCTTTCTAGACGTTCATCAGCCATCTCTTTAGTGATGTGTCCTAGAATTTCGCCAAGAGTGAAAGTCAAACTCCCTGGCCTATATTTTGCTGGCTCTGTTCTGTCCTTTTAAAAAATAAGGGAATTTGTCCTTTTCCTAACTTGTAGCACCTCTCCCTCCTTTTCCATGATCTTTCAAATTTCATTTACCGTGGTTCGGCCATCACAGCTGCCAGCTCTCTGAGGACTTAAAGATGTCTAGTTCATCCAGACCAGGTAACTTGAATTCATTAAGGCAGTGAAGAGCTCTCTTCCTAAGGCCTTGATTATCTCGGATATCAGCTCCCTGTTAGTGATTTTTGTTCCATTGTTTCCTGGGTAAAGGTCATTCTCCTTTGCAGAAAATAGAACATAAGGTTTAAATAGTTTTGCCTACTCTGTATCGACAGTTATCACCATCCCATCAACCACCCCAAGCAAATCCCCTCTCTCCCTCTCTCCAATGAGCCTCCTTTCTATAGCTAACAACAAACAAACCACCCTCTTTGGGTTTGCCCTTGCTTCCCTTCTTTGGGAAGGCTCAGTCCATTCTGAGCATTGACATTCCTAACTCTCTTTTTACAGTATCATAATCTCATATTCATCTTCTATTACCTGACCTTGCTTTCATTTCCTGTATTTTGGGGGTTTGGGGATCTATGTGGGTTGGCCAGTTCCCTATTCTAAAGGGACCACCCCATTTTACCTCCTCAATGGAATCATTTTCTTTTGTGGCTTCAGAATTGTATCCTTGACCATCTCCCATCCTCCTGGACTGACTTCCCCAGTAACTTCTTCCTCCATGAGCTCATGGATAGAAAGAAGAGTGAAAAGACCAAGAAAGGTCAGTGTCTTGGGAAACACCCAAAGTTAGTGGAAGTGATGTGGATGAAGATGTGGCAAATGAAAGGGGTTTTGGAAAAACCAGTACACTGCTGAAAAGATTGTAAATTGGTCCAGCCATTCTGGAAAGCACTTTGGAACTATCCCCCCAAAGTTACTAAAAACGGCGTGTTCTTTGCCTCAGTTATGCCACTACTAGGTCTATGCCCCAAAGAGATCAAAGAAAAAAGGGAAAAGACCTGTACACACTAAATTATTTATAGTAGTTCTTTTCATACTAGCCCAAACCTGGGAATTAGGGAGGAGCCCTTCTATTGGGGAGTGGCTACACAAGTTATGGTATACAAATATATCAGAATACTACAGTGCCATGTTGGTTTTCAGTCATGTCCAATTCTTTATGACCCCATTTGGGGTTTTCTTGGCAAAGATACCGGACTGATTTGAAATGTCCTGTTGACCTCTGAAAGCCCAGAAAATATCACCCCAGGAAAAACCCTGGAACAGCTGGGCCAACAGAAAAAGAGGGTGCAGCAGTCTTGCAGCCCAGGAACCTTGGGGGGTTCATGGGAAAGGCCCCTCTCGCTCTAGGTGAGGGGGAGCAGTGCAGGATGGAAGGCGTCCCACCAGGCCAGAAGCAAGCCCCATCTCAGCAAACCAGGGGGAGATCCTGAGCCCCAGAGTAGTGAAGCAGGCAAGTGCCAACACCAGGACCCCCAGAGTGCCTCAGTATAGGCAAGGGAACTAGCAGACAACAGCTTGGAAAACTACCACCGGCAACAGTGTTTACCAGCAGCCAAATCCCCCAGTGCCTCAGCACAGCCCCAAGAGGCGAAGCTCCAGGCTGACTGACATCCTCCAGCAGCCAAACATGCCGGTGCAAAGCCTGGGTGAGCAAGAGCCAAGCCTTTGAGTGACCAGGTGTCCCCTGGGGGCCAGCCTCCCCCCTCCACCCTGAGAGCTCCAGTGTTGCTGATTCCAGCCCAACAGCAGAGAAGCTGCCAGAACCCTACAGCCTCCAGATGCCAGCACGTGGGGCCCAGTACACAAAGCCAGTAACCAGGCCCCGGGCTCCCAGCCCAAGAAGCTTGGGTCAGCACCCCCAGCACTACAGCAGGAGAGCTCAACTCTAAAAGCCAGGACTTAGGCAAACACCATAAGCAAAAAGCAGACTAGATTCTTATTATGGGGATAGGGAAGATGGAAGGGGACATTTCAGTACACCCACATCCAAAACCTTCAAAGGGGAATATGAAGTGACCTGAAACCCAAAAAGCCTTCCTGGAGGAGCTCAAGAGGGATTTTAGAAGTCAAATAAGAGAGGCAGAAGAAAAATTGGGAAAAGAAATGAGAGGTATGCAAGAGAGAGTCAATAGCTTGGAAAAGGAAGGACAAAAACTACCTGTAGAAAGCAACTAAAAAGTAGAATTGGCCAGATGGAAAAGGAAGCACAAAAACTCACATGAGAAGAACTCCTTGAAAAGTAAAATAGGCCAAATGGAAATGGAGATACAAAATCTGACAGAAGAAAACAATTCCTTAAAAATTAGAATTGGGCAAGTGGAAGCTAATGACTCTACGAGAGATCAAGAATCAGTTAAATAGAAACAAAAGAATGAAAAAAAATTGAAGAAAACATAAAATACCTCATTGGTAAAACAGCTGACTTGGAAAACAGATCCAAGAGAGATAATTTTAAAATTGCTAGTCTACCTGAAAACTATGATGAAAAAAAGAGCCTGAATAGCATCTTTCAGGAAATCATCAAGGAAAACTGCCCTGAGGTCCTAGAACCAGAGAACAAAATAGTCATGGAAAGAATCCACCAATCATCTCCTGAAAGCTATCCCAAATTGAAAACACCAAGAAATATTGTAGCCAAATTCCAAAATTACAAGGTCAAAGATAAAATACTGCGAGCAGCCAGAAAGAAACAATTTAAATATCATGGAACCATAGTCAGGATTATGCAGGAGCTTGCAGCTTCTACATTAAAAGATTAGAGGTGTGGAATACAATATTCCATAAGGCAAAGGAGCTTGGATTACAATCAAAGATCAACTACCCAGCGAAACTGAGCATAATCTTTCAGGGGAGAAGATGTACAGTCAATGAAATGGAAGACTTCCAAACCTTCCTGATGAAAAGACCAGAGTTCAACAGAAAATTTGACCTTCAAATACAAGACTCAAGAGAGACATAAAAAGGTAAACAGGACAGAAAACAACAACAAAACATATTATTAATGAGGGCAAACTGTTTACATTCCTCAAGAGAAGATGACACTTGTAATTCTTGAGAACTATATTGTTGTTATGACATTTTAAAAGGGTGTACACAGACAGAAGGCGTGGGTATACATTGATTTTTGTGCAATGATAAGAAATCTAAGCGGTGAAAAGGGAGTGTAGTGGGAGAAGAGGAAAGGAGGAGGCAGACAAGGATAAATTATATCACATGAAAAGGCACAAACACCTATTACAGTAGAGGGAAAGAAGGGAGGGAGATGAGCATTTGAACCTTACTCTAATCAGATTTGTTCAAAGAGGGAATAACAATCAGCTAAGTATAGAAATCTAACCCTATAGGAAGTAGGAGGGGAAAGGAAAAAGAAAAGGGAAGGGGCGAACAGAAGGGAGGGAAGAAGTGGTAAGTAAAGGGGAAGAAAAGACAGGGGGCCAATAGAAGAAAGGGCAGATTGAGGGAGGCGGTGGTCGAAAGCAAAACTCTACTGAGGAGGGAAAGGGAGAAAGGAGAGAGAAAAGCATAAATAGGATGGAGAGAAAGACACAGATAGTAATCATAACTGTGAATGTTATAAACTGGATGCCAATAAATTCGGCAATCTTAATGAAATGTGTAAATATCTACAAAAATATAAATTACCCAGATTAACAGAGAAGGAAATAAAATACTTAACTGCATTTCAGAAAAAGAAATTGAACAAGCCATCAATGAACTCCCTAAAAAAAAAAATCTTCAGGGCCAGATGGATTTACAAGAGAATTCCACCAAATATTTAAAGAAAAATTAATTACAATACTATATAAACTATTTGGGAAAATAGGTGAAGAAGGAGTCCTACCAAATTCTTTTTCTGACACAAAAATGTTGCTGATACTTAAACCAGGAAGAGCCAAAAGAGAGAAAGAAAATTGTAGACCAATTTCCCTAATGAATATAGATGCAAAAAAATTTTAAATAAAATATTAGCAAAGAGATTATAGCAACTCATCTCGAGGATAGTACACTACGACCAGGAAGGATTTATTTCAGGAATGCAGGGCTGGTTCAATATTAGGAAAACTATCAGGATAATTGACCATATCAACAACAAAACTAACAGAAATCATATGATTATCTCAATGGATGCAGAAAAAGCATTTGACAAAATACAACAACCATTCCTATTAAAAACACTAGAGAGCATAGGAATAAATGGAGTCTTCCTTAAAATGATAGGTAACATCTATTTAAAACCATCAGCAAGCATTATATATAATGGGGATAAGTTAGAAGCATTTCTTTTTTGGGGGGTGGGGCTAGACAATGGGGTTAAGTGACTTGCCCAGGGTCACACAGCTGATAAATGTCATGTGTCTGAGCCGGATTTGAACTCAGGTCCTCCTGAATCCAGGGCCGGTGCGCTAGCCACTGCACCACCTAGCTGCCCCTAGAAGGATTTCCAATAAGAACTGGGGTGAAACAAGGATGTCCATTATCACCACTGTTATTCAATATTGTACTAGAAATGTTAGCTTTAGCAATAAAAGAAGAAAAAAAGAAATTGAAGGAATTAGAATAGGCAAAGAAAAAACAAACCTAACACTCTTTGTAGATAATATGATGGTGTACTTAGAGAATCCTAGAGAATCAAGTAAAAAATTACTTGAAATAACAAACAAATTTAGCAAAGTTGCAAGATATAAAATAAATCCACACAAATCATCAATATTTCTATATATTACTAATAAAGCCCAACAGCAACAGATAGAAAGAAAAATTCCACTTAAAGTTAGTGTAGACATTATAAAATATTTAGGAGTCTACCTGCCAAAACACAATCAGGAACTATATGAACATAACTACAAAACACTTTTCACACAAATAAAGTCAGATCTAAATAATTGGAAAAATATCAGTTGCTGCAAAGCTAATATGATAAAAATGACAATTCTACCTAAATTAATCTACTTATTTAGTGCCATACTAATCACACTGCCAAGAATTATTTTATGGAGCCAGAAAAAAACAATAACAAAATTCATCTGGAAGAACAAAAGGTCCAAAATATCAAAAGAACTAATGAAAAGAAACACTAGGGAGGGCCTAGCTGTACCAGATCTTAAGTTGTATTATAAAGCAGCCATCATCAAAACTACTTGGTACTGTCTAAGAAATACAAGTGGTGGATCAGTGGAACAGGTTAGGTGTGCAAGACACAACAGTCAATGACTATAGTAATCTACTATTTGATAAATCCAAAGACTCCAACTTCTGGGATAAGAAATCACTATTTAACAAAAACTGCTGGGAAACCTGGAAAAGAAGATGGCAGAAACTAGGCATAGACCAACATCTTACATCCTATACCAAAATAAAGTTAAAATGGGTACATGATTTAGATATAAAGACTGATACTATAAGCAAACTAGAAAAGCAAGGAATAGTTTACCTACTAGTTCCACAGAGAAGGGAAAAACTTCTGTCCAAACAAGAGATAAAGAACATTGTGAAATGCAAAATGGATTACTTTGATTACATTAAATTGAAAAGGTTTTGCACAAACAAAGCCAATGCAATTAAGATTAGAAAGGAAGCAAAAAGCTAGGAAACAATTTTTTACAGCCAGTGTCTCTGATAAAGGCCTCATTTCTAAAATGTATAGAGAACTAAGTTGAATTTATAAGAATACAAGCCATTCCCCAATTGATAAATGGTCAAAGGATATGAACAGACAGTTTTCAGAGGAAGAAATTAAAGCTATCTATAGTCATATGAAAAAACGCTCTAAAAATACACACTAAAACAATTCTGAGGTATCACATCACACCTATCAGATTGGTTAACATGACAAAACAGGAAAATAATAAATGTTGAAGAAGATAAAAGAAAATTGGAACACTAATGCATTGTTGGTGGAGTTGTGAAATGATCCAACCATTCTGGACAGCAATTTGGAACTATGCCCAAACAGCTATAAAATTGTGCATACCCTTTGACCCAGCAATAACACTTCTAGGGCTATATCCCAAAGAGATCATAAATATGGGAAAAGGACCCACATGTACAAAAATACTTATAGTAGTTCTTTTTGTGGTGGCAAATAATTGACAATTGAGGGGATGCCCATCAATTGGGAAATTACTGAACAAGTTGTGGTATATGCATGTAATGGAATACTGTTGTGCTATAAGAAATGATGAGCAGGCTGACTTCGGAAAAACCTGGAAAGACTCATATGAACTGATGCTGAGTGAAATCAGTAGAACCAGCAGAACACTGTACACAGTAACAGCCACATTGTGGGATGATTGACTTTGATAGACTTGGCTCTTCTCAGCAATGCAATTGCTAGGACGATTCCAAAAGACTCATCATGGAAAATGCTATCCACATCCAGAGAAAGAACTATGGAGTTTGAATGCAGATGGAAGTAGACTATTTGCTCTCCTTTTCTTTTGTCGTTTTGTTTCTTCTTTCTTGTGGTTCCTCCTATTAATTCTAATTCTTCTTTACATCATGACTAATGTGAAAATATGCTTAACATGAACATATAAGTTGAGCCTAAACCAGATTGCACGCCGTCTGGAGGAGGGGAGAGGAGAGTGAGGAGGAGAAAATCTAAAACTCAAAATCTTATGGAAGTGAATGCTGAAAACTCACAATAAATTAATTCATTATTTTTAAGATGGCAACATGGACAGTGTCAGAGGAAACTGGGAAGATCTCTATGAAATGATGCAGAGCAAAGTGATCAGAATTAGGAGAACAATTTATACAGTGATAACCACATTATAGAGAAAAACAACGTGGAAAGACTTTGGAACTCTGATAAATCAATGTCAAAACATGAGGCCAAAGGACTGAAGATGAAACAAGACACTACCTCCTGCCAGGAGGGAAAGTTGAAATGCAAAAAGAGACATATGTTTCTGGATGTGGCCAGTGTGAGGAGTTTTTCTTTTTTGCCAGACTATGTATCTTTGTCACAAGGGTTTTATTTTTTGGTTAATTGTTCAACTGGAAAGGGGCAATGTGAGGGAGAGATAATAAATGCCTGTAAAAACAAGTAAATGAAGGAATGAATAATTTTTAAAAGATTAGGCAACAACAACAAAGGTCCAGCAAATAATACTGAAAAGAAGCAGACGGAGGAGTAGGAAAAGAATGAAGAGAGTGAGAAGAAGAAGAAGAAGAAGAAGAAGAAGAAGAAGAAGAAGAAGAAGAAGAAGAAGAAGGAGGAGGAGGAGGAGGAGGAAGAGGAGGAAGAAGAGGAAGAAGAGGAGGAGGAGGAGGAAAAAGAAGAGGAGGAGAAGGAAGAAGAAGAGGAGGAAGAAGAAGAAGAAGAAGAAGAAGAAGAAGAAGAAGAAGAAGAAGAAGAAGGCAGGAGAGAAAGAAGAGAAAAGGAGAGAGAGACAGAGACACAGAGACAGAGACACAGAGAGAGGTTATGACAACCCAGAGAGAAGATGGCCAAAAGTACCAGATGCTACAAGGAGGTTACGAAGGATGAAGAGAGGGAAAAGACCACGCCATTTGGTAGCAAAAAGATAATCAGTAATTTTGAAGAGCAATTTCAGTCAAATGACGAGAGTGGAAGCCAGCTTGCAGAGGGAGGGGGAATGAGAGGAAAGGGGATGGAGACAGCCTCATCAACAGCTTTCTCGAGGATTCTGGCTGAGAAAGGGAGAGCTGTAGGAAGATAACCAGCAGGCATAGGGTATTGTGAGCATGGAAGAAGAACAAGGTCAAGAAGGACGTGCTAAAAGACACCCCAGTGCTGACATTGCTCAGGGACCATGGAAAGACAGGCTGGATCCTGCCTCCTGAACCAGGAAAGACATCTCCAGCAACACCGTGAGTAGAGAAGCTGCCTCCAGGCAAGGGTGGGCTGTTATGCCCAGAGAAACCAAGAAAGATGTGGAAAGGCAAAAGCCTAGAGAGGCAGACACTGGTAAAGAAGGAGACTCAAAGCTGGGCAGAGAGAGAGGCAAAGAGACAGAAGGGAAAAGCAGAAACAAAAACATGAGAAGCAGATAGAAATATTGGGGGAGACATTTCTTTGAAGAATCAGATAGAGAGTGACAGAGCTACAGAGACAGAGGCTGGGGCAGGTAGGTGGTACAGTAAATAGAGCACTGGCCCTAGAGTCAGGAGAACCTGAGTTCAAATCCAGCCTGAGACACTTAACAGCTGTGTGAATCTGGGCAAGTCACTTAACCCCAATTGCCTTCCCTCCCCCCAAAAAAAAATTTTTTTTAAGTATATAATAAGAACCCTCTTGGCCAGGAGCTAGGAAACAGCAGGCTGCAGCCTGGGCCCTGCCCTGACTCCCTGCATCACCTTGAGGCCTTGCCCCTCTCTACCTCAGTTTCCCAGATACGCTTGATAGATCTAGAAGAGATCACAGAGAAAAGCTGACATTTGACTTCTCCCCGGCCTTCCCAGACTCCCCCAGTTCAGGCAGAGCGAGTGGGGCCAGGACCCCGAAGATCCGGTGGAGGAAGAATGAGCAGGAGTAGCTGCTCCTCATTCCAGCTGTCCTCCCACAGGCCAGGGCCTCCACCAGAAAGGTGGATGGAAGCATTCCAGACCCCCATACCCAACACCTAACCTAACTCCTTGTCTCTGCCAGAGATCAAGCCCAGAAGGAGAGACTCAGGGCAGGACTCCCAGGACAGTCAAGGGTAGCTAGAAGTGGCTGACAGAGAGACCGGGGACAGAGTACAGAAGGGCCTGGCTCCCCCAGAGCAGGGCCCAGCCTCCAAAGGGTGGGCTCCACCACAGCAGAGGCCTTATAAGACACGAACAGGCTGCATCCAACACACACTTTGGGATTCAAGTCTCGAAATGTGGCTAATTCTCCTGCTCTGTCTCTTGCTATTGACTCTGGCCCTCTGGGCCAGGAGCGCTCAGGGGTCTCGGGGCAAGCTGCCCCCTGGCCCCACACCACTACCACTGCTTGGGAACCTGCTACAGCTCGGCTCTTCCAAGATGGACCAGTGCCTCATGGAGGTGGGAGGAGGTGGAGGCAAAGTGGGTGCACCATCCTGGGGCTGGGGGGCGGGATGCCAACATGCTGGGGTCCTGATGGCAAAGCTCACTGGAACAGAGCCACCCTAAAGGTTGGAGAAACAGAGACAAAGACACATGGTGGGGGACAAGGCCAAGCCATCCCAGAGCCCCAGAGGTCAGGGACTGGGAGGGCTGTGCTGTGGGGGCAAAGAAATGGCCTTGGAGGCCGAATCCTAAGACCTTAGAGCTAGAAGGGACCTTTGAGTTATCTAGTGTCCAATCTCCCCCCTTTTGACAGCTGGAGAAATTGAAGCCTGGGTAGGTGAAAAGACTTGTCCAGAGTCCTATACAAAGGCAGCAGAGGCAAATCCAAGTCTTTGAACATTTTTTCCATTATATCATTGGATTTAAGACCTGGTTTTGCTCATTATTTTCCTCACCTTGACACCTCACCTCCCTTTCATTCTTTGTGTCTCAGTTTCCTCAACTGTAAAATAAGGTTATTGGAGAAGCTCCTGTCTGCTCTGCCAGACTGTAATTCTGGGTCCTGGACATGGGTCAAAGGGTGAGGGTCTGGGAGACTGGGATGCTGGGGTACCTATGGACTGGGACTGGGATTCCAATGAAATGTAATCTTTTTCTGTCTCCCTGACTTCTAGTATAATGCCTGGTCCACAGTAGGGATGTAATAAATTCATGTTGACTAGGAAGTCAGGACATCCGTGTCCTTACAGAGTAGAGTGGGGAAAGGAAGGGTTTAAGGGGGCAGGGTCCCAGAGGCCAGAGTAGAAGGAAACTGGGAGCACCAGACACTAAGGCTTCAGGGGTTAGGGGCTGGCTTCCTAGAGGGAAGAGTGTGCATCTAAATGGGTAATGGGGCAAGGACTAGGAGAGGGGGAGAGTAGGGGCTAGCATATCCAGATTCCAGTGTCCCGGAGGGAGGCGGGAGGAAGGGAAGAGCAAGGACTGGGCTAGGAGACTCCTGTTAGTGTCCCAGGGGCTGAGAGCTGGGGTCTGGGGTCCCAGATAATGGGATCTCAGGACTCAGAGGCTAAATGGCAGAGGGTAATGGGGGGGGAAAGGGGTACACTCACACACCAAGATGCTTGAGTCTCCAGGTTCAAAGTGGGAGGCCCAGGACTTCAGCATCCCACGAGGTAGGGGGGTTGTGGTCTCACGACTCAGAGACAGATCTCAGCTGGGCTGCAAAGAATGGGGACCCCAGATGCTGGATTACAGAGGTGGGATGCCTGGCTCCCATTGGTCAAGATATGGGATGCCTGGATCCCCTCAGTTGGGGGGTCCAGGATCCCAGAGAGTTGTAGCTGGAGCTCTTGGGGTTCTCGGGTCTGGACTGCAAGGGTGTGGTGGAGTGAGGTGCTTAGCTCCCATTGGTCAGGGTGTGGGGTGGCTGAATCCCCTCATTTGGGGGGGGGTGTCCAGGGTCCCAGTGTCCCAGTTATCAGGGTTCATGGGTCTGGGTTGCATCTGGAGGTGGAGTGAGCGCTCACTGCTCAGGATGCGGGGTGCCTGGCTCCCCAAGTCATCGGCTAGGGGGTTCCTGGGGGTCCGCCGAGGCACCCCTCATCTCGCTCCCTTTCCCTGCCCTCCGTCCCGCAGCTGAGCTGCCGCTATGGGCCGGTGTTCACCGTGCACCTGGGTCCGCGGCCGGCAGTGGTGCTGTGCGGCTCGGCAGCACTGCGGGAGGCGCTTCTGCTGCAGGGGGATGCCTTCAGCGGTCGCGGGGCCATGCCCACGTTCGAGCGTTTCACCCGGGGCAACGGTGAGCGAGCGAGCTAGAGCGGGTGGGCGAAGGGGGGGGGCCTTTATCCTGCGTGTGTCCGTCCGTTCGTACCTGTCTCTCCACTCCTCGTGTCTCTGCTCCTGTCTGTGCCCCCAGCGTCTTTTCCTCATGTCTCTCTGCTCCTCCCTGTGTTCCTATGATTGTGTGTACCCCTGTTCGTACCGCTGTTACCCCCGCTACTCTCTGTCCTCGTGTCTTTACCCGTTGTGTCTCCCCGCCCCCATCTCCCTGTGTCTCCCCCGTCGCCGTCGGCCCCTGTGCACCCGGGTGTCCTGTTCCCCTCTCTGTCTGCCCCGCTGCCCCTTCCCTCGCCTGACTTGTTCCCTCTTCCCCCGCCTCTCCATCGCCTCCTCCTACTCCGTCTGTTCCCCCCTGTTCTCCGTGTTCCCCCTGTTCGTCCTATCTTTGTCCCGCGTGCTGCACCTCCTGCTAAGCGCCGTCTGGGGCCTTAGGGCCACCTGGCCCCCAGTCGTCGTCGTCGTCGCCGTCGTCGTTGTCCCCTCGTCCTTGTCTCCCAATCCCCCATGTCTCTTCGCGTCTGTGTGTCCCCTTGTGCAGGGATCGCTTTCTCCAACGGCCCCCGATGGCATACGCTTCGAACGTTCACGATGGGCGCCCTGAAGGACATGGGGCTGGGGACGCGCAGCATAGAGGAGCGGATTCAGGAAGAAGCGGCCGCCCTCTGCGAAGAACTCGGCCAAAACCGCGGTGCGGGCCCCCGGCCCGCCCCTGGCCGGGACCAGAGCCTGGAGAGGCCGGCGGGGGGCGGAGGGTGGGGCGGGGGGGAGAGTTAGAGTGTTGAGAGCGGGCTGGGAAACGGCCGCACCGAGGGACATCGAGCGTTGGGGGCAGGGCCCAGAGCCGGCACGGGGGTAGGAAGAGGGACAGAGACACCGCCCAGCGAAGACACCGAAGGGTCGTTGGGGGGGAGGGACAAAGACACCCAGAAACAAGGACAGGGAGACGCTGGTGGTAACGACAGGGCGAAACTGGAGGAGGGGACAGAGACACTGAGAGAAAGGGAAAGCACTGGGGAGCAAAGACGCCAAAGATTGGAGGTCTGCCTCCCCCTCCAGGCAGGGGAAGGAACAGAGACGATGGGTGCAAAGGCACCAGGCAGATTGGGGCGGGCCTGGGGGGCAGAGACAGATAGGGAGCATCGCAGAAAGACAGATTCACAGAGAGACAGACACTGAAGGACATTGGGGGCAAAGGTAGAGTCTGGAGGCAAGAGGGGATGGAGAGAAGCAGAGAAACAGTGGGACAGAGACACCCAGAGATAAAGAGGAAGACTCTGGGGTGGGGGGAGAGATACTCTAAAGCAGAGACACCTAGAGATAAAGAAAAGGAGACACGCAAGTAGGGGCAGACACACAGACTGGGAAAGGAAGGGCAGAGACATCCAGAGATAGAGAAAGGGAGAGACACAGAGGTGGGGCCAGAGACACAGTCTGGGAAAGGAAGAGCAGAGATATCAAGGGATAAAGAAGAAGACACTGGGGTGGGGGCAGAGAAATCCTAAAGCAGAGACACCCAGAAATAAAGAAAAGGAGAGACACAGAGGTGGGGGCAGAGACATAGACTGGGAGGGGAAGGGCAGAGATATCCAGAGATAGAGAGAGACACTGGGGTGGGCAGAGACACAGACTGGGAAAGCAAGGGCAAAGACATCCAGAGATGAAGGGAGAGACACAGAGGTGGGGACAGAGACATCCACAGATAAAGAGAGAGAGAGACAAGGGTGGGGGCAGAGACATAGATTGGGAGGGGAAGGGCAGAGACACCCAGAGATAGAAAGACATTGGAGTAGGGACAGAGATATCCTAAAGCAGAGACACCCAGAGATAAAGAAAAGGAGAGACACAGGGGTGGGGGCAGAGACAGTCTGGGAAAGGAAGGGCAGAGACATCCAGAGATAGAGACACTGGGGTGGGCAGAGACACAGACTGGGAAAGGAAGGGCAAAGACACCCAGAGATAGAGAGAGACACTGGGGTGGGCAGAGACACGGACTGGGAGACGAAGGACAGAGACACCCAGATAAAGAAAGAGACACTGGGGTGGGCAGAGATGCAGACTGGGAAGGGAAAGGCAGAAACACCCAGAGATAAAGGGAGAGACACAGAGGTGGGGGCAGAGACACCCAGAGAAAGACACAAGGATGGGGGGCAGAAACATAAGGCTGAGAAGGGAAGGGCAAAGACACCCAGAGATAAAGGGAGAGACACAGAGGTGGGGGCAGAGACACCCAGAGATAGACATTGAGGTAGGCAGACACACAGATTGGCAAGGGAAGGGCAGAAACACCCGGAGATAAAGAGACAAGGGTAGGGGCAAAGACACAGACTGGAGGGAGGGGGAGAAGGGACAGAGAAGAACAAGGGGGTGGGCAAGCAGAGGCACAGGTGAACCCACAAATGGACAGAAGAGATGCTGGGAGCAAAAATACAAGGGAGAGACAAAGACAGAGACATTGGGAGGGAGGCAGTGGTGGGAGAGAGGTAGAGAGACACAGGTGAACGGGGCCAGAGGAGAGTGGACCGGGATACAGGGGCCAGAGACATGGGAGGAGAGACTGGCATCAAGGTCCCTTCCCCAGGGTGGCGATGCATCTGACCCTCAGGCTCAATTCTCTCTTTTCTCCAGATGCTCCATTTAACCCCCAACAGCTCCTATGCAATGCTGTGTCCAACGTCATCTGTGCGGTGGTGTTTGGACAGCGCTATGGCTATGAGGACCCTGATTTCAAAACCCTGCTCGATCTGCTGAATGACAACTTTAAGCTAATGAGTTCCCAGTGGGGCCAGGTGAGGCCCTCCATGCCTGGGCCCTCCCGTGGCAGGCTCAGCCCCGAAAGGGGTCCCAACCTAGGAGATCCCTCTAAATCAGGGGAGAAGCCAGGGCTGGGGGTTGGACATTTATGGTGAGGAAGCATTTCTGGAGATCCAAACCTAAAGGGTGTCTTAGGAAGGGGACCCCAGCTGGAAGGATAGGCAGATGGAGAGGGGAGGACACGAAGGGTAACTGGGAGAAGGAGAAGATGAATGGAGAAAAAAATGAGGTAGGGACAAAACGGGTTTGGTTGGAGAATAAGGTGTCTGGCAGCCTGAAGTTTAAGACCTGGAAGGCTTCTCAGAGATGGAGTCCAACTTAGAAAAGAGACTTGCCCAAAGTCACATAGCCCATAGGGAGCACACAAGGCCAGAACCAATGAGGCATTGAATGCCAAGCCGAGAGGTAAAGATGGGGATCCTGTGGGCTTCAGGGAACAAGAGAAAGACCCTGAACTGGTAAAAGTGGAGCACAGGGCTGAGCTTTAGAGACCTGGGCTCTAATCCTGGCTCTCTTACTTGGTAGCTGTTATCACCTTGGGCAAGTCACTTAACCTCTGAGCTTCCTCATTTATGAAATGGAGGTAATTCTAGCAGTAGTGCCCACCTCACAAGGTTTTTGTGAGGCCCAAATGAGATCATCTATGTAAAGTGTTTTGTAAACTTTAAAGCATGATAAAAATGTCCCCTTCTGCTAAATCTAAGATTTTATGAGGCAGTAATGATAACAGCTGTGGCCACTAGGTGGCGCCATAGTGCCTCGAGCACCCGGTCTGGGGTCAGGAGCACTCTTCTTTCTGAGTTCAAATGCGGCCTCAGACACTTACCAGCTGTGTGAGCCTAGGCAGGTCACTTCACCCTGTTTGCCTCAGTTTCCTCATCTGTAAATTGAGAAGGAAATGGCAAACCACTCCAGTGTCTCTGCCAAGAAAACCCCAAATGGGGTCATATAGAGTCATACATAACTAAAAAAAAAAAAAAGACTGAACCATATAGTCCCTGCAGCCTTGCAAAGCACCTTACCAATGTCATCACAGCTGATCCTTCCAACAACCTGTTATCACCCCCATTCTAGAGCAGGAAAAGCTGAGGCTGGGGTTAAGTGACTTGCCCAATGTCATCCAGCTAGTGTCTGAGGCAGAATGTGAACCCAGCTCTTCCCGACTCCACGTCGCCGTGTGGCTGCCTCACGGCCAGCAGATAGAGTTGTGCACTGCTCCCTTCCTCCCCACATGAGCCTCCTCTTCCTGTCCCTCACCCCAGATGTACAACATGTTCCCCTCTGTCATGGACTGGGTTCCTGGTCCCCACCAGCGAATCTTCCACAACTTTGAGTTACTACGGGCCTTCATCTACGATCAGATTTGGAAACACCAGAAGAGCAGGAAGCCCAGAGAGCCTCGGGACTTCATTGACTGTTTCCTAGATCAGATAGACAAGGTTGGGTCCCTTCCCCACACCCGCCCCTCCCCTGCCCCGTGCTTGATCGCGCCACCTCCCCATGCCCCCAGACAGCCCCTCCTGCCACAAGCCCCAGCCTGCTTGCTCTGCCACAGGAAAAGCAGGACCCCTGGAGTCACTTCTACATGGATACGCTAGTGATGACGACCCACAATCTATTCTTCGGGGGCACCGAGACCACAAGCACCACCCTTCGCTACGGGCTGCTGATCTTACTCAAATATCCCGAAGTGACAAGTGAGTGCCCTCCATCTCCATGAGTCCCCCCGTCTGTAGGAGGGAGGCTTCCCTGGGGAGGATGGAACCATGGGAAAGCATGCTGGAAAGGCCCAGATGCCACCCCTGGCATTTGGCTCCTGAGTGGGTCCGCACCACTTCATTTCTCTAGGCCTCAGTTTCCTTATATGTAAAACAATGGGATTGGACCAAATGGCCTCTGAGGGACCTTCCAGCTTGAGATGTAGGACCCTGTGAGCTGATGACGGGAAAGGGGGATGCAGGAATAAGAGAGACCATCTCCTCAGTGCCCTCCCTTCTCCCTCCCTCTGCTTCCCCAGAAAAAGCCCAAGAAGAGATAGACCGTGTGGTGGGGCGGGACAGGGCCCCTCGCCTCGATGACAGAGAAAACCTGCCTACGCCAACGCGGTCCTGCATGAGATCCAGAGACTCATCAGCGTCCTGCCCATGGGCTTGCCCCGGGCCACCACACAGGATACCCATTTTCGTGGCTACCTCCTGCCCAAGGTGCCCACTTTGGTTCCACCCTGTCTATGGAGGGCTGGGGAGACCCCAGTAGGACAGGGGAGGGGGGGAGTGCAGCTGATCTGAGGAGGAGGAACCCAGCATCCCGGGATTCCAGCCAGCCAACGATCAAATATTAAGCCAGGCACTGTGCTAAATGAGGGGCTATTTAAAAACACAAAACAGAAGAGCGAAGTCTCCCAGCCTGACTGGGGAGACAATACGCAAGAGAGAGAGACAGATAGGTAAGTGGGTAGGTAGTTAGACAAGATAGAAAGACAGACAGAAGAAGAGAGACAGACAGGCAAGTAGGAAGGCAGGCAGGCAGGACAGATGGATAGAAAGATAGACAAGTAGGTAGGATAGGGACAGACAGATAGATACACACATAGATAGACAGAGAGGTAAGTAGGTAAGACAGACAAGTAGATAAGTAGGTAGGTAGGCAAGACAAATACTGGTAGATCTATATAGATATATCACACACACACACACACACACACACACACACACACGTGTCACAAATGAGGTTTCACCCCAAGGAGGAAGCACTAGCAGCAGGGGAGGGGACAGGATAAGGACCATAAAAGGCCCGTCCTGCCCAAGACTGGATTTGATGCGAATATTGAAGGAAGCCAGTGAAGCCATGAGGCAGAGCTGAGGAGAGAGAGCCTTCCAGGCACAGGGACAAACAGGGGAAAGGCCTGGAGTTTGGGGAATGAAGGATGGTCCTTGTTTAAGGACCAGCAGGACAGGCCAGCATCACTGGACCACAGAGTATGCTGAGCAGAGATAGGAAGGCACCAGGTTATGAAGCATTTCCAAAGCCAAAAAGGGCATTTTCTATTTGATCCTGGAGGCAGTAGGGAACCACGGGGTGGGGGTGGGGGTTATTGAGCAGAAGAGTGACATGCTCACCCTTGCACTTGAGGAAGATCACTTTGACAGCTGAGTCAAGGATTGATTGCAATGGGAAAGAGACTCAGGGCCACCCAGAAGGCTCCAGTCGAGGCATGCGGTGATGCAGGCCTGCAGCCCTCCATCTCCTTGAGAAGGCCACCTACCTGGGGTGCCTACACTGGTGTGCTCAGTCAGAATCCCTCTGCAATCTGGCTTCTGACCTCAATGTGCACTAAAACTGCTCTCTCCAAAACCACCACTGGTTTCCCAACGGCCAAACGCGATGGCCTTTTCTCAAGCCTCATTCTCTTGGCCTCTCTGCAGCCTTTGAGGCTGTGGATCACCCTCTCCTCCCGGCTACTGTGTTCTCTCCAGGTTTTCAGAACGCCCTTCTTTCTCTCCTGGTTTCCTCCTCCCTCCCTGACCGCTGCTTCTCAGTCTCCTTGCCTGGGTCTGCCTGTAGGTCATACCCTCTGACCCTCGCTGTCCCTCAGACCCTCTGTCTTGAGCCCCCTCTCTTCTCTCTATATTACTTCACCTAGTGATCTCGCCAGTTTCCATGAATCCAATATCGTCTCTATGCAGATAATTTTCACAGTTCCATATCCAACTCTAACCTCTTTACTGGGCTAATCTGCTTCTTGGCAGTCCAAAACCCAACTGATTCTTTCCTCCAAAACCCTTCCCTCTTTTGAACTCAGCTATTATGGTCAAGAACACCACGTACCCCCCAGGCTCAAAACCTCCCTGTTAGACCCAACTCACTTCAATCCATTACCGTCTTATTTTTACCTTCACATTTCTCCACTCATACATAGCCAACCCCCCTGGTGCAGCCCCTTATCACCTCTCACCTGCACCGCTGCATCAGCCTTTTCATCGGTTGCCCCTGCCTCGCCAAAGTGATTTTCCTAACGCATAGGTCTGACCACATCACCACCACCTCTTAATAAACTACAGTGGCTCCCTATCACCTCCAGGATCAATTAACAAGTCTTTTCTTTCTGACTTTTAAAGCCCAAATTCACTCTTCTTCACCAGCAACTCCAGCTGCCCCTCGAACACGACACTCCCATCTCCCTCCTCGCTTTTCTCTAAGAGACACGGAGCATTGGTAGGCAGTGGGAAAGGAGACTGAAGATTAGGAAGAGTGGTGGTCATCTTCTCTGGCTGGCCCTCTTCCCTAGGACGCTCTCTCCTCCACCTGACTTCCCAGTCTTCAAGATTCAAGTCAAATTACACTTTCTGCAAGTGGACTTTTCTCCACCACTTTGCTTGTTGGCTGACTGCTATCTTGCAGAGAGAGAACAGATAGATAGATAGGTAGGTAGGTAGGTAGACAGACTGACAGACAAGACAGACAGACAGATGTTTGTTTGTCCTTCGTTCCTTTTTTTTGTTTTGTTTTTGGCTAGGCAACGGGGTTAAGTGACTTGCCCAGGGTCACACAGCTAGTAAGTGTTAAGTGTCTGAGGCCGGATTTGAACTCGGGTCCTCCTGAATCCAGGGCCGGTGCTCTATCCACTGCGCCACTTAGCTGTCCCCTCGTCCTTCGTTCTTGAAGAGGACTTTGACACCAGGAAGGTGATGCCATGACTTGCGAGTGAATTGGATTTAAGAGAGGCAGGACTGTGCAAAGTCACCAGCCTCACTTTCTCCTCCGGAGCCATCTGGGTCCAGTGGCCAGATACAGATGAGGACAACTGGAGATGGTCCGCAGAAGGATAGACAGGAAATGGCACAAAGGCAGAGATACAACTTTGGAACCAGGTTAAATAACACTAAGTGAGTTTAGGTGAAGAGTTGAAGATGGCACTGGGTGACTGAGAGGATGGTGGTGACCTCAACAATAATAGTAAAATTTGGATCATTTTGGGCCTGGAGTCACCAAGGCCTGAGTTCAAATCCAGCCTCGGACACTTATAAGATCTGTGACCTTGGGAAAGTTAACCCTAAGTCATTCTGTCTGCCTCGGATCTCTCACCTGTAAAATGGGGGCAAATAGCATTTGTGAGATTGTGGTGAGAATCCAATGAGATAATTAGTGTCAATGCTTTGAAAACCTCCAAGCGCTGTACCAGCTTTAGTATTATTAGTTCTGTTTTGGACATGTTGAGTGAGATGTCTATGGGGTATCCAGTTGGAAATGTCTAGAAGGCAATTAGAGATACAAATCTCTAATGTAAAAAGGTTAGCTGAGAGTTTAGGGGCTGGCTAAGTCAATTTGGGAATCAGCAGCATAGGATGGGAGCTGAATCCATGAGAATCGATGAGATCCCCCAGGGAAGTGGTATGGAGGGAGCCTGGTGGACGTGCTCTGGATGAGGACCCAGCAAAGGAGACTGGGGAGGAGTCAGACACACGAGGGAAAGCAGGGGAGAAGAATCTACAAGAGAGAGAAGAGAGGGATGGGCAATGACAAAGGCCACAGAGCAAAGGTCACTGCATTGGACAATTAAGAGATGGCTGATGACGCCTCTGGAATGCAGTGCCAGGAGGACGACGGTTGAAAGTCAGACTGAAAAAGGTTTAGAATGGAGAAGGGATAGTCCCTAGAACAGCTGGCACCTAGAACAGGCAGCTTTCTCCTGCAGTTTAGCCACAAAGAGGGAAAATATGATAGCTAGTGAGGATGGTCTGGGGGGATGTGGGACATATGGGAGATTAAAGAAACCAAGGGTGCATGGTGAAGAAGGGTTATCTTTTCATGAGAAGCAGAGGCAGGCAGAGTCAATGGTGGGGGAAGGCATATGACGGGAGATGAAGAGGAGGGGAGAATTTTTGCGATGACATCTGAGGTCCTTGGCAGCATGAAAGGGACGGTGGCACCACGGGAGACTGGAAGAGGGATGAAAGGGAAGGTGACACCACCTGAGAGGTGCACAAAGATTGCCCTGATGCAGTGAGGGCCCAGGGGAGGTTTCATGGTCTTCCTCTGGCTCCCAAGCTGGTCCTGAGGCTGCTGGACAGAGGACAGTCCACCTGCCAGCTCTGCCCTCTGGCAACAGGCCCCAGTTAGGCTGGCACCAACTGTCCTCCCACTCCCATTAGGGCACCCACGTCATCCCACTCTTGGTGTCCGCACACCGGGACTCAATCCAGTTCAAGGACCCACAATGCTTTGACCCGACCAACTTTCTGGATGACAAAGGGGCCTTCCGACCACACCAAGCTTTCATGCCCTTTGCTCCAGGTAAGGGCCACCCAGGGCATCGTTACAGGGGTGGTGGAGAGACTCTGGGGAGTACAGTCAGAAGGAAAGGGAGCCCAGGACCAACCCACAGCCCCTCAGACCCATTATAGCCTTACAAGCGGGAGGCTTTACATGGGCTCCCAGGAAGATGGGAGGGACACTAGCACCACCCAACCCGAGATCCACCCTGGCAGTTAAAGCAACCTGGGCACCAGCTCTGCGGCCAGGCCCTGGGGCCACTGACAGCCTCTGCCCACCCGCAGGGAAGCGCACGTGCCTAGGGGCAAGTCTGGCCCGAATGGAAATCTTCCTCTTCTTCACCACCATCCTCCAGCGCTTCAAACTCTACCCGGTGGAGAAGCCTGAGGACATAGACCTGACCCCTCAGTGCACAGGCCTGGGCAACGTGCCCCCGGCGTATGAGCTCCGCGTGCTGGCCCGCTGAGCTCCTGCCCGAGGGGACACCTGCGATCCCTCCCACCCCCACTGTGTCTTTTGTCGAATAAACCCCCCCCTCAAAGGCACGGCACGTGTGTGTGAACTGCTCATTGGGGTGGGTGGGCGGACAAAAGGCAGCACACGTGCCCGGCTCTGAGGTAAACTTTATTTGGGGGCGGGCGGCAAGTCTGCAGCCGAGGCTCCGCTGAGCACCCCTACCCCCACAGAAGGCTCAGTCCAGAGGAGGCCAGGGCCAAGGTGGGGGGGCACTTCACATTCCAGGCTGGAGGAAGGGGGCAGGAGTCCCACCCATCCCCCCTGCCAGCAAGAGGCCATGACCCTCCCCACCCCCAACAATTCCAATCTTGTATCCTGGTTAGAGGGGGCAGTGCCAGGGGGCCCCACTGTGGGGCGAGTCCACGGGAGGCTTACTCCTTGCGGAGCTGGGGAAAGGGCCACGTGCACGGGATGCTGCCTGTCCCTGCCCAGCTCCCGCTGTGCCAGGAGTAGGCGATCCTGCTCCCCTCGAGGGCTGGCAGTAACCCCTCCACCCACATGGGGAGGGGGAAGGCAGGCAGGCAAAGGCAGAAGCAGCAGCAGAGAGAACGGCCATGGTGTCCAGGACAGCCCAGCCCGGCCGCCAGCAGAGCAGCACGGGGGGGGGGGGGGGGACGCGACCATCCGGCTGGTTCCAAGTGCTCTCCGCTAGGTAGGCTGGCCTGGCTGGGACACAGGCACCTGAATGCCCTTCTGGCCTGATGCTACAGAGACACAGAAAGACACGGAATTAACTGGAGGCTAAGAATGAGTCACATGACTGATCCCAGGGAAGGGAGGAAGGATGTGGGAGGGGGGAGGGGCGAGGGGCCAGGAGGCTGGAGGGAAGTGGAATGGCCACAACCTGAAGGAGAGACTTGGTGTGCAGGCTGGGGGGGGGGGAGGCGGGGAGAAGGATTAGAGGGTGGGGCCATGGTGGGAGCTGAGGAGCCCCGGAGGGCAGAAGGCAGTGGCAGGGATGACCAGGAAGCAGGTACCTAGTAGATACTTGTCCTTGGCTGCAGCCCGTTCCTTGGCATCAAAATACCAGACAGTGATGGCGTACCTGGGCACACAAAGAATGCCCACCTCATGACCCCCTGGGGTCTAAACAGGACCCAAGGGGGTGCTAAGCTCCCATCCCCACAGCAGGGATGAGCCCCCAAACCCACACTTGAGCTGTTATGGACCAAGCCTAGATCTAGAGATAAAAAAGAACTCAGAAGTCATCTAGCAAAAGAGTAAAGTGAGGCCCAGGGAGGGAGTGATTGGCCTGAGGTCACACAAGGTACTAAGTGTCAGAGCCAGGATTCAAACCCAGGGCTCCGAGTCAGTGGGGAACTCCAGGACTTCTGGGCTTTTAATATCTGCACAGCCGGATTCAGACATAATGAGCTTCCCTTGGAACCCTGCACGTTTTCCTTTGTGCACTGGAGGCCACATGTAAACGTCAGAACCCCCTCCCCCTGGAGAAGCAGGGGCCCAGGAGGGTTGCTAGACTTGCCCAGGCCCAAGCAGCTGCTTCAGTGGTCCCTGGAGGTGAGGGAGGAGGGTGGTCAAGGGCGCACCTGGTGGCGTAGGCCGGCTTCACCTCGTGGGGATTCCTGCGGTCCGACCAGAAGATCAGCAGCCGATCAAACAGAGGCTCGATGTTGGCCACCACAGGCCGACCCTCGGGGAAGATCTGCAGCAAGCCACCGTGGGTCTGTGCCCGGGAACAAGCCGGCCAAGTCAAATGTCAGCGCGAAACCGGCCCCACCTCCAGCCTCTGCACCCCCGGAGGCTTCCCACCAGGGGGCGCAGAACCCCGAGGTTGGGGGCCGTTTACAGCCCCGCCCCCCTCATCTGCACAAGAGGAGGCATGACAGCCCAAACCCGTTGCCATAGAGATGTCCAGGAAGCCACCAAAGACAGGAAGTGGGGGGAAGGGGGGATGTTTATTACAGACCAGGCGAGGCGGACTGCACCATTCTGTGCACGGGGTGGGGGAGGAATGGAAGCTGCCAAGGGAGGGGGGGAAGGCAGGCCAGAACTCGCCATTCCAGGTACAGGAGGGAGGAGAGCCGGTGGACAGCACCATTCCACGCACTGGGGAAGGGAGGCATGGAAGAGACCATACAGAAGGGGAAGAGACGGGGAGGACGACACCATCCTCACACGGAGGGGTGAAGAACTAAAGCACAGCTAGGTGCAGGCACACCCCTCCAAGGGCACGCCCACACGCATGCACCCCGCTTCCCCCTCGGGGGCCCTACCTTGATGTCCCAGTTCTGGTTCAGGTAATAGATACAGGTGATGCAGCGCCCATCCCCGTGGGGGTTGTCCACATGCCGCACATAGCCCAGCCCGTTGCCAGGGTAACAAGCCACCATGGCCTGCGGGAGGCACAGAGGGGCGGGGCCGTCAGGAGGCTCCTCCCCCAAGAAAATCAGACAAGTTAAACACGCGGCTGGAAAAAGAAAACTGGGGCCCGGCCGTGCCGGCCAGAGCCTGGGGCCTGATGAGCCCTAGGAAAACAGGGCACACCTTTGAGCCATCCAAGCCCCGCGAGGTCAAGGGTGGAGGGGGAGGCCCCAAACATAACATACATCTTTAGCCCTGCTGGAGGCAAAGAACTGGGAGGATGAGGCCGGGGCCTGCTTCCCAGGGAGTATGAAAGCAATGCAATGTTCTAGGCTACTGCTGTTTATACAGCACTTTAAGGCTGGCCAGGTGCTTCACAAACATCCCTGGATCCACACAACTCTGGGAGAAAGGTGCTGGTATGACTCCATTTTACAGATGAGGAAACTGAGGCAGACTGAGGTTAAGGGACCTTCCCCCGGGTCACACAGCTATGAGACAGGATATGAACTCAGGTTTTCCTACTGCCAGGTCCAGGGATCTATTCACTATATAGTTTCCTTTCAGAAAATGTGATTCTTAAATTAAGATGAAGAAATGATGAACAGAAGAATTCAGAGTAGCCTGAAGACTCAGGTGAAGTGACTCCACAAAAACGGGTAGGGATCAGAATGGGTGTCGGGCCTGTGATGTCCCAGATGAGGCTGCTCCCTCCACAAAAGCAGGCCTGTCCTTTCCCTCCATGTCAGGCTGAGAGAGCGGCCCAGAAGGTGGCCTGGCCTGGCCCTGGCCCTAGCCCCGGCCCCCACGGCAGTTTTCTCCTGGACTCTACCTCTGGTGGAAGGAAATGGAAAGAGCACACCTGGCCCTGGAGATGAATGAGCCCAAGCCCTTTCCAGAGAGAGGGATCATGGGTAGGAAACACAGCTCATGGCGTTGTTGAGGGTTAGCTGTGCCAAGCCGTCCCTACTTCTTAACTGTCACACTGGAGAAAGAAAGATTGTATTCTGAAAATGATGTAAAAACAGGTCATTTTTTGAAGAAGCCTAGGAAGCAGGGTGGCCCAGTGGAGAGCCCTGGCCTGACCTAAGCTCAAATCCTGACGAACTGTGTGATCCTAAGCAAGTCACTTGATTTCTGCCTGCCTCTGTTTCTTCATCTGTAAATGGAACCTAACAATAAATTAAGCTAACAGGATTGTTGGGAGGGTCAAATGAGATATATTTGTAGAGCTCTATATAACTGTGGCTATTTTTAACCCAGGAAAACTTGGTCTAAGACAAACTACAGCTCCCAGCTGACCACAATAACAGAGGGCAACCACCCTGAACAACTTCCTGACTTGACCAAACAGTGCCCGAGCAGGCGCCAAGGCAGCGGCGAGGTGTGGACTCAGCCCCGGGGTGGCCCGGCTGTACTGTCGTACCACTGTGACAGTGCTGCCCAGACTCGGAGGGGGATGTCTGTCAGCTGAACAAGGGCCCCCACTCGACTCCACAAATGCTTCCCAGCAGTTCCACGTGAGGCGATTCTGGCGTAGGCACTGGCATGGCCAAAGGCAGGACAGAAGGCCCTCCCCTCAGAGGCCTCCTGCGAACACCAGCCCCCTCCACCGACCTCCCCACCGTCTCTGCTGCAGGTCTGTTTCCCACCAACCCACTCATGGGGCTCAGGCAAGCCTTGAACACCCCCTGGCCAGCAGCACGCTAGAGCTGTCCTCTCCTGGCCCATGAATGCCTGCTCTAAGAGGGTCTGATTGAGAACGTCATCTCTTCCCACCACTATGGACACTTTTCTGACTTCGATCCTCACTTCACACTTTGCATTTGTACCCCCAATGCCTAGGATAGTGCCTGATACACAGTAGGTAATTAATAAATGCTTGTTGCTTGACGGCCCGGTTCACCGTGTGTCTGCCAAATCTCCATTTCCCTGTTGCACAGCAGTTCCCCATCAAAGGCCAAGTTCTGAGATGCCCGTCTGTCCATCCCCACTCCTACTCTACCTGCCTCCTGGATTCCTTAACAATAAGCAGCATTTATAGAATGCTTGAAGTCTGCAAAGAACTTGACAACCATTACCTCATCTGATTCCTACAACCACCTTGGGAAGTAGGTATTACTCCCACTTTACAGAGAGGAAAACAGGCTGAGAAAGGTTAAGTGACTTGCCAGGGGTGCTACAACTAGTGTCTCAGAGGGGCAGCTAGGTGGCCACATTGTGTGACCCTGTGCAAGTCACTTAACCCCAACTGCCCAAAACAAAAAGGGGGGGGAGTAGTGTCTAGGGTGAGATTTGAACTCAGGTCTTCCTGATTCCAGGTCCAGGCCTCTAACCACTGGGCCACTTTAATTTCCCTGAAGGTCAAATGGGGGTGTTTGGGAGGGGGCACAGATAAGACAGTGAAGATTAAGCTGAAGGTGAATCCAGAAGAGAATAAAAGAACTAGGGAAAAGCCCTCTTTCAGCCCCTGGCATCAGCTCCAGCCAGGCTCAGCATCTGGACTGTGCCCACCTCATGGCCCTAGGCACCCAGCTACACTATGTGCCAAAGTCACTGAGGACCCTGGGGCAGGGGGTGACTACACCAGAGGGCCCAGCTGTCCCCACTGCACGGCGTCACTCAGCACAGCGACTCCTGGGCCCTCCAGAGAACACTCCCCCACCCCAGCCCTGCTCTGACCTCTCTCCTTGGTGCTGCCCAGCTCCCAGGTTCACTGCCTCTTCAGCTCCCTGGCACGGAATCTCCCCTCTCGCTGAGGACACCTTCTCTCTGCCCTAAAAGGGTCCAGCCCATGATGCCTCCTCACCCTGACAGGGACAGGGTCACAGCCTAGAAGGGAGCTCTTTGGAGGCCATCTAACCCAGCGCAGGAAAGAGGCAAGGGAAGGCGAGCCCAAGGTGAGCTGCTGAGTGTCAGAGGCAGACCTGCCAGCGGCCACCATCCCTTGGTGCTCACTAACTCCAAGGCCATGGACAAATCCTACCACCTCTCAGTTTCCCCACATGCCATCTGGGGATGACGCCTGCACCCGAAAGCTCAGAGCTGCTGCCCACTTTGGAAGAACCTTCGAGTCTGCCGCCTTCGGAACTCCCTCCCTCAAGCTAGTTGCATAGGGTTAAAGGTGGGATTTGAACCCAGGTCTTCCTGACTCCCAGCCCTCTCCAGAAAGGAACTCTGCTTTCATTCCACCCCCACAAACAGGAGCTACTGAGACCAGTACAAATTGGAACCCGGGGCCTGAGGTCCCTCAGCCTTAGTGGCAGAACAAGACTTAAACTCGGGGCTCTTTCCTAGACAAGTCAAGCTCGTCCTTCCCACCGGGCTCTCAACTAGGTGCTTCCCCTATCCTCCCTCCTCAGGCCCAGACAACCCCAGTTCCCACCCTTGTACAGCCTCCTTGGGCCCGTGGCACTCTCTCCCACCAGGGGAAGGCAGACCCTCACCAGCAACTCTGATCACACCTGACGGTTCAACAGTTAGAGCAGCTGGGGCAAGGGGGCAGGGTGTGCTGAGCCGCCCCTCCCGGGGAGGCCAGGGAATCATCCTCAGCAGGCTCCACCCGCCTGGGGTCTCCCTCACGAGACTGTGAGCCTCCTAGGAAGCACGGCCTGCCTTCTACCTTTCGCTGGATCCCCAATGATTAGCACTGTGCCTGGCACACAGTAGGCACTCAATACATGTTTTCTCAGAGGTAAAGCTGCCTTAACAGAATGAATGCTAGAGCTGGAAAAGGCTCTGAAACCATCAAGTCCAAGCCCCTTGTTTTACAAATGGAGAGACTGAGGCCCAGACAAAGGGGATTGCTAAAGATCACACAGCTAATTATCAACAGCAGAGTCCGAGCTCAAACTCAGGTCTGGGGCTCTTCAGACGAGGCCCTCCCCTTCACAACTTTCAAGGAGAGACAGCCTCCTTGCCCCCTCCCCACAGCACCAGGTCCAGGGCCCGACCTGTGGGGACAGGACGTGGACACACGGTCATGGACACACACTCCTCCTCCTCCTCCTCCTCCTCATTCTCATCCTCATCATCATCATCTACTTCTAAAGGCCCCAAAGCCTCGGCTTCCTCTTGGGTCACATCAGGGGGTGACTGGAACAGACTTGGAAGTCCCACCTCGCTGGCAGGAGGCTAACCCTTGGCTGTCTCCCCTCTGCTATGGATAAGACTCTTCTCACAGTCTCCCCCAAATAAAGTGTAAGATGCCTGTGGGCAGGCAGCTCACCACTTCCCTGCACTTGCCATCTCAGACCTGGCACTAGGGCCAGCTCCACAGCCCCTGGCTCTGGGGAAATTTCTACTTCCTGCTCCTGACCCCAGCAGCCTGGACAGGGTCTTGGCCACAAGGTGAAAAGGCCCCTCCCCCAGGCCACCCCCATCCTTAGGTCAGCCAAATGTCCAGAAAGGAAAGAGTTAAGGGCCTCCCAGGGTTGATTCCCTAAATGCGTCAGAGGCTAGGGCCAGGGCCAATGATGGCAGGCCCCACCTACTCAGAGCTCTTAAGAGAATAACCCAAGGAACCTAGGTCCCTCTGGCCCAGCCCCATCCCCCACTGGCAGCCCCTCTCCCTGGGAGCCCCAAGGACCAGCAATGAGCAGAGGGCACAGGGGCACAAATGGGGGGAGAGGGAGGAGAGGGGCAGGAGACTCACAGGAAGAAAGCCAGGGCAGACCAGTCGGCATCTGCCCTTGCTTGCCACACCAGGTCAGTCTCTGCCTCTTGAGAGCTCTGAGGGACACCCCCAGCCCCTACCTCAGTCCCTCCCCCAGCTATTGCCCTTTTAAGCCAGGAAAAGCCCACAGATGCTGTCTCCAGGGAACAGGAGAGGGCCTGGGAGGGGCCAGTGGCCCATCCTATCCTGTCCTGTCCTCTCCCTTCCCCCATTCCCACAGGCGTATTCTTACACCTAAGCAAAGAAGAGGCCCCTAGGGATGGCCAAAAGAAGCTCCCCCACACCCCCATGAACATCTATCCTTCCCAGGCTTGGCACCAAGAGCACCTAAGTCCAACCTGCTTATCTGACAAATAAGGAAACTGAGACCCAAGAGAGAAAGGCACTGGCCCAAGGTCACTTGACACTGTGGAGTCAAGACTGGCACAGACTCCAAATAAGGGCCACTGCCACCCTGAGCCATGTCATCCCCACATGACAGAGGAGGCCCAGACACTGGGAGCTAATGATTGAGGCCACACAGCTCTGGGCTGGCTCCAGGGGGCAGAGGGTGGGGTCAGCCAGGACCCACCCACTAGCTGGGGCAAGGCCAAGGGAGGGACCGGCTGGGCACTATGAAATAACTATCAAATAACGGGAGGGACCAGGAAGAGAGAAGCCTTCAAGCGTCTGGCCCAGGTGGGGGTGGGGGGAGCACCTTCCACCTTCCCAGCAGGGACTCCATGGGCCAGACCCTCCCAAGAGACAGGGCTGGGCCCTCCCAGTTACATAATCCCAACCGAGTCCAGGGAGAGATACCAAGGACAAGACCCGGAGGGAGGGAGGAGAGACAGAGACAGAGACACAGAGAGATGGTGACACAGGAGGGAGGATGAGGAACACAGGCTTATGAGAAGAAAGATAAAGAAAAAGGAAAGAGGGAGAACGAAATGGAGAGGAAAGAAGGCAGAAAGATGGGCAGTAAGGCAAAGAGGGGAAACTGAGGCAGAGAGAGGGGGAGAGAGCCAGGGAGGGCCAGACACTCACACGCACACACACGCACACACACGCCCCTCCAAATCCTAAGATTCAGACTTTTTACAGAAGAGGAAGCTGAGGTGCAAAGATAGAAAGAAACAAGGGTCCCAAAAGCCCGGCTGGCTCAGGCAGGGCAGAACCTGCCTTGTGCCCACCAAGACCTCTGAGGCTGCCCCGGAAAGCAGATGAGAGCCCTGGACCACTCGGGGAAACTGAGGCCCAGTCAGCTCCCCAGGGCCTGGGCCTCACCTTGGTCCGGCCGTTGATGATGTAGCTGCCCAGGCGCCCAGCACAGTGTAGGATCACCTCGTCCACATGGGCCATCAGGGCCCCGATGCTCTCGCAGCCGGGCTCACGCCCCTCCACCCAGGCAATCTGGTCTCCTCGGATGCTACGTGAGGGGATGGCCCGCTGGCTCACAAGCTGTCCATCCCGAAAGCGCCCATCTCGGTTCAAGGCCTCTACCTCTGCCAGCACTCGGCTGCCCAAGGCCGCCCCAAGGAAGCCGTCTTTCACACAGATGCCATAGCATCGCATGCAGGGTACGATGTAGTCCACAGCCAGCCGCTCAGCAGCAGAGACCACGGCCTCCCTCTGCACCGGCGTCTCACTGCCCTCCTCTGCCCAGCGCCGCTTGCCGGGCGGGGTGTCGCCACCGCTCTCGGCCTGCTTCCGCTTGGGGGCTTCAGGCTGGGCCCCCCGGGCGGCCAGCAGTGGGCACTCCTTGGTGATCAGCACAGCAGCCCCCTCACTCTGTAAGGGTCGCAACTCCCCACCTCCCTGCCCACTGCGCCCCTCGGGCATGGGGCTGGCTGCAGCTGAGGGAATGCCGGCTCCTGGGGGCAGAGGGCCACCCCCACTGCTGCTGGGGCCAGCCAAAGCCTCGCAAGGACCAGACAGGTGGAAGGAGGGCTGTGAAGGACAGGACACATAGCTCTCCAAGCCCATCCTGGCAAGGCTGTGCCCAGGGGTGTCCACAGTGGGCAGCTGAGGGAGACTCCTGCTCAGGAGGTCGGATTGGCATGGGCTGTCCATGGCAGCGTTTTCATCCCCCAGGCACGGAGGACACTGCCCGAGCCCATGGTGCCAGCCTCCTCCTCCTCTCACTGCAGCTGGGGACAACAGTGGCAGAACCTGGCACAGGACTGAATGGGACTGGGCAGACAGCTCTTCTCATAGCCCGGGAAGCTGGGACATGATCCCGCGTTGTCCTTGGGCCTTTGTGAGGCAGCAGTGGGCCAAGGAGATGACCAACAGGGGCTAGAGAGAGAGACAGGGAGGTGTGAGATCCAAGCAGCCCGGCAGAAGGAAGCAGCTGGGGGGAGGGAAAAGCGGGGACAGTGAGGCAGAGGGGGCAGGGGGGAACTCAAGGCCCAAAGAGGAACGTGGGGGCTGATGGGAGAAGGGGACCCCGGGACCGTGAGGGGACAGAGGGGGGAAGAGGAAGCGGGACCCTGGATGGGGAGCAAGGGAGGGGCACTGGGAGGCCCAGGGGGGAGGGGAAGGAGAGGGTGAGAGAAGGAAGACCACTGGCAGCGAGAGGAAAGGGAGCTGAGGGAATGCTGGAGGAGGGCAGTAAAGGAGGGAGGTGATGGCGGATCCTCACAAGAGAAGGGGGAAGAGGGAGAGGGTCCTGAGGAAGAGAGTAAGCAGAACAGGACCCAGGCCCAGGAACGGGGAGAGAAACTGAGGCCTGGGCCACACAAGAATGGGGACGCAGAGGTGGAAAGGGAGGGGGCAGGACCCACCGAGAGGCTGACAGGGGAAGGAGGAGGAGAAGGAGGAGGAGGAGGGCCAGCAGGCACAGGGGAGGAGGGCTCCAGGGATGGAAGTGGGGCTGAGGAATCTGGGAAAGAAAACCGGGGAACCAAGAGAGCCCCCCAGAAGAGGGATGGAAGGAACTGGGGCCTGAGGGGCAGAAGGGAAAAGAGGAGGACTCAGGCCTGCCAAGGGGCAGAGACATGGGGCTCTTGGATTGGCAAGGAGAGAGGGCAAGCAGCCTGGGGGGCAAGAGGAGACAAAGTGCGTGCAGCATACGGGTGAGAGGAGGAAGGGGTTCCAGGAGGAAGAGGCTGGGGAGGGGAGAGGGGATCCAAGAATGGGAAGTTAGGAGGAGGTGGTAGGGCAAAGCTTGCAGAGTCCAGTACTGGGGAAGGGGGGTATGAGGGATTGCAGGGAGTCTGTGAGGTCAAGGCGCAGAAAGGGGCTGTGGGAGGTAAGGGAAGAGAGGAGAGGAGGTCCAGGAAAGAGAGGGGAAGAGGAGAGAAAGACTGGGGGCCGGTGGAGGAGAAGGAGCCTGAGGGGGATAAAGAGGAAGGGAGAAGGGAGACTGGGGGATGGAGAGGGGAGAAGAGGGAGTCTGGGGGATGGAGAGAGGAGGAGCCAGAAATAGGAGAGGTGAAGAAGGGGTCTGAGGTGAAGATAAAGGAAGAGAAGGGGGACCCAGAAGTGGGCAGGGAGGAGGAGGAGGAGAAGCCTGGGGGGTAGAGGAAAGAGAAGAGAAACCCAGAAAGGGTAGGGAGGGAGAAGGGTCCCGGAGTGCGGATGGGGAAGGGGAGTGAGAACGCAGAGGTGGGAGAGGGGGAGAGGAAGGGGTCTGGGGTGTGGATGGGGAAGGGGAGGGAGGACCCAGAGGTGGGAGAGGGGGAGAGGAAGGGGTCTGGGTGTGGATGGGGGAGGGGAGGGAGGACCCAGAGGTGGGAGAGGGGAAGAGGAAGGGGTCTGGGGTGTGGATGGGGGAGGAGAGGGAGGACCCAGAGGTGGGAGGGGACGAGGGGAGGGCGCCTTGGGGGTCAAGGGGAGAAGAGAAGGGGGAACCAGAACTGGGAGAAGGGGAGAGGAAGGGGGACCCTGAGCGGGGAGAGGGACGGGGAGGGGTGGGGGGTGGCGGGAGGACCCAGGGCAGTCCAGAGAGAGAGTTGGGCTGGGGAGACGGGCCAGGTGAGCGCCCCCCTCCCCCCAGCTCCCAGAACCCCGTCCCCACCCCCTCCCCGCCGGGCTGAGCCGACACAGCAGCGGTTGGGGGTGGGGAGCTGGGGGGAGCGGCGCGCGCCCCTCACCTCCCCCAACAGCTGCCCCGCCCGGTCCCGCGGGGGCCCCCCCGGCCCCCCGCCTCCGCACGGCTGGCCCCCGCCCCGAGCGCCCCCCTTCCCCCCCCACTCACGGGGGTTTTTCCTCCGGCCCCGGCGCCGCCGCCTGTGCCAGCCGCCCCGCGCAGCGCCGCGCGCCATCCCCCGCCCCCGGCCGCCCCCAGACCCCGCCCCGGGGCCCCGCCCCTGCACGTGACCGTGAGCAGCCTGCGGGGGAGGGGAGGAGAGGGAGGAGTGGGTGCGCGTGCGCAGGAGCGCAGGGGAGGGGGGGGGAGGGCAGGGCAAGGCAGGGCCTGGCCCGGGAGGGGAGGGAGCTGGAGACCCCTCCCCCACCCCAGGCTCCACCCCCAGGGACTCCTCTCCACCCTGTTTCTCGGTCACCCTCCACCCCTGGCCCCCAAGAACTCTCCCCACGTCTCCCTCTTCCTCTTGCTGCCTCTGCCCCCAGTGACTCCCTAGTGTCCCCTCCACCCACTGCCCCCCAGTGACCCCTCCCCACAGTAGCCCTCACCCCTCCCCCTTTTCCCCCATGTCTCTTCCAGTGTCCCCTTCACAGGGTCCCAGATTTCGAGCTGGAAGGAGCTCAGAAGTCAGGTCACCCAAAAGCCCCTAATTTTACAGATGAAGAGACTGAGGTTGAGAGAAGGGATTAGCCCAAAGTAGTGATGTGGCCACATTGGACCCTCCCCGTCCAGCGCTCACCCAGTGACCCCCCCTTCCAGGGAACCCCTCCTTCAGTGTCCCCCTTGTTCACTCCCTCCCTCCCTCGATCCTTCTGGCCCCTCTCCCCATTTTTAGACCCCAGGATCCCAGGTTCCTCCCTAAACCGCTCCCGGCCCCCAGCTCTGATTCTCCTTCCCACAGAGGACACTTCCCAGGAGAAGTGGGGGTGGGGGAGGAAGACCCCAGGGTCCGAGGGAATAGTCACCTCGGTCAAGAAGTCACCAAGCATTTATTTAGCCGGTGCGCTAAGACTGCAGACACAAGAAAGGCAAAATCGGGCTTCCTGCCCTCAGAGAGCTCATGTGCAAACAGCTCTGCCCTTGTAAGATTTGCATCTACAGAGAAATCCGAGGCAATCTCGGAGGGAGGGGGGACAGGATGCCAGCCTGCTATCCCTGGAAGGGGGATTTGCAGGACACTCTATAAATACCCCCTCCTGTGCCCTCCACTCACCCCCCTCCCTGGCAAGGCTATCCCACAGGGACAGGGACTGGGACGTGGGGTACGTGACCCAGGCAGCCTAGGGGGCAGGAGGGAGGCATACATTCCACACTCCTTCCCCACCCCCACCCCCAGAACAGGTGGAAGGGGGCTGGGAGCCTTCCAGGAACTGCCCAGGCCTGGATGCTTGGACAGTTGGGGCTGAGATGTGTTCTGGGAACCCCGGGCCTTGGGGAACCCCAGGGAGGGGAATAAGGATTACCACTTGCCCCTCTCTTCCCCATCCCCTTGGCCCAGACAGGGAATTCTGTCCTGAGCTGATGGGCCCTTTCTAGGACAAGGCAAGGTATTTGTCATGTGTATGAGGGAGGTAGTGGGGAGCTCTGCCCCCCCATATATGCCCTTTATCCCAGTCTCCGTTCTGGACCTCCAACCCTGCATGCTCAACCTTCTTTCCACCCTCTGGGTTCCTGTGACCTCTCCCCTGTCCCCCACAAGTCCCCAATCTAATCTCAACCCCACCCATCCATCCAACCCCCTCCCTTTCCCAGTCCCCATCCAAGGCCTGGGACCTTGCCCAGGCTCCTCCCTTCCAAGCCTCACCCCTGACCTTGGCCCCCACTCCACAGTCCTCAGACCTCACCCAGGCCAGGCCACCCCACCCCAGCCAGGACCTTTGGCCCTGTGTATTCACTTATGGGTAGTCCCCATGCCAGCCATTGGAGCCTGCCCACCCCCTAAATCCCTAAGTTATCATTCTAGAGTTCCCACCCCCTTTCCCAGAATTTCCCTGACCCCCTAAGAAAACTGAGACAGAGTTGGAAAAAAAAACATCATTTTATATATCAATATATATAGTGTGTGTGCGTGTATATGTGGAAACAGACTCAATGATGGTCCCCTCCCCACCTTAATGCCCCCCCAGTCTAATAAATACCATTTACAAGGGTCAGCAGGGCCCTGGGAGTTCTGGGAGGGTAGAGACTGGCAGGGGCTCAAGCCCCTGGTCCCAGAGTTTGGATAATGAAAAAGGTCATAAGGTTGGTGACAAGCCAGGTATAGCCACCCCAAGGCTCAGGGTTGTAGATGGGGGTGGGGGGAGCATTCCCCCTAGCTCCGCCCCCAATGGCTCAGACAAGGGTCCCTCCCAGTCCCCCCCCCCGGAGTACAGAAGGAGCCCACTCTGTGCTTAATGCCCCTCTCAGAGAAACTCGGGCAGGATGGGAGGGGGAGGGCTGTGGGCCAAACCAGGCAAAGAAAGGGAATAGAATGGGAAAAAGGTGTTGGATACGGCTGGTCCCCAGGTCCCCATTCCACAGCTTCTCTCTGGCGTCCCGGAGTGGAGGCGAATGTCCAACCCTCAAAGCCACAAGGGAGGGAGGAAAGTCAGCAGCCACACTGCTGTCTGCTCTGGGCCTGAGTACCCCGGGGCTGGCGAAGCTGGCGTAAGGAGGCGTCGCCATACTGGATGCCCGAACCCATCCTCTCTGGGTCCAGTTCACCTAGGGAAAAAGGGACAAGGGAGAGGGAAACAGGCATGGGATGTGACAGACCCAGAGAGAAAGGTCCACTGGGAGGCTGACTCTGACAGCAACACAGAGATGCACAGAGACAGGCACATGGACCGAGATAATGAGGGCCCTGTGTGCCTCCTCAGCCGTGCACCCCCTCCCCCGGCACCCCCCTCTGGCTGCCCATGGGACCTCACCCGAGTCAATCTTATTCAGGATGGTTCGGGCACACTTGAGAAAGGCTTCTTCTACATTCTCGCCTGTTAGGGCACTGGTCTCCAGGAACATCAGCTCTGCAGGAAGCAGGGGAGCCAGTTGATCTCCAGAGGGTCAGAGTGGGAGAGATGTCATCTACTCTCCCTTCCCTCAAACTCTGATATATTGAGTATTAGAGAGGGACAGAGTCCACAGGGCATTTAGACCAGGAATAGACCCCATTGAGCAACCTCTCAATACCAAATGTTGAACCCTAGAACAGTGTATCATAAGGTAGATGGAGCCCTCAGGGTGGCCCAGAACACAATGTCAGAAGTGGATAGAATCCTTGGAGCAGCATAAATGGGGTATCACAAGTGGACAGAGCTCTGGGGATATCCTAGAACACAACAGTACCATAAGTGGACAGAACCCTTGGATATCCTAGAACACAAGAGTGTCATAAGTGGATGGAACCCTTAGGGCATCCTTAGTTATGATAACAAAGTTATAAGTGGACAGTCTTTAGGATATCCCAGAACACAGAGCATCACAAGTCCGTGGAAGCCTTGGGGTATTCTACAACATAGTGTCACAAGCAGAACCCTCAGGGCATCCTTAGAACACAGAGTAGCATAAATGGACAGAACCCTTGAGGTATCCTTAGAACACATGTCACTAGTGGACAGAGCCCTTGGGGCATCCTTAGAACAGAGTTATCATAAGTGGACAGTCTTTGGGATATCCTAGAACACAGAGCATCACAAGTCCATGGAAGCTTTGAGGTATGCTAGAACACAATGTTACAAGTAGAACCCTTGGGGCATCCTTAGAACACAGTGTCACAAGTGCACAGAGCCCTTGGACATCCTTAGAACACAGAGTTATCATAAGAGGACAGTCTTTGGGATATTCCAGAACAGAGAGTACCACAAGTCCATGGAAGCCCTGGGGTATGCTGGAACACAGTGTCACAAGTAGAACCCTCGAGGCATCCTTAGAACACAGCCTGTCCTAAGTGGACAGAGCTCTTGGGATAACCTTGACACACAGCATGTCACCCAGCCATGGAGTTCTCTGGGAGCTCATGACATCTCCATGTCCCGGTGGCTGCTTCCTGCCCCCACCCACCCAGGTCTGACTGGGAGCTCACCATTCTCCTGGGCAAATCGGGAGGCCTCCAGGAAGGTGACCTCCCGCTCTGAGTCCAAGTCCTTCTTGTTCCCACACAGGATGACCACGATGTTGGGGCTGGCCAGTGTCCGTGCATCCGTGAGCCAGTTGGTCAGGGAATTGTAGGTTTCCCGACTGGGTAGCAGGAGGAGAGGCAGCAGCAGACTCAGTGGCTGTCCCCCCTCCCCGCTCGGCCCCCAGCCAGGCCCCCCAGTCACCCACCTGGTAATATCATAGACCAGCAGCGCTCCGGCCGCTCCCCGATAGTAACTTCTCGTCACTGACCTGCAAAAAGTGGCGGGTGGGTCCCCAGCCCGGTCACCCGAAGGTGCGGTCTCCAGCTCAGACCCCTGCCCCGCTCTTCCCCGCAGCCCCCGGACCCCCATACCTGAAGCGCTCCTGGCCGGCCGTGTCCCAGATCTGCAGTTTCACCGTCTTCCCCCCCACGTTGACCACCCTGGAGCCGAACTCCACGCCGATGGTGTGATTGGAATCCTGCTTGACTGGGAGGGGAGGGGGCGTCAGGGCCCGAGAGGGGACCGGAGCCCCGCCCCCACCCCAGGACACCACTTCCCCAGCCCAACCACGGAGCCGGGCCCCGCCCCCACGGACGCGGGTGGAGGGTCCTTACATTTGTTCTCGATAAACTGGTGGAGGAGGCATGACTTGCCGGTGCCGGCGCTGCCGATGACCAGGAACTTGAAAAGGAAATCTGCAGAGACAGAGGGAGAGATGGAGATGGAGATGGAGATGGCGGGACGCGCGGGGCCCAGAGAGGGCAGCGCCCAGCCCGGCGTCACACAGCAGCGCTGGGGGTAGGGGGAGCCCGGGGTCCCGCCCCGCCCCGCCCCGGGCCCGGGCCCGACCCCTCCTCACCGTACGTCTCGGCCATGTCTGGCCGCGGTGGCCGCTGCGGCTGCGGATCCGGCTCCGGCTCCGGCTCCGGTCCCCGCGCCTCCTCCTTCCGGCTCCGCGCCGCGGCCCCGGCCCCGCTGCGGCCTCAGAGGACACGCCCCCTCCTGGAGGGGGCGGAGCCGCGGCCCGGGCAAGTGATTGGCTCCGAGGCCGGCGCGGGGCGGGGAGGGTGGGGGACGACCCGTGGAAAGGGGCCGGAGAAAGTGGGCAGGGCCCTAATCTTGGCGCTTGATTAGTCCTGGCCAAGGAAGGGGGAAGGGGGGACGCCGTGGATTGGCAGAGCCAGCAAGAGAGGGTGGGCGACCGGAGTAGGGCGGGCCTTGGATGGGGAAAAGGGGGAATCTCGGCCCACGATTGGTCAGGAGGGAGAAGGAGGCGGGCTCTGGAGCAGGAGGCGGGACCGCTAAAGGGACGGGATTTCGAGCGCAGGAGGAGGGGCCTGCCACGGCCCGGGATGGACCAGGGATGAATTGAAGGGGTCGAGAGGACGGCCAGGGATCGGCGAAGAGGAAAGGACTCGGAAGCCGGAACCTGCGATTAGCCAAGAGGCATACGAAGGGGGCGAGGACAAGGCCGGGACTAGCCCAGAAAAAGCAGGAGACCAGGAGCGGCGACAAGAGCACAGAAAAGGGCAACACGATCGCCCCACCCCCGTGACGACTGATCCAGAATCATCACTGAACCCTGAGTGCAACCAAGAGAAGCGGCCTCTCACCTAGGGACTTTTCTGATTGGCTCGGTGATCCCCAAGAGGCTTCCTATTGAGTGATGGTGACCCTGTCTCGAAACCGGATTGGCCTGTTCTCATTGGGGCCCCGCCCACTTTGGCATCCATTGAGTCAGTTCTCCCAGCCCTAAATCTCTTCCTTCCTGGCTCCTCCCTCCCGATTGGCCTAGCCACACCCCCACCTTCTGATTGGTTTCTTTCCGATGCCCCGCCGGAAAAAGTCAAGAATAGCCGGGTCCCCGGAGCCCTCTGAAAGAGAAAGTCTACCTGGCAACTAGTGACGGTCACAAAGGCTGGCTCAGGGTGTCCCGCAACCCTGCACCTACACATGCTTACGCGCACACACAAAATCACCGCCACGGGTTCTCTGCTGCACACGGGTGTTATTGGCACAAAGCTAGGCAAGGGGCACAATGGAGAGGGTGGGAAGCAGACGTCCTGGGGCTCAGTGCTAGCTAGCATCTGCTTCTCCAGCAGGGGCAGCGGCAGCCTGGACTCACTGGCAGTAAAAGTCCCATTTCTGTAAAGAGAAACGTGGATGGGCAGAGAGGGCACAACCTGCTAGTGAGAACCCCGGGGACAGGGGGGAGGGGGGCTAGAGGAGATGCGGTGAGACGGAGAAAGTAGCAGTTTGGGGGAGAAGGAGGAAGGTCCCCAAAATGCCAGTCCTGTGCCAGGGAAACCGAAATATTTCTACAAAAATCTTAGGACCAGAGAATCGCAGGGCAGGCAGGTCTCAGAAGACATTAACTATAAAAATGTGAGCCTGAATAAAGGTTTTAGGATTATTTAATTCAACCCTTCCCAAATTTGCAGATGAGGATACAGAGCATCTCAGAGAGGTCATCTGTTCAGTCTGAGGTTCTCAGTCAATAGATGGGGAAACTGAGGCTCGAAGAAGAAAGCGGGGCTTGCTTGCCTCAGACCATTGACTATTAGGTGGTGGGTCAGGGCTCAGAAGGCAGATTTTGACCAACCAGGGGGCAGAAAGGGGGGAAAGGGCAGTGACACGGGCTGCTGGGCACTCACATCCGTTTTCACCTCCACCTTTCCTGGCTTCAGGACATGGTCCTCTCGAAGAATGCTGCTTGGGAAGTAGCCCAAATGGGCAGGCTGGGACCCGTAGTACTCCCCCTGAACCTGGTGTGTGAGTGTTGGGGAGGTGGTAAGCGACTGGCAAGCCAGAACTACCCCAGAACATCCCAACAGCCCTGGGAAATAAGCCCACAAGCAGAGGTGATTTGCCCAGAGCCACACAGCTAGTATCTGAGGCTGGGCTTGAACTCAGGCCTTCCAGACTCAGATCCACAGCTCTACTGACTGCCACCAAGATGCCTTTTTTTTTTAATAGGGGCTTCAGGATCCCTTTCCACCACATCCCTTTTCTCCCCACCCCCAACCCCCAGAAAACAGCATTCCTGGCATCCCTTCCCAATTCAGGGCCCCAGCCAAGACTCACACTGCCTCCCCAGAAGAGGCGACCTCGGCCCATCAGCTTAGAGTAGACAAAGACGACCTGGCCCTGTTGCACAGATAGAAAGCGGCAGTCTGGGGCTGAATAATCTTGCAGGGCAATGGCCTGAGAGATGGGGTCTGGGGCAGAAAGGATTAATGGGGATACTTAGGGCGCTGTTTCCTGAATGTACCTCCATTCCTGAGCATTCACAGGAAAGCCAAGTACTGCCCAAACCCAATCCTGGCACCATCCTGTAAGACCCCGAGGTAACACAGTTACCACACTGGTTCCCCTTTCCAGGATAACATAAGGCACCCTTCAGGCCCTTCCTGGCATAAAGTACTAGCTCGGTCCCTCTTTTCCTGGCCAAAAGGGACCCACCCTTTCCCCTCTAGCATCCAATGCCCACCACAGCCCATGCCCCAAAACCTCACAGCTGCATTCTTCATCCGCGCACAGCTTCCTGGATGCCAGTTTAGCCATTGGTCGCCCCCCAAAGCCTAGTTTGGGAAAGCTACTGAGAATAATGGTAGCAAGAAGCAGAGATGCGGGGGTCCAGATCATGGTGTGTGCGGGAGTTTGGTTCTGGGTGAGGTCTAAGAAATAGACTGAGCCTATGAGACCTCCCTTCTCACTTCACCTGGGGGTCTGCCTGTCAATTCTGTAGTTGCCATCCCCTCCCTGAGTCCTTTTCACCTTGTAAGCTGCCAACCTCTCACCAACCCAGGACGGTTCAGGTCTCACAGGGTCAAAGGAACTGCTGCAAACCTCTTTCTTGGGGAGCCAATCTAGAATCTCCTACCCTCCTGGAAATGCTTTAAAAAAACTGCCATTCTCAAAAGACGCCCCAGGACCTAGCCAGCCTCAAATCCCAACCTCAAATCTTGCCCTCCCGCTCTGCCTCCTGGCCCCACAACCAGAGAAGTCACAGGAGAGGAAGGCAGAGCCTGGAATCCTGCAGAGAATTTCCTGTGGGCAAGGGAAACAAGGAGGCTCTTGAGGAGAGTGAGTGGAGAAGAAGCCGCCTCTGAGCCTGCCCCATCCCCCGGCAACCTCCCTCCCTGCAGGGCTCCAAAGAGCATCCCAGTGCATGCAGACAGAATGACAGACATCCCAACCCTGGGGGAGATGGTAGTGAGGGGCTCCGGGTAGACCAACCCCATCATTTCAGAAAGAATAGCTAAAGGACAGAGGCTGTAAGTATAGAGAAGTGGAAAGCCCCTTGGAAGGCACCTGGCCCATAAGCCACATTTTACAGAGCTGAGCCTGGAAAGGCGAAGGACCCCCAAGGCCACTAAAGAGGAAACAGCACAGCTGACTCCAGCATTCCGAATACAGTTCTGTTTTTCCCAAACCACAAAGTACCTAGCTGCCTGGTCTACCATTTTGTAGAGGTGAAAAGAGACACAGTCAGAAGGAGAAAGACAAGGTCGAGTCACGAACTCTAATTAAAAATGGACTTCATTAGGGCCTTCCTCCAGTCTGCACCAGAGCAGGCAGCTGTCCTATAACATCCTTGACCAGTGGTCATCTAATTGATAACCTCCAATGACAGGGAACTTACTACCTCTACCCCTCAGGGGCAGCTGATTCCACTTTTGGACCCACTGAGCTGAAATCTACCTATTCCATCGTGTCTCGGTACTCCTACTTTCTGCACTGCACTGCAATGCCAAGCAGTTAACAATTATTAAGCGCTAAGTGCCAGGGACTGTAAGGGGAAAAAAAGGCTGGCGAGAGGGAGGAGTGAAAACAGCCTCAGCCTTTAAGGAGCTCATATTCCAATGAAGCTTGTCTCACAGGAAGTCAGTCAATCTCCCTCATTTCTGCTGCTACAAAGCCATCCTTTCTGCCCCACAATACCTGTGATCTTTTCAGCAACACTAGAAGCCCAAAAAACATTCAGTGGATCCCCACTGTCCACCTATCCCACCATGGCCCTTCACAGCTTAGGTTCTAGGAGAAACTTGCATCCCCTGGTTCTCATCCCAGCCTCTTCCATCTCCGTGGCTTTGTTCACTAAGTCTGGCATGACTGGCATGGAGATTTCTTCATGTCTGTTAAAGTCTTTCCATCGCTGTAAGGTTCAACAGATTGCACTTCCAACCTGAACACTTCTGGGATTCTCCCAGATAGAAGTAGATTTGGAATCCCCTCCAGCTCCCCCACGCAGGACCTCATACTCACTAGGAGGGTAAGGCCACCATCACCCAAGCAGTGAGCTTGATCCCAACAGCACTCAATAGTCTGGGAGTCCAATGCCTCACGTAGGAGAGGGTGGAGAGGGAGCCCTGCCCTGTCTGTCCTTTCTTAAGTCTCCTCAAACTTCCCCCTTCAATCATTCCCTCTTAGCTATCTCTCCCTACCCATTACTGACGATTCTACCTACAAACATGCCCAGGTCTCCTAACACATTTAAAAAATTCACTTAACCCTGACTCCAGCTGGGTTCCACTTTTCTCAGCAGGTTGACACTGTCAACCACCTTCTCCCTAACACTTGCTTTGCCTGATCCCAAAGCATGGGTGTGTTACTACCCCTGCCCCCTTCTCAGTTCCCTGCAATCTCAGGTGCTCAATGGGTTTGATCCCCAAAGCTGTATATATTCCCACCCCCATCTCTTTTACCCATGTGTCTTTCCCTCACGGGGGCCTGCATGCTTCCCATCACCATCTCCTCACAAAAGGTATTCCAAACTTGGCATGTTCAAAATAGAACTCACCTTTCCCCTAAAATCCTGTGCCTCTCTGGGAGTCACCACGTTCACCATTTTGGCTCCGGCTTTCCTCCTACTTCCCATGGCCAGCTCTCAAGAGTCGCTGCTGCTTTCCCCAACTCTCCCAACTCACATGGCCTCTGCCCAAGCTAAGGTCCCTAATTGTTTTCCATTCTCCTTCCACCACCACCCTTGACCCAACCCATCTTCCAGAGTTATCTTAATATCCCTAAATCTCAGGTTTGAACATGTCATTCCTGAGTAAAAACCTCGTCTCCACACCCAAAAGAAGAAATACAAATTCTGTTGTCTGGCACAAGCTCCTTCTTCCCATCCAGCCTACCACCATCCAGAAGGCTGTGTACTCGGGAGAAGGCCAGCCTTGAGCCTCGAATACCAGGACTGTCTTTGGTACTGCTGGGTATGGAATGCTGGACAAACATGAGTAACCCAGTTAGGCAATTAAGTTAGTACTGACCTTCCTCACTGGGAGTTACCAACAAAATCCCAGGTCTTGCCTTCCCTCAGGATTCCAGCCAAACTGGATCAGAATCCTCCCCCCCCCTCCCCTTTTTATTGGAGTCAATCAGGGTTCAGTGACTTGCCCAGGGTCACACAGCTAGGTGTTCTGAGCCATATCTGAACTCGGGTTCTCAGTGCTCTATCCACTGTGCCACCTAGCTGCCCTACCCATCCCTTTCCACAGGCCGCTCTCCAGGCTCCTAGTTTACGGAGACCAACGTCGTACAACCTGATTCCACACCTTGCTTTGAAATAACCGTGTTCTCTGAGAAGAGGAGAGAGCACAGCAGTGGGGGCTGATGAGACCACTGCTGAGGGCACATGGCCTAAGTCACTTGGGCATCCTAGAGAAGCCATCTGAGCAGGCTTTCCTCCTACAGCGTTTGATGTTTTCCTTGCATGCATGCTCAATCCCACATTTCACTCCCAAAGGGAAACACAAGCTTTGTCCCTCTGCTTCCTTCTCCCACCCTCAGCAGTACCTCACACCCAAAACTTAATGGGATGTCACTGTTCTTTTTCCCATGGCTGTCTGCACGTCATTCCTGCCATCAAAGGAGCACAAATTTAAGGCTAAAAACACCCTTCTTCGGTTGCTCAGTCATTCCAGTTGCATCTGACTCATGAATTCATTTGGGGTTTTCTTGCTGAGATACTAGAGTGGCTTGCCATTTCCTTCTTCAGCTCATTTTTCAGATGAGGAGACTGAAGCAAACAGGCTTAAGTGACCTGCCCTGGGTCACACAGCTGGTAAGTGTCTGAGGCCAGATTTGAACTCGGGATGAGTCTTTCTGATGCCAGGCATGGTGTTCTATGCATTATGGTGCCACCTAGCTGCCCCTGCCCCTGTTTTACAGAGGGGTTAACTGAGGCTCTGGAAGTCAAAGCACTTGCCAACACCCCCAACACCCAATTCATGTAGCACACGAAAGGACATGAGTCAAAGCCTCATGCCGACTCCAGATCCAGACTCGTATTGCAGCTCACAGCAGGAGAGAAAGAATGCATCTGCCGCCAATCCAGGACCTAGGCAATGGACAGGGGGCAGACAGCCACAAGGCGGAGATTCAGGGACCCCAGGAGTGAGACCTACTCCTGATGACAGCAGGGGAGCACCCACCAGGCAGATGCTACACAGTTCACACAGATTCTTGTGTAGGGAAAAATGTGAGTCTGCATGTACCCGTCACCTGGGTCCAAGGCCTCACACACTGGCTCAGGCTGACTCAGGCCTAGACTCTCCTGATGCCCATTTGGCCAGAAGGGTGCCTGGGGGCCACGGACTGACCCTATATACAAAGAGAAGCCTAGCACAGGGCCAAGGGGAGCAGAAGCAGGCCCTGGTTGTGCTGACTGGACAGAGCATTCCCCGCTCAGTGCCAGGCCTGTCCATCCACGTGCAGCAGCCCAGCCACAGCAGGTGCTGAAGCTCCTGCAGCACTGGGTGGATCTCAGAACTGGGCAGCCCCCAAAGTGGGAGGGGAGCGGGTCTCTTGTGTGCTTAGGTAAGAGAGTTGAGGACAACAGTGTTGTGAAAAAACTTTTATTTTCACCCCCAGCTCCAGGTGCAATGTCTGAAGGGCAGACTCTGGGTACAATGCTGAGGCACAGGCATGCTTATGCTACAGGCTGAGAGAAGGGAGCAGGGACTTACCTTCAGGGTACGACAGCCCCGAGAAGAGGAGCAGGGGGAAGGCCACCCTGGAAGGAGGGGGAGGACAGGGGAACAAACAGGGATGGGGCTATTTCTTGGCAAAAGAGATCTTCATGGCATTGTTCTGGGTGATCTTGAAGCCCTGCAGGGCATCACGGGCAGCCCCAGCCTGCACCTCGTTGTCAAACTCCACAAAAGCGATGTCGTGGCGCCCGGGCACCAAACGGACCTCCTTGAAGCCAGGGAACCTAGGAGGGGGAGATCAAGGGCTCTCAGCAAAGGTCCTAGAGAGGAGCTCAGACCCTCCCTCCCCACTTCTGACACAAGGGAAACTGAGGCCAAAGGGGAGAAGAAATGCAGCTAACAGAGCCGGGACTCAAACGCAAGGCTTCCACCTCCACCTGGAATCAGGGAGGTGACGACCACCAGAGCGCTAAAGGAATCCTACTCTCAGACGGCCAGAAATAGCAGGGACCGGAGGTCCACCCAGTCCGACTCCATTTCACTCAAAAGTGAAACAGGCCCAAGAGGTCCCGTGACCTGGCCATGAACTCCGAAGGCAGCCAGGAACCAGAGGGGAGGATGTCATGTGCTCTATGGCTGAGCCTGAAGGCCTCAGACTTAATGGGATCAAGAGGGCACCATGGCTCAGGGAGGGGAAGGGGATGTACTGTCCAGGGCAGAGCCAAAGCGAGCATCCAGCCCAGGCCCAGGGCCCAGCTGTGGCTGAGCAAGAAGAGGGGAAGGACAGCTCCAAGACCACCAGGTGGTGGGGAGCGGGGCAGCTGCTCCAGAGAAGGGGAGGATGGTCCACAGCGGCCATGCCCACGCACCCGAGTCTCCCTGTCCTGCCCAGACTTACTGATTGAAGAGCATAGACAGCATGAGCTCATTGGTCTCCTCAGGCAGGTTGGTGAGGAACAGGATGTGGTTGGGCGGGTTTTCAGACAGCTGTGAAGAAGAAAGAAGGAGCCAGCCATGAGGGCGAGATTCCCGGGATGGATCCCACCACCCCCACAGCGGCTAAAAGGAACAAAGGTGGGCTCACCGGCTGCGCAGGTGGCATCTGTCCGGGCATCATCTGCTGCGGGGGCATGGCGCCAGGTGGGATCTGTCCAGGGGCCAGGCCAGGCGGAGGGATCATCCCGGGGGGTGGCATATACGGCGGCTGCCCAGGAAGATGGTGCATGATGCGGGGGGCCTGGGTCATGGGTGGCATCCCCTTGGAAAGAGAAACAATCAAGAGTCACCACGGGATAAGCTACAACAGAAAATCAGGGTGAAAAGGTGATTCGTGGTGAGGAGGCAAGACACAAAGACCAAGTCACAGGCATTAAATGGGGAAGATGAGTCTGAGACAAGGGGACTAAGAAGCGCGAAAAACAAGGAAACATGGAGTCTCTCCAAAGAAAGGAGGCATCCAAGAGGCAAGTGGGTGTATGCAGATGTGTGCGGGAGTGGACACGCAGGTGCCGAGATCGGGCCACACCAACACAGTGCCCACAGACTCCTCTGTACAAGCCAGGAGACGCTCACCGGGACAGGCTGGACAGCAGCCACAACCGGGGCGGCTGCCCCACCCGGAACAGTCTTCTTGACCGCTGGTGTTTCTTGGCCCTTGGGTTTTCTCTTCTCCCGCTTCCGGTCACGCTCCACGTAGGTGCCCTTCATCTTGGCAATGATGTCCGAGTCCGACTTGGCATACTGGATTCTCTGAATCACCCAGAAAGACAGTGTGGGCAATGGGCAGCCTCTCCCCTCCCACCCCCCGTCCTGATAGCATACTGTTTATCTTGCCTAGATCGTGTTCACACAAAGTTATCTGCATGATGTCTCCATCTTTGCACCCCCGGCACTTAGCATATAGTAGGTGTTTAATAACTGTTAGCTGAGTGACCACTGGCTCCATGAGGTAAGTGGTTCAAATATAGTTATTCCCATTTCATGGAAGAGAACGCTTTGGCTCAGAATAACTGACTTAGCCTCAATGCAGCTAGAATCACAACTGGGGCTGGAACCCAGATGTTCTGACAAGACTTCTGGATAGCACCCGAGGGGCCATATTCAAATGGTTCTGTGATAAAGAAAAGGCTAGGCCCTTAGGGCCTCTGGTCCAGGCAGCTACTGGGGATGAGGAAAGGGCTGACACCCCCCCCCATGACCCAAGGGCCCAAAGACCCAGCACAAAGGCAGCCCCACAGCTGGCCCTTGATGGCCCCAGCAACCCTCACACTATCTGCTAAGGGATGAGGGCCAGCATTGGGAAAGACCACCATGGTAGAGTCACAGCACCTGGATTCAAACCCTGTCTTTGATGTTTACTAGCTGCGTGACTTCAGTCACTTAATTTCACTGGGTCTCAGTCTTCTCCTCTGAGATGAGAGCCGGAATAGATGTCTCTAAGGCCCTTCCAGCCTTAGGCCTATGAGCCAGTTTGGGGCTAAAGTACAAGGCAAACCCTCCCCAGAGCTCTAATATCTGCAATGTACAGGCAGAGACCCTTATTTACATTTCATACAAACACCTGGGACCACCTCTCAAGCCTTGGAGGTTTCCACCCTCTCCCAGGCAGCCTTCTAAGCCACCCCCAAGGATCCCAGGGAGGTCAGCCTCATGCTGGCTCAAACCCCTCAGGGGCAGAAGGGCCAAACAAGAGCCAGGTTAGAATGGGATTGAGGAATATTTAACAAACAAAAATACAACAGAACATAGTTAGTGTTAATCTGTGGTTTTCTAGGTGGGAGATGTTCCACACCGGATGCTTTAAGGGATCCCCACTGGCTTTAACTACAAAGTCTTCCCCGTTAGAATGTGGGCCCTGGAAGAGCCTTCTATTTGTATCTTCAGGTAAGCACTGCATACAGTAAGAGTATTAGTAGATGCCTTTTCATTCATTTGTGGCTCTCCATAACCCAACACTCATCTCTCTCCAGTCTATTTCTCCCATTAGCCTCCATCCCCACATCACATACAGCATTGGGTCAGCCAGGACAACCCAATGCACCCTCACCTTCCCAGTCCTGTCCAAGCTCTACACACACACACACACACACACACACACACTCACTCTCTCTCTCACCATGCCCAGAACTCACCCCCTCCTCCCAGTCTCCTGCTACTGAGGCCCTGCTCCAGGCCACCTCCCCCACTGAAAGGGATCCAGCCTTTGCCCCATCACGTTCAGCCTCGGGGTTAACACTTATTGGCATGTGTTCTATCTCCATCCCCAAGAGGCTACCGCTTCAAATGAAGGATCATGCCCTTTTTCAGATCCCTGACCCACATGTGGTTTATCAATGTTTTAAAAGGAAATGAATTTGTTAAAGTGCTAACCATGGGCTTATCATAGAAGGGAAAACCCTGCATGGAACGCAAAGCGTTGGTGGCACTGCTGATCTCCTTGAAGATAACAAATGCTTGGCCCCTCATCTTCAGGCTCCTTGATACCAGGATGTCCAGAATCTGGCCAAACTGGGAGAAGATGGCATAGAGGGATTTCTTCAGTTCTGGGGAAAGAAGGCCCCGAGAAGGGGCTGTTAGAAAGGAGCTTCCCTCAGGGAGAAGACAAAGCCCCAGCCACCACACTCGCTGACCCAGGCCAAGGCACAGCCTTCATTCCTAGGCCTCAGACAGGCTGCCCCACGCAGGAGGGCCTCACAGACTCACCATCCTTCTTTATCTTCTCATTGAGGTTGTTGATGTAAATGGTGTGGTTGGGGCGTGACTCGGGCACTGCCATGACGGAATACTCTTGAGTTTGGCCTGAAAGAACAGTGGGCCCGGGTTAGTCTGGCTTGAGGCCTCCTTCAGCTGCTTCTTCCCAAGAATCCCAGGGCCACAGCCTAGGTCCAGGGCCAAGACAGCAAGAGCCCCTTCTTTGCTCTGACATCTCTGGTAAGAGAAGGCCTCATGAGGCAGCCCACTGGGCTCTGGGACATTTCTAAACATTCATAACTTGCTGTTTACAACTGGCCAAAGTCTGCCTCCCTACAACTTGTCACCCACCAGTTCTAGTCCTGCCTTCTAGACTCAAGCAGAGAAAAGTCTGACTCCTCTCCCCACCCTGACCTGTCTCCTGTGAACTTCTCAAGGAGAGTGGGGCAGTGGAGGGAAGGAAGAGACCCCACCAACCCACTCCTAGACACCTTCCTAGCAGCAAGATATAGACCCCACTCACACGGAGCAGCAAGGAAATGCTTATTGAATTGAATGGTAGCCCTACCATCTCATGGCTGGCCCTCACAAAGCAGGCTCTCAGTTTCATTCAATTAATGCTTGTTGGAAGCAAAGGATGTGGGAAAACCACAAATGCTACAAGGGGCCATGGCCAAGCCCCCTCCCAGACAGGAAAGAGTAAAAGAACTACAGGAGAGGAAGGTCGCTGGGCCTGGCACCGAGGCTCAAGGGGAAGCCTGGGGAAACTGAGTCCTGCCTGCCTCAGATGCCCTTGGCCAGTCCCATGAGCTCAGAGACACAAGCAAGTACATCTCTTAAGTCACAGATAAGCTGCTGATCTGGCTAACCTGAGGAAACTCCCACCCAGGCCAAACCAGAGGCCAAACCAAGCATGAACTTCTTTGGTCATAACAGGTTTATACGGATGGTGCTTTCAAATACGTTGTCATGTCCTCTCATCCCAACAACCCCGTGAGGTAAAGATGGATGCCATCGCACCCATTTCTTAGTTGAGGAAACAAACAAGCCCGAGGAGACCCACAGTCACACAGCTCAGTGATATTAAGATTCAAAGCTAGATGGTGAAGTGGATACAGCACCAGCCCCAGAGTCAGAAGGCCTTCAACTTCAAACACTTACTAACTGTGTGACCCTGGGCAACTCACTTAACCCTGATTTGACTCAATGTCTTCTCCCCCCCCCCAGGTTCAAAGCCAAGTGGTAACTCCAAGCCTAGGGCTCTTCCAATTACACAGGTGCCTCCAAGGCACATCAATACCTCTGCTCCAAAACCTTAATCCCTTGTTGCTTTCATGTGGCATTCTAGGCCTTCCAATATGGCCCAAATTCAAGTATCTCCTAATCTTCTTCACCCAGCCTGTGGTTCAGGCCAACATCCATTCCAATCACTCCAATCACCACTTATTTCAGCTTGCTATGTGTTGGACCTAGTTCAAATAGTCCCTGCTCTCAAAGAACTACTATTTTGATGAGGAGAAAATGGGACAAGCCCAGGCCAAGAAGCACATGCCAGGTAACCAGAGGAGTACAGTCTTCACAGGAGGCTGGGACAGCATTACAGCTGAGCCCTAAAAGGCACTCAAGAGCCTAGGAGGTGGAGTTAAGAAGGGAGCAAATTGCTGGCATGGGGCAAAGGTTAATACAATAACTCAGGCCGGTGGCAGCCGTTTGCATTAAGACAAGAGGAAGAGTGTGGAATATGCCGCAGAGTTACAATGGATGGGGCTTTACAACTGACAGGATACGGGGGGACGAAGGCAAATGAAGCGCTTAGGATGACTCCGAGGGGCCGACCCTGGACAATGACTGCGTGGCACTCTTTGCAAAACTAAAGAAAACCAATGACTTCAGGGAAGAAAGAGAACAAGTCCCATTCTGGATGCGGTGACTTGGCCGTGTGAAAGGGATGTACCCAAGAAGCAGTGCAGCTCTGTAAAGGAGGGCTGGACGTATAGACTGCACAAGAGTAAGGAGGCCAGGACAGTGTAGAGGTAAGGACAACAAAGCGGAGCAAACTGAGAAACGGTGGTGATGGCAAGCGCCAGAGGAGCGACACCAAGGAGACCAAGGGGAACAACGGATGTCGGAGGAGGTGTGGCGGGTGGGGTAAAAGGCATTCAACCCCGAGCCGAGATGGAAGGTGCCTCTTCCAAGGGGGCCCAGCGGAAAAATGTAGAAGGTATAAAACGTCCAATTGAACCTAGCCGGGACCCTTCCTTTAGAGGAGGAAAGTGAGGCCTAAAGGGAAGACTCGCCCAGGTTCACACTGCTGGAAAGCCCCGAGGCATGATGTGAACACAGGTCTTCTTGACTCTCCAGCCCTACACTGCTATCCACCGTACCAGGGTCCAGAGAACCTTCCAAACTGGGTCTGGCCAACTCAACAACCACTTATGGACCAATGAGCTCGTGCCAGGCGCTGCGCTGGGTAACAAACACAAGCCAGTGCCTGCCCTCGGGAAGCTTATGCTCTAATGGAGGGGCAGGATGCAAGCCGAGTCCCCACAAGCCACTTGCCCGATTCCCACGGGAAGCAGAGAGGTGTCTGCGCCTGTCGGCTCTAAGTCCAAATCCAGGGCTCCGGCCACCGCACCCCGACGCCTGCTCCCAGCGGCTGATCCGGAGCAGCAGCTTTCCTGGGTCCCCCACGGAGCTCGGCCGCAGGAGCGACAGAACGACGGAGGCTGAGCCTGCGAAGGAGGAGAGCGGGGTGGGGAGGGTCCCAGCGGAGGCCTCGCACGGCCCCACGCGCTCCCGGCCATGTGGCTGACGGCGGGCCGGCGCGCCGCCATTGGTGGACGTTCGTGTAGCCCCGCCCCCCCGTCGCGGACAAGAGCCTCGGAAAGTGGGGGGGCCGGTAGGGAACGGAGGGAGCAGAATAGGGAGTGGGGCCGTTGAGAGGGGCCCCGAGCACCAGAGGCCGGGCAAGAAGCCGGAGGAGCAGGGAGGAGGAACGTCCCGGGCGGTGCGCGCCGCCTGCCCAGGCCCGAAGACTGCCACCCCCAGAGAACACTTACTAATGGCGTGCGTCCGCGAGTCGGGCCGTCGGCTCTCTGGTGGGTTCCTCCTCCTAGGGGCTTAGCAGCGCTAGGCCCCGCCCTCCATCTTTAGCAGACCCAATCTAGACGCGGGACGTCTGGACGTCCGGCCAATCAGAGATATATCTGCCCCACATGCGCACTCTTCGCCAATAAGAACGCATCTTTGACTCCCGCCTTGTCTTGGAATGGACGAGAAGAGGAGGGGAGGGTCTCTTTCCCTCGCCACACCCTAGTGTGCAGTGCGTGACCTATTATGCGGCTCGCATATCCTGGAGTCTCATTGGGGGGCGGGGATAGGGAAAAGGAGGCTTGTCACGTGATTCGGCGACGGCAGCCATCTTGAGAAGGTGGCGTTTGGGGCGTGGGCGGGAGCGTGGAAACTTAGGCCTTGAGAGCCTTCTTTTCGCCCTACCCCCTGCGCTCCTGCCCTTCCGACCTCGGCCCTTGAGCCTACTTCCTTTCCTGACCCCTGACCTTTGCTGGCTTCTAGACTGGGATGGACTTGACCTTTGCCCTCGGACCTCCCTGTTGCTCCAGAGGCCGTCCCCAGCTCTCACGACCCCCAAACTTGAACTGGTTTGCTCAAAAGTCACCTTCCCCGGACCTGTTCTGGCCCCTACCCCTCAAACTCCCCAGGGCCTTTTCTGGGTCCCCCTTCTCTTTGTTCCCCATCCTGACCCCTCCGAGGTTCTGGCCCTCACAATGACCGCCCTGGGCTGCCCCCCGCCGCCTCCGCTGCCCCCTCCCCCAGCCCCCCCTGGCGGCCCCCCCCACGTCTTCGGCGTCGAGAAGAGCCGGCTCCTGAAGGAAGCCCTGGCCCGCTCGGACCCGGGCTGGGGGCCCGGGAGGACGTCAGACGGCTCCTGAGGCTCCGGAAAGACCGGTAGGGTCCGGGGAGGGCGCCAGGGCATCGCTTTGCCCTCGCTGGGGGCGGGGGGCATCTGTGTTTGAGCCATGGCCCCCGAGCCCCAGACTGGGTCGTGGGCGCTTCACGGATCCGTCACCATTGCAGCCCTTAGGGGCCATTCAGTCCGACCCACTTTACAGATGGGGAAACTGAGGCCGGGAGCAAGGAAGGGCCGTGACCCAAGGCTCCTGGGCCCGGCCCAGCTTTCTCCCCTTTGTCCCCAGGCTCAGCATCCTGTGCCTCAGCCTTCACAGCCACATTGTCTGCAGCTTCTGGGAGGAAACTCTGCTGGACTTGGCCAGAAGCTTGCGGTCGGTGTGGCGCCTGGACTCAGGAAGACCTGAGTTCAGATTCGACCTCAGACACCCACAGGCCATGTGACCCTGGGCAAGTCACGGCACCTCCGTCAGCCTCATTCTCCTGATCTGTAAAACGGGGATAATGACAGCCCCTGCCTCCCATGGCTGTTGTGAGGATCTAATGAGATTATAATTGGGAAGGGCGTAGCACAGTGCCTGGCACATAGCAGGTGCTCTACCAACATTATTGTTGTAAAATGGGGACTTTAGTATTTGCACATCGGCCTCCTGGACTTGTTGTGACGATTCTCTGTGATCCTTCGAGCTCCTAGCTCTGGGAGGCGGATGGCTGGGAAAGAGCAGAGCCAGGGTGTGCCTGGTCTCCCCAGCTCTGGCCCTCTTTCTGGGTCTCTCTCTCTGCCTCTTTTTTTTTTCCTTTCAGCCAAAGACAAGGTTTATTAAGGATTCGCCATGTTGGTCAGTGTCTTACAGAATCTGAACATTTGTGACCCTCGAATGGGCTAGATTTTAAGAATCTGAGCCTCTGCCTGTTTTTCTAAAAACATAAAATACAAGCATGGGATGCCATTGAGGCCACTGAGCACCACTCCTGTGTTGAGAAGAATGAGATGAGATGATGAGAAGGGAAGGAAATGGGTTCCCGCCTTCTGGTCATCCTGTTGGGACCATCCCTGACTGATCCCTGGGATGCAGCCAGTATGGCTTCCGAGGGACTCTGGGTAATGATGCAATGACGTGTCTTCAGTTTCAGGAGCGATTTGAAGTGGATTCTTTTCTGTTCGGACGTGCCCTCCCTCATCCAAGAAGGGCCTCAGTAGGTAGCCCTGGCCCCCTCCCTGCTGCTTTCAGACTCTCCCAGGGTGGGGCAGGGAAGAGGGATACTTGATACAAAGTTCATCCACCCTGGAGAACTGAGATGGACTGTGGTGGATGGGACCAGCGAGCTGTTTGGGGGAAGAACTTGGGCGTCAGAAGATGCCTCAGCAAGAGCTGGAGGGGAGGGGCCTTTTCATAGCCAAGAACAGAGAGAGGCCCACAGCCAGGGTCCAAGTCCAGGGGTCCAGGGATCCCGACACCCAGCGGGTACCATTGGAAAGAGCCATGGGGCTGTTTGAATTGCAGCTAAGTCCCTTCATCTATAAAGTGACTAATCCATGCTCCTTAGTGAGAGGAGAGTCCACAGAGAGGATGTTCTCCAGTGGCAAGGAAGGAGAGAGAGTCAGAAGAGACGGAAAGCCTCTGAGTGAGAGAGCACCCAGGTCCCCAGCTGTGCTTTGGGGAGATCTCCTCTGGCCCCTTTCTCTGGTGCATGGCTCCCCCAGCCCAGCTGGTCTGGTCGAGTTCTCAGGCTGACACAAGCCGGATTACTTCCCCACCGGCCCAGGCAGTTCACTAGCCTTCTCAGCCCCTCCATCCTGCCAAACTTCACTGGGCCCCCTCCTCATTTTCAGGAAGGGTTTAGGGTCTAGGATTTCTTCTCCCACAATGAGCCCCCAACTCTAGCCCTGGGTTTCCTCCTGGTCTGGAGAACTCTCATTAGTCTCTTCAGAAAGCTGCCTATGTGGAAGTCCCTCCTCTTCTTGTCCTGGACAGGCCTTCCTCTGTTGGAGGTTGGGAAGGCGCCTACGGGCTGGAGTGACATTCGTTTGCCCTCCATCTCCTCTCAGGTGTGGGCTGGTGGCGCTGTGGATGGCGGGCTCTCTGCTGGCTCTCCCCCAGGACGTCCCCTTGGAGAGGATTGTGGCTGTAGCTCTAGAGAGAGGGTACACAGCTCAAGGAGAGATGTTCTCAGGTCAGTGAAAGCAGAGGAGGTACTGAGGCTGGCTACAGGCCAGGAGCTGACCCCCCAAAGCTGTGATCTAGCCAGGCTGGACTGGAGGCGCCAGGTCTACCTACGACTGACACCTTCCCCTTCTTTGCTACAGCAACAAACATGGCCAGGCTGGCCGAGGAGGTCTTTGGGTGCCAGGTGGAGCTGCTCTCTGGGGGCCTGGATGAGCCCAATCGATGCCACGTCCTCCAACACCTCGTCTCAGGCTGCCCACTGCTGGTCCCGTATCCTTTATGTGCCAGAGCAGTGGGAACTGACATGCCCTTTGGGATGGTGTGGACCAAGAGAGGGACTTGTGCCTCCTTGTCCTCCGGGCTTTGGCCTTGACTGCCCTTGGCCAGTTACGATGAGGACTACAACCACGAGCCATGTAAGAAGAGGGGGCACAAGGCCCACTGGGCAGTTGGTGCAGGTAACTCTCGGTCTGTTTTGGGGGTGTGGCCACCCTGCCCTTAAGCCTCAGCACAGAGCTGTGCTACGTTAACAGGGGCAGGGGTGCATGCAGCAAACACCTTTCCCCAGTACTCCTGTGCCTAAGGCCTAGTAGTGGCCACCAGCATACAGGGGGCCTGGCTGGGGGTCAAGATATTCCCCCTCAGCATTGGGTTCATCATCTTTGGAAGGGAAAGGGTAGGACTCCCCCCACCTTGGACTGGACTTCACATTGTCTGGGGAAAGGCCAAGGAGAATAGCTAGGCATTTAGATGGAGCCTTAATAATAATAATAATAATAATAATAATAATAACAATGACGATGATAATAAACTGTGTGCAGGGCTTTGTGCTAAGCACTTTGAAAACATTACCTCATTTGATCCTTGCAACAACCCTGGGAGGTGGGTGCTGTTATCCCTGTTTTACTGATGAGGAAGCTGAGGCAGACAGGAGGGAAGTATGTGGGGACGTATCCTAACTCCAGGCCCCACCAGCTGCCAGGGACCAAAGCAGAGTCATTCCCCTCCCCATCCAGGCATCCTGCTCGGGGTTCCTAGTCCAGCACTGAGCCCAGATTATGAGGAGGATGCAGAGCTGAAGGGCCTGTTCTACCCGGCGTCTGACAAGCCCCCTCTCCTCCCTGAGGACCCTCCAGAGGCCATCTACCTCCTCTCTAAGCAGGGCAAGAGCTGGCATTATCAGCTCTGGGATTACGAACAACTTTGTGAGAGCAACCTACAGCTGACTGACCTGGCCCCAGTCAGGACCATGGACGGCAAGGTGTACGTGGTACCTCCTGGCGGGTTGCACGCTGGCCTCTGCGGCCAAAGCCTGCTGCTGCGGCCCTACAACTCGGGCCGGCCCGGCAGTCTGCCTGCTCCTCAGTTTCCCTGTCCCGCCTGCCCCACGGAGGTGCTGGGAGGCCCAGATGAGCTGCCAGGAACACTGGACCCAGAGACCAGAGGCTGAGTCCTAGTCCTGGCACCTATCCCTGGACCTTAGTTCTCCCCTTGTGCGGTGGGGTGCAGTGACAGGATGTGAGGGCTCATAAACAGCCCTGCCGGTGTGAGAAGAGTGTCCTGCTGTCATCATTTTCCATCTGCCAACTCAGCATTCCTTGAGACTCCCCTCTGAAGGGAACTCATCAGAACTCAAAACTTGTGGAAAACCATCTTGCCCGTCTCTGTTTATTTAAGGGAGTGGTGAGGCCCCTGCTCCATCTCATCCCTTCCAGCATCAGCCCACTCCTCTTTATAAATAAGGAGAAAGAGTATACCCCTGTTCTCTCTCCATCCCCACCCCAGGGCCAGGAAAGGATGCTTCAGTAAGGCTGGCGCTCGGGAGGCAGCTGGTATGTGGGGGGGGGGGTCTGGCCTTGAACCCTCAGCTCTGCCACTTCCTGTGCTGTGGGTGGAGAATGAGACTAGATCATTCCCTAGAGCCTCTTCAAGTTCCTGGGTAAAGCCAGGCCCCTCCCCAGCTCTTCCTTGGGGAGCTGGAAGACAAATAAGGGGCCAGGGTTTTCTCCTCTCTGCCTCCCTCACCCTCAGGGTGCATGGATGGAGTAGTCTTTGGTTTATGTGCTCAGAGAGGGCCGGAGTTGGCACTGGACACTGCCAGCATGTCATCCCCCCCCCAAAGGCTGAAGGCTGAGCTGACAGTCCTGGCAACCTCTATTATAGGCAGTGGTAGTCACACCTTCTATTGGGAGGAGGGCAGGGGAGGCTCACTTGGCCATCCCCACCCGTTAGCCTCCTCCCCTCCAATCCGAAGCTGGGAAGAACAGGCCTCTGGTGGGAAGAGCAGGACAAAAAAAGGTTCCCCCCAACAACCCTGGCAGAGGCTGGCCCCCAGAGCCAGGAAGAGGTCAGATGATATACCATCACCACCAGGGGGTGAGGGGATGAGGAAGAAAGTAGAAGTCACAGTGTTAACATTGGCCCTGACACTCCCCCCCAAAGCTGGTGCTGGTATTGGGGTGAGAGGGCCTTCTCTGCCCCTGAGTCAGCCCATGGCACAGCAAGCATCGTAGCATCTTGTACACAGAAGCGGCTCTCGAGGGGTGATGCTCAGCCCATTGCACCCTGGCACTGAGGGGGGCGCACCTGCAGCCAGCATGGGTCCCCCTCCTCAGAGCCGGGGTCACTGGGGATGGTCCTGTTTCAGATGCCACCCCCTGCTGCCCTCCTTTGGGTTCTGCCCCCTTCCTGTCTCAACAGCTTAAATACCTTAAATAAATAAATCCCAAGGTGGGAGCCCCAAGTTCAGTCCTGCCCCTCAAGTCTCTGGCTCAGCTCCGAGCCAAGCTATCCAGAAGTTGGATGACGTTGTCCAGACCCCACAGGTAGCCGTCCTCATGGTTACCCTCTTCCCAAGGCAGCCGGTGGCTGAGGGTCTGGGGTGCAGGCAGAGGGACGGTCTTGCCAAAGTCGATCATCCAGACTTTGGCCAGGCCGGTTTGGTCGTGGACAAAGAGGAGTGAACTACCCACCACCTAGGGAAAAAGGTGACAGGAAGGTCAGATTAGGGAGGGTAGGAGAGAGCAGAGGCCAAGCAGGCAGGCCAGCACCCTCCCAGCCCAAAGACACAGGGATGGTACAGGGACTGGCCAGAGGTCCCTCCACGGATAAGCAAGGCATCAGAGAAAGGAACGAGGCAGGGGAGCTGGCAAAGCAATCTCCTGAGGAAGTGTGGTGAGGGGAGAGGGAACAAGAGGCCAAGACAGGCCAACAGAATGGGGAAACTGAGGCACGGAGAACCAGCCCTCTCCCGGGAGCTGTTGCACCCCAACCTCTAGAGGAAATCAAGCCCTGTGGTAAGGGCCTCACGGGTGCCCTTGTAGTGCCGGGCCAGGGCATAGAAATAACGTGCACACAGCAGGCTGGAAGGCCGACCTCCTCCTCCTCCTCCACCACCACCACCGTGTGACTCGGGTCCAGGGCTCACCTCATGAGTGCGGAAGAAGGGGGAGTTTTCCAGGGTTCCACGAAGCTCCTCCAACCGTTTCACATACTTCCTCTGTGGACATGGGGAAGCAGTCAACTTCTCAGGACCCAAGGTAGGAGCACGCCTTCATTCCTGCCTGCCCTGCTCCCCCAAGCCCAGAAAGTCTCCCTCTAAAGATGCCCAGACTCCTTCCTGCTTCCCCAAGAAGGACCCTAGGATTCTGACCGTATCCAGTCAGGAGCAGAGCTCTAGAACTGAAAGGGGCTTTAGAGACCACTGAGTTCAACCCATTTCACAGATAAGGAAACTGAGGTCTGTAACTGTGTTAGGGCCCAACTAAACTCGATGCATTAGTGGGTGTTAGGACCAGGATTTGAACCAAGGGGAAAGGACAGGGGTTTGAAACGGATGGGAAGGAAGATAGTTCACTGACCAGGAGGTTCCGATCGCCATCCACGAAGTCCTCCAGGACTCGGGTGACCTGCTCTGTCCCCTGGGTCTTCTTGAAATTAGTGTTGCAGGTGCCATCCGCCTTCTGAGGGAGCATGGAGGAGGTATGGCGGGGTCAGACTACATCAGAGGCCATCTCACACAATCCCACCTCCAGGCATAGTCCCTCATACCCCAGCCAGACCCTCACACTGGGGGCCAGGAGCACCTGCCTCATGGGAAGGAGGAGTTCTGTTTTACTTTGATAAGTGAATTTCAATACTAATTGGTTTCCTTTGTCATCATGTATGTTCTATGTCTTTAAAAATCATCTTCTGAAAAGGGATCCAAGATGCAAAAACATTAAGGACCCTTCTAGTCAGAGAACAGGAAACCTGCCCCCCCAATTTAGCATCCCTCAGACATGATTATTCATAATTCTGTAACATTTTAAAGTTTGCAGTTTTTCTTATAACCGCCCTTTGAGATAGGTAGTGCACGTACAAACCCCCATTTTACAGATGAGAAAGCTGAGTCATTAGGCAAATGGCTGCAAGCTCTAACGGAGAACTCGGGCTCCCTTGCCTCTGGGACACCACTCTCACCCAGAGGTCTTCTCACCTTGATGCCCTCAATTCGGAAGCCCAGAGTGGCCGTGGAGCTCACTGTCTCTCGCCACTGCATGTAGCGAGGCTTGGTGACGGCACCCTGGGCATGCTCCTCTGCGGTGGGAGCACTGGGGTCCACAGCTACCATCTTTTCATACATGTCCCTACGAGGCCGGGGACGCTCTCGGGCCTTTGCTAGCTCTTCTTCCAGGTATGTCCTTGGGAGAGATGCCAGGGGGAGGGCTTCAGGCACTGCCACCCTCCACACCACACAGCTGTTTCAGGCCAGTGTCAGGCTAGGAGCCTCAAACAACTGGGCCCTAAAGCCCTTGGCATTTCTCAGATCCCACAGAGTCCCAAGGAGAGAGTCAGCCCTGCCCCAGACACCCCTAGCTCTCCCTGGTTCCCCCAGCACTTTCCGGTGCTCTCCTGAATGATTTGGTGCTAAGGAGCCCACCCAGCAGCCCTGTCAATACTGCCAAGGCCCACCTGGTGCCCATCTTGCAGTCCATGATGGAAGGCGTGCTAAAGTCAGCCAGCAGGTCCTCCATCTGGTTGAAGGCTTCTCCGTCCTGCTCCACCACCCCGTAATAGGTCGGCACAAACGGACGAAGTGCATCGCCCATCAGCCGTTCCAGGCTCCGCTGTTCGCTCTCGCAGAACCTTTTCAGGATCCGCCCATCCTCCCCAGCTTGGAAATTCCCTGGAAGCAAAGTAGCAACTCTCTGAAGGGGCCAGAACTGGGGCAGAGAGAGGCCCCCGCCTTCCTCCCCACACCATGCCTAGAGATCAGAAATCTTGGCAGCCCTGGCCCACAGCCACCTCAGTTCTGCTCCCTGCCTCAGTTTCCCTTTCTCTCCAAGGTGGAGAAGGGACAGTTGCCAATTGAGGCCAGAGCAGGTCTGTACCTCCCACACCCAATCCCAGCCCATACCCTTGTGTCCCGACAGCTGGACCCAGGGATAGTGCTTTCTGAAAGACACGACGAACGGTGCACAGCGCACAGCCGTCTTCAGCTTCCTCCAGGACACATTCTGATCGAGAGAGCAGAAGGGCATTTAACAGGGGAAGGAGAGCTCCCCAGGCCAGACAAAGGGGGCAGACCCAGCCCGCTCCCGGGAAGACCCCACTGACAAAGGCAGGGGAAGAGGCCAGAGGGATGAGGGAAGCCCTCCCCCCTCCAGGGATGGCCCCACAGACAAAGGGGGGAGAAGAGGCCAGAGGGATGAGGGAAGCCCTCCCCCCTCCAGGGATGGCCCCACAGACAAAGGGGGGAGAAGAGGCCAGAGGGATGAGGGAAGCCCTTCCCCCTCCAGGGAAGACCCCACAGACAAAGGGGGGAGAAGAGACCAGACGGATGAGGGAAGCCCTCCCCCATCCAGGGAAGACCCCACAGACAAAGGGGGGAGAAGAGGCCAGAGGGATGAGGGAAGCCCTCCCCCCTCCAGGGAAGACCCCACAGACAAAGGGGGGAGAAGAGGCCAGAGGGATGAGGGAAGCCCTCCCCCCTCCAGGGAAGACCCCACAGACAAAGGGGGGAGAAGAGGCCAGAGGGATGAGGGAAGCCCTCCCCCCTCCAGGGAAGACCCCACAGACAAAGGGGGGAGAAGAGGCCAGAGGGATGAGGGAAGCCCTCCCCCCTCCAGGGAAGACCCCACAGACAAAGGGGGGAGAAGAGGCCAGAGGGATGAGGGAAGCCCTCCCCCCTCCAGGGAAGACCCCACAGACAAAGGGGGGAAGAGGCCAGAGGGATGGGGCAAACCCTCCCCCCTCCAGAGATGGCCCCACTGAAGACAACCTCCTCACCACTCTCAAGGGATCCGAGCGACTGTCAGATCAGCCCTTCTCAGTAAGGCACAGTGAGAAAGGGAAAACTTCAAGGAGAAAGAAAGAGCTGGGGAGGGATGGAATGACCCGATAGGGAGACAGAAAAGGAGGCAGAAAGAGAGAGGGAGACAAAATGAGAGGGGGTAGAGACAAAAGAGGGAGAGGGAAGATGACCAAGGAAGGAGGGGACTAGAAGGAGCTTGGGAAGGTGGGGAGCGACGCTAGAAGAAAACCACGTTCCTGGGATGCCCCCCAATGCCTGTTCTGGGGACAGGGAGGGAGCATAACATGGGAGGTTTCAATGAAGCCTGCCCCAGGCTGCTGGAGGTACAGTTTCATGGGGTGCAGGAGGGGTGGGGAAAGAGATGAGTGATGTCCAGGACAAATGTAAGTGGCCTGTACCACTGCAAAAGGGACAGATGCCAAAAGAACCCGGACTGAGAGACGGGACCCCTGGGACTCTCCTTCCTGACTCACTGGATGGCACTGGGAGATTTCCCTCCCCCTTGGAACCTCAGTGTTCCCATCTCTGGCATGAAAGGGCTGGGGTCTGTAAGGTCCTTCCCCACTCTGAGAGACAGAGATGGTGAGTCTGAGACACAAAGGGTAACATAACATAGCACGTGATTACCCATGCCAGACTCCTATACACACATGCGTGTCTCAGCGCGTCCTTTTCACATGTCTGTTTACGTTCTCCTGGCCCCTGTACCTTCATGCCTATGCACGAATTTGGACTTCCTTTGCACTTCCTGCCCTAGTGGAGGGGGGCAGGGGCAGGGGAGGGGTTTCAGCTGAAGCTTGTTCCCAGCATTCCCTCTTCCAAGAAGCCCCCCCACACACACTCTGAGAGGAGATGGGAGTGGGGCAGCCCCAGCTGGCATTGTCCTCACAGAGCCCGGTAGCTTGCCCCAACCCCCAGGTGTCTGACCAAAAAATTCCTCCTCCATCACTCATACACCTGGCCCACAGTTCCTCCAAACCAGCCTGGCGAGGGCAGGCAGAGCCCTGATTCACCAGGGGCCCCACCCCATGTTTTTGAGGGATGTGGAACGGGGAAAGGGGTAAGAACAGGTTGAGTGAAGACCCTTCTTGAGAAGAAAGACCAGGACATATGGGGATGCAGGAGGACAGACCAGGGTTGGTGGGGGTGAGGGAGGACCGACCAGGGTCAGTGGGGATGAGGGAGGACAGACTAGGGCCAATGGGAACGAGGGAGTGTAGACCAGGACCAGTGGGGGTGAGGGAGGACAGACCAGGGCTGGTAGGGATAAGGGAGGACAGAATGGGATTGGAAGGATGAGGGAGGAGAGTAAGACTGTTCTAGGGAAGGCTGTGTGGAAAGCAGGGACAAGTGGGGTGGTCGGGGCTCCATTTACCCTGGACCCCTCCTCAGGATCACTGCTGCCTCCACCCCCGATGACCACATCATCCTCAGACTCATCAAAGGAAGAAGCAGATGAAAGGCCTCCGCTGCCACCAGGTCCTCTGGCTGGGGACCCCACAGGATGGGGCAAAGGGCCTCCTTGCTCTTGGCCCAGCAGTCCAGTCCCGGGCTCGGAGGTGATGATCACCCGGGGCACAGGCCTCTGGGGGCCCCTACAGAGCAGGGAGTGGCACCGTTCTTCCAGCAGAAGGAATTCCAGAGCCTCCTCTGGACTCCCCATCTCCAGCTCCCCCACGGGCAAGCCACTGTCCAGAGCAACCAGCCTAGGCTCACAGTCATCTCTGGCCAAGTGTCCACAGATACCAGGTCTCTCTGGCCTTCCTATGGGGCCATCTCTACTGAGCCCCACCTCAGGGCCTTCTCTGTCCAGCTGCCTCACAGTGCCAACATCTCTGTCCCTTGGCCCCCAGAGGCCATCTTGCTCTGTCCCCACCAGGGGGCCATCTCTGCTTGGATGCCCCAGAGTGACCTTGCTGTCCAGCTGCTCCAGCAGACTCCCACCTCCTGAAGGTAGCTCAGAGCTGTATCTGTGAAGCTGTGCCCAGGTACTGGGTCTCTCGGCCCTCACCAGGGAGTCATCCCTGTCCATGGGTAACTGGGGGCTGTCTCTGTCCAAATGTCCCATGGGGACATCTTTACCCAGCTGTCCCCAGAAGCCAGCTTTCTCTGGCACCGTGGGAGGCCCATCTCCACTGGGCTGATCGTTGGGGACATCACGAACCTGTTTCCCCTGTTTCTCTGGCTGTGGTACAGGGCTGCGTCTGCCTGGACAGCCCGGCCATCCCCAGAGGTTGTCTTTCTCAGTCCTCACTGCTAGGCAGTCTTTAGCTGGCTGTCCCTGGGAAATGCCACCATCCAGCCTCCCCAGAGGACCTCCTCCACTGTCCGGCTGTGGTGCACAGAAGTGTCTGTCTAACTGTCCCCAGCAGTCCTGTCTCTCTGACTGTGCCTCCAACTTGTCTCTCTTAGGCCACCCAAGAGTGATCTCAATGTCCAGCCTTCCCAGGAGATCCTCACCAGTTGGCCGAGATGCAAGGCCCTCTCCATCCAGCTGACCCCAAAGGTTATCCCTCTCTGGATCATCTCTGTCCAGCCAGCCTTGAAGGCTGTCTCTGTTCAGTGCCCAAAAGCCATCTCTCTCTGGACTGAGCTGGGAGATGGTTCCATCTGGCTGTGCTTCTGAGTAGCGTCTGTCCAGCTGTCCCCAGAGACCAGCTTTCCCTGGCCTTACCTGGGGGATATCTTTGTCCGACTGTCCCCACAGGCTTGCTCTCTCAGTCTCGGGCTTTGGGGCATCTTTTTCTGGCTGCCCTGCAGTGGAATGGTGATCACCAGTCCATTCTGTTTGATAGTCGTCAGTATCTGGTGGTTCCCCCAAGACCAGCTTTTTCTGGCCTTACCCAGTGATCCCAGGGGCCAGCTCTGTCCATCTGTCCCTGAGGGCTGTCTCCATCCTTCCATACCCAGGACCCGGCTCTGCCAGGTATCATCTGGTGGCTGTCTTGGTTGGGCTGATCCCCAGAGCTCTCTTGCTCTAGCCTTGTTCTGTGGCTGTCTCTACAGGGCCCTCCCTGCGGGTCTGCTCTGTCCTGCAGCTTCCAGGGGCCAGCACCCTCCAGCCATCCCTGAGAGCCTTCTCTGTCCAGCTGAGGCTCAGAGACGTCTATGTCAGGTTGTCTCCATGGCTCAGCCCCATCAGGCTGATCCTGGGACCTAGCAGTGACCAGCATCCCCAGCCGCCCTCGAGGCCCAGCTTTGCTCTGCTGAGCCTGGATCCCAGCAGTGTCCACTCGGGCCTTGGTGGTGTCCAGTGGCCCCTGGGGCCCGGCTCTGCCTGGCTGATCTTGGGTCCCCGCGATGTGCAGCTGAGACTCAAGAGCCTGTGCGTCCAGCTGATCCCCGGCCAAGGTAGTGTCCGGTGTCCACTTGGCCCCGGCCGTGTCCAGCGTCCCCTGGGGGCCTGCAGCGTCCCGCGGATCCCCAACGGTGTCCAGCGTCCCCCGGGCCTCGGCGGTGTCTAGTGTTTCTTGGGGCCCAGTTCTGTCCCGCCCAGCCCGGACGCCCGCAGTGTCCAGCGTCCCCCGGGCCCCGGCGGCGTCCGGCCGATCCCGCGGCGGGGGAAGCCCGCCCCCCTCGGGCCCCGGGCCCCGGCTCCGCCGCCTCCGCGCCTCCGTGGCCGGCGGCGCCCGGCAAGGACAGCGTCGCATGCCCTCCCGCAGGCCGCTGCGCTCGGCTCCGGCCGGCCCGGCCCGGCCCGGGATCCTCCTCGGGCCCCTTTAAAGCCGGGGGTGTGGCCGGCCCCGGGCGCCGCGGTTCCGGGTTTCCCTCCCTCCGCAGCCGCCGCTTCCTTCCGGCCCGACCGCGGCGACCAAGGGGTTAACCGAGGCCCCGCCTCCTCCCGGCCCCGCCCCTCCCCGGGGAAGCCCTGGGCCCCGCCCCAGGCTGCGTGTACGGCGACGTACTAGGGGGAGGAAATCCCTGGCCCCACCCCCCACCGCCCAGACCGAAACCGGCCAGTCCCGGGAGCATCTCCAAGCGTCTTCCAAACATCCGGGGCGTGGCGCAGCCGAGGCCCCGAAACTGGAGTCGGGGTCTACAAGACCCAGGTGCTCTACATTACTCATCTTAGCCTTTCTGAGCTCCCTCCATGTCCTAATCTAGAAAAAGTGACCACCTCTCAGCCTCAGTCTCATCTGTAAAATGGAGATAATAAAAGAGCGACCTCCCCAGGGTGGTTGTGAGGGTCTAACGAGTTAACATACGTAAATACTTTACCAACAAATGCTAGCTATCGTTGTTGTTTTTGTCGAAAGCGGATTTTGGGGAGAACATAACTGACGCTCCATTTTGTTCTGTATTTGCTATTTTTCTTTCCATGGGATGATGCCTCTTTGACTTGTGCAAAACAAGCCTCTTTCTTTAGTTCCCTTTCCTTAATCCCTTTAAGACCACCCCAGAAAGCTGGGAGGACCTCCGGAGTTCAAAGACATCAATCTCTTTAACCCCTCGGATAAAGCAAGGCCTTAACAATGCTAATTGATTGATTGGCTGTTAGGAAGGTAAATGGATATGCTAAAAAGTGACATTCTTTCCTTCATAACAATTTAAGCATTCTCTTTAGTTTTAATAATAAGTAGCTTTCAGGTCTAGGACGCCCAACCGCCACTTAACAAAACTTCTAGGTAAGAAACACACCTTCTCTTTTGTTATTCTCTAGCTGGGTCGTGTAGCTGGGAGGAGAGAAATTATATGTCCCTTCATACATATGTATATGTCATCCTTGGCACTGTGAGACTGATGGATGGAGTGTGTCATGCTCTTGAGTAAATCAACTTCAGTTTACTCATTTGGGAAGTAGCTGGTATGGACCCTGAAAAATATTGCAACATTATCATTGTTATCATAGGATAACAATTCCTGCAGCCAATATCACACAGAGCTGTTTACAGCCTCCGGTGAAATGTGTTGAAAGCAATTTATCAGCCTTAAAGTTAAGCACAAAGGTTAATGATCATTCTTGTAAAGGCTAAAGGCACCCAATGCACAGGTCCCTCAGCTGGGTCAAAAGTCAGTCTACTCAAGCAATAAGCATTTATTAAACCCTTACTATGTATCAGACATTGTGTTAAGAGCTGGAGTAACAACATATGAGTAACAATGTTCATACAAGACATATACAGTGTGTGTGTGTGTGTGTGTGTGTGTGTGTGTGTGTGTCACTGTGAGGTAATTTCAAAGGCAAGACAGTGTGCGGTGGGGGTGGAGCTGGGGACAAAGGACAAGCACCTAATTCCCCTGGAATAGGAGATTCCTGATGTCTGGGTCCAGATGTCTGTACCTAGATAGGACCTCTCACCAGCCCACCACCTGACTCAGAGGTCGATGACTCACTACAATCAAGTGTGAGGGATGATGAAAACACAGAGAGGACTTTCAGCTAAAACTGAGTCACTTGGAGGGGTTGGGGTCAGGTGCAGCCTAGAGTGAGTCACAAGGAAACAGGCTGAAAGTAGGGAGGTTTCTGGGACCCCATTTTCTAGCCCCCTAGGGAGAATGGGACTAGGAAGAAATGACAGGTGCTTGGATGAGTCAGCTATGCTCATTCCTGGGCTGTGTGTGTGGAAACTGGAGTTCTCCCAGGCCCTCGCAGCTGGTGGCCCCAATCTCCTCCCCACTACCCCCACCTCGGATTTCTTAAAATGCCCGGGCTGACTCAGGTCCCCAAGATTCTGCATCTCATTCTTATCAACATCCAGGGCACAGCACCCTCCTCCTCCCCCAGGTTCTCCTCGCTTCCTCAAACCTGATAAGCAGGAGGGAGGGAGGAGGGAAGTAAATCAAGAGAGAAGCCCAGGTAGAACTAAGCCTGAGGATGTGAAGTGAATAGAGAGGAGGATGAGTCAGGGAGAAATAAGAACTCGTATTTATACAGAGCCCATAAAGAACAGCCCGGTATTTTAACCTCATCTCCTCTGAGCCTAAGGGCAACTAAGTCAAAGACTCTAGGATGCAGGTGAACCCTTGCTGCCCAAGGTAGATATCCTTACTGGGGAAACTGGGGCTCAGGAAGGTTAAACGACTCGCCCAGAGTCACACGGTTATCACGTGATGGAGGCAGGATGGACACCCAGGTCTCCCTGATTCCAAACTTGCGCTGCGGGACGAGGAAGGAAAGCGGGGTGAGGGGGGCAGAAGGAGGGGACGATACGACAGGAGAGCAGAAGTGGAGGGTCTGCAAGTAAGGGGGAGCAGATGTGAGGACCCGTGTAAAGGAGGGGGAAGCAGAAGTGAAGGGTCTGCAAGGAAAGGGGAACAGAAGTAAGAGACCGTGCAAAGGAAGGGGGAACAGATGTGAGGGATCGTGAATAGGAAGGGGGAGGGGAGCAGAGATGGGGGGCCCTGCACAGGACTGGGGAACAGAAGTGAGACGCCTGTTGGGGAAGACGGAAAGTGTGCAGAGTGGGAAGGGGGCGTTAGAGTGGAGAGGAGGACGAGAAGGGGCGTGAGCAGCGAGACACTCAGCCACGCCCCTAACCCCGCCCCGAGGCCCTGGCCCTGGCCCCGCCCCCGCCTCAGCACACGCGCGCGCCCCACCCCAACCCTCCTCTCTAGAGACTCGGGCTCCCGTCAGTCAGCGCGGCTTCCCGCCCTGTCATTGGCCAGGCTCGAGTAGAGGGGCGGGGTCTCCCGGAAGTTGGGGGGGTGGTGCTGAATTTACGGACGGGCCCTGGAGGAAGGGGGGCCTTGCAATAGAAGGAGCTGTGGGTGCCTAGCAACGGAGGAAGGGGGGCAGGAGAGGCGGGATGAGGGGCGGGAAACAATGCTGGGCAGGGGGAAACAGAGAGAGAAAGGGGATGGGGAGAAGGGGGAGGGGCAGAGAGGAGAGGGGGAGCAGAGAGGAGGAGGAGGAGCCAGGGAGGAGAGAGTAGGGGGAGGGGGCCAGGAGAGAGAGGGCAGAGAGGTGGGGGGGGCAGGGAGGAGAGAGAGGGCAGAGAGGTGGGAGGGGCAGGGAGGAGAGAGAAGGGGGGGCCAGGAGAGATGGGCTAAAGAGAGGGAAGGGGAGGCCAAAGGGAAGAGAGAAGGGGGAGAGGAGAGAGGGGCCAGCGAGGTAGAGGAGGGGGGTCAGAGAGGAGAGAGAAGGGGGAGAGGGGAAAGGAGGGAGGAAGGGTGCTGAGGAGGGGGAGGGGCAGTAGAGAAGAGCCCCAGAGAGAAAAGAAAGGCAAAGAGAAGAGAGAATGGAGAAAGAAGGCAGCATATGAGAGGGAAGAAAGCAGAAGGAAGATGTAGAGTGGGGGGCAGAGAAAGAGGAGATGGGAGGCAAAGACCCCTGAGCCCAAAAAAGGGAAGAGGAAAGGGAGAGGTGCCCCTAGTCACATTGAGGGGAGAGCTCAGACCCCTCCTCTCCTGTCTCTTCTAGGCCATGTGGTCTGAACACTTCCGAGGCACGGCTAGGACACTGGGCCAGGCTCTGCGCCCCACTGCTGTCTCAAGAGGGAATTGTCAGTGGCCCCCAGCCTCACCCTCGCACCCCCACAATGCCTCACGTGCCGGGGCTCAGAACAGTGAGGGGCCAGCCGCAGCCTCTGGGCTGAGCGAAGAAGACATCCGGAGAGCCCGGGAAGCAGCCCGGCCCAGAGTGGGGCCAAGGCCCCAGGTAATGCCACCCCTGTAGGCCTCCCTTGTGCCCACACTGTCTGTCCCCTGGCCTTGCCCCTTACTGTACCCTGTACTATCTCCTGATTGATGTCTCCCACTGGCTCAGCCCCAGCCCCTTCCCACAGTGCCCCCTCCCCTGGCCTCACTGGTCAACTACCCCCCCAATTCCCCTCTTTCTCCAGCTGAGTGAGCGTGCCCGGGAGCGCAAGGTACCTGCTTCTCGAATCAGTCGCCTGGCCAACTTTGGGGGTAGGTACCACCCTGTGCAGCTGGAGGCAAGATGTCTGAAAGACAGGCCAAGAGAATGAAAGCATGAGAGTCATGGGCTAACACTCTGCCACCTCAGAAGGTAGCAGGGTTCCCATCCCTGGAAGTGTTCAAGGGACAGGAGATGTCAGGCATTACTGTTCAGGCACAAGTTGGAACCCATTATTTCTCACGTCCCTTCACACACCAAGCTTCCATGATTTGTGACAGTGAAATCACGTGAGGGAGACAAGGCAAGCCAGGAGAAATGGCCAAGCAAGCTAGGCTAGTCCACAAGTATTATGTTTAAAGGCACCCTGGTACAAAGAGTCAAAAGACAGTCCCTGTGCTCAAGGAGCTTACAGTCTAACAGGGGAGACAACATGTAAACAAATCTACAAAGCAAGCTCCTTCCAGTATAAATAGGAGATAGTTAACCAAGGAAAGGCACTGGAATGAAGAGGGGATGGGGAAGGCTTTCTGGAGGAGAGATTTTAGTTGGGACTTTAAGGAAGCTTTCGTGTCAGTAGCTGGAGTGGAGGAGGGGGAGTGTTCTAGGCCGGTGGGGGGGGGGGACCAGCCAAACAGAGTGCCTGGAGGCAGGAAGAGTTGGGAATGTCTTGTTCATAGAACTCCCAGGAGGCCAGGGTCACTGGATTGAAGAGAACATAGAAAGTAAGGTGTAAGAACACTGGAAAGGGAGGAAGGGGCTTTGAACATTTTGTATTTGCTCCTGGAGGCAATAGGGAGGCATTGCAGTTTGTTGAGTAGGGGGTGACATGATCAGACAGACGTGCTCTTCAGGAAAATCCCTTTGGTGGCTGAAATGAGGATGGCTTGGAGTGGTGAGAGCCTTGAGGCCAGTAGAAGCCCCAGCAGCTAGTGCATTTATCCAGGGGTGAGGTGATGATGGCCTGCACCAGGGTGGGGGCCATATGGGGGGAGTGTATTGAAGAGATGTTACAAAGGTGAAATCCATAGGCCTTGGCTACAGATTAGATAGGGGATAGGGGGGTGTGGTAGGGGGGTAGAGATAGTGAGGAATCCTGGATGACTCCTAGATTGGGAGCCTGAGGGCCTGGGAGGAGGGTGGTGCTCTGTCCCCATTACCTTAGGGGAGGGGGAGGATTTAAGGGGAAAGATAATGAGTTCCATTTTGGACATGTTGAGTTTGAAATGTCTACTGGACCTGTGGTTTGAGATGTCTGAAAGACAGTTGGAGATGAGAGATTGGGGGTCAGCAGAGACACTGGGGCCTGGAAGGTAGATGTGAGAATCATCAGCGAATCATCAGCATAGAGAAAGATGGTCATTAAATCCGTGGGAGCTGATGAGATCTCTCAGTGAAGTCCTATGGAGGGAGAAGAGAAGAGGGCCCAGGACAGAGCGCTGGGGGACACCTAGGGTCAGAGGGCATGATCAGGAGGAAGATCCAGCAAAGGGAACTGAGTGTGGGCCATCCTTATTACCATCTTCCTGACTGAGGGGAGGAGAGTACACGTTTGTGTAGCTCCTGCCCTGCGCCAGAGAGATACCTCATTTGTTCCTTACAACTCTGGCTGATGGGCACTGTTATCGTTACCATTTTACGGTTGAGGAAATTAAGGCAGAGGTTAAATGATGCACCCTGAGTCCCCCAGCTAGTAGGTAGCTGAGGCCAGATTTAGACTCAGATCTTCTTGACTCCAGGCCCAGGGAGAGGGAAGTTCCCCTCCACTCACCACCACAGGCTAAACCTAGGACTCAGCACCTCCACGGTGGAGCTCATTGTCTTCACCCATCGTTCCCAGCATCCGTCTGCCTGCTGAGGGCACTGCCGTCCCTCCTGATGCCCAGGTTCACAGCCCGAGTCAGCCTCCACTCCTTGCCCTCTCTCACTGACCAGTTGGTTGCCAAATCATGTCAGTGCTATTTCCATCACATCTGTCTCCTGCACAGAATGTCTGCCCTGGGCCAGGCCAGTCTCCTGGCCTCCAGTGGCTCCCGTCCACCCTCCGTAGGCTTCCAAAGCACAAATCTGACTTTGTCTCCTGCGCCCCCCAAAATAAAATCTGCACGGCTTCCTATTGCCTCCAGGATCAAATAGAAAGCCCTGAGGTTGGCGTTTCAAGCCTTCCAAAGTCTGTCTCCCATCTTCCCCTACAGTCTTCTTTTGTGTCCTTCTCAGTCAATTTGGCCAGCTAGCTGATTCCTGTACAGAACCTCCCATCTCCCACCTCCAAGCCTTTGCCCAAGCAGGACCTATGCACATACACACATACATGCTCCTGGCAATCCGTCTCTCCTCACCTGGCCCTCAGGAGCCGCAGCTTGGCCCTTCCCTCCCATAGGCTCACGAGGACCTTGCCAGCAGTTAGAGTCTGCTCCTGGAAATCCCTTTGGCACTGCTTTGGACTTAGTTACATAGCTGTTGTGCTCCCCTGGCAGACTTCAGGGCGGGGCTGTTCCGGTTTTGTCTCCGTGCCTGGCACACAGTGGATGCTCAGTAAATACTGCTCTAATGTGTTGTGAACAAGTATTTGGAAGTACTATAGAAATGAGTTGATAAAGGAAGTTTGAGGAGTCGGCAACATCTTCCCATAGGAGAGGACGTTGTGCTGAGCCTGAAAGGAAGGTCATGGTTATCGGGTGGAGAACAGCCTATGCAAAGGCATGGAGGTGGGAGACGGAACGTGAAGTTGGGGAAAGAGCAGGTGGATTCCATAGAGGCCATGAAGGGAGGTGATGGGAAATCGAGCCAGAAAGAGAAGCCGGGGGGACGAGGGGGAGGCTGGGCCCTTTAGGACCCGTCTGACTTGGGAAGAATCACTTAACCTTCTGGGCCTCAGTTTCCTTGCCTGTGAATTGAAGGGATCGACTTGATGGCACCTGAGATCCCTTCCCATTTGAAGCTTTGAGCCTGTGACTGAAACACAGGGAAAAAGCCTAGCTTGAGAGGCCCATTCTAGAAAGACAGGAGGAGCGCAAGATGCCTGCCAAGAGCCTCGTGGGTAATGGCAAGAGTGGCGCAGAAGTGGGCCCGGCCACCTGGGGAGGCCTGCAGCGGGACCAGCACACAGAGCCCTCACTGGCTTTCTTGTGACTTCCAAGGCCCTTCTCACTCTGAAATTGCATGTTGTGACAGACGGTGGCAGGGAAGCAGGATGGGGAGAGCCAGAGCCGAAGGGAAAGATGAAGCGAGCGTGACAGACGGGACAAGGAGAGGGACGTGGTGGGGGTGGGGGACCAAGGCAGTGCCTAACTCTGCCTCCTGCCCCAGGACTAGCAGTGGGCCTGAGCCTCGGTGCCCTGGTTGAAGTGGCCAAGATGTCGCTGTCAGGAGGGCAGGCACGGCGAGGGGGTAAGTAAGGACACCTGGAGGGCCTGGCAGGGCTGGGCTGCCCTGGCTGCAGGCACTCCGTCCGTCCACGCCCACCATTCCTTCCCTAGAAGGTGGCCCTGTTGTGGGCCCCAGCCCTTTCCTCTCTGAGGCCAATGCTGAGCGGATAGTGAAGACTCTGTGCACGGTTCGAGGAGCAGCGCTCAAGGTTGGCCAGATGTTAAGCATCCAGGGTATGGCCCCCCCGCCCTCCTCCTAAGCCCCAGGCCTCTCCAGTTAGCCCAGTCCTAAGATAGCCTGTCCCCCTCCCGGACACTGAGCCCCGTCCCCAGGGCCCTGGACACACTCTTGAGCCCTTCAGCGCTGGCCCCCCCCCCAAGCTCCTCCCTGCCATCCCCAGACAACAGCTTCATCAGCCCCCAGCTGCAGCGCATCTTTGAGAGGGTCCGGCAGAGCGCCGACTTCATGCCCCAATGGCAGACGATGGTGAGTGGCTGGGGTGCTGCCTTGGACAGCTCGCAAGGGGTGGTGCCAGGGCTGCCTGTCGGACTACCCCATGGCCCACCTCACCTGCAGAGAGTCCTGGAGGAAGAACTGGGCAGGAACTGGCGGACCAAGATGGCCTCCCTGGAAGAGAAGCCCTTTGCTGCGGCCTCCATTGGTCAGGTCCACCAGGGTGTCCTGCAAGATGGGACCGAGGTGGCTGTGAAGATCCAGGTAGGCCACAGGGCCAGGCGTTGGGGGGGGGGCCAAGGCATCTGGGCCTGCAGCAGAGTCAAGTGTCCCAGTGGTACATGTGCCCCTTCCCCACAGTACCCAGGTGTGGCCCAGAGCATCCAGAGTGATGTGGAGAATCTGCTGGCCGTGTTGAAGATGAGTGTATCCTTGCCCGAAGGTGAGCCTGGAGGGAGGGGGACCTGAAGCCCTTGGAATCCTCGGCCCCCCCAGGGGATAAATTTCTAGACTTGATTCACGTCCTGCCTTTGACATGACCCTCAGCCTCCATTTCCTCATCTGTAAAATGGGGGGTGATGATACCGCCTCCCTCCCAGCTCAATGAGATCATAGTTGTAAAGCTCTTTGCACCCCTTTAAGGCCTGGCACAGGCTGATTGTCATGCCCTTCCTCACAGGCCTCTTTGCTGAGCAGAGTCTCCAGGCCTTGCAGCAGGAGCTGGCGTGGGAGTGTGATTATCGCCGGGAGGCTGCCTGTGCCCGCACCTTCAGGTGAGCAGCAGGCTTTGGGTGCTGCCTGAGCCCTAACCAGGCTTCTCTCCCCAACTGTGGCCCCACACTGCCCAGGCTGGCGGTGGCAGGCGAGGCCTGCGCACACACGCACGCACCAGAGCTTCCGAGAACCAGGAGGCCCCTCATCTGTTCCACGTCTGTCTGGGTCACTGTGCCCACTTATGGACAGTGCCCAGGGAAGGGCAGCCAGGACGGGAGGGGCCTTGAGTCTGTGTCACCTGAGGAACAATTGGAGGAGAGAAGGCTCAGGAAGGGCGTGATCACAGCCGTTTGTGGGGCTTGTCTCGTCCTGTTTCACCCCAGAGAACAGTGGGCAGAAATAGCAGAGGGGTCCTGGCGGTCAGAGCTGGCCTGAAGTGGACATGAGCCTCCCTCTGCCCCAGCGGTCTTCAGGCGGAGGGCTGTGGCCTCCTGGGGTTGGGGGCTGCGAGAGGGGGCCAGCACATGTACTGTTTTAGAGGGGAGGGGAGGGAAGCCCAGAGATGGGAGGTCACATGGGAGGGATTCACTCAGAGGATCCCAGATTTGGTCCTGGAGACGCCATCTCTGGGATGGGCACGAGTCCACCCAAAGGGCAGAACCCTGGGTGACCTTGGTCACTCAGTCAGTAGGTGCTTGAGGCAGAATTCGAATCCAGGACCTGCTGACTCTTGAGCTGGTGTAGTCCACACATCTGGGTGGGTAAGAGAGCCAGAATTTCTCCAGTATTCCTCCCATCTTCCTTCCCAGAGGGACAGATCATAGAACGTAGAACAAAGAGTAGATTTTGAAGGAAGAACGAGAAAAAACCAGGCAAGCTTCTCAGTGTGTCGGATAAACGTGATGTTCCCTGCAGTGCCCCATGCCCAGGACCCCCCCCCCCGCAGAGGGGGTGGGCAGGGGCTGGCCTCGAGCTCTTTTTCACCCAGCACTTACAAAGCGCTTACTGTGAGCTGGGCACAGGGTCAGGAAGGCCTGGATTTCACCTTCCTATGCCCGGGGCAAGTCTAAGACTGTGACCTCAAGGCTGGTACCCCAGGAAATCCCAAGCACTGTGCTGGGCCCTGGCCTCAAGAAGCTCCCGTTCTATCGGGAGGAAGCCAGCTAAGACACACACAGTGTTATGTCCAGAGAGGAGGCCTTGGCTCCCGAGGGAGTGACTGGGAGAGTCCTCGGCCTTGAAGTAAGGCACCCAGGGGTTAAGAAGTAGAGCCCAGGCTGTCTGCCAGGTCACTGCGGGCAGAGCCGGAGATCACCAGACTCCTGTCTAAACCCTTACTTTACCAGGGAGGGAGGGCCTTGCCCAGGTCACACAGCATCTCAGAGGAGAGCAGGCCCCTTCCTCTTCCCACCTTCTGTCCCTGTGACCCACAGGCAGCTCCTGGAAGAGGATTGTTTCTTCCACGTGCCCGCCGTGATCGAGGAGCTGAGCACAGGTCGGGTATTGGCCATGGAGCTCGCCAGTGGGGTGCCCCTGGACCAGTGCCAGCACCTGAGCCAAGATGTGCGGAACCAGGTAAGGGGGACCGAGGGAGACCCATTGAACCCTGTGGGCCTGTGGACGTCTCGTTTAGGGTCCTTGGCAACAGTCAACTCTGGGACCCCCTGAGGGAGGAGGGGCTGTGCAGGTCTGGCAGGGATTGGGGGGGTAACCACAAGGCGAGGGCAGAATCCCTAGGGTCACCCCCTCCCCATCTTGGCCCCCAGATCTGCCGGGAGCTGCTGCGGCTCTGCCTGCAGGAACTCTTTGAGTTCCGATTCATGCAGACGGACCCCAACTGGGCCAACTTCCTGTATGATCGCTCCAGCCACAAGGTGGGTGCCTCAAGACCTGGCTCACGAAGGGGGCACTGGGGCCCGTGTCATTTATCAACCCCTGGCCTCTGCTTCTGCCTTCTGCCTCCATAGGTGACCCTGCTGGACTTTGGGGCAAGCCGGGAGTTTGGGTCAGAGTTCACAGACCACTACATCGAGGTGAGGTTCAGGTACTTGGGTGGAGGGCTCCCTGCCCTTCACCCCTCAGGTTCTTCCTGCCTGCATCATCTTGGTCAGTCTGCCCTTTAGCACAGACCCCCAGGATGGGGCACAGCCTGGGCACTGACGTCTCCCTGGGCGGCAGTTCTGATCGTTAGAAAGTCTTATTATGTTGAGCCAAACCCTGCATCCAGGTGTTGCCCTTGGTAAATCAAGGCCCCCTGAGCCTGCCCATACCAGGGTACCGATGTGCCCTGGGTGTGTTCACAGCACAATGGGGAGACAACAAAGAAGGTAGAGACAGAAAAACTGGAAACAGTAAATAGATTTTACAGAAGAGGAAACTGAGGCTGACAGGTTAAGTAACTGCCCAGGGTCACATAAGTAGTAAGTAACAGGTGAGATTTGAACCCAGGTCACCACCACCAAGGGTTAGTGGTCCCCTGCTGCCTCTATCCAAAGACGTGATTCAGGTGCTGATTGGCTGTGCCAAGCCCAGACCTCCAGACTTCCTTAGTTCCACGTGACTGCCCAGCCAGTCCTGGATCTCCTGTCATCCAGGCCAGCCACAAGCGTATGCCATCTTCTGTGTTAGAATGACGCAGGCAACCTTGGCACTACATGATTCTGGCACTTGAAGGGTAGCGAGCAGTCTCCATCCTTTGTCCGTTTTCACGTTGGTGTTTGCTCTTCTCCGTCCTCTGCTCCCTCTCCTGTTCTCCGTGGTCTCTCGCAGGTCACCCACAGTGCCTCATCCATCCCATCTGCCACCTCCTCCATTTCCTGATGGTGCAGATGACGTGGGCCTGGTGACCCTACTCCCTGTTGCCCATTTTCATCCTGTCCTTTTCCACCCAAAGATCCTTCTCCCGGCAGAGGAAACAGAAGCAACAGGAGAGGGAACCCTCCAAGCTGACTCCATTGGTCATGGCCCAGGCCACCCTGGACAGCAGCGCCATCCCTGCTGGGGTCTCTGCTTTTCCCACCTTGTCGTCCTTAGCTTTCCCCACCATCCTCCCCTTGTTCTTGAAGGTGGGAACCCTACTGGTCCACGCAATGCTAGCATACCCCAGCCTCCTCTGCTGACTCCTTGCCTTGGTAGAAAATCATTCTCCAGACTTTCCCCTCTATCCACTTCATCCCCTCCCCTCCTGCTCCCAGCCTGCTCAGGCCTCCCCTCTCTTGAGCCCTCTGGAAGCCTATCCCCTCGTACTCACAGAAATCTGCCATGTCCCAGAAAACGCTGCAGCCCTGGCCACCCCTACCCCAGCCACTCCTCCATCCCCTTTGCCAGATCCATTGCCCTGGTCTGTGCCTGTGGGCATCCTCCATGACCCTTAGGGTGCCCCTCCTGGTGATCTCCTCAGCTCCACGTAGGTGGTTCCCAGATCTCAGGTTCTAGCTCTGGCCCCCGCACCCTCCTCCAGTGCATCTTCATCTGGATGTCCCATTCCCAATGGAGGCCTCATCCTCCTGCTCGTCCCTCTTAAGCCCACCCTCTCCTTCCAGACGTTCACTCAGTTTGAAATTTCACAGTGGCCATCTTTGACTCCTTGCCCTCATTCACCTCTAACCCAATCAGGTGCCACATGGTGTCCATTCTTCCTCCACCATGTCTCTCACATCCATCCCATTCCTCCCACTCATAGTCACCGCTCATTTTTGGCCTGAATCATCACCTGTGCCCAGACTACCACTGTCTACACCCAGCTGAAAAAACAGTCTTCCAAGGCAGGGCTGTGATCATTTCACTCCCCTGTCCCCCTCCAAAAGAAGGAGGAAGAAGAGCGAAAAAAGTCCTCAAAATCAATTTTGTAGGAAAAATGATTTATCATATTGTTTGGGGAAATTATTATACTCTTTAAATCCAATCCTCTGTGATCAAAGGTTGTTCGCACTCAGAATGTCGCTGGACCCCACTAACTCTCCAAGGATGCTGGCCATGGTTACAAGGTATTTTGGGCTCCCCCAGGTCCTGGGTCTGCCCAAGTCATTCTTGTTTTGCATGCAGGACTTGGGAGGTGAGCCCACCCAAGCTTGTGTTTTGGCTTCGTCCAAATTCTGCTGAACATCTGTGTTTCCCAGTCTGTCTCCATCACCTTGCTTTCTCATTGCCCCCTCAGCAGCTTCTCTTAGCCATGTGGCTATGGCTCTCTCCTGAATCCCAAGCGTGGAGAGAAGGAGCCGCGCCCCCTTCACCAAGCGGGCTCATGCATTCTTTCCAGAACTCTTTCAGATTCAGGGGTAGGCGAACAATGCTTTGCAGCATTCCGCATCCTCACACCCTGCCTTTGGCACGGGTGGCTGGGCCAGCAGTGCTCCTCTGAGCTCGCCTTCGCGGCCGAGCCGACTCATTCTCATTTGGAAACAATCCGTTTGGCTCTCTGCGGCTCTGTTCCCTTCACTCTGCAGCGGTTCATGTTAGCGTCTCCGGGCTTCTCTGCGTCATTTCCTCAGCACTTCTTACTTCACGTCCTAGTCCATCATCTTCACAGCCCAGTTCATTTAGCCATCCCCCTGTCGACGGGCATTGACTTTTTCTTTGACTGTATTTACCCCAAAGAGTTCTCGTCTCAGCATCGTGGTATACGTGGCGCCTGGTTTTTGACCTAGCAGAGGAACCTCTGGGTCAAAGCCTATGGACATGTTAGTCACTTTGATTCCATGATTCCAAACTGCTCTCCAGCAGGGTCGTACCTCACGAGGCACAGCTCCACCAGCAATGCACTGGCGCGCCCACCTTGCCCCGGCCCCTCCACCGCCGACTGACGTTCCCACCTTGTGCCGTCTTTGCCGGTTTGCTGAAAGAGCAGTGAAGCCCAGGGCATGTTTGATTTTGCTCTTCTTTGGATGCCCGTCTGCTCACATCCTTGGCCCACTTTTCTATTGGGAATCCGTCTTCTCTTTAAAATCTCACTTTTCCCGTAGGTTTCGGATGAGGCCATGTGGTTCTCTTTAGCCGTTGCTCTCCTGGCCTCATTGGACCTGCTTCCCTTTGTGTCTCCAGAAGTCCGTTCCTGAGAGGTTGCCATCTCTCCACAGAGTCATGGTCCACGAGGGGCTTCCTATCCCTTCCCTGAACCTTGTACTCTCCTCGTCCAGAAGGCACCCCCTGCTCTGCCTTCCCATTTTCTCTCACAACGGTGTGGTGGAGCCGGCCTTCCCCTGGTCCGCCCCCTGACCCTCCCGCAGGTTCCCATCATGTCCACCCAGCAACCAGATCCTCCCTAAGGCTGCCTCCACCTTTTCCAGGCCAGAGTCATTGTCAAGGCCAGGACTTGTTTTTGATGGCAAGAATGCCCTGGCAGATCCTTGGCTGATTGAAGTCCCCTGTCCCAGCTCTTTCAGGCCTCAGCACCAGGTTTGGGCTGAACTTGCCTCGGCCTCCCCTTTCTGCCCGGGTGGTCTGTGGCACAGCTACCTTTTCTACCTCCTTGGCTCTGGGCCCAAATGCCCTGCACCCTGTTCCTCCTCCTCTTTCCTGGGTTTCCCGTCACTCTCTGACGTTCCCTCTACCCGCCTCCTCTCCTGTTCCTCAGCTCTGCTCCCCAGACCTGGGGTCCTTTCATGGGGCTCAGTGACTGACAAGGTCCCATTTGCCTCCCATTTTCAGATCGCTGGCTCACCTCGCTTGTTAGCTTTCCTGTAGGCATCTGGGCCTGGAAATCTGAGGGCAGGTGTTCTGTTGCGGGCATCTTTTTTGGATTTTGTCTCCTCTGAAATTCTGGGTGTCTCCACATGGTGGCTTCTCTCTGTGGCATCTGGAGGTGATCGTGGAGCAGTACCAAATATTTTGTCCCTAGCTCACCCCCTTCCTTTCCAGATTCTGGCCCCTTTAATTCTGTTTGCTCCAGGAATCCCCCATTAGGGACATTCAGTTCAGCAGCTGCTGTGTGTCTGGCCCTGTGCTGGGCACTGGGGACGTGAGAGCCTTCCGCAAGCTTACATTCTGCTGGGGGGAGACAGATGAGTAAGTAAGAGAAGCAAAGGCTGGTATTTAGGCTTGATCGGCCTCAGTTTCCTCCTATGTAAAATGAATGTAGATTAATGATGACTTTGGGCAGTCTGGCTGGGGATGGGCTGCTTCCCTGGCCTCCCAAGAGCAGGGATCCCTCTTAGGAAGCCAGAGCGAGTCAATAGGGGCAATGCCAGGGGATAGGAGGGTGATGCAAGAGAGAGTTCCAGCATCTGAGATCCAAGATCTGTCTGAGAAGATGGGAAGCCTTATCGGATTGGGTGATTCATCTGGGCACAGAGTGTACAGCAGCAGAAAGGCTGGGAGCTCTTCGGGGCACAGGTGGTATCCGCATCACTGCCCAGAAGGAGCAAGCACCCGGTGAAGATGAAAGCCTGGTGGCCTTCCAGACCGTGGCTTATAAAAAGCAAGGCCGTGCTTTGGGCTGAGGGGACAGTGGTCTGTTCTCCGTCACCCTGGAGCCGGGGCATCCCTGCACCACCTGGGAATGTAAGCCAGGGCCCTCTCCTGGGCCCTCCTCTCAGTGATACGTTCTCCTTCCATGGGTTTCCAGCGTCATCTCTAGGTATGTGACTTCCCAGTCCACGTGGATCCTCTTCTTTCCCCTAAGCCCCAGTGCCACACCCCCAGGACCTCAGGCCAAGCTGCTGCAGACATCACTCCACCCCTCGCCTCTGCCCCCTTCTTTCCACTGGCCTTGTCACCTCAAGTTAGTGCATCTCCTACCCAGCTTCCCTGCTCCCAGGTTCTTCCCTCCCCAGACTGACCTCCACACAAGTTAGCCATGATTCCTGCGCCCAAAGCAGAGCTCTTGTTTGTGTGAGAATCATTAGTGGCTTCCTGCCTCTTGCTTCTGGGACGGACCATCCCCTCCCCGCTTTGGCCCCTGAGGCCTTCCCCACCTGGCTTCAGCCTGCTGCTGTTCCTGAAGATGCTGTGATTGGGAGCAGCTCCCACCAGACACGGACCTGCCATCTCTGCCCTCCATGCCTCCCTCCAAAGGAAGCTGCAGGTGCCCCAGCTTCCAGAGGGTCTTTATTAATCCCCAGGAGCTTAGAGCTCTCCATCACCAAGAAATGGTTTTGGCAGCAGGTGGCCAAGTGGAGAGAGTGCTGGGCCTTCAGGTGCACAGATTCCCCCCCACCCCCCCAAAAAAAAAACCAACCGCCCTCCTTGTCCTCCTCTGCTCCTTCCTTTGGGACAGTCAGACGGCACCTGCGGCCTTGGAGGCCTGGCCAGGGCCACCTTGGAGGCCGAGGCCTGGAGCCAGCTCCCAAGCTCGTCCCTTGGCACGTGGCTGCTCTGCCCCTTCCCTGGCACAGCGTTCTTCCCTCCCCTGGCAGAGGGCGTCCTTGCCTGGCTCGACACTGTAACTGTTCTTCATGGATCCCTGGACCTGGAGAACGCCCTCAGGCCCCTCATGCCTGTCGTCCATGAGGGAGAGCCACATGCACCTTGAGCAGAGGTGGTGGGAATCCTCCCTGCCACACCTTCCCTACGCCATGCTTTATGGGACAGCCTCTCGCCTTTAGGTGTTGGGGGCAGAGATGGTGAGGTCGGGTTTTTGAACTGCTATGTGGACATCCATAGGGGCAGAGGGAGGACGTGGCTGGAGAGTCTCCCGGAGTCATGTGCAGAAAGGGCAGAGTCTGAAGTCCTAGGAATTGGCAAGGGGAGGGTCAAGAGGGCAAAGCCCAGGATCTGAAGGGACACTGCCCTGAAGGCCCACCGGAAACCAAGGTCTGAACTCGTTAAGCACCTACTGGGAAGCCCTGGGGGAGGGTGTCCAGTAGAGGAGCCAGGGAGAAAGCCACATTAAATTGCAGGGGCCTGAGCAGAGAGTTGTTGTAAGGGTTGTTAAGGCCATGGTGCACAGAGCACTGGCCTGCAGGGTTCAAATCTGCCCTCGGACACTTACTATCTGTGTGACCCTGGGCAAGTCACTTCACCTTGTTTGCCTCAGTCTCCTCATCTGTAAATGAGCTTGAGAAGGAGATGGCAAACTACTCCAGTATGTCTGCCAAGAAAACCCCCAGTGGAGTCACAAAGAGTCAGACATGACTCAGTAGCAGCAGTAGAGAGTGGGGATGGTGGTGCAGATTGCAGTGGTAGACATCATCCAGAACTTTGTTAATAAAGAGGAAGAGAGATGGGGCAGAAGGATGGCAGCTTCAGGGCTAGAAAGAGCCTCAGAGGCTGTCATTTAATCTAGCCTCCTTGTTTCATAGATGGGGAAACTGAGGCACAGCAAGGTGACAGGACTTGGTATATGTGGGTAGCCCAGCTGGAATTTGAACCCAGGTCCTCTGCCTTCCTGTTCTGTGTTATCTTCATGTGTAACAAGCCGTGCTGGCCCTGCCTTTACCCAAGGAATGAACACAACTGTTGAGGGGGCCTGGGGCCTCCCTTGGTACCCTCCTCACACACCCCCCCCCGACCCAGTAGCAGAGCTCACATTGGAGCGCGGGGCCTGTCTCCCAATGGCGTGTGCCTTGCCCCAGGCTGGCGGGGGATGAGCCCCTCTGCAGAGCAGGGATGATGCACCCTGTCTGTGGGCAGACGGAAGTAGTGGGTGCTGGGAGCCAAGGAGTGCGGAGGAGGCCATGGGAGGGCAGTGAAGGCAGTTCCCGTCAGATGGCCTTCATTGTCTCAGCAAAGTGGGAGGGTGAATGATGAGCTCTAAGTGTGACGCTTGGGGTTGGGGCGGGCTGACGAGGGTGCCTGTGGAGAGGGAGAGGGGGTACAGATGAGAATAGTCACTCCCCCACCCTCACATGGTTCCTATGGGTGCCTAGTCTGGCACTGAGGCCCTTCCCCACCTCTGAAATGCAGTTTTGGTTCTCTGGAAGGGGGCAGGGGGACAAGTACAGATTCAAGTCAGATCCCCATTCCGAGGCTTTCCTGTCTGAATGACCTTGACCAGGTCCCTTCAGTTCCTCCTCTGTAATACGAGGGGGTTGGAGTGATTACCTCTAAGGCCCTCTGTCCTGGATCAGTGAGGACTTTGCACTTATCTCTGATCTTGGCTGGAATTTGGGCAATCTGGCTGGAGATGAGCTGCTTCCCTGCTCCCCTCTCCCTAGCCCTCCAAAAGCCGGGAAGACTGGGAGAGGAGCCATGGCTAGATTAGGTTCTCCTCTGTGAAGCCAGAGGAGGTCAGCAGGGGCAGTGCCCTCCTGAAGGAAGGACCCCTGGCTGGGCCCAGGGTGTCTCTTGAGTGAGGGGCTCAGAAGGCAGGTATAATCTGCCCAGAGACAGCAGAGGCCCCCCCCCCTTCTTGCCCTAGTCTTGACCCCTCTGACTGAGCTTGGGTCATTCTTTCCAAATCCCTAGGTGGTAAAGGCTGCTGCAGATGGTGACCGGGCTCGGGTCCTAAAGAAATCGCAGGACCTGAAATTCCTGACAGGTTTGGAAACCAAGGTGAGGGTAGTTGGGAGAGGTGGGGGTGAGGCAGGTGCCTTGCCCCCCAAAGCCTTCCTAACTTCTGTACTCCCCCAGGCATTTTCGGAGGCCCATGTGGAAGCAGTCATGATCCTAGGGGAGCCCTTTGCCAGTGCTGGCCCCTATGATTTTGGGGCAGGCAATACGGCACGCCGAGTGCAGGATCTGGTCCCCATAATGCTTCGCCATCGGCTGTGCCCCCCACCAGAGGAGACCTATGCCCTTCACCGAAAGCTGGCTGGGGCTTTCCTGGCCTGTGCCCGACTCAGGGCTAACATCCCCTGTGGGGACTTGTTCCACGAGATTTATGAGCATTACTGGGCTCTCCGACCCTCAGGCTAGTTCTGGTCCTCCAGGAATCACTCCGAGCCCTCACTCCAGGACCTAAGGACCTGATGCAGGAGTCCTCAGGGTCCCTTCAGTGACTCACCTTGGGACCATCCCAAGAGCTCCCAGAAACGTCCAGGGAGCCCCTTACTAGGTCTGAGACTCATCTGTCTCTACTGGTCCACAGGGCTTCCAGCTACTTCCAGCCAGGCCAGGGGGAACCCCTAAGGGGCCTCCCCCACACACATACCCTCTGGAACTTAGCTGATCACCCTCTCTCCCTCCGGTTCTGAGCCCCAACCCAGCCCCCATCTAAGGGAGTGGAGTTCCAGATGGCCTGTATGCCTGGGTCCTCCCACCCCCACCAGCTGTCTTCAGGCCCAATGGGCAGTGCATTCAGTGATATCCTAAATAAAGGGGAACCACCCTCCCTCTCTCCTACCCCTTCTCATTTTCTGGTATTGGGGGTGGAGTGGGGTTGAAAAGATGGGCGAGGCTTCTGGGAGTGGGGACTCCAGGTGCAGATGGCCTGGCCAGGCTTGCCCCTCCCCCCCCCCCAGTGCTGAAAAGCCCAAGCCCCCAACCATCTGTTGCCAAAGGGACAACCTCCCTGCCCCCCACGTGCTGGCCACCTGCTCTGCCAGCTGACAGCCTGGCCCCTACCCCCCCCAATATCCCAGCTTCCTCTGATGGGGCTGGGGGACACACAGGGGGCACAGCTGGGCCCTGGGGACTAGAGAAGAGGAAGAGGGTTGGGGGTGTAATGGGAGGCCTCTAAGGCAGGGTCCCTTCTCTGCTCGCTGTTGGCCAAAGGGAGCTAGCTTGGTTGAACAGGCCAGCCTGCTAATGGATCTTAATGCTGAGGCCTGGCAGCAGTTGCCAAGCCCACAGGATAAGGGGGGCCCCCCGGAGCTGCCGCAAACAACCCCACCCACCTCCCAAAGGCTCAAAGTTGCCTTTTCCAGACATATTCCCCCACGACCAAGGTTCCCCCAAGCACCAAGGGGCTGCAGGAGCAGGTGAGGGCCCTAAAATCAGGCTTGGCCAGAAAGATTCCCAGAACCCTGATCCACACCGCCATCTAAAAATGTGCCCTCAAGTCTCCGCCCCCCCCCCAAGTTGGGGAGCTCGGGGTTAGAGGCTGGACAAGAGAAGCTATTGTGGACTTCCCGATCGAGGAGTCCTGGAGTCAAAGGGCACAGTGGAGCGGAACCCAGGGATTGGCTGGGCAAGGCCTGGAAGAAGCAACTGTTACTGACAAATATTTTCGGGGGGCGGCCCAGGGCGGGGTTTAGGAGCGCAGGGGGAGGAGGGACTGTTTTGCATATTGATCAGGCGCTGGGCCAACGGGCGGTGTCTTTTACATACTGAGTGGGCGGTGGGCCAGTATGGGGGAGGTGGGCTCTGTTGGGGAGATTGAGCGGGCAGCGGGCCAACGTGGGGGGTACGGGGCGTGCCCAGGCGGCTGGGTCGGACGTGGCGGCGGGGAGGGCTAGGTCTTCTTTTGCATATGGAGCTGGCGGCGGGCCAATGGGCGGGGATGGGGGCGGGGTTTTGAGGGCGAAGGGGGCGCTGTGAGGGGGAGTCGGGGCTGGGGCGGGGGGGGTAGCCCCCCCAATGGAATCCTCCCGGGAGCCGAGCAGGCGCGTGCGTGTGCGGCCCCCACCATCCCCCGGCCTCCGTCCCTGTGCCCGGACTCCGTCAGTCGGCGCCGCTGCTGCAGAGCTGTCCCGGGGCCGGGCCGGGGCTGGAGGGAAGCAGGGCCCGCCGGGGTCCGCGGGAGGCGGGGGCGCCGGGGCCCCTGGATGTCCCGGAGTGCGGCGGCAGCCCCCGAGAGGAGCGGAGCGAGCGCAGTAAGCGGCCTGCGTAGTGGGGTTGGGCCGGAATGGGATGGGATGGGGTGGGGTGGGGTGGGGTGAGATGGAGTGAGATGGGATGGAGTGGGATGAAATGGGGGGACCCGGGGATGAAGGGACCCCAAGGAGGGCTCGGAGAAGGGGAGACGCGAAGGCTGGGGTGCTGCGAGGAGGCCGGTGGATGGGAGGGGGGCTTCGCAAAGACAGCGCCCCGGCCCCCCTCCCCATCCAGCCCCCGCCCCTTTGTCCCTACCCGGGCTGTCCTCGGCTTCAGCCCAGCTGTTGTGGAGGCGACTCCGTAAGGGCCCCACCCGCGGACAATGCGGGCCAGCCTCCCCCCCACCCCAATCCGGTCTGATCCGATCCGACCCGACCCGGGAGGCCCATGGACAGGAGGGACCAGAGACGTCTCCCTGTCACCTGTCACCTTCAGCATCACTAGCCCCCTGCCCTCGAAGCCAGCTGTGCTGGACGGATGTCTCCGCCTGCTCTTGGGTGCCCTGTGTGATCGTCCTGGGGTGTGTGTGTTGTGTGTGTGTGTGTGTGTGTGTGTGTGTGTGTTCCATGGCTGTAGTGATGTGCTTGTGTGGCTGGGATGGTATCTGTACCTCTGTGGGTTTAGTGATCTCTCCCTGGGCCTATGTGTGAGGGATAACGTGTGATCTTGTATCCTGTGCTGCAATCATTGTAGATTTCTGTGATTGCCTCTATTCTGCCTGCGGGAGTCTGTGCCTGTATGTTTGTGTGTCTGCGATCATGTGTGGCTAATAGCTAAGGCTGTGTGTCAGGGTGGTTGTAGCTTACAGGCCTCGAACTGTGTCTGTGTGCTGGGTTTGTGTGACTGCTTGTCTGTGTGGGACTGTGGGTGCCTGTGGGATTGCAGCTCTGTCACCCAATCTGTGTGTGGCTGTCCCTCTGGGAGAGTGTCTGTCTCGCTAAGGGTGTGTCTTAGTTGAAACAGACCCAGGCTTTCTTTCTGTACCCCCAAAGCTCCCAGCCCCTTCTTTTCCCCTAAGGGGCTGAGCCATGCTCATTTCTGGGCCCACACCCTATCTAAGATAAAAACTAAATGGGCCACTGTCAGCCAGGCCCATGGAAAGGGGTGTCCCTGAGAGATAACTGGGGTAACTAGGAGGGTACAGCACCCCCCCACACACCCTTACCCCCTCATTCCTGGGGCCTCTTAACTATGGGAATGGTCTCCCTGGTAACTGCTGCTGTAGCAACCAGGGCAGGAGTCAGACAGGCCAAGGCAGCAGGGGCAGGCCTCCTTGGTCCCTTCCAGGGGCCTATGCCAAAGGTCACAGAGGTGGAGCAGGGGTTAGTGTGTTCCAGGCAAGGGGAGCCCCATGAGATAAGCGAACCCCAGGCCCTCACATCTTGGTCCTGTGTCTGGGCAGGAAAGGCCCAGGAGGGCCGATCAGCGTTTGTCCTCAGCCCCTCCTCGCCTGGCCCTGGGGCCCCCCCAAACCTTCAGGACGGAGCCCGGTGAGTGAGTGCAACAGAGTCTGATGGGAAGCAGGGCTTGGGGAAAGCCCATGGCAGCCAGGGAGACTGAGGGAGGTGTCTTAGGAGGGAGCCGGGAGGGAGGCAAAGTCTATAGGGAAGAGCCCCCATGGAAAAGCTCACACCCTACCTGGGGAAGGCTAGTGCCCAATCAGTAGAAATGATACATATGGTGTCTGAGCCCCTCAGCTGCCTCCCCGGTGGTCCTTGGGCAGATGCAGCCATCGGAAGCCACATGCCCAGAACTAAGACCCCCCACAATCACCGCCCCTCATTTCACCAACACTGGTGCTCCAACCCCTGGCCCCTGACCCTGAGGACCCTCCTTGCCCCCAGACGGCGCTGGCACCATGAACAAGCTGCGTCAGAGCCTACGGCGCAGGAAGCCAGCCTATGTCCCTGAGGCTTCCCGCCCGCACCAATGGCAGGCCGATGAGGATGCTGTTCGGAAGGGCAAGTGCAGCTTCCCAGTCAGGGTGAGAGTGGGGGGCACCAGGGCGGGGCCACGGGAACATCTGCTGGGCAAGAGCTCTGGGCTCCCAGAGGAGTTGGGAGAGCAATGGTCTAGTTCCTGTCCTGTGTACAAATTCCTTCTCTGTGTTAGACCTCAGTTTCCCCATATATAAAACAAGGGAATTGGGCTGGATGACTCCAGGGTCCTTGCTAGCTCTGACAATCTGCAACCCAGGATAAGATGAGGGATGAAGAGATGGGGGATGAATGGACTGAGGAGATGGGAGATGATGGGATGGAGAGATTGGGATGAAGGGATGGAGAGAGGAAGAATGAAGAAATGGAGAGAAAAGAGGTGGAAAATAGAATGAGAATGAAGAGATGGGGATGAAGGGATGGAGAGAAGTATGAAGAAATGGAGAGGAGAGATGGAAGATGGGAATGGAGGCAGGAGGGATGGAGAGATGGGGATGAAGGGATGGAGGCAGGAGGGATGAAGGGATGGAGAGATGGGGATGAAGGGATGGAGGCAGGAGGGATGAAGGGATGGAGAGATGGGGATGAAGGGATGGAGGCAGGAGGGATGAAGGGATGGAGAGATGGGGATGAAGGGATGGAGGCAGGAGGGATGAAGGGATGGAGAGATGGGGATGATTGCTCTACATGACATTTGCATAGCTCATTAAGCTTTGCAAAGTGTTTTATATACATTATCTCACGTGATCCTCACAATAGCTTTCTGAGATCGAAGGTGTTATTATTATCCCCATTTTACAAATGAGGAAACTGAGGTTGAATGCAGTTAATCCACCCGCCCAGGGTCATATAGCTAGTTAGAATCTCAGGTAGAATTGGAAGCCAGGTCTTACGGGCTCCCAGCCTAGTGCGTGAAGAGCTAGGGCATGGGGAGGAATGGAGAGGTGAAGAGGAAGGCAGTGAGAAAATAGAGAGGGACAGGATGGACCAGCAGGGGATAGGGGACTGGGGAGACAGGAACCGAGTTGGTTCGTGCTGGAGGTACCATCCTGGCCCTCTTCCTCCCTCCCCTAGTACCTTGGCCACGTAGAGGTGGAAGAGTCCCGAGGCATGCACGTGTGTGAAGATGCCGTGAAGAAACTGAAGGCGGTGAGTGAGAATCCCTGATTAGCATGCCTGGCTTCTTTAAAGACAGCTCAGTCACCATCTGGTCCCTGACACTACCCCCCCACCCACCCAACTCCTGCCCCGCCCCTGGCACCACCTCCCACCATTGTTATCTCGATCTGTTTTGTGTTCCTTTTTAGAGCTGTCTATAGACATTATACATACATATATGTATATGTGTGTGTGCACATGTGGTCTCCTGCCACAGAATGTAAGCTCTTTGAGGGCAGGGGCTGTCTCACTTTTGTCCTTATCCCCAGGGCCTAGCAGAGTCCTTGGCACACTGTAGGTACTTAATAAGTGAGAGAGTAAGTACTCATGACCCAGAGCCAGGCTGGGAGAGCAGTGCCCCCCCCATCCCAATTATTCTTCTCATCCTAGTCTTCCTTTCCTTCCCTCAGACTGGGAGGAAATCCGTGAAATCTGTGCTGTGGGTGTCGGCAGATGGGCTACGTGTGGTGGATGACAAAACCAAGGTATTCCCCTCCCCCCCACCCTGTTCCTATTCCCATCCTCCTCTCTGGCCCTGATACTACATGCCCAGAAAGGATTCCCTCCCCACGCCTCTCCAGCTGATACCTGTGTCTCATATCTCTCTGGGCAACCTGGTCTACTTAATGGAAAGAGGCTTGGACAGTAGGACAGTGTCCAGTTCAGCCCAGCTTACTCTGTGACCTTGGACAAGTCTCTTTCCTCCTCTAGGTCTTAATTTCTCTACTTGTAAAATGCAGGGCTTGTATTCTAGTTGCTAAAGTCTCTTCCAGCCCTGATATTTTTTAAAAAAAATTGCTCTAAGGCCTTCTCCTGTTCTAGAGAATATGTACCATTTGTTCTGAAAAAAAAAAAATGATGTTCTTAAAAAAACATATATTCTAAGGGCCTCTCTTGCTCAAATGCCCTGTGTCTGCTGCCCTGACGACCTTTCTCTGTCCTCCCTTCTAGGACCTGCTGGTGGATCAGACCATCGAGAAAGTCTCATTCTGTGCCCCCGACCGAAACCTAGACAAAGCCTTCTCCTACATTTGCAGGGATGGCACCACCCGACGCTGGATATGCCACTGCTTCCTGGCACTCAAGGACTCGGTCAGTGGCCCTGGAGCCATAAAAGACCAACCTGGTCCCCCTGGAATCCCAGTGGAAATTTCTGGAAATTTATTAAGCACCTACTACGTATAAGGCACTGTATTGCCTGCTGGAGGGAGATACAAGGACAAAAATGAAAACACAGCCCCCTGAGTAGTTTACAATCTACCTTGAGGGACTCAATGAGTACACAGAAAAGTAAATACAGAGCATACAAAATAACACAAAATAATCTCTGGAGGAAAAGGGCACTAACAACTGGAAAGGGGCAGGAACAGAAAAGACATCATTGGGTAGGAGATGGGACCTGAACAGTGCCTTAGAGGCCACTAGGTAGCACAGTGGGACCAGCCTCAGACACCAGCTGTGTGATGCTGAGTAAGTCCTTTGACTCTATCTGCCTCAGTTTCCTCAACTGTTGTTATGAGGATCAAGTGAGCTGATGTTTGTAAAGCGCTTAGCATAATGCCTGGAATACAGTAGGTGCTTAATAAATGTTTGTTCCACCCCCCACCCCCACCCCCCAAGCTAGGGATTACAAGAGGAGAGAGTGCATGCCATACTAGCTGTTCGGGGTGCTGAGTATGGGGTACAGTGACGAGGCTCCTTTAGCTGGCCTGGAGAAGTCACAGAGGAGAATTCTCTGAGTTAAGCCTGGAAACGGAGGTGGGAGCCCACCTCCTACCTTGTGGGCAGCTTTTACTGCCGCCGTGAGGGTCCAGCAGCCTCTGGTCAGCCCAGGCTAAAAGACTGGCCAACTCCCCTTTGGCTAGCACACCTTCCCTTGTGGCTGGAGGGCTCTCGATCCCCACCTCCGATTCCTGGGATCCTTTGGCTTCTCCAAAGCTCAACTCAAGAGCCATCTATTGCCAAAATCCAATCCCCTCCTCCATTTAATCACTTTCAATTATTTATAATAGATACCATATGCAATAGATACAATATACCAGTGAGTGGTGTATATATAGAGATACAATATAACATAGAGACAGCATGATACATATATACATAGAGAATCTATATTATATGTATTTCATATATATGTATAAATTTGTAGGGGGCAGCTAGGTGGCACAGTGGATACAGTGCCAGGCCTGGAGTCAGGAATGACTCACCTTCCTGAGTTCAAATCCAGCCTCAGACTGGCTGTGTGACCCTAGGCAAGTCACTTAACCTCGTTTACCTCAGTGTCCTCCTCTGTAAAATGAGGTGAAGAGGGAAATGGCAAACCACTCCAGGATCTTTGCCAGGAAAACCCCAAATGGGGTCGCGAAGGGTTGGACACAACTGAAAAACAACTGAACAACAATAATACGTATATACGTATGCATTATATGTATATGTGTATGTGTATGTGTGTATCACAGCAAATGTCAGCATGGTATCACTGCACATACAAACTGGCCTCAGAGGCAGGGAGGCCTGGGTGGGAGCCCCAACTCGACCATCTATTGGGCTGGATGTTTAATCTCTTGGTGCCTGACGGGCTCCAAGCCCATCGATGTGAGCTGGGGGCCCTCTTCTCCCCAGGAGCTCCCCGACCTGCCCCCTCATTGATGCATTGACTTGGCTGGCTGCATGCTACTCCCTGGCCCCCACCTAACAGATGAGGGAGGGGCTGCCTCCTTCTTGTCCCTGCTTCTCCACCTCCCAGCCTAAGCATTTTCTGGGCGCAGACCACACTAGATGGCCCAGGGTTAGGGGGATTTGGGGTGGAGATGCAAAGTCTCCATAGGCTTCCTGCCCTCTTGGGGCTCACAGCCTAGTGGGCTGCTGAGATATGAGCAGAAGTAACTGGACAAATACGAGTGGTATGCAAAGTCCTAGGGACCCTGGGGCAGGCTACCTCAGTTTCCTCATCCTTAATGTGGGGTTGGGCTCAGTGGCCTGTGAGGTCCTTCCAGCTCTGGATCTGTGCTTGTATCTGAGTTGCGTTTTAAAGGATTCAGCCAGCTGAGGTTGGGGGGGTGGGGGATGAAATGTGGAGCGGGTAACATTTCTGGCAGGCCATAGGAACCGTATGAGCCAAGATAGGAAGACACAGTGCTCTTTTGGGGAGCAAAATTCCAGATTGACTGGAAGACAGTGTAGAGGAAAAAGCAGTATGGGAAATAGAGTAGGGACAGATAGCAGAAGGCCTTGCGTGCCAGGCAAAAAAAAAAAAAGCCTTGAATGTCAGACCTTAAATCACCCCACTGAGCATGTCCCAGACAGACCCTCTACCCTAGACTTTTCCCTGAGACACGCCTGATCCAGAGTGGTCCTTCCAAGGCCTTGTCCATCTCCTTCATTATTCAGATAGGGTAAACTGAGGCCTGAAGAGGGGACTCACCCAAGGTTGCACAGATAGCTGTAGGGCTAGAAGGAACCTCGGAGGTCCAGGAGTCTAATCCTCTCACTTTACAGAAAGGGAAACTGAAGTCTAGGGAGGGACAGTGACTTGTCCGAAGTCACAAAGGTAAGGCATCGGAGGAGGCATTTGAATGGAGGTCCCTCTGAATGAGACTCTATTCACTCTGCCAAACTGCTTCCAGGATCATTCTCTTCACCTTCTGCTTAGCCCCCTCAGCACCGAAAAAGAATCAATATAAAGTCCTCTATTAGACTTCCCAATAATCCATTTCCCCTTTCCACTATGGCTGTGGTATGGTTGGACAGCACTGCAGACTCTCCCAGACTACAGATGCCACCCAAGTCAGCAATGGGCTGTGGCAGCTTGGCATTCGGTGCTGAAGGACCCATTCTAGAGGGGATCGAGGCAGGCTTGGGGACATCTAGAGGAGGGCGGCCAGCAGGGCTCCCAGCGCCAAGCCCAGGCCTCCTGAGGACCAGTGGAAAGAATGTGGGTTGTTTGTCCAGGCTGGGGTCTTGGCGCAGGACCCCCAAGACTGCTGTGTTCAAGAAGCCCAAGGCCTCAGCTTCTGCCTGGTCTCGAAGGGAAGGAAGAGCTAGGAGCAACGGCTGAGCAGAGAGAAGAGGCAGCCCTTGGCATAGCTAAAGGACAAGCTAGGTGACTACTGGAGGCGTCTCCCAGGCCGCCTTAAGGCCAGTAGCAGTCTCCCAGGAAAGGCTTCAGGGCTATCGCTTATTATTTTGCAGAGGGGCGTCTTGGTCGTGGCCAAGCTTGCTGCAGTGGTGGCCACGGAGGTCCCATCTGGCTCCAATGAGGCCATTGTGGGTCCCTGGCCTCTCCCTGACCCTGGTTCTCCCCTGTTTCTCTGGGCCCCTGCAGGGTGAGCGGCTGAGCCACGCTGTGGGGTGTGCCTTTGCTGCCTGCCTGGAGAGGAAGCAGAGGAGGGAGAAGGAGTGTGGGGTCACAGCTGCCTTTGATGCCAGCCGCACCAGCTTTGCCCGGGAGGGCTCCTTCCGCCTCACTGGGGGTAGCCGGCCCACTGAGCGGCAGCTACCAGAGAAGAAGAAAGGTGGGTGGCCCGGCCTGGGAAATGAGCCAGGAATACTGGGAGGTCCAGGGGGGTGGCCTTCCTGGGAGGAGTGTCAGAGAAGTTCAGCAGGAGAGAGAAGCTGGGGGCCTTCCTGACAAGGCAGCGGCTGAGCCCTGCAGGCCCGAGAACGTTGGGAGAGGAGAGAGACGGGAAGGTATCCATGTGAGAAGGGAAGGGGCAGAGTTCTGCCTAAGCAGAGTCTCAGGGGGTGCTGGCTAGAGGATCACCTCACTTCCCTCTGCCTCATGCCCACGACAGCGGAGGCAGCCGCCGTGCCCGCCGTGCCCACCCCAGGCCCTGCCCAGCCAGGTCACATGTCCCCAACCCCTGCGGCCACATCACCCGGGGAGAAGGGAGAAGCAGGTGCGCCAGGGCCAGCTCCTCCGGGCCCCGCGGCCGCTGCCATCCCTCGGCGCCACGCGCCCCTGGAGCAGCTGGTGCGCCAGGGCTCCTTCCGGGGCTTCCCTGCCCTCAGTCAGAAGAACTCGCCCTTCAAAAGGCAGCTGTCTCTGAGGCTCAATGAGTTGCCCTCCACCCTCCAGCGGCGCACGGACTTCCAGGTGAAAGGCACAGGTGAGAGGGAGGCTGTGCCCAGCAGAATGGGGCACCTGGCTGGGCACGGGGGGCAGTGGTTAGAGAGAGAAGCTGGGGGGCAGGGAAGTGGTGGGGTGTATGGCCAGGTGGCCAGAGGAGAGGCTGAGGCTGAGGGACCCCTGGGAGGTGGGAGGGCTCGGAGACAGGCATGGGTGTGGAAGGGGTGGACCAGAGGGCCGAAGAATCACAGACTTAAAGACTTCGAGAGATCTTAAAGGTTGTCTCATTAATTTTACAGATAAGGAAACTGAGGTCAGAAGTTAAATGAGCTGTATGCCCAGTCAAGGCACTAGGGGGCACCATAGAGCACAGAGCACCAGGCCTGGGGTCAGGAAAACCTGAATTCAAATGCAACCTCAGACCCTTCCTAGCTGCATGACCCTGGGCAAGTCACTTAACTCTGGTTGCCTCAGTTTCCTCATCTGTAAAATGAGCTGGAGAAGGAAACGGCAAACCACTCCAATATCTCTGCCAAGAAAAATGGGGCCCCAGAGCCATCAGGGCCCCAAAACAGAGAATGTTGGAGCTGGGAGGGAAGCTTAGAGCTTTCAGGCCAACCCTGCCCTCTTTGCACAGATGAGGTCAGAGCAGGCAAGGGGTGTGCTGTAGATGGTCTACTAAGAAAAGGCAGAGCAGGGCTTAGAACCTCACTCTCCTGATTCCCAGACTGAGGCTCCTTTCTAGTCCCCTCCTTTCTTCTTTTTTTTTTCCATTTGAAAAAAATTTTTTTAGGCAATTGGGGTTAAGTGACTTGCCCAGGGTCACACAGCTAGTAAGTGTCAAGTGTTTGATCTGAGGCCACATTTTAACTCAGGTCCTCCGGACTCCAGGGCCAGTGCTGTATCCAATGCACCACCTAGCTGCTCCCCCTCCTTCCACAAAGGGGGAAACTGAGGCACAGCTGTCTCTTGGGCACACAGGGAGTCGTGTGCTTAGAGTCCTCCTGGTCCCCCTTCTCTCTGCCCTGGGCTCTGTGTCCCCAGCCGGCACACGGCCTGGCCCCTAAGAGGGGATCGATGGATGCTTGTTGAAAGGCTGAATATGTAGCTAATTGTCTCTGTCCCTTCCTGGCAGTGCTGGAGATGGAGCCCCCAGGGGCCAGTGACAGCGACGGCATCAATGCCCTGTGCACACAGATCAGCTCCTCCTTTGCCAATACGGGTGCCCCTTTGCCGGGGCCCCAGCCCTCAGCTGCAGGTAACGCCTCGTGTCACCTGGGGGGGGGGGCCCTGAGCCTTGCCCCGTTGTGCCCATCTGCCTGCATCCCTCCTTCCCCAGGGACCTCCACCTGGACGGAGCCAGCTCTGCCCGCACCACCATCGGGGCACAAGAGGACACCTTCGGAGGCGGAGCGGTGGTTGGAGGAGGTGGCCCAGGTGGCGAAGGCTCAAAGGCAGCAGCAGCAGCAGCAGCAGCAGCAGCAGCAGCAGCAGCAGCGGCTGCCAGGGCCCAGGCCCCCTGCTGCACCCGCCTCCTTGCCGCCGGCTCTCCAGCCCTTCCCCGCTGCGCCTGCCCCCATGGCGGTTTTCCTGCCCGCCCCCCACATGCAGCCTGCCTTTGTGCCCACCTATCCAGGCCTGGGCTACCAACCGGTGCCCCAGGTGCCCGTGGTGGGCATCACACCTTCCCAGATGGTTGCCAATGCTTTCTGCTCCGCTGCTGCCCCCTCGGCCACCCAGCTCCAGCCTTCGGCCCTGGCTGGGAAGGCTGCCCCCTGCCCCCCACCGCCACCCCCTCGACCCAATGGGGCCCCCTGGCCTCCTGAGCCTGGACCACCCCCAGCCCCAGAGGCGGACCGCTTCGAGGCTCAGTGGGCAGCACTGGAGGGGAAGCCCCAGTCTGAGCGGCCATCAAACCCTTTTTCCGGAGACCTCCATAAGACTTTTGAGATTGAGCTGTAGCCTGGGGGCCTAAGCCTGTGGGCACCCTTCTGTCCAGCCCAAGTATCTCTGTACATCTCCCCCCTCCATCTGCCCAGCTCCATGTTCCCTGGGGCTGAACCTCCCACCCTCGTCCTCTCCTCTCCCTTCTACCCACATTTGTCCAAAGGGAAGAGTTCATATTCGGGTCTTGGGTGGCAAAGGGGGGGGTGTAATTCAGGGATGGACCCATGTCACTGCCCCTTAGAACACAAAATTGGCCTAGCACTGCCCTCCTTCCTTCTCTTCTGATGTCCTGGGGGAACAGGGGCTGTGTCTCTCCTCTCCCTGTCCCCCCCTCACAAGTAAGAGTTATTTTCTTCTGTCTGCTCCCCTGGCCTGGGGGTGGAGGGATGGTGTGTGAGGGGAAAGATGCCTGCCCCTGGGGTCCATGCCTGAGCACAAGACAAGGGGCTCCCCCCCCAGCCCAGCCTGCTGCCACTGCCAATGCCCAGGGGACATCCAGGCCTCCCCCTCTTGCCCAGGGCTGGGGGTGAGGGAGAGGGAGAAGTGAAGCGAGTATGGGGCCTGCACAGAGCCTGGGCGGGTTCGGGGAAAGCTGCTCAGTTACCTCACTTCTGTGCCCGCCTCTGAGGCAAGAGGGGAGCAGGGAATGGATGCCCGGCGGGCACAGGGGCTGCGCCCATCACCGCCTGGACTTTTCTATCTTTTATCTCCAGATTTTTTTTTTATCTAAACCTGCAGATTTGTATTATACAATGAGAGCCAATAAAGGAGGAATATAAAGAAGCCTGGGGGAGGGGGGGGGAATCCTGTCTGTGTATGTCCAGGCCTGGGGGGAGGGGCAGGAAGGTTGAGATGTCAAAAGGCAGGGAACCAGGTTCCTGGAACCCCAGGACCATGCCTCCATGGAGCAGGTTGGGAGGGTCTACTTAACAGTGCATGGCGTGGTGGAAGAAGGCCTGAGTGCAGACCCAGAAGTCCCCGGTGGAGCTGCCGGGAGAGGTAGAAAGGAGGAGGTTAGGATATTATCTGAGCAATCAGACAACCAGCATTTTTTAAGCACCTCTAGACACTGTGTCAGATGCTGGGGGTATCAAACAGTCCCTGCCCTCAAAGAGCTTACATTCTATCAGAGGAGGCCATTGTGCACCAATCAATAAATATACACAGGAGGCAATTGAGGAGGGGAAGAAAGGGGCTGAGAATCAGAGAAGGCTTCATGTTGGCCCTGGAGCCAAATCCTTAGGTGTGGATGTCACCTCACCGCAACCTCAGCATGACCCTGGGAGGTAGGTGTCATTATTATCCCCATTTAACAGATGAGGAAACTGAGGCAGAAGAAGCTAGTAAGGGTCTGAGGCTGGATTTGAACTTGGGCCTTGCTGCCTGGAAAGCCAAGGTGCTGTCTCCTGTGCTACCTAGGAAAGAGCCCTGAAGAGACCTTCCAAAGAGGGGTCAAATCCCTGCCCTGCTCCTCTGAGGGGCCTGGGAAGAAATCCTCTGCGGATTTATGGAGTGAGCCTCCCCTGTGTGACCCAAGGGCCTCACTGAGCCTCAGTTTGCTTATCTAAAAAACCCCAGCTAGATGAGAGAAGGTCTCTACCATCTCTCTCAGTTCTAAATCACTTTGGACTGTTAGGCTTTTCCACGGGACTATGAATATTTGACATTAACCCCATTTGGCCCTGGAGAGCTAGAACGCCCTCATGAGGTCGGGTCAGTGGTATGGAAGAGGGGGTATAGTGTTTAGAGGACCAGCCTCGGAGACAAAGGACCCGAGTTCAGATCTATCCACCAAGGCTTACTTCAGCTAAATCAACTACCCTCCCTGCCTCAGTTTCCTCATTTGCAAAATGGACAAACTGGGCTCTGAGGGCCTTGTGACTCCTGGTCCGTCACCTCGTAAGTGACAGATTGTGGTTTGAGGAGGACTTTACATAGGACTTTATCATTTGGGCCTCACAACAACCTGGGAGGTAGGTGCTCTCACAGTCCAAGAAACTGAGGCTGATGTTAATTGGCATTCTCAGGGTCAAACAGCTAGTGCTGGAGGCTGGATGGAAAGCCTAGGGCCTCCTAAGTCCAAGGCTGGTTCTCTAGCTGGAGGCAGGAGCACTCCCCTCTGAGGCTTAGCACCCACTGTCCCTGGGCCACTCAGCCTCACTTTTCTCATCTAAAAAATGAGTATGACAATGCCTGCCCTCCAGACCTCAGTTTTTGTGAGGATTAAATAAGAGCATGGAAAGGGCCTTGCAAACTCTAACATGGAGTTTACATGCCAATTGCCATCACAGGGGGCACTCTGCCTATACTGTTTCTAAAACCACATTCTGTCTTTATGGGAAACACCGTATAGGGGGAGGAGAGAGGAACTATCCCTTTTTTTTCTTTTCCTGTCCAGTGTGGGACAGCAGGCAGAAGCCTGCATTTGGAGTCCAGAGCAAACCCCAGCCCTGCCTCTTGCTCCTTGGGTGAGTCACTGAACCTCACAGTGCCTCAGTTTCCCCATCTGTAAAATGTAGGGGTTGGGCTAGATCTGAGATGCCTCAAGGCTCTAGCTGGAGGAGGCTAAGGCCATGCTGGCCTGCAGAGCCCTCCCTGGGGCTTGACTGGGGTAGACGCTTGTTTACCCACGGCCATTTCCAAAATATTTTGGCATTCCCTAAAACGCCGGCACGCATTGTGTGGGCGCCCCCCTCCAGTGCCGTGGCTCTGCCCCAGAGGGCGTGGCCATTTCTCCTCCAGATGCTTCAAGACCCATTTTATGCAAGTACCAAAGAAATCTGCGCTCTTGAAGGAAAGACCCCAATGCCCCTGAATTACAACCCCCCCTTTCTAGAGCTCCTTAATGAAAAAATAAATCCACATTTCTCTAGAGCTTGCAGGCTTGCAGACCTATTTCTTCATAAGGACCCCGAGAGAAGTATTCTCTCCATTTTACAGTGGGAGGTACAGGGTCACCAAGCTGGGAAGTGCCTCAGAGCCCAGCACCCTCGCTGCTACCCCACATGGTGCTTTCCCCACAGCAGTCCTGGAGGTGGAGCACGCAGCCTGATCCCCGAGGAATAAGAGAGGGAGGGTTTGCTTACTGTCAGTCACACACTCAGTCCAGTCAGCATTAGCTTTTCTTTCTTGGACAGTGCTGCCCAAGATTAGGGCTGGGATGAGGGCCCAAAGCCCTTTCCAGCCCTCCACCATGACTGATATCCACAGTGCCTGACACATAGTAGGTATTAATAAATGTTTGTTGACTGACCAACCACTCCTGAGATAATGAAACCTTACTGTTAATTCAATAAGCATTCATTAAGCTCCAAATGCTTCCTATGTGCCAGGTGGGTAGTAGATGCTAGAGATACAAAAAAGGAAAAAAGAAAGTCCCTGCCCTCATGGAGCCAATAGTCTACTTACAGGCAGCTAGGTGAAGTGGCACAGAGAACAAATCAATCGCTAGGCTTAAAGTCAGAAAGACCCGAGTTCAATGCTGGCTACAGATACACACCTGGCTGTGTGACGTTGGGCAAATCACTTAACCTCTCTCAGACTCAGCTGAAAATGAGAAATGTGATGGTCCCTGCCTCCCAGGCTTGTTGTTAGGATCAAATGAGATTATATAAGCGTCTGGCACGTAGCAGGCACCGTACAAATGCTAGCTCCAATGGAAAATAACGTGTTTACAGATAAGTAAATGCAAAATGATTTCAAGAGGGAGCAGGTGTTCACAAAATGGGAGAGTCAGGAAAGGTCCACACAGATGAGGAAAATGAAGTTTACAGAAGCCTCCCAAAGCACAGTGAATCTGAAGAAGAGCCATTTAGAGGATGAAAGGCTCCTCTTCAAACCCCTTACTCACCAAGGGAGAAAGAACCCAGAGACAGAAGAACTTGCCTAAAGTCTTAAACCATTTGGAGGTAGATTATCTAGATATTAGACTAATACTAGACTAATAATATCTAATACTAGATATTAGACTAGTCAAACTAGATGGGAACAGGGATTAGGGGGAGAGAGCCAATGCCCCAGAAGTCCAGGGACCAACCCTGCCTGTGCCCACCTCAAGCCTATACCCAGATTCCTGTCTTTCCTTTCTTTCCTTTTCCTAAGTGGAAATGAATTTGATCGGTCCATTTGCTTTCCAAAATCTCACTTCCAAAGGAGTGTGACATTTTTCTCCTTATAGTCAAGTCCTTTCCCTAAGACCTTAGTGTGACATTCCTTCCCCATCCCCCAACTCCCAATCTCTTTGCTGTTCAGTTGTTTTTCAGTCAAGTCAGACTCTTTGTTGACCCCATTTGGGGTTTTCTTGGCAGAGATACCAGAGTGGTTTGCCATTTCCTTCCCAGCTCAAGTGAGGTCAGATTTGAACTTAGAAAGATGAGTCTTCCTGACTCCAGACCCAGAACTCCATCCGCTGCACCACTTATCCAATCCCTTTAGCCTCATAATTTTCTTTTCTTTCTTTTTTTAAAAGGCAGTTGGGGTTAAGTGACTTGCCCAGGGTTACACATCTAGTAAGTGTCAAGTGTTTGGTCTGAGGCCAGATTTGAACTCAGGTCCTCCTGACTTCAGGGCCAGTGCTCCATTCACTTCCATCTAGCTGCCCCAGCTTCATCATTTTCTAATGAGGCCAGCTAGGTAGCACAAAGGATTAAGGGCTCGACCTTGGTGTCAAGACCTGAGTTCAAATCCAGCCTCAGACACTTAGTAGCTGTTTGACCCTGAGCAAGTAACTTAATTTCATATGCCTCAGTTTCCTTATCTGTCAAATGGGGATAATAACACCTCCCTGAGTTATTGTGAGGACAAAATGAAATATTTGTAAAAGTATTTTGCAGACCTTCAGTGCTATTATTATTAATTAACATTATTAATGTCTTTTGGAAACAGGCGGCTACAATCTCCGCCAGTGGCTGTACCATTTCTTAATGTCTCCTACAAATGCGGTATGACACCCGCCCCCTGCTCCTGATGGCTTTGTCCTTTCCTAAGGCCCCACTGGAGCTCTGCATGACCCCCTCCCCTTTCTAATGTTCCCTAAGAGCTTAGTGTGACTGCCTCACACTGATGACCTGGTCCTTTGTTAAGATCCTCACGGAATGCGGTGGGACATTCCTCCCCTTCGGAACTGGGCCAGGTGCGAAGCTGCTTGGCAGGTGGGGGGGTTTAGCACAGAGCCTGGCGCATAGGAGGTGCTTGGTAAACGTTTACAGAATAACTTGGGAAAAGAGAAACAGTGGCTTGGGCTCCGAGCTACCAGAGCCCCGCTCAGCCTCGCCCTACGCTGCCCTGCCTAGCTCCCCTCTTCCCCCTCTCCCTTCTCTCTCTCTCTCTCTCTCTCTCTCTCTCTCTCTCTCTCTCTCTCTCTCTCTCTCTCTCTCTCTCTCTCTCTCTCTCTCTCTCTCTCTCTTTCTCTCTCTCTCTCTCTTCTCTCTCTCTCTCTCTCTCTTCTTCTCTCCTCTCTCTCTCTCTCTCTCTCTCTCTCTCTCTCTCTCTCTCTCTCTCTCTCTCTCTCTCTTTTTTTTGATCTGGGTTGAGCAGCAAGCCCTTTGAGGGGGCGGGGAGGGAACTGCGCTCGAAGAGCTCTCCGGGAAGGAGCTAATTCTTCCCAATGAAGCGGCTCTCCTCCCCGCCCCCACCTTCCTGGGCGCCTGGGGCTAGTGTGGGCAGGCGAGGGCTCGGTTTGCCCCGAGAACCTCACCCCGCTGCCCACCTCCGCCCTCTCCTCCAGCCTCCCCGTGTAGATTTCATCTGGAAAGGAGGGGCCCTTCCTGCTGGGTAGTCTGAGGGTCGGGGCCCGTCTCCCTTCGCTCCCTGGACGGACACAGCAAGGAAGGAGGCTCCGAGAAGAAAGGGGACATGGCGCAGAATCCCACGGCGAGGCCGGCTCGAATAGAGCTATGGGAAGAACCCAGGCTTCTAGGGGACAATCTCTGAGGCCCGGAGACCCCTTTCGCTTTCCCAGCTCCACAGCCACAGTGATGCTCAGTCCTGTGAAGGAGCAGGAGATAATTAACCTGGAAAAGAGGAGACTTGGCTATTTCCTGGCTGCAAGCAACTGAAAGTCCATCGGGGAAAGGGGCACGGGAGATTGACGGGGGTACGGGGATAGGCAGAGACAAGCACGAGGGAGCCGGTCCTAACTCCTCAGGATGTATCAGGGCTGTGTGGTGCACTAGATGAGTCAGGGATCTTGGATTCAAATCCCTTCTCTACTGTGTCTTTGGATTTTCCTCCTCAATAAAATGAAAGGTGACTTCTAGAATCCCTTCTGGTTCTCCCATCTAGGAGCCTCTGGAGGTCGCCAGTAAGTGGGAAACTAGGGAGGTAGGTTTTAATACCTAAAGACAGCTATTTAAATCCAGCCTCAGCGGCTTCCTATCTGTGTGATCCTGTGCTAGTCATTTAACCTCATCTGCCTCTTTTCCTCACCGGTAAAATGGAGATTCAAATAGCACCTAGCTCCTAGGGTTGTTGTGAGAGGATGGAATGAGATCATGTTTATAGAGCACTTGACACAGAGTAGTAGCTTAATAAATGCTTGTCCCCTTTCCCCTTAACTCAATGTTTTGTCTAAACCTATGATTTAATCAGTAAAGGAAACTCCCTCTGCTAGTGCAGATGTGAACCCACTGTACAGCTCAGAGACTTAGAGAGCTGCAAGTGACTTGTCCAAGGTCACAGAGTCATTTATACCAAGGGAAGGACTTGAGTATGACTTCACAGCTATGAGGTTGGCCCTATCTACCATTCCATGATACCTTCTTAGCCTCATGTAAAAGAGAATGAAGAAGCAAAGCTAGCTAACCCTGAGACAAACTGCCCTCTCAGTTAGTGAGCTCCCCGATCATGGAGGCATCCAAGCAATCTGGGCAGGCCCCTATCAGAGAGGCTTCAGGATATAAAGGAACTTTCTGTAGTGGGAATGAGCCTAGACTCTAGAGCTGAGAGATTCATCCAGCAGGCCCCGATCAGGCATGAGGAGAAAGATGGAAAGGAAGCCCTTGGGATTTCTCACCTTTTTTGATTTGTACCCCTAGTCAATGTGAGATTAAATTCAGCAGAATAAAGTTATTTACCAAATATTACTCATATCCCCATGAGGATTCCCATTGATTCCCTATTATGAACAAAAGTTCTATACAGTCAAGTCGACAAGCATTTATTAATTGATCGATAATGTGCTAGGCACTGTGCTTATGAATACAAAAAAAAAGTGGGTACCCTCAAGGTGCTAATAGAGGAAGAACATAGTTGAAAGGGTAGGAGAGAAAAGGTACTTAGAGGTGGGTAGGGAGGTGGTAGAGAAAGAAGTGTGGTGAGAAATGGACCAAACATGGTTGACCCTGGTACTTCCTTAAAATAGAGGTTACAATAGGAACTGACCAATCAGAGGTAGGGACTACAGGAAAGGAGGTATCTTCCAGGGTTAGGAGGGCACAGGAATAGAGGCGTCTTTCAGGGTAACACACAGCCATCCATCATGGGGTTCTAGGAAAGAGACAGAAACACTCATCAGACACTTTCTCTTGCCCCTGGGGTTTTGCCAAGAGTAAAGAGTCAATACTCACTAAATAGCCTGCCTATTGCAACCTCCTCAGGAGAGGTGTTTAGGGAACAGGGGACTCCAACCAGTGTGTGACCAAACCCCACACCCCCATTGGGTCCGATATATTAAATACTTAATACATGCAGGACTCTTTGCGCAGTGCCAGTAATGTAAAGATGTAAACCACAGTCCCTGTCCTCAAGAAGCTTACATTCTACTTGAGGGTACAGTATGACATGTACCCAAACAAGCATGATTCTATCATGAGAGAATTTCGGGCTTAACTTTCTTATTGCCATTTTCTTAAGATGAGGAGGTTACATAATTAGCTAGAGCCTGCAACATCAAGCTGAGACATCAACCATAGCCCCAGAGCTAACTGGTTAGTTCTTGCTCTGCCTGTCTACAAATTCAAGCATGAGATATCAGCTATAGCTATAGGGGACAAGCATTTATTAAGCTACTACTCTGTGTCAAGTGCTCTATAAACATGATCTCATTCCATCCTCTCACAACAACCCTAGGAGCTAGGTGCTATTTGAATCTCCATTTTACCGGTGAGGAAAAGAGGCAGATGAGGTTAAATGACTAGCACAGGATCACACAGATAGGAAGCCGCTGAGGCTGGATTTAAATAGCTGTCTTTAGGTATTAAAACCTACCTCCCTAGTTTCCCACTTACTGGCGACCTCCAGAGGCTCCTAGATGGGAGAACCAGAAGGGATTCTAGAAGTCACCTTTCATTTTATTGAGGAGGAAAATCCAAAGACACAGTAGAGAAGGGATTTGAATCCAAGATCCCTGACTCATCTAGTGCACCACACAGCCCTGATACATCCTGAGGAGTTAGGACCGGCTCCCTCGTGCTTGTCTCTGCCTATCCCCATACCCCTGTCAATCTCCCGTGCCCCTTTCCCTGACGGACTTTCAGTTGCTTTAGATATCAGCTATAGCTCCAGTGTTAACTAGAGATCTTTCTCTTCTGTCATCTGTTCCTTGGTCTAGAAATCATTATCTTCCTTTGAAGATCTTTGAAATTCCCTTGCATCCATCTTGCTTATGGAACCAAAACCTATATAAGGTTGTTGAAACTGGTATCTGGGGTTCACTGAGTCTTTTGTTCAATGACCTATGCTCTTAGCACAATAGACTGGTTTTTTCCCTATCTCGGCATCACTGGTTGTATAAGTGGAAGTAGTGTCTAATCAATGGCTCCTCAATGTTTGTCTCAGTACCAAGTGGAATTGTATTAGGCAATGAGCTCTATAGTGCTCCAGGAAAATTTGGAGAAGGGGAATCAAGGGAGACTTTGGAGGAGGAGGCACCTGGTCTGGGCCCAGAAGGAAGAGAAGGATGTGGGAGGACAGGGTAGAGGCATGAAGAAGGAGAGACATCCTGGGTGAATATGCAAAGGCAAAAGATGACAATCCACTTGGTGTGGTAGAAAGTGTGAATCAGGAGTCTGGAGCCCTGAATTCAAATCCTATCTCTCTAATTTACTTCTTGTGTAACCTTGGGCAAGGCATTTAATCCCTCAGTGCCTCAATTTCCTAACCTTGTATTAATTAGCTTATGTACACAGGTCTCCTCAGAAGATCCCTTGAGAGCATAATAAACGTTTACTAATTGATTGATCGATCAATTGACTCTAAAAGTCTTTTCTAAGTCAAAATATCTGATTCTAAACCTGTGCTCCTAGGAATGGATCCTAGTCTAGGGTGGCTAGGACCAAGTGCTGGAAGGGGAAGGATGGGAAATAAGGTTGGAAAAGGTAGGTGGGGATCATGTTGTAGGGACCCTTGAATGTTAGTCCTAGGAAGTTTGTATTTTGTCCTGAAAACGACAGGGAGCCACTGAAGGAATCTGACCAGGGGAGTGACATGGTCACACAGATGCTTCAGAAAAGTTATGGTCACCATGTTGGAGGATAAATTGGAAAGATGAGGAGTAATAAGACCAGTTAGGAGGCTCTTAAAATAGTCTGGATGGGAGATCAGACCCAAACAAGACTGGTGGTCATGTGAGGGAAGAGCGCATGGAAAGAATATCATGGAGGCAGAGTCGGCAGGACTTGGCGACCAGCTGGATTTAGGGGGTAAGGGAGAAAGTCACAACAAAGATGACAGAGGCCATGAGCCTGAGGGCTGGAAAGGATGATAGGGACATCAGTGGAAATGCAAATTTGAGGGAGAGAAGTGTTTGTAGGGAGATCATAGGATCCTAGAGCTAAAGCTGGAAAGGACCTCAGGGCCTGCCTGGTCCAACACCCACATTTTACAGGGGAGGAAACTGAGCCTGAGAGAGGTCAAATGACTTGTCCAAAGTCATACTGGCAGTAGGCATCAAAAGCAAATTTTGAACCAGGTCTTCGGTCTCCAGAGCCAGTTTTAGACCTGTTGATTTTGAGACACTGGTGGCACAGCCCAGCAGAGATGTCTGGCTGGCTATGGAGATCTGCAGTTCAATGGGACACTGGGAACAGGTACGGAGCTTTGAGAGTTATCTGGATAGGAATCATAATTGAACCTATGGGAACAACTGATATCACCAAGTGGGGGGGAGGGAGAGGAGGGAGAGGAGAAAGATAGACAGAGGGAAAGACAGAGACAGAGAGAAACAGAGAGACAGAGACAGAAAGAGAGAGACAAAGACAGACAGAAAGACAGAGACAGAAAGAGAGACAGAGACAGACAGAAAGAGAGAGAGAGAAAGAGACAGAGAGAGACAGAGAGAGAAAGACATAGAGAAACAGACACAGAGAGACACAGAGAGGGAGACATTGAGACAGAAAGAGACAGAGAGAAAGGGAGGGAAAGACAGAGAGACAAAGAGAGAGATAGAGACAGAGAGAGAAAGACAGAAAGAGAGACAGAGAGGAGGACAGAGAGAGAGACAGAGATAAAGAGAAATAGAGGCAGAGAGAACGATCACCCAGGACAGAGCCTTGGGAGGCCCCACTTGTAGGGTACAGAAGATGGGCTTCACTTCCCCCATTGCTGCACCTCCTGCAGAGAAGCAGATAGAAAGCTGGTGTTAAACTCAGAGGCAGGAATAGCTGGGCCCACCTCCTGTCTCTCACCCACACTGCCCATATGACCTTCGTTCAGACCCTAAGTGCTCCCAGAAAACCCTCTGAGATTGGAAGAGCAGTTGCCAGTCTCCATTGGTAGAGGGAGGTGCCGGTGGAGGGAACCTCCATGTTTATAAAATCATAGGTCCCAACCTCCCAAATCTTAAACTGTTAAGACCTTGTGCTCTCCAAAAGGTCAGAAAAGCCTCCAGAGGCCCAGCTAGTGGAGTCCATAGTAGACTCTGCCAAGAGCAACAGCAGAGGCTGGGGAAAAGCCAGCACTTGACCCAGCCCAATAACTGACTGATGGCAGCTGAGACATCAAATCCTGCAAAGGAGGGAATGATTCATCCGGATGATGTATCCCACCCAGGAATAAACTGGGTGAGGGCAATGTTTGTGGGAGCCACTTTCATCTTGAGCCCACTTTCCCCAGGGACCCAAAGTGGTAGAAGAGACAAGGCTCTCAGTTCCAGAGCTTATTTTGTTTTGGATCTTACTATACTTTTTCATTAAACAATCCTTTATCGAAGCTAATTTATGTTAATTGGCAAATTGATACTGAGAAAGAATCAACTGGTCAAATGGATATTTGGGATGCAACACATATCTGGACTGAGACAAATGAAAAACCCCGAGAGACAGAGTTTCTGGGTAATCAATTTATTAATTAGGCTAGCTAATAATCAATAAATCAATGGTCAGTGGTTTTGATGAGCTTTAGGGGTGCTGAGACCCCAAAATCACAACATGTGGATCCTGCCCGAAAGAATTCGACCCAAGCCTTCTTTCAGCCAAAGACGAGGTTGATTAGAACATCCATTATATTGGGCAGCCTCAAGCCTGTGTACCTATTCCCAATGTCCCATTGCAAATACATAGCCAGCTGCCAGCTAGACATCTCTGCTGGGCTGTGCAGCCAGGGTCTCAAATTCCACAGGTCTACCTTCTTCCTCACCCTCCTTCACTCCAGTGCCTTCCCTCTGTTAATCATCTCCTATCTCTCCTGTGTATAGCTTGTTTTGTATATATTTGTTTGCATGCTGTCTCCATTAGACTGTAAGCTCTTTATGCTGAGTACAGTGCCTGGCACGTAGTACATACTTAGTAAATGTTAACTAGGTAACTGACTCTGTGAAATAGATCCCTGACCTCAAGGAACTTACATTCCATCAGAGGAAACAATGTGAACAAGTAATGAGGGGGACACACTGGTTTGAGAAAGACAGTGTTAGATAATCCCCAACTGCTCAGGATTGAAGTCCCCCCCTCCAAATCTAGAGGGAGGGGAAATGGAATCAGTTGAGTTCTGGAGACCAGATTTGCTAACAGCATGAGGGATGCAATGGTGAGCTCAGAGTCAATGTGCTACAATAAAAACCTAAGACACTCACCAAAACAGAATGACGAGAATCCTGAATGAGCGGAATATAACTCCTGAGAAATTCACCTGACTGGTTGATAACTCAAGACATCAAAGTCTCAAACACTTTATGGGACTGCCAAATACACATTTCATCTTCACCCTATTAGCTCTGCACTGTCTTCCTTGAAGTCTACGTCTTTTGGTAAGACAGGCCATGGCGATCATGGACCTCCCTTTGGTGGTCATCTGCTCCTCCAACAAGCCCTGTGGTAGATGCAGGGGGCATTTCCCATAGTATACCCAGCACCAGCTGAGGAGGCCAGGGGCTCTTAATGCTCAAACTCACAAGGTCGAAATACGCCCATCTTGGGATCTCCATTCAAGTCACCTATTCTCAAGAAAAGAAATAAAGCAGAAGTAGCTAGAGCCTCAGATTCTACTCTTAATCTTGCCTAGGCCAATGGCTGCACCAGCTATCATATTTGAGTACTTAGGCATTCTGCTGGCATAAGGAAAGGGCACCACACAAAACCCAGGGATTCTAGCCACGTGTTCCAGAGGCAAGAAGGAAAAGATCTCCAGAGTTCAGATTACTGCTTTTAAACTGTCAGCAATGAGTCATGTAACCTTTAGGAAGAGACACTGAGGTCCAGCAGATTGAAGGGAAAGGGATTGTTTTCCCTCATTACATGAATGCATTGTTTCTTCCAATAGTGTGTGAGCTCCCTGAGGCCAGGATCTGTTCACTTTTGTCTATGTATCCCCAGCTCCTACCATTGCGTCTGACACAGTACAGAGAAGGTTCTGCATTAATTGTTATATCCTCTCCATAGGCTATGAACTCCATGAGGTCAGGGACTGTTTTGCTTTTTGCCTTTGTATCTTCAGGGTTGTGCATTAAGTAGGTGCTTAATGAATGCTTGCTAGGAGTAAAATTAAACAGAGCCAGGAAAACAACATAACAATGACTACAACAGTATGATCGGAAAACATGACCAGTATACGGAACTCTGTGTAATTAGAATGACCAAGCCTGGCCCCCAAGGAAAGGATGAGAAAATAGACCTCCCGGAAAGAGTAAATAATGTGGAAATTGGTTGATGTGAGAGGCGGGTTTGCCAAACTTTTTTCCCTAGTTTCTTTTTATTCTTTGTTATAGAGGGTGACTCTCTGGGTGAGGAGGAGGGGAAGAATATATCAGAAAATGAAGCTGATATAAAAAGAAAATACATGATAATCTTAATATCTCTCTGCCTCAGTTTCAACTTCTGTAAAGTGAAGATAATAATAACACCTGTCTCCCATGGTTGTTGTAAGGATAAAATGAGATAATATTTGTAAAGTACTTTGCAAACCTTAAAGCATTATAAAAATGCTAGCTGTTATTATCATTAATAATAAATATTTTCAAATAGTGCCTGTTGAATTTATTTGAATTAACGCCACAATGGAGTCTGGAGAAAGCCGACAGACTGGAGGAGAAGCAGGAGACAATAATATCAGAGAAATGCAAGGCAGGAGAGAGTTTCTAGGAGCAGAGAGTGACTGATAGCTCCCGGGGCTACAGAGAGGTCCAGGAGAGTGAGACCTGAGATGAGGTGGGCAGCCTCGTAACAGAGAGGTCATTTGGTTACCTCAGAGAGAGATGCCTCAGTAAAGTTAGTGACAGAAGCCAAACTACAAAAAAAGAGGTTGAAGGAGTGAGTGGCTCATGTGGAAGTAGAGGCATCCAAGTGCATTTTAATATTTGCATCTAGGAGCATAGCAGAAATGGGAAGCCAGAGTTAGAGAGATAGCTTGAGGGGACAGGAGGGCTATGGGAGAGAGTTTTTGTTTTGTGTTTTTAGAATTGGGGAGATCTGAGCCTGTCTATTAGCAGCAAGGAAGGAATCAGTAGATAAAGAGAAGTTGAAGATGAGAGAGCAGGGATGATTGATAGAACAAGGTCACAAAGGAGACAGGAGGGTAGAAGAGCAGGGGCCTTCTTGCTTACAGTCCCTCCCCTCTCTAATCCATCCTTCACAGACTGCCAAATCATTATTCTCAAGACACAGATTTTACCTCCTCCCTCTCAGCAGAGGCCCTCACCTTATACTGCCTGAAAAAAAAAGAGGCTGTTCTCCATTCAGCTCCCTCTTCTCCCCTGCTCTGTATCTCAAAACCTTGACATCACCTTCACTCCAGTATTGGATGAAGATGAAAATTTTGCCTTTCTCTTGGTGAAAGCCAATCAGCCGTTTTACTTGTACCTTTGATCCTATCCACTCCCATCATAGGGTCTTGACAGACAACATGGTATAGTGGATAAAGTGCTGAAGTCAGGAAAACCTGGTTTGAATCTTGCCTGAGATACTTTTTAGCTATGTGATCCTCTGCAAGTCACATAACCTCAGTTTCCTCATCTGCAAAATGAAAGGGTTGGACTCCATAATCAATAAGATCCATTTTAGTTCTAAATCTATGATCCTATGGTCCTCCTTTTTCTCTGATCTTCGATCTCTTCCTGTCTACCGGTCCTTTCCTGGATGCCAACAAATGCATCCACCCAATCTCCCTGATCCTTAAAAGCTTTCACTTACAATGATATTCCCTTAGTCTATTGTCCTAAATCTCTCTTCCCTTTCACTTCCAAATTCCCATCCCATTGGCTCTATTTCCTTTCTTCTCTCACTCCATTGCCCTTTGGAATCAGATTTCCAACCTCTTCCCTCAACTCAAACTGCTCTCTCCAAAGTTACCCATAATCTCAGAACTCCCAAACCCAGTAGCCTTTTCTCAGTCCTCATTCTTCTTGAGCTCTCTGCTGCCTTCATTGACAGTAAATCACCCACTTCTCCGGGTTTTTGTGACACCACTCTTTCTTGGTTCTCCTACCTGTTTAATTGGGGGTCATCTCCAGTCATCCTGATCTATATCTTGCCACTGGACTCAGATGGCTCCAGAGGAAAGAGTGAGGCTGGTGACTTTGCACAGCCCCCCTCACTTAAATCCAATTCACCTGCCAAGTCATGGCATCACCTTCCTGATGTCACGGTCCTCTTTGAGAATGAAGGACAAATAAAAACAACACCTGTCCAATTGCTCCTTCTTAGTCTCCTTTGCTGGGTCATCTCTCATGTCCTATCCCCTAAGCTTCTCTCTAGACCTCTTCACTTCCATCTCCATTAGTGATCCCCAAAGCTCCCATGGCTATCAAGAATCACAGAATCTGAGGCTTGCTAGAGGCCTCAGCAACCATCTAGTGCAATCCATACCTAAAAGGAATCCCTACTATAATGTATTTGACGCCTGTTTATACAGCTTCTACTGGAAGAATTCCAAGGAGAGGAAACCTACCACTTCTTAGGTCATCTCAATTCACATCTAGATAGCTGTTGTAGTTAGGAATTCTTTCAATGATCTATCTATGCAGATGATTCTAGCCCTACTTTTTCTTCCCAGCTCTGGTCCTGCATCATCAGCTGCCTATTGGACATTCTGAACTGGATTTTCCATAGATGAACCAAACTCCACGCGGTCTGTAGCCTGGGATGACTGAGACCCAGGATTATGGAGATGTTAGAAGACCTTCCCATGACAGTAGAGAATCTTTGGGCTAGATCAGAAGTGGCCTACAAAACTCCCCAGTGTGGCCCAAGCCAGATCAAAATACATAAATATAAATACATAAATATTTATCATACATTATATATAATATGAATATATTATATATACTACTTTATATGTTATAATATAATGAACTATATTATATTATAATATATAACAAAAATACAATAAAACGTAGATAATGTTAATTTGTGGTTTCCTGAGTCAGTATGTGGCCAGCAGGGATCAATTTCTACTCGAGTTTGACACCACTATGTTAGACTATTCTTGGACAGTCAGTAGAGTTCTGTTTGTTTGGGGGTTTCTGTGACTTTTGATGATAGGACTTCTATCTGAGTTTTTGGAAGTGGACAGGTTACAGTCAGATGTAATCAGATGGATGTGCAGACTGGAAATTCAAAGGAGAGAAGGGGAGGTGGGCCAAACCAAAGTAGATGGGCTATTGTGGCAGTTGGTGAGAGTGAAATCTAGTCAACAGCTCCTTTCTTCCCTTGCTTTTCTCAAATGCTGGCAAGATTTCTTCCCAGAGTTGAAACCTCCATTCCTTTCTTCAGCAACCTCTTCCTACATCATACACCAACTGGGAGGAGAATAGAGAAGGGGGAAAGAGGTGCCTCCAGCTCCAAGTCCCATCATGCCTCCTACTATTTTGCTTAAATGTTCATCTTCGTGTCTATGTCACTTGATCCTAATAATAAATCACACGGCATTAACAGTGATTTTTTCCAAGCCTATAAATTCAGGATTCAAGATTGAGAGAGGGGAAGCCAGCCAATGGGAGAAAGGATTTAGCCAATTTTATGCTTGAGTAGGGATGAGTCTGTTAGAAGAGAGTTTCTGCAACTTTAGTGATTTACTGATAATATTCCCTCTCGACTGCCTTTGAACCTGGAGACAGAGAGAATAAAAAAAAGGAGATAAGCCAGTATCAGAGAGGGATGAGAATGTCCCTGACTGTATCTGAAAAGCATTGCTCATGTCTTCCACCATACGTTGCCTGGTGTTCAAAACAGACTCCGGTTGCCCTGCCTAAACTTGCCCTTCTTCCAAATTGCGCCTTGCTCCTTCCTTTTAGCCGTGTTCTTGATCTCAGCTCCTTACTTCCCCTCACCCCTCCGATCCAGGAAACTGCCAAATCTTGTCATATTTACCTTCACATCATCTCTAGGATAAACTATAAATGCCTTTATTTAGCATACAAAGCCCTTGGCCATTTGGCTCCCTCCTTGCAGGATTATCACACGTTACTCTCTGTCACACTGGTCTATTTGCTGTTCCTCACACAAGATGCTGAATTCCCTGTCCCCCAGTGCCTCTGGCAGCCTTTCTACCATTCCTGAAACATGCCCCTTCCTCAATGCTGACTCTTGGAATCCTTAGCACCCTTCAGACCTTAGCTGCCATGACATCTCCTCCATGAGAACTTCTTTGAGCCTCCCTAGCACCGCCCCCAACACACACACACACACACACACACACACACACACACACTCCTCATCCTCTTCTTTCCTATCGCCTTGCCTCTCAGGAGATTGTAGCAGTTGTATGTTATTAGCAATGGCGTTGAGTCTTTGGAATGAATGAATGAATGAATGAATGAATGAATGAATGAAGCATTTACTAGGTGCTTAGAAAAGTAAGGCAGACAAGGACATTCTAATGGGGGAGATGGCACACTAGGAAGCTTTCAGCTACAAGTCAGGACCCTTAGGAAAGAGTCTTGGAAAGGTCCCTAGGGCAAAGGTCCTTTAGGAGACAAAGCAAATGGTCATACCTCTTCTTGAGTGTCATCTCCACTGATAAAATCATGTCAGTTTGTGAAGCTGATCCATTTGGCAGGGCCAAGGACTTTGGTGACAAGACCTTGCTTTTCTGGGTCTTCAGTAACTGGCTGCAGCCCCTGCAGGAGCAGTGGCCAGGTTGCGTCTTCACAAGATTTGCTTCCCAGGTTGACAGCTGAGGGCCCTGAGCTGCAGGCAAGCCTGGTGTATTGGGGGATTGCTGTTTATTCTTTGTTCTTGAAGAGGACCATGACACTAGGAAGGTGATGCCATGACATGCAAGTGAATTGGATTTCAGTGAGGCAGGGGTGTGCAGCGTCACCAGCCTCACTCTCTCCTCTAGAGCCGTCTGGGTCCAGCTGCCAGATGTCGATCAGGATGACCGGAGATGGCCCAGGATGCAGTGGGAGACCTTGGCCTTTTCAAGCTAAGGTCTTTAACAAGTTTCAGTTTGACTGAGGCAGCTCCCATTTCCTGTATTCCCAAGGCTCCTGGGCTCAGAGTCCTGGACTATCTCCATGAGTGCCTGAAGGGAGGTGGTGGTCAAGATGGTGGCTGTCATTTGTTGGACACATGCTGACTCCTGTCTCTCCCTCTGGGTGTCTTGCTGCTTCAGCTAGGATGGTTTTCCTGCCTTGTGAGCAGGAGTTTATTGTCAGATTAATGGAGAGTTTAAGGGGCAGGTAGGTGTCGCAGTGGATAGAGCTCCAGCCTTGGAGTCAGGAGGACCTGAGTTCAAATCCAGCCTCAGACACTTAACACCTACTAGCTGTGTGACCCTGGGCATGTCACTTAACCCCAATTGCCTCACCAAAAAATAAAAAAATGGAGAGTTTACAGGACTCATGGACTGGATACAACCTTGGGGACAACCTGAAAAATCAACATCGCTTTGGCGCCTTAACCTCCTCCCCAGAGGTTAGAGCTCACACCTACAGTCTCCACCCTTCAAGTTCCCAGTTCAAAATTCTTTACCTTCCACTAAACTCACCTTCAGTCTATATTTTTCCTACCAAATGGGAAAGTTTGGAGAAAATAAATTTTTCTTTCTCCAAACTGAAGTTTATTAAAAATGAGAAAATTGCAAGGTTGCATCTAATAAAGAAAGGCCCCTCTGGTTGACAGTCATAGCTCAGGCTACTGGATCCTGTCTGAGTCTTCCACTGAAAGCAGGCACCTCTCCAGTCTCCGGAGAGAGAAACTTTTCGATCTGTGACCTGAAGAATCAATAAATGGATCTGTATTGTCTCCTCCACTGTGTGGCTCACCTTGGGCCAGGCCCTCTGGGAGAATAGAGAGAGGATGTGCAGGATGCGGTCCTATATTACCTCATTCTGTTAAGTGCTTAAGTCAGTGATGCATACTATGCAGGTAGCTAGGTGGCACTATAGTGCACAGAGTGCTGGGTCTGGAGTCAGGAAGACTCATGTTCATGAGTTCAAATCTGGCCTCAGACATTTACTAAATGGGTGAGCCATTTAACTCTGTTTGCCTCAGTTTCCTCATCTGTCAAATGAGCTGGAGAAGGAAATGGCAAACCGCTCCAGTATCTTTGCCAAGAAAACCCCAAGTGGGGTCACAAGGAGTCAGAACCAACTGGATAACACACACCATGATGTTTTGGAAAGGGTAGGGAAACACCAACGTGGGCTTCCTGGAGGAGGTAAAACCTTGCCTGGGCCTTAAAGGACGAATTAGTTCTCTCATAGGAACCATGTAGTAAGCACCTGATCAATGTATTGGCATTCATTCATTCAATTTGTGTGTGTCCTGGGAAGACAGAGTCAAGGGTCTTTTAAGTGTCTACTGTGTGCACTATGCTAAGTCCTGGGGTATCAAACAAAGACGTGAAACAGCCTTTACTCTCCAGGAGCTCAGACAGAAGAAGTCTACACATTTTGGAGCTGCCTCCTGGTGACTAAAGGCCCTCCCAGACAGAGAGAAGCTTTGTGTCCCAGTGATAAAGGACGCTTGGGAAAAGCTTTCTACCTGTGTGACATCAGATAAATCACATCTCTGGGCCTCAGTTTCCCCCTCTATAAAACAAGGAGGCCAGACTCGGTGACCTCCAATGTCCATTCTAGCTCTAAGTCAGTTTTCCTGTGATTCTTCATTTCTGGCTGTCAACTCTCGACTCAGGGACTGAAGAGAGATTCTGACTCTTGAAGGAGGATGAACATTTCCGACAGATTGGCCCTTGGCATAGAGTGAGGAAGATTCTCTAATACAAAGAGAGACATGTTCAGACACTGAACCCAGGACATGTACCTTTCTCCCTAAAAGATCCCTATCTTCAAAGTTATTGACACCATGAGTTCTAAAGTAACTTCCCTGGTGAGTTAATAATAATAGCTAGAATTTAAATAACACCTACCATCACTTTACACATTTTACCCTTTAGGCACTTTACAAATATTATCTCATTTGATCCCCACAACAATCCTAGCATGTAGGTGCTATTAAGATCCCCTTTTTATAGCAGAGGAAACTGAGGCAGCAGAGGTGAAGTGATTTGTTCGTGGTCACACAGCTAGGAAGTATCTGAGGCCAAATTTAAATTCTGGTTTTCTTGACTGTAGGCCCAGAGTTATGGTCGCTGCTACACCAGCTGCCTCCAAGTAAGGTCTAGTGTAATAGGGTAGTTAGATGGGATTTTACATTCAGTAGAAGTACCTGATCTTACATGGGCACTGGGAGTAGAAAGATAGTGGGATGGGCAGACAACTCCTACTTCAGTCCTCAAACACCAGGCACTGTGTTAGGTGCTAAGGATCCAGATACGAAGAATGAAACAATCCCTACTCTCAAGCTTATATTCTAAAGCAGGAGACAACAAATACACATATAAATATAATAATATGTAATAAATACAAGGTAGTTAAATATGCCAAAGAAATGTTTTACAGAGCCAAAAAAAAGTGAAATTCATCTGAAGGAACAAAGGTCTAGAATCTCAAGGTTAATAAAAGGCGAAAAATGGGAAGGAAGCCTAACAATACCAGATCTCAAACTATACTACAGAGCAATAATCATTAAAAAACCATTTGGTACTGATTAAAAAATAGGAACCCAAAGTTTTAAAAACAAATGTTAAAAATTGTTTTCACAAGCAACTGGGAAATAAGATATATAGGCAATGGGGTATAGGAATCTATCCTGCCCTATAGGAAAATAGAAGGGGAAGGGTATAATAGAAGGGGGGAGGCAATAGAAGGGAGGGCAGATTAGGGGAAGAGGTATTCAGAATGCATGCCATCTTGGAGTGAAGGGAGGGATGAGATGGGGAGAAAATTCGGAACTCAAAATCTTGTGGAAGTGAATGTTGAAGACTAAACATAAATTAATAAAACTCAGTGTACATACATATATACATATATACATATATATACATACATACATATATATATATATATAAATAATAAGAAAAAAAAGAATAAATAGAGGCCAATCACTGGAATAGATCAGGTGTAACAACAAGCAAAAACAACCATAGTAACCCAGTGTTTGTTAAACCCAAAGACCCCAGGGGGAAGGACTAGGGAGAGAATTTGCTATTTGACAAAACTCTCTGGGAAAATTGGGCTACAATCTGGCAGAAATTAGATTTTGAGCAACATCTCATACCATATGTGAAGATAAGCTCAATATAGATATAAAAGATGTAAAAAGTCACATCATAAATTAGAGAAGTGAGGAATAAATTATCCTTCAGATATACGGATAAGGAAAGAGCTCATGACTAAACAATCTATAGAGAGGATTACACAAGTTAAAATGGAGGATTTTGATAATATTAAAGTTAATAGTTTTTGTGCAAATAAATCTAATGTAGTTAAAATTAGAAAAGGAAAATGGAGAATAATCTTTATTGGCAGTTTCTCTGATAAAGGTCGCATATCCAAGATATATAAGGAACGGTTTCAAATTTGTAAAACTAAAAGCCATTTTCCAATGGACAAATCATCAAAGGACATGAACAGCTAGTTTTCGAAGGAAGAAACCCCAAGCTATCAAGAGTCTTTTGAATAAATGCACTAAATCACTAAAAATTAGAGAATTGCAAATTAAAGCAACTTTGAGGTTCCACCTCATCCCCATCACACTGGCAAAGACAACAAAAGAGGAAAATGACAAATGTTAGAGGGCTGAGGCAAAACAGGGAAACTAATGCAATGCTGGCAGAGCGGTGAATGGGTCCAGCCATTCTGGAATGCAATTTGGAACAATGTTCGAAAATTCACTAAATTGTGTATACACATTGACCAAGCAAAACTACTACTTGACCTATAACCCTGAAGAGATCAAATAGAGAAAAAGGACCTATATGTGCCAAAATATTTATAGCAGTTCTTTTCATAGTAGTAAAAAATTGGAATCTAAGAGACTGTCCTCCTACTGGGGAATGTTTAAACAAATTATATATAAACATAATGGAATATTACGCCATAAGAAATGATGAAATTTACAGTTTGAGAGAGATCTACGAAGGCCGCTATGAACTGATGCAGAATGAAATGAGAAAATTAGGAGTCAGTGACAATAACAATGACATTCAACGACAATGACATTGTAGAGAAAAATAACTTTTAAAGACTTAAGAACACTGATCAATGTGATAATAAACCAGGAGTCCAGAAGACTGGAGGTAAAATATGCCACTCATTTTCTGACAGAGAAGTGATGAACTTTCCCTCGTTCCCATAGTTTTATTTTATGTATTTATTTTTGGGGAGGCAATCAGGGTTAGTGATTTGCCCATTTCACACAGCTAGCAAGCGTCTGAGGCCATGTTTGAACTTGGGTCCTTCTGATTCCAGGGCCGGTGCACTATCCACTATAGCGCCACCTAGCTGCCCAGAAGTGATGGATTTAAAATGTGTAGAGAAACATAACATTTTTGGCCATGGGCAATGTGGGAATTTGCTTTGCTGGGCCACATATAAATGTCTATGATGAAGACTTTGTTTCTCATTCTTTATTGTTGTTATTCAATGGAGGGAAGGTAGTATATATCATAAATATATTTAAAAATAAATAAATGTATTTAAAAAAATGAAACAGTCAAACACAAGATGGTTAGAAGAGGGCATTAGCAGTTGGGAGAAGTGAGGAAAGGCCTCACATAGAGGTTAGTGTTTAAACTGCATCTTGAAGGAAGACAGAAATTCTTTGAAGCAGAGGGGAGGAAAGAGTACATTCCAGGCATGGAGAACAGCCAGTACATTAGAGGACAGATGAGAGAGATGGAGTGTCTTGTATGAGGAACAGAGAAAACGAGGTTAGTTGAATCACAAATTGCTGTAACAAAACTGGAAAAATAGCTTGGGTCCTGGTTGGGAAGAGCTTTAAAGTTAAACAGACAGGATTATGTTTGATTCTAAAAGCAACAGGGAGCCACCAGTGTTTAACGAATAAGAAAGTGACATAGTAAAAAATACACCTAATCTACATTTAAAATCAAGCTGGCAAGTTGGAGGATGGGCTATAGGGGGGAGGCCACCACAATAATCTAAGTGAGAGGGAATGGCTGCACATAAAGAGGGTTGGATTCAACAGAAGTTCTACATGTAGAAACAGCAAGTCTGGCAACTTACTAGATATGTGGGGTGAAGGAGAGTGAGGTATCCATGATAAGAACAAAGTTATGACCTTGGGAGATTGACAGAATGGCGGTGCCTTCAACAAACATAGGGAGGCTTGGAAGAGAGGTTGGTGTTGAAGGAAATGTCTGCAGCTGCTTTGATTTGACCAACAGGTAATTGGTGGTGAAGAATTAAAACTCAGTGGAGAGACTGGGGCTGGATACATAGATGTGGAAGTAATTGGCATGGTCATTGTACCTAAGCCCATGGGAGCTGATGAGGTCGCCAAGAGAGACAACACAGAGAGAAAAGAGCAGGGGACCTAGGGAGTGTTCACAGTTAGGGGGGGATGACCTGGGCAAATCAACAAAGACAGAAGGAGCAGTCAGAGAGATAGGAGGAGAACCAGGAGAGAATAATACCATGAAAGCCCAGAGAGGAGCAAATATCTGGGAGAAGATGGTTAATAGTCTCTATCGCAGCAGAGAGATCAAGAAAGATGAAAACTGAGAAAAGATCATCATATTTAGCAATTAAGAGATCACTGGTAATTTTGGAGAGCAATGACTGATGATGTTGGAAGCTGGATGAGAGGAGAAGGAAATCTTGTGGACAGGACTATAATAGCACCTCAGGGCGCAAGCTCTGTTTAAGCCACCAGGTGGTGCTCCTGGCCCATACTAGCCTTGAGCTTCTGAAAGGACAGGTCTAGGTTACCTATCAAGATCTCTGAGAGGAAATGGTCCCAGACTCCTAGGGTCTGCCCACTTGGCTCACTCAAGGCTGTTAAATGTAAAAATCATTATTATTATCATTCAGCATTTTACATTGGCTCAGCCTAACTGCTCAGATGATGGTAAGGCCAGGTAAATGTGTCCAGCAAGGCTGAGCCCTCCTGGGCAGGAGAAGGATGTGCCGTGGTGGGATTTTGGAGGTCTTCTAGACCAACCCCCTCAATTACTCATCTCCTTCCCTACTTCAGGTTGCTCAGTGTTGATTAGAATATATTTATGGGATGGAATAAGAAATAAGAAGATACATTAAAATTTCGTGATGTCACTTCTCTGGTGAGGCTCCGAAATCTCCGCTCCTGACAAGACGCTGACTTCTCAGTTTCCTCTTTCACAGAACGGAATAGATCTTCCTGGAAGCCACTTACAGAGTAGGGTAATCACTTATGCTCCCCAGACCATAATCATAGAATAAGAGATTGAGAGCTGGGAGGCTCTCAGAGGCCAGCAAGCCCAACTTTGTCATCATATAGATGAATGAAATGAGGCACAAAGTGGTTAAGTGACTTTCCCCAATGGTTAAGTGACATCCAGTAAGTGGCTGAGGCAGGTGATTCCAAGTCCAGTGCCCCATCTACTCTGTCATGCTGCTTTTTTCAACCAAAATGATGGGAAAGGTACAGTCTCATCTGGGGGGGGGGGGAGCCTCATTCTGACTCCTATAGAGATGGTAGCTGCATAAGAAATGATGAGCAGGGGCAGTTAGGTGGCACAGTGGATAGAACATCGGCTCTGGAGTCAGGAGGACCTGAGTTCAAATCCGACCTCAGACACATAATACTCACTAGCTGTGTGACTCTGGGCAAGTCACTTAACCCCAATTGCCTCACCAAAAAAAAAGGGAAAAAAAAGAAATGATAAGCAGTCAGATTTCAGAAAAACCTGAAAAAACTTACGTGAACTGATGTTGAATGAAGTGAGCAGAACCAGGAGAACATTGTACACAGCAACAGCAACATTGTACCATTATCAGCTGTGATAGACTTAGCTCTTCTCAGCAATACAAGGATCTAAGACAATTCCAAGGACTTGTGGTGGAAAATGCTATCCACATCCAGAGAAAGAACTATGGAATCTGAATGCAGATGGAAGCATACTATTTTGACTTTTTGTTTTGTTTTGTTTTGTTTCTCATGATTTTTCTCTTTTGTTCTGACTCTTTCACAATAGGATGAATGTGGAAATATGATTAATGTGATTGTACATGTATAACCTATATTGGATTGCTTACTGTCTTGGGGAAGGGAAAGGGGAGAGAGAGAGGGAGAAATATTTGGAACTCAAGATCTTATGAAAGTGAATGTTGAAAACTATCTTTACATGTAATTGGAAAAAAATAAAATACTATTAAGGGGTGCGTGGGGAGAAATGGCAGCTGCTTTCTGGGCACTCAGCAGGCAAATCTTCTCTGCTCCTGGTGGTCACCAGAAGGTCTCCAGCATCACCATGAGCTTCCCCCATGGATCTGAGCTCCCACAAACTCACACATCAATCTCTTCACACTTGTAGTATTTCTAGCCAGCTTCTTTCATGTCCTCATCTCAGCCTCTCCTGGTGAGCTTGGCACAAAGCAGTTGGCTAATCTTTGTCTGCAGCCTGACAGTTGAATGATATTTCCAGCAACTCTCTGCTAATCCCTTGAGGCTGCACAAGCCCTAGGTGCTTCCCATACTTCTGATTCCTTCCCTGTGTGTGTGTGTGGGGGGGGGGAGAAACAATGGGATGCTAAAGAATTATCAATCTGACCAAGCAGAGAAGATATAAGGAACGGGGCGGGGGAGGGGAAGGGATGAGGCAGGACTGGAAACAGGAGAGGAATAAAGCCATGTAGATCTGTGCCTTGCAGCTCTGTTGACCTCATGTTCTACTTCACACATTCTCTTCCTGCCCAGGAGGGCTCATTTGTGCTGGGAATTGACTCAAACAGAGAAAATCCAAGGTTTCAAACATTGGTTTTATTTGTGCAAAAACTTTTTAATTTCAGAATTATTCATTTTACTTCCCTTGAACTTTTCTGTCTCTTGTTTGGTCATAAACTTTTTATCCATCCATAAATCTGACAGGTAACTTCTTTCCTGTTCCACTAATTTATCTAGGTCATCCTTTATGTCAAACTATGTACCCTTTTGGAGCTTATCTTAGTATGAGGTGTGAGATTTTGGTCTATGCCTAGTTTCTGCCAGAATACATTCCAGTTTTCCCAGCAGTTTTTGCCCCAGTAGCTGGGATCTTTGGGCTTCTCAAACACAAGATTAGGATGTTCATTTGCTTTGGTATTTTTTGTACCTAACATGTTTCATTGATCAACCACTCTAATTCTTGTCTACTATCAAATTTTCTGATGATTAAAGGTTTGTAGTATAGTTTGAGGTCTGGTACTGGTAGGCTGCCTTCCTTTACATTTATTTCCCTTTGATTCTCTTGATATTCTTCACCTTTTTTTCTCCAGATGAATTTTACTATCATTTTTCCTACCTCTATAAAGTAATTCTTTGATTGGTTTTGGCATTTTGATTGGTATGGCATTGAATAAGTAAATTAGTTTAGATAGTTTTGTTTAGGTTTAGATAATGTTGTTATTTTTGTTATATTGGCTTGGCCTACCCATGAACAATCAATATTTGTCCAGTTATTTAGATGTCTTTACTTGTGTGAAGAGTATTTTGTAATTGTGTTTATATAGTTCCTATGCATGTCTTGGCATGTAGATTCTCAAGTATTTTATACTGTTTGCAGTTATTTTAAATGAGATTTCTCTTTCTATCTCTTCCTGCTGGGTTTTGTTGGTAAACATAGAAATGCCGTTGATTTCTGTGGCTTTATTTTCCTGAAACTTTGCTGAAGCTTTTAATTATTTTGACTAGCTTTTTAGTTGACTCTCTAGGGTTCTCTAAGTATACCATAATATCATCTGCAAAAAGTGATAGTTTTGTTTTCTCGTTGCACATTCTTATAACTTCAGTTTCTTTTTCTTGTCTTATTGTTATAGCCTTAGACATTTTCTAGCTGTGTGACTCTGGGCAAGTCACTTAACCCCTGTTTCTTTCACTTTCCTCATCTGTAAAGTGGGGATAACAATAGTCCCTACCTCAGAAGGTTGCTGTGAACATCAAACTTAAAGTGCTTAGAATAATGTCTGGCATACAACAGGCATCTAATGCATGCTTATTTCCTTCCTTCCCCTCAATGTTAGCCGTGAGCAGTTAGTGTCTCAGTTCTATTCAAGTACTCAGTATCAGTTAGCTTTTACAAAGGGATGTTTCCTTAGAAGATACAGTAAGAACAAGCATACAAATATTTCCCCCAGCAACTCAGGGGCACATTCTCCCTATACTACCTTGGTGTTTGGGGAATGGGTTCACTCAGCACAATTTCTAGGTAACTTTGGTACCACCAAGTTCACATCCCAAGGGAGCATGACTTCTAGATGAATCTGTCAGCTTCTGCTGGCTGGGTTTTGAAGGTTACTGCTTGTTCCTTGGGGTGCTGATGCTGAGCTAGCTGTAAACCCTATACACCCAGCTAGTGGGATGCCCAGATGCCCCAATGTTCATTCTCTTGACCTTTCATGGAAGTTGGAGCCTTCGTATTAATTTCCTGTACCCAAAATGGAAAAGACCCTGGGCAAGTCACTTAGCCCCAATTGACTCCCAAAAAAACAAAAAAAGGGGCATCTAGGTGGCACAGTGGATAGACCACCAGCCCTGAAGTCAGGAGGATTTGAGTTCAAATCTGGCCTCAGACTTGTACTAGCTGTGTGACCCTGGGCAAGTCACTTGGCCCTTTGTTTGTTTCAATTTCCTCATCTGTAAAATGAGGATAATAATTGTACCTATGTCCCATGGTGGTTGTGTGGGTCAACTGAAACACTATTTGTTAAAAAAAAAAAAAGTATTTTAGCAGTGTCTGCCACGTAGTGGGTCCAGTTATAGATGCATATTCCCTTCTCTTCCTTTCTCTTTTGCCCAGGGCATAGGCCACTTTCCCTTTCTTCCATTGGGACCCGTGGCCCCAAGAAATGGGCTTGGGGTTTTGGTCTGTTCTGCTTGTCCTTTTCAGTTCTAGGTGAAGGCAGTGGAGTCTTCAGCCACAGTGGCCTGACGTGGGGTCAGGATTCCAGGTCGGGTGTTGCTACTAGCTCACCAGGAAGGGCCTGAGAAGCTAAGGTGCTGGTACTTGGGCCCAAAATGGCTTTGTGCTTGGAACTTGGTGGAACTGATGATATTTAAAAACTGATCTAAATTGCAAACCATTTCCCCTTCTCCTTCCTAGAGACAGAGTGGAGTAGAAATACAGGCTCTAGGGGAATGTTTGTATGTTTATTTTTGCTACATTTTTGAAGTAAATATTCCTTTAAAAAACTAATCTGAGGGGCAGCTAGGTGGCACACTGCGTAGAGCACCGGCCATGAAGTCAGGAGGACCTGAGTTCAAATCCAGCCTCAGACCAAACACTTGACACTTACTAGCTGCATGACCCTGGGCAAGTCACTTAACCCCAATTGCCTAAAACTAAAAAAATAAAAATAAAAAAACCCTAATCTGAAGGTTAAGGGGTTAATTAGAACTGGGGTGCTAGAAATAGCCCAAAATTGGGGGAACACAACCAGTAAGGAGTTTGAACCAATGGCAGAGTTTAGATAGTCTTGACCTCCTGAAGGACATAGGAGAACTCCAAGGGAGGAGTGAAATGTAATATGCCTGGTGCTCAGGTAGTAGGTACCAGAGGGATGGAGGCCACATGTTGGCCTTATGTCATTATCTACCACTGGATGCCATCAGTGAAGGAGTCAGCCAAGAGAATGAGGGCAAAAAGAAAGTGGCCAAAGGTGGGGTCACTGGCCTTTTTGGAATGCCCCAGAGCCAATCAAAGAGTCTCTTGCTCACTGGGTGGTTACCTGACCTAGAGCAGATACAGATGTCTCTGCACGCTCCCCAGGCTTTCCAAAGTGCTTGCATTCTGTGTGATCATGATTCTCCCAGAAGCAGGCTCCCAGCCTCTCCGCCTCAGGAGACTCAGTGCTCCAATCCCTGTTACAATATTATTTACCAAATATTCCTTGTAGCTCTTTGACAAGCCTCTTGTTCCCCCAGGGGTGTGGATAGCAAGGTTCACAACCCCTGATTTAGAGGAAGGGACTCTGCAAGTGTTTATACAGGAAAGCATCATCCCTGGTCAAGGCTGGTCCCTGTCCACTGCCTCCATCTCCCTGGGACTCTCCTAGTTTCCTTTTCCTCCTGCTACTAGGGATCCTCCTCTAAGTGAAGAATAAACAGAACAGTTCTCTGAGTCCCCCTTCTCTTTCATTATGATAGCAAGTCATGGGTCACCCAAGATTCTGGAAGAGGACTCAAGTGAATGTAAGAGAATTCATTTTCTCCCACTTCCCTGAGGGAAGAAGGGGCCAGATGTGCTTCCTTCTTTACCTGGCCTTACCTTCCAGATCCTGCTTCACCTTTCCCCTGTTCCCTGGAATGTCTGTGGTTTCTACTTCTAGGGATGGGGCAGTAGAGAGAATCGGGCCTTGGGTCTCCTTTGGGAAGAGTAGAGATAGAATAGGAATGTTGGAGCCATTCTTTTTGCCTTTTTTTTTTTTGGTGAGGCAGTTGGGGTTAAGTGACTTGCCCAGGGTCACACAGCTAGTAAGTGTCAAGTGTCTAAGGCCAGATTTGAACTCAGGTCTTCCTGACTCCAAGGCTGGAACTCTATCCACTGTGCCACCTGGCTGCCCCTAGGAGCCATTCTTTTAATAAGGTGAATTGGGATGTTAGGACTTGGGGGCATGCCTATATTTGAATTAGGTCACTCTTTGGAATTTCATTAGGGAAGGAAACCTCCTGCACCCCTCTCAGGTCTGTCTCAACATTTTCCTCTTCCACTCAAAGAGGCTTAGAAACCTACTAAGGTCTTTTCCAATTCTGGGGTCTTTGCTTCTCCTTCTGATGACCCTAATTCATGGATGCAGGGCACAGAGCTGAGAGTCAGGACTTTGGTAGGGAAGAAAGGGGGGACCCTAGTCTCTTCTTAGAGCACAGCCCTATCATATCTTCTAGGTCTGAGCCCAGGGAGAAATTGGGTCCATTTCAAGCCAATGACAGTAATTTAGTACTGAGAATAAGAAGTTACAGGGAAGAAATGGTGTAGTGAGTTGAATGACTATCTAAAGACCCTCAGGTATACAAACTAGACCAGTTTTTTCCTTAAACAGTATTGAAACCATCTTTGATATTTAATTGGATCAGAGAGCTAAAAGCTCAGGCTATTTTCTTTCTGGAACCCTTAGTATAAAATCCAGGGCCTGCCTAGTCACCTGGACCCTCCCTCCAATTTCTGACTGGCAGGCCATTATGGACAACACAGAGGGATGGAAACTCTGCCAGACTGAATCAATGCTGCATTCTTGTCTCGTATCCTTTCCTTGCTGTGAACAGCCTTCCACCGTGAGGGCTGAATAAACCTCTTCTTGTTAACCATCAAATGTTCTACGAGTGACTCATTGCTTTCTAATCTTGAAATATCTGAAATCTACTCCAGACAGTCTGGGTCGTTTAGACCTGGAGACAATGCTAGTGAATGAAAACTTGGACCAGATTTTCCTGTCATGTTGTTTTTGTGGAAGAAAAATGTTCACCAGCTCTCTCCAGTTCTGTGCCTTCGAGTCCATGAGTGTTGTGTCTTGGTGAACCACGTAAGGGGGTTTAATCTCTCTGATTAAACTTCCAAGAAAAATCCTTCCATGATAAATCTCAGCTCTGTGCCCTGCATCTGTGGACTAGAATCACCAGAAGAAGAAGCAAAGACCCAGAGCTGGAAAAGACCTTAGCAGGTTTCTAAGCCCCTTGAATAGAAGAGAAAAAATGAGAAAGATGCTTAAGATAGGCCTGAGGGGGAGGGGTGCAGGAGACTTCCCTTCCCCAGTGACATTCCAAAAGGGGAACTTAATTCCAACTCAAGCGTGCTCCCTAGTCCTAAAGCCCCAATTCACCTTGTCAGAATGTTTCCAACATTCTTCAACAGAGCTCATGCCTCCCCTTCCCCACTTTCCCAAGCTCACTGAAGGCTTATCCCACTTGACAGTATTCATGGTTAGCATTAGCCCAAACAGACAACCCACCATAAAGTTCATGGCAGTGCATACATTAATATATACATATTTTTAATGATGGAGAGGTAGAGAAACTCTTAAGGAGATTCTCCAGACCAAGTCAACATAACCCTGATAGTCAGCAACATGAATGTAAAGGTAGACATAGGGGAGGATGGCAAAAATATATTGGGCAATGATTTGGGATCATGAAATGAAGGAGGGAAATGAAAAACACCAGAGGCTTGGAGATTACTCGGAAACTCATGCCTATCATGAAAAATATCCTCAGCAAGAGAGTTGTCACATGTAATTTGGAAAAAAAATGTATTTAAAAAAAAGAGAGAGTTGTCCTTCAACAAAACAATTGAATCTAAATGCTCTGAAATGGTAAAGACAAAGCTTGATAACAAAGAGATAGGAGAAAGCATATTTTGTTTCCTTTTGCAGAGATGGGGGACTATGAGTGTGGAATACCACAGTGTCAAATTTAGTTGACATGTTGGTTGGTTTTTCTAAACTGTTTTTACCTCTTTTTTATTCTTTTTCTTTCTGGGAGAAGGAGTAGAAGAGTATATTAGGAAATGTTGATGACATATAACAAAAGATAGCAACAAAAATTTTTAAACAATAAAAAGGAAGAAGAGTTGGTTGAATTTCAAAACATTGCCCCCAAAATGAAATTGACCAAATCTTAATTGAAAGGAAATCACTGGTTACAGATGTGATATCATTTCAGCCATCAGATCACTATCTAATTAGAGCAAATTTAGAAGTCAATGCCCAATTAGAAGGGTGAAAATGGAAAGGCACCTGTACAATTAACACAATTCCAATTAAACCAATTTAAGCCACTTATTGATTCTGAGTGGCACATGGTGGGTGAGTTTCATCAGTCAACTGAAAGTCTCTCCAAGTCACCAGTGATTTCTTAATTATCAAAATCAATAACTTTTCTTCTTATCTTTCTTGACCTCTCAGCAGGCAGTGACACTATTGACCATCTTCTCCTGGATACTCTCTTCTCTTTAGGTTTTTTTTCTCTCTCCTGCCTGTCCTCCTACCTTTCTGACCATCCTTCTCAGTTCCCTTTGCTGCATCTTCATCCAGGTCAGTTCCACTAACCATGGGTGTCCCCCAAGGCTCCATCCTGAGCCCTCTTCTATTCTCCTTCTATACTACTCCTGATGATTTCATCAGCTCCTGTGGATTTAATTATCATTTCTATCAGATGATTTTCATATCCATGTCCAGTTTTAACCTATCTCCTGACTTTTAGTCTTCATCTCCACTTGTTTATTAGACACCTCAAACTAGCTATCCCATAGACATCTTAAATTCAACATGGCTGAAACTGAGCTAATTTTATTCTCCCCAGACTCTTCTCTCTTCCTCACTTAGCTAGTGCTTTTGAAGGCACTACTCTTTTCCCAGTCACCCGGTCTCAGAACCTGGATGTCATCCTTGACTGCTCACTCCCTCTTATCTTCTCCAATCTGTGGCCAAAGCCTGTCATTTTAACCTTCTGAAGAGATGTGAGACTGGAGAGAAGGCAACTTGCTCCCCTCCCACCTTCCCCATCACCCTCAGTTTGAATTTCTCCAGTTCTCTCGCTGTTCTGTTATGAACAATTCCTAGGTTGTAGTCCTAAGCCATTTGCTCGTTAGGAAGCACCGTTGCTTATTTTTTTCCCCTAGGATTTGCCAACAGGGACAATGAGAATCTGTTTAACTCTTATTTTATTTGTTTTCTTTGCCTTCAAGGCAAAGAATTGGATAATTCTGGGAATTGTAAAATCAAAGGTGTATAGCCTAATTTATTTTTTTTCTCTTGGCAATTAGGGTTAAGTGACTTGCCCAGGGTCACACAGCTAGTTAAGTGTCAAGTGTTTGGTCTGAGGCCAGATTTGAACTCAGATTCTCCTGATTTCAGGGCCAGTGCTCTATCCACTGTGCCCACCTAGCTGCCCCCGGGTAGCCCATTTTCAAGGATAATCTGTGCACTAAAAATGACAACAAAAAGTGACTTATGGGAGTTGATGTACAAGAGAAGTAAGAAAACACTTGGTTGTGTTTGACTGAGGTCAGAATGTGTACATGGAGGAGTTCACCAAGGAGGCAACTCCAAAGTTAACTTAAGAACTGGCAGATTGGGGAGCAGCTAGGTGGCTCAGTGAATAGAGCACTGGCCCTGAAGTCAGGAAGACCTGAGTTCAAATCCGACCTCACACCAAACACTTGACACTTGCTAGCTATGTGACCCTGGGCAAGTCACTTAACCCCAATTGCCAAAAAAAAAAACCTAGCAGATTTATGGTAAAATGTTTATTGGCAGCTAAACTGGGCTAAGCTTGGACAGCTAGGTGACACAGTGGCTACAGCACCAGGCCCAGAGGCAGGAAGATCTAACTTCAAATCTGGCCTCAGACATTTACTAACTGTGAAACCCTGGGCAAGTCACTTCACCCTGTTTGCCTCAGTTTCCTCATCTGTCAAATGAGCTGGAGAAGGAAATGGCAAACTCTTCCAAGTACCTTTGCCAAGAAAACCCCAAATGGGGTCATGAAGAGTTGGATACAACTGAAAAATGACTAATCAACTTCCTGACTCCCAGACCAAACACTCTATCCCCTCTATCATTGAAAGAATTATTAGAAAACATAGTGACTGGATTCTGGGAACTGTAAAATCAAAGTTGAATAGCCCAGAAAGGTTGATATCCAAGCAGTACCAGTAACAACAGACAGAAGGAAAGGGTGCTGCAGCTGGTAGATGGGGTGTTACTGGGGTTCAGGGCTGAGGTCAGGGCCAAAACTGAAACCAAAGATTTAATAGCTATTATGGTCCAGGATTGCCAAGAAAACTCCAAATGGGGTCACAAAAATTTGGACAAAGAGTTGGACATGACCAGAAATGACTGAATAACAAGAATGACCTGGGATATAGACGTTAAGCAATATTGTCTATGGTGGAGATCAAAATGATAGTGTCTAGGGCAGACATGATTATGCTTATTGGGTGTAACTATGGGAACTGTGAATGTGGACAGGGATAGAGAGAGGACAGTGGTCCATGAAGCCTAATATGGCCAGGCATCCCGAAGGGGTGGTAATCACCAAGACAATGACCAGCCATACAAAAGGAGATGCAGATGCTAGGCTACCTATCTTGCAGGATAACGACTCTGGATGGAGCATGGTCTTCTATCAATCTGAGATATCTATTTTATTATAGACTTTTAGTGTACATGACACAACTGTGTCTGATTATATATAGTAACTGATGTTAAAGTTGTTCACTTGTGTCCACCCTTTATGAACCCATTTGGGGTTTTCTTGACAAAGATACTGGAATGGTTTGCTATTTCTTTCTCCAACTCATTTGACAGATGAGGAAACTAAGGTAAACAGGGTGAAGTGACTTGTCCAAGGTCACATAGCTAACAAGTATCTGGGGTTGTATTTGAACACAGGAAGACAAATCTTCCTGGCTCCAGACTGGGTACTCTCTCTGCTCCAGTGCCACCTAGCTGCCCAGCAACTGATTAAGTTTTTTTTTATTTTTACTTTGTCCTTTACCATCTGTGTTATGACAAATGTAGATTTGTGTTGATTACACATTGTATTTATAATTTCATGTTGAATGATTCTTAAAAAAACGAATCACTTGCTACTGTTTTTCTATGTCAGGTACTAAATAGCTCTGTAAAAATGTAATTTAAAATGTTCAATAATTGAGACAGTCCATTTTCTAGGAAGTCATAAACTGTGGGGAGAAATAGTGGTCCTTTTTAAATGGTGAGCAGCAAACTCTTCCTTAGTTGTTTAATTCCTTGACAAGGTCTATGATAAGGATGCATGCCTTTAATATCCATAGATCCTAGATCTTAGTATTGAAAAGTGTTCATTCAGTATGTTATAAATAGCTGAAGTTGTTTCTCTCAGGCCATAGATCTTTTGACTTCTATTTTTAAGAGGAGCACTTTCTTTTATTAAACACCATAAAAAAGGCATCATTAATCACTATTTTTGTGAGCTGACAAGATGCTTTGAATCTATGTTTAAAAAAAAAACTATTACAATTAATCAACTCTTGCACTGAATGTGAGTGTAGTTCAAGTAACATGTTTCTATACCTACCCATTAAAACTGGATCAAAGATTAACATGGGCAAAATTTTCACTATAAAATTGTAAACAAGTGAATTGTGCTCTGAAATAATGCATTATGTCACCACTACCGCCAAATCATAAATAGCTATTTCCTGTTGGAACACAGATTTGGAAAGTTTTAGTAGAGTTACAGCTTTTGTTGTGAAAGTTTTCAGGAGAAGTCATGGTAGTCAATCTCATAAACTCATATATTGTTTTGTACACTAAATAAAGGTTATTTTCCATTTTTAATAATATTTTTCAAAAAGGAAAACCTACGGGATATAATCAAAGCTAGTCATGGAATGTTTGTTAAAAATAAAAATACACTTAAAATCCAAAGTGGTGTATGGTTTCATCATGAAGAATTAAAGAACGTATCAAGATTTTTGAAACTCAACGTCAAATCACATAAACAAGTAATGAAACAAAAGAAGGATATATTACACATTAATGTTTTTTAAAGATTTGTTGTGTAAGAGGCAGTAAATTTATTTTGTTGTTGTTGTTCAGTCATATCTGACTCTCTGTGACCCCATTTGGAGTTTTCTTGCCAAAAATGCCAGAGTGGTTTGCCACTTCCTTCTCCAGCTCATTTTACAGATGAGGAAACTGAAGCCAACAGGGTTAAGTGATTTGCCCAGGGTCACACAGCTAGAAAGTATCTGAGGCCAGATTTGAACTCACGAAGATGAGTCTGGTCTGAGGACTGGTACTCTATCCACTATGGCGCCATCTAGCTTTATTCTAATTAATTTACACACCGTTGTACATCTTTGGATGAAAAAAGAACTGGAAGATCTGATTATTGAGACTCTGTAAATTATATTTTTTAAATTGTGGAAAATGAGACAGAAAATGTCCTGTTTTTAGGAGGCGTAGTGGATAAAGTGCCAGGCCTAGAGTCAGGAAGACCAGAGTTCAAATTCAGCCTCAGATACTTACTAGCTGTGTGACCCTGGGCAAATCACTTCACACTGTTTGCCTCAGTTTCCTCATCTGTAAAATGAGCTACAGAAGTAAATGGCAAACCGCTCCAGTATATCTGCCAAGAAAACATCAAAAGGGGTCACAAAGAGTCAGACACAACTGAAACAACTGAACAACAAAAACACTACTTTTCTGGAGAAGATGGGAAGGTCCAGGTCACATAATAACAAAGTCAGAAGGATTCAGGACTGGCTGGATGGTGAGATTCAAAGAATGGTTAATGGTCCAGAATCAGTGAGGAAGGAAGTCTGTAGTGGAGTGGCACAGGGATCTGTGCTTGACCCCAACTGTTCAATTATCTGGGATTCTCTCCCTCCTCTTTGCTATCTCCTGGCTTCCCTGCTTCCTTCAAGTCACAGTTCAAATATCACCTTTTGCAAGGAGCCTTTCCTAGGCCCCCTTCATTTCAGTGCTTTCCCTCTGAGGCTAACCCTGATTTATGCTGCCTATGGCTTGGTTATACATAGCTGTTTCCATGACATCTCCCTCATTATCAAGTGACAGAAAATGTATAAAGTGCCTGGCACAGTGTCTGGCACATAGTAGGGGCTTCAGAAATGCCAGATTCCTTCCATGTTCCCTCCTTCCCTCCCTTCCTTCCTTCTTCCCTTCTTTCCTCCTTCCTTTCCTTCATTCCTTTCTTCCAACTGTGAGCTCTCTGAGAATAGTGGCTGCTTTTTTTTTTTATCTCCAAAGCTTAGCACAGTGACTGGCACATAATAGCTGCTTAAAAAATACCTGTTGGCTTGACTTGACTTGGATAAAGGCATAGCTAGTGTGCTCATAAAATCTGCAGATGACACAGAACAGGGAGATGTAGATGACACTGGGGCACTGGAAGGGTGAAATTCCAAAGAGGTCAATGTAAATTTTACTCTTGGGAACCAAAAATCAACCTCCCAATGACAAGATGGTGGAGGAATGGAGAAGCTGCAGTTTGAACGACACTGGGGTGGGGGGCAGGGAGGAGTATTGGGCGTCAAGCTCAGTGTGAGTCAGCTCCGATGAGGCAGCCAGGAAAGTGAACACTATCTTAGGCTGCATTAAAGAAGGCAAAGCTTCCAGGAATAGGGAGGTGATTGTTACACTCTGCTCTGCCCTTGTTCGACCTCATACAGAGAATCAGGTTCAATTCTGGGCAACACTGTTTAAGAAGGATGCGTTATAGCTGTAGTCAAGTATAGGACAGGGACAGAGGGTATAAGGAGAGTCCACTGCGGGGTGGAGAGACTTGAATCGAGAGGGCCAGTTAAGATGCTGTTAGATGGTCAATACGCATTTATTAAGCATCTGCTACATAAGGCATTGTACTCAGCGAAGAGGATACAAGAAAGGGAAAAATCTCTGTTCTCCAGGAGCTTCCAGTCTAATGGGGGAGGCAACATACGATCCATAGATGGGATGAAATGCAGATTATTGAGAGAGGAAGGCACTAGAATTAAGGGAGAAGGTGCCAGGGAAGCTGGGAGATGGGGATGAAGAAGGAGAACATGCCAAGCATGGATAACAGTCAGAAAAAGGCCAGTGCTTAGAGATGGAGTGTCTTGTTCACAGAGGAGTAGGGGAATCAGTGCCATTGGGTGTGGAGCTGTAAAGTATAAAAAGACGTGGCAAAGGGTGTTTGGGGGGATGCCACAGAAGGCTCTGAACACCAATCAAATGATTGTGCTCTTGGGTTATAGGGTGCCACTGGCATTTATTGAGTATAGGAATGATGCTTGGACTGGGGTATTAGGAAAATCATATTGGTGACTGAATGGAGGGTGGACTGGAGTGGGGAAAGATCTGAGGCAGGGAAACCAACCAGCAGGCTATTTCAATAGTTCAGATATAAAGTATGAGAGCCTTCACCAAATTGGCGGCAAGTCAGAGGTGAGAAGAAGGTGTATACAAAAGATGTTGGAGGAAAATGGAATTGACAGTACTGGCTATGGGGGTGGGGGAAGAGACAGAGACAGACAGAGAAAAACAGAGACAGAGACAGAGAGACAGAGAAAGAGGAGTTGAGGATGATACCTAGGTTATAACCTTTGGTGACTGGGAGGATGGTAGTTCCTCAACAGGAATAGGAAACTAAGGAAGAATGGAGAGTTTCATGGGGAAAATAATGAGTTCTTATGCCCAAAGGGCTATAAAAATGTGCATACCCTTTGACCCAGCAATAGCACTTCTAGGGCTATATCCCAAAGAGATCATACAAATGAGAAAAGGACCCATATGTACAAAAATATTCATGGCAGCTCTTTTTGTGGTGGCAAAGAATTGGAAATTGAGAGGATGCCCATCAATTGGGGAATGGCTGAGTTGTGGTATATGAATATAATGGAATACTATTGTGCTATAAGAAATGATGAACAGGCTGACTTCAGAAAAACCTGGAAAGACTTGCATGGACTGATGCCAAGTGAAGTGAGCAGAACCAGGAGAACGTTGTACACAATAACAGCCACATTGTGCAATGACTAATATTGATAAATTTAACCCTTCTCAGCATTACAAGGATCTAAGACATCTCCAGAGGCCTCGCAATGGAAAATGCTATCCACATTCAAAGAAAGAACTATGGAAGTTGAATTGCTATTTTTTTCCTCTTCTGTTGAGTTTTGTTTCCTCTTTCTCATGGTTCCTCCTATTGGTTTTAATTTTTACTTACAATGTCACTAATGTGAAAATATATTTAATAGGAATATAAATGTATAGCCTGTTCAGATCATGCGCCATTTTGGGGAGGGTGGTGTGGAGGAAGGGGGAGAAAAATTTTAAACTCAAAAGCATATGGAAGTGATTGTTGATAAATCAAAATAAATTAATAAAAGAAAAAAAGAAAAAGAAAATAATGAGTTCTGTTTTGGACATGTTGAATTTGAGAAACCTGCAGCGATCCAGTTTCAGGGGTCCAGTTGGAGATGTAAACTGGAGGTTAGGAGAGAAGTGAGAACTGGCTACATAGATCTGAGAATCGTCTCAAGGAAGGCAATTAGGTCACCAAATAAAATAATACAGAGAGAGGAGACTCGACATGACAGAGCCATAGGCGACACCCACTTACCAAGAGTGTCTTCCCCTAAGATTATCTCCAATTTCTGCTGAGCTTATTATCTTATACTATATGATATAATTATGTTATATAATTATACTATATTATGTAACATAGTATAATTATAATATATTGTGTAAAACATAGCAAGTATGTTTTATTTGTACATAGTTGTTTATATATTGTCTCCCCCATGAGACTGTGAGTTCCATCAGAGCAGGGACTGGTTTTGCCTTTCTAGGTATTCTCATCACGTAGCCTGTGACTGGAACATAGTAGGTACTTAATAAATACTAATGGACTTGACTCATTTTTTTTTAAAAAAAAGCCTTTTATCAAGCACCTGCTACTACCAGGCATTGTGCTAAGTGCTGGGGATACAAAAAAAGGCAAAAGACAGTCCCTGCTCTCAAAGAGCTTCCCATGTAATGATTAGTGATTGTGACCTAAATGAAGATCCAGCAAAGGAGGTGGAGAAAGGAGCAGTTGGTCAGGGAGGAGAGAAAACAGGAAAGAGCACTGTAAAAAAACCCAAAAACCACACACACACAAGAGAGGAGAAAGCACCCAGGACAGCCAGAGGGTGATGGGCAGTGTCGAAGGCCTCAGGAAGGATGAGGAATGAGAAGAAATCATTAGATTTGTCGACTAGAAGAGGAAGGGAGAGATAGGAGAGCTATTGGGAGCAGCCCAGATTTGGCAAATGAGGGTGAGCCTGCAGCAGCATCAATTTTAAAAAGAAGTGGCAGGAGTTACAGAGGTCACCTAGTCTCGCTCCCCCCATTTACAGATGAGGAAGCTGAGGCCCACAAAGGTTATGAACGCTAGTCAGAATGCCAGGGTGCTCCTTTCCACATCGCCTTCCGTGGGCACATTGGACCTCGTGTAGCTATTCAGGGTGCAATCTCAGCACCTGCCACCAGATGGCGATGCAAGCTTCAAGTTCCCCCCCCCCCCATCCTATTGTGCCTTTCCTGGCTTCTAACAAGGGTATAAATAGAGTCCCACAGTGATTCATAATTGATTGAATGCGCTTCACTCGCGCCCTCATTCCCGTTATGATTTTAGTCTCCTTCAGTGGGGCTCCTTACATTCATTATCTCAATGGCGCTAACCTGGAAGGAGCGCTCCCTGTGAATTCCCAAAGGAAGGCTTTGGGCGTTGACTTCGGAGCTTCCATCCACTGCTCCTGGCAAGGTCCGAAATCCCAGTGCCCCCCCCCCCCCCGCTTCTGTGCACCTCGCTCTGCCGCAGGGCTCCCCACAGGCTGAGGATCACCCCTGGAGCCTTCTGGGGCTCAGACATCCAACTTCAGGCCAGCTGCAAATGCCTCCCACCGACTCCCTCTCGGTATTTTCCATCCTCCCCAGCTCTGGGGAAAGCATCTGCCTTCTGGCTTGTCACCAGGTGAGTCCTTAGGATGCGCTGCCTGGTCCCCAGTGTGGCTGGTCATCACCAGCTGAGGCCACTGAGCCTCAGGAAGGGTCCCCCAGTGCAGCTGAATGACCTGCAGCTGTGAGCTCACTGTCTACACTGCCTTTCCCTCAGGTATGTTTCCTGGTTTTGCTTGGTTTCCCTGCAATTTGACATGAAATGACCTTACCCAAATGACCTTCATGTTCAAAGTACCTGGCAACTCTTCTCCCAGGCCTGCTTTTCCTGTTCTTGCCTGTCACTTACAAGATTCCAGAAATTATACGGGGGAAAAGGATTAGGGATTGGACCTATGATTTCACCAGCATAGGGAACTCCCAGAGGAGGAAAGTTCTACTGGCACCAGTTAGCACCTTTTCCCCAACCGGTAGTGTTAAAGCTCTGAGGGGTGAATGACTTACCCAGAGTCATACGGCCGGTATGTGCCAGAAGTAGCAACTATTTCTTGGAGATACATCTGTTGTGTTTACACACACAACACACACTGTATGTGTATTTGTATATATAGACATCTCTCGGTCTCTTTTTTTAAAGAGACCATTCTTTGCTTCATTTCTTATTAATCCTTAATCACTGGCTTTGTCGCAGTCAAACTGAGACCTGTTAAGGACCTTAGCTTGAAAAGGCCAAGGTCTCCCACTGTATCCTGGGCCATCTCTGATCATCCCAATAGATGTCTGGCCACTGGACCCAGCTGGCTCTGGAGGAGAAAGTGAGGCTGGTGACCTAGCATGGCCCTGCTTCACTTAAACCCAATTCACTTGCAAGTCATGGCATCACCTTCTTGGTGTCACGGTCCTCTTTGAGAACGGAGGACAAAGAGTCGAAGCAGCATATATAAACACATATACCTGTGTATATATACATATCTCTACATGTACACACCTCTATATATACATACACATACATATATACTTGTACATACACACATATGCACATGTACATATATATGTATACTATATATAGTACATACATAGTATATCTAAATACAGATATAGTACCAAGATGCATTATGTAGCCAGCTAGGTGGCACAGTGGGTAGAGTGCTGGACCTGGAGTTAGGAAGTTGCTGTTCAGTCATTTTTTTCAGTCGTGTTGGACTCTTCACAACCTCATTTAGTGTTTTCTTGGCAGAGACACTGGAGGGGTTTGCTATTTCCTTCTCCAGCTCATTTTACAGATTAGGAAACTGAGGCAAACAGGATAAAGTGACTTGCCCAGAATCACACAGCTAGGAAATATCAGAGGCCAGAGTTGAACTCAGGTCTTCCTGACTCCAGGCCTGGTGCTCTAAAAACTGTAGCTCTACTCTCAAAGGCCAGGGCTGGCTCTCTCTGGAGTCCATAGCTGGCTCTCTTCTCTGCTGTCAGGGGTTGTGCTCCTAGATGTTGCTTCCAGGTTGGAATAAGTGTCTCTCTGGATCTATGTATGGCTGAAGTATGTCTTTGCTCCCTCAACTGTGCCTTCAACTCTCTTGAACTGATTCTCTGACTACAGGTAAGAGTGTCTCTTTCTGGACATAAGTAGTTCAGCTGCTACACACCAAGGCATATGGTGGTGGGGAGGAGGAGAGGAGAGGGGAGAAAGAGAGAGAGACAGACAGACAGACTGACCGACAGAGACAGAGAGAGAGAGAGACAGAGACAGAGAGACAGAGAGAGAGAGAGAGATCCCCTCCACAAGTAGCTGATTAATAAGATACATCACAAAAAGTATTTAACGATCTCAAATCTTCTGTCTCCTTCCAGGCCCAAGCTAAACATTTATTAGGTATGTGCTATGTGCAAGGCACTGAGGTGCTACGGAGCACAAAGACAAAAATGAAATACTGCCTGCCCTCAGCAAGCTTACGTCCTCCTGGGGGACAGAGCAGGTACACAGAGCAGTAGATATCAGGTCATCTGGGTTTAAGGGAGAGAGAGAACTTTGACCCCGGGAAGATCAGAAAAGGCTTGGGAAATAGGGATTCCAAGAGGCAGAGATAAGGAAGGAGCACATTTTGGGGACGGGAGATAGCCTATACAAAAGGGACGGCAGTGGGAAATGAATGTTCAGGAAACAGCACAGCCAAGCCTGGGCCTCAGCTTCATGCCCTAAGGTAAGTTGTGGGCACCATTGAGGTCAAATGTACATGGTGACCTCATTGAACCAGCCCAAAGCTTCCCCTCAGAGGAGAGCTAGTGGTGAGTGGAGGGCCAGAAATGGCAGCCAGTGTCGTTGCTCTTGACTTCTCACAGAACACCAGAAGACTTCAAGAAGCCTAATAATGGCTGATATTAGCTAGTATTTACCTAGTATTTTAAAGTTTGCAAAGTGCTGCCTTGGGATAGGAATACAGTGTTTGCCCAAGGAAGCCTAGCTTCCATGAGTGCAGGAAGAATGGAAGAAGTCTAGAGCGAAGGGGCATCTGGCAAGGCTGGAGAAGAAGTAAGGGAAGTCTGACCCGGACGGAAGGGCTCTCTTCACCCAGAGCTCCAGCAGCAGAGCTGACAGACCCAAGGTGCTGTAATTCCACATTCAGATCTCTTCACCCACACGGGCTAAAGGAAAAGGGAGTGAGGGATAAAGCCGTGCTGGACCTTCTGGTGTCTCCCTACCCAGACCCCCAGCCCCAAATGCTAGTACCCTGTCTCCCAAACTATCTTGTATTCAACTGCTTTGAGGCAGCTGGTGTGCAGGCAGGAAGGCCAGATGGCAAATCGTGCCTCAGACATTGACATAGCTGTGTGACCCTGGGCAATTCACTTGACCTTTGCCTCAGTTCCCTCATCTGTAAAATGGGGATAATAATAGCATCTACTTCCCAGGATGGCTGTGAAGATCAAATTAGATAACATTTGCTTAGCACAGTGCCTGGCACATAGTAAGAGTTGTCTGTTGTTCAGTTGTTTCAGTTATGCCCTACTCTCTGGGACCCCATTTGGGGTTTTCTTGGCAGAGACACTGGAGTGGTTTGCCATTTCCTTCCCCAGCTGATTTTATGGATGAGGAAACTGAGGCAGACATGGTGAAGTGACTTGCCCAGGGTCACACAGCTAATAAGTGTCTGAGGCAAGATTTGAACTCATGAAGATGAGTCTTCCTGATTCCAGCACCAGCACTGTATGCACTATGGTGCCCCATAGCTATAGAAATGTTAGCTATGATGATGATGATAATCACTCCCAATAGGTGTTTACTAAGAATGAGTTGAGTGAAGACCCATCCCATGACAGGCTTCCAAGAGTTACCAAAAAACATTCAGAGAAGGTGCTGCAGAAATGCCCCAAGAAGGAGAAGTAGGCGGCAAGGCCATGGGTGGCCCTGTTCTAGCAAAAAGGGCCACAGGATTTCCAAGCCCAAGGTCACATCTTCTCTCCCTCTGAACCCTCTGAACTGGACTTGGGCAACATCCATGAGACAACACGTAGAAAAAGGAAATTTATTGAAAAAAAAAAGGTAGGGGAGGTGTCAGGGGATAGGGCGGGGAGGTATAAGCCAGGACCCAGGTACTCATGCCTCTGGGCCTCACAGTTCCTTTGGGGGAAGAGGAAAAGGATTGCTGTGGAGCCAGGGCTGAGGTGGAGGGCATGTATCTGGAGTGGTATCTGTCTGTCCCTCTGCCCATCTCTCCATCCAGTCATGCGTCCCGTGCGTTTGAGCAGAGGAGTGAGGCAAAGCGTGTACGGGAAGGGACACTGGTGTGCTGTGTAGCGGGGTGGGGGTATACAGTAGATGGGACTGGCCTGGGGCCATGTTGAACGGGCCCAGCCCCTGATGAAAGCAAGCTCTCAGGGGCTCGGGCTCAGATTCGTCCACAAGCCCTTCTCTGGCTCAGCCAAGCCCACGGCGGGTGAGACGGCCCAGCTCAGGCCTGAGGGCGGGCAGGGACACATCGGTGAGGCTGATGAGAAGGCATGTAGCCCGGGCGGCAAATGCATCGGAACGAGCCGTCAGAGTTGAGGCACCGCCCATTGACGCACAGCGAGGTCCGGTCATCCGCCTCCTCACACTCGTTGATGTCTGAAGGAGGAGAGGCGGGATGGATTTAGTACCGGGACGTCCAGGGCTCCTCACCCAAAGAACCTGGCTCAGCTACCTCCAGGACCCAGGAGTCCGGTGCCACCACCTCCCTAAGGGAGCCAGACCTCTTGGGTGCCAAAGGTAGGGAACCCAGACAACTAAACCCTCGGGGGCCCGGCACTCCACACTGTGCCTCCTTCAGGATCTGGGGGGCAGGGCGGGAAGGGATGGTGATTCTTCCGCTCAGCGCGCTCTCCCCGCCCTCCTTTGTCCAGCTCCCCGACTCAAGCTCACCCACGCAGGCCATGCGGGCCATATCCAGCCGGTAGCCATCGAAGCAGTCACAAGTGTAGCCCTCGGGCACTCGGATGCAGCGCCCGTTGTTACAGCCGTCCAGGATGCCACACTCTTCGGCTTGCAGCCCCTCGAAGGGCTCATAGCGGGCAGCTGGAGGGAGGGGTGGGAAACATCATGGGGCCACCCCTTGACTGAGTGCCCGTCCAGGATGTGAGTGTGTGCATGGATGGGAACGAGTCCCGGCCTTGCGCACCAAACAGATGTGGTGGGAGGAGGGCAGGGGCAGGATCTAGTTGGCTGGGGGCAGTCCTCCCTTCTACTGACGAATCCTGTGACCGACTGACCCTTCACTGAGGGTCTCAGGGGGAGGTGGGTGGGCAAGGACAGGGCGTTCTTTGTGTCATGGCTGCCCCCTTGGACCAGGCCAATAAAAGGGAGGGGATAGATGTGGCCAAGATAGCAGAGATCCGACAGAGACCAGATGCTGGAGGACTCTGGTCCTTAGGGGAGGGGAAGATGAATTTACAGGAGGAGCTGAGGAGGTGGCAAGGAATGATCGGTCTGCCATAAAGTGCAGGAGTGGAAGGAGGCCCTTCCTGAGTCAGGGTGGACCAGACGCCTCCCTTGCATGGGTCAGGACCCTAGAACCCCAGAGGGAAGCCCAGAGTGATGCCGACCAGCTGCCTGAGAGAGCCCATGAGCGTGCTGGTGTCTGTACTCAGGGGGTGCTCACCAGTATAGGGGGCTCCAGCTTCCTCTTCCTCTTCCTCCTCAGGCTCTGGGAAGGAGCCACCCGTGTCCCTGGGCCGATAACGCCATCGGGCGGTAGAGTCCAGAGGTGGGCGGCCCTCAGAATCCCCATAGGCCCCAGCAGCAACGGAGTCAAAGTCAGGCACCTCAAAGGGTGGTGGGCCATAGGGGCTACCTGGGCCAGGGAAAGGCAGGGCCCCCGGAGGAGGTGGGTAAGGGTCATAGCCCAGCCCCGGGACTGGTGGGGGTGGGGGTGGGTACAGCTCTGGTCCATAGGGGAGACCTCCATAGCCTGGTCCAAAGTCTGGTCCATATTCGTAGGGGATCCCAAAGCCTCCTGGGCGGGCTGGGCCGTAGGCCGGTGGGCGAAGGACGTTGCACAGCGCCTCAAAGTCATCTAGAGGAGCAAAGGAAGGCGGTCAAAGGGCCCAGATCAGCCTTCAAGTCCTCAGCTCTTTCTGTCTACCTGGGACCTGAGAAAGAGCTGGGAATCCAGGAGCCTGAATACTAGGCCAAGGCCTATCATTTCCACTGCTTTTTAAAAAAAATAAGTTTTTATTAATATCTTTTGGTTTTTTATATCGCCATCATTTTCCCCAGCATCCCTTCCCCTCCCCTCCCCAAAAGCCATCTTATGGAATGAATAATTCTGTCACTGACTGGTGTAAACTAGGGCATCCCTTCTGAACATCAGTGCTCACATCTATAAAATGGGAGCATAAGATTAGATCTCTAAGATCTCACCTAGCTCAAAATCCTCTGATCTTATGAGCTAGGTGGGATGGTATAGACACACAGATTCTGGAGTGTCACCTCCAATATGTAATTTGCCATGTGGTCCTCCTTTGGGTGCCAAACTGTGATTACACTGGTCTAGGTACCTAACTCCCAGGTCCCTAACAGTCTCTCTCAGCCAATGCACACCCACAACGTTCTTAGACACATACCCACAATGAACTTAATCTTAAGGACTGAGGGGGGAAGTGATTGGCCCAGGGTCACCTAGCTAGGAGATATCAGAAACAGAACGTGAGCTCTCAAGTTTTCCTGCCTCGGAGCCTGGCTCTGGTGACAACATCATGTGTCTTCTCTCTGTAAGACCCTGGGAAAATCACTCCACCTGTCTGCTCCTCAGTTCACTTATCCGTGAAAATGGGGGGAATACAGATTCTATCTCACAGGGTTATTGTGAGGGTAATACATTAATGCTGATGAAATAGGAACTTTAGTATGATGAACATCGTGAAAGTCCCACTTTGGAACTCAGGTCAATGTTATTAATAATTAGCACAACCGATAATGTCATCAAGAATATATTAATGATTAATGTTATGAATTATAGCAACACATTATACTATTGTGATATAACAGCATATTGATAATGTTATTGATGATTACTAGTAATTATTAACAGGTAGCTAGGTGTTGCAGCATATAGAGCATCAGGTCTGGAGTCAGGAAGACTCATCTTCCTGAGTTCAAATCTGGCCTCAGACGATTACTAGCTGTGTGACCCTGGGCAAGGCACTTTATCCTGTTTGCCTCAGTTTCCTCATCTGTAAAATGCATTGGAGAAGAAAATGGCAAACCCCTCCAGTATCTTTTCCAAGCAAACTCCAAATGGAGTCATGAAGAATCAGACACAGCTGCAAATGGCTGAACAACTAATTATTAAATAATAAATATACAATGTAATTAATATAATAAATACATTAAATACACTAAATGACAATATAAAATATCGAAGTTAAATATCAACACCATTATTAATTATAGTAATATGTCATGCTATAATTGTATATTAATAATCAATAATACTAATGATTAATAATTGTAAATAATAATAATGAGTGGGCTCTTCCACTTAAAACCCACATGACAATTGAGCATATTTACCTATCTTCTCCTCAGTTTCCTCACATGTACATTTTGGGGGTCTCTAAAGTTCCTTCCAGATCTAAATCTGTGATTTGAATGTTGGCCTCACAGATTTCCTCTTCGGAGCCATGCCGGTAATTCCAGAAATGGCCACCAGGTGGCAGGTAGTACCCAAGGCCATAGACCAATCACCAGGCTTCTCCTTGCCTGAGTCTGGCTGACTTTCTATGATCCAGAAATGAATTCTCTGATTTTGTGCCACGCTACCAAGGGCATGGGTAAGCCCCAGGGCTTAGGGGGAAGGAGGCAGTACCTGAGTCTCGGGCTGGGCACAGAGCACAGTCCATGCTCCAAGCCTCCCCATAAAGACAGCAGCATTCAGTGTATGTGGCCTGCCGGTCTAGTCGAGGGCGGCTACACACCAGGTCTGGTCCCACCTCCTGCCAGCACACAGCCAGGTTGTCATCTGAATAGGGGTGCAGAGGGAAGGAAGGAAGGTATTTGCCTGGCACTGTTTCCTGCCTCACACCCTGGAAGCACCCTCCTACCCATTGTCAGTTCCTCTGAATGATCTGTCTCTTTTTCCTCTCTTCTCTGGCTCCTGCTCTGGTCCCCACGACCCCTTGCTCTTTGATTCTCCCAGAATGAGCTCCACACCCAAGGCCTGGGCTCCCTCCCAACCCTGGAGGCTTAGGGTGAGTGGAGGACTCTATAGGGGACAGTCTCCATTCTCCACACAGGAAATTTGTCCCTCCCTCTACCCTAGGGCAGTGGTGAGATGAGGGCTGTGGGTTACCCAGACTCTGACTGTCATTGGTCACACAACGCCGCCGGGAGCCATCCAGTACCAATGGAGGGTCACAAGTGCAATGGTAGGAGCCCACAGTGTTGACACATTGGCCTCCTTCACATGCCTCTTCTTCATCTGCACACTCATCATTGTCTGGAGAGACATGGGGGTGATGAGGAGGGAAGCCCAGAGATGTCACCTCCACATTCTAGCTCACCTCCTTTGCTCAAGCAGAAAGGATGGAGGTTAGGCCTCCCAAGAAGGACAGGGTGGTGGCATCTGACCTCAGCTTTACCCCCTGATCCCCCATTTTATCACCTCCCTTGCTGCATCAGAAGGAATAAAAGTTAGACTTCTGGATGGATTTCATGGGGAAGGTCAGCCCCAGCCCGTTCCAAAGCCCTCTCCTGCCCAATCTTCTTCTCTTCCTAGCTACTGAAGGAAGCATGAAGGCCAGACTCCTAGAAGGCTCCCCAGCATTGGGAGGGGGCATTACCTATACACTCCAGTCTCTGGGTGTGGTAGTAGTAGCCATTACTGCAGTAACAGGAGTAGCCAGGGGCTGTGTTCACGCACACCCCACTCTTGCACACCTGGTCCCCGAACAACAGACATTCATCCACATCTGTGGAAGGGAGGGTCCAAAGGCCCAAAGGTGGTCAGGGCCACCCTCCACCAATCTCATCCCACCCAACAGCCCAGAGAGAAACCAAGAAGGAAATGGGGCAGAAGCAAAGTCAGCCCTTGGCAGGAGCCAGAAGCTGGGGTAGAAGGGCCATTGGGAGAAGTGGGGAAAGTGAGAAATCAGGGTGGGAGCAGGCTCGGGGAATCGACAGGCTCCGAGCCAGCTGGGATCATGGAAGTCATCTCATCCATCCCTCTAGTTTTAGGGACAAGGAAACCGAGGCCCAAAGAGAAGTGACCTGCCCAAGGTCATTCAAATAGTAAGAAGCAGGAGGGGGATACTAACTCATCATCCATTACCCTTTTCCCTTGTGCCAAAAGACTCACCTCTCCGGACGCTGGGGTCTCCCGGGGGGGACAGGTAACCCCGGCCATGTGGGCACAGAGACTGGTATTCCGCTGGGCAAAGAGAAGGGCACGTTAGTGACTTGTGAGGTAGGACTCCATCTCCAGCCCATCTCTTTCTCACCCAGTGCCCCCTCCCACCTCCTCACTGACCTGGCCCCCCCGCCCCCATTCTCCGCCAGCCTCCTCATCCCCTGACACCTGTCTCGGGGCCTGGACACTGCTGGATGCGGCAGCCACTACCCCAGCCCTCGCCCACAGTGCAGCAGCATTCCCGCCAGGTGACATTCCTGGCCAGTATGTTGTCACAGGCGTCAGGGGCCCCTGTGTCATAATAACACTCCCTTCGCCCACTGCTAGCCCCAGGGCCGGGGCCTGGCCTTGGCGCTGTGGGCCTACGAGGAGGAGCTGGTTGAGGTGGTGGTCGGGCAGGGAGCCCTGGGCTCGAGGGCAGCTGAGGACTCAACCCTGAGAAAGGAGAAAATGGGAGGCTCTGGTTAAGGCCCCAAAACAAAAACATGCCAGGTCTACCACTGATCAGGAACCTCAGCAGGTCAGGCCCGGGTCTCAGCCTCAACTTTTTTTCTAATATAACCAGTGGCCCGCTATTCATCTTCAGGGGCACATCAGGATGTTTGTGCAGCTGGACAAGACTGGAGCCAAGGCTGTGGTAACTCACCAGATCGTGGACTTTTAGAGCCAGCAGGGCCAGCCCCTCATTTTAGAGACAGAAAGGGTCCAAGGAGGGAACAGCCACACAGCGAGCTTTCCTTTGGCCTCGAGGCCAAATGCCAATTATTTATTTTACTTGCTAAGAGCCCTAAGGGGCGACTAGGTGGCGCTATAGTGCAAGAAGACTCATCTTCAAGAGTTCAAATTCAGCCTCAGACACTGCCTAGCTGGGTGACTCTGGGCAAATCACTTCACCCTGTTTGCCTCAGTTTACTCTTCTGTAAAATAAGCTAGAGAAGGAAATGGCAAACCATTCCAGTATCTCTGCTAAGAAAACCCCAAATGGGGTCATGAAGAGTGAGACAACCGAAATGACTGAAGAAGAGGCCAGAACAAGCAGCACAGACAGCTTTGCAACCAACTGAACCCACAGGGGTCTGCTGCAAGCATCAGTTAAACAGAGAGAGAAAGGACACTCACTTGCAGGGGGTCTTGGGGGAACACAGCGCCCAGTCATGGGGTCAAATTCATCAGGGCTGGTGGGGCAAACGCAGAGGAAGGAGCCTTCTACATTCTCACACAGTGCGGCCCCACACACGCCCTGGAGGGTCTCACACTCATTCACATCTGCGGGGAGTAGGAAAGGAAGGAGTCAAGGAACCAGTCTCCCTCACACCCACCTGAATCCACTCCCCACCCCCAGCAGCCCTTAGGGCTCGTCATACCCACACAGTGGCGCCCATCCCTGGCTCCTTCATAGCCCTGGTCACAGAGACACTGGAAGGAGCCTGGCAGATTCTGACACGTGGCATGGGCCCCGCAGAAGGTGCGGTTCCGACATTCATCCACATCTGCAATCGAACCAGCAATTTTACATGGATTCCTACTCATCCACCATTCCTAGGGCTCTGGGACCAGGAGAGAAAGGACTGGCCCCGCATGGCACCTGCATCACATAGCACCATGTGCTATAATGGACGGAACACTGGACTTGGGGCAAGGAAGACCTACGTCCAGATAATGCCTGTGTCACATGTCACTTAATTTCTTTTGGCCCGAGTTTCTTCATCTGCGAAATCAGGGAATTGGCCTTAACATCCTCTAACATCAGGAAATTCTCCAGGACAGGAGAAAACCCAGGACAAAAGTGTGGAAGTCACCTGAGGACATTGGAAAATCCTACTGGGAAAGGAACTTATGACCCAGAATAAGTCTAGAGGACTAGGGGTTTGGGGGTCCCTATCCAGGCCCTACAGCAGGGAGAGGGCTGGAGGGTGCATAGACCTCCTCCTTTTCTTTTTAAACTAGTATCAAATCATTTGGCAGAGCAGTAGATACAGTGCCTGGCCTGGAGTCAGGAAGACTCATCTTTCTGAGTTCAAATCCAGCCTCAGACACTTCCTAGCTGTCTGATCCTAGGCAAGTCACTTAACCCTGTTTGCCTCAGTTTCTTCTTCTGTAAAATGAGCCGGAGAAGGAAATGGCAAACCACTCCAGTATCTCTGCCAAGAAAACCCCCAGTGGGGTCACAGAGAGCTGGACATGACTGAAAAATGACTTAATAACAACATCAAATCATTTTAATAATTACTACTTTGTAGCATAGTTTGAGACTGGTACTAATAGACCCCTTTCCTTCCCACTGTCATTTTTATTCTATTGGCCTGACCTACTCCTGAACAATAAATCTTTCTCCAGTTATTTAGGTCTATCTATTTCAGCAACAAATGTTTTATACTTAGATTCATATAGTTCCTGGATGTACCTTGGGATACAAGTATCTTTTAGCTTCTGTAATAATTTTGAATGGAATCTCTCTTTCTAGCTCTTCCTGCTGGGTTTTGTTGGTGACTGCTATGTAGAAATCTTATATCCTGCAACTTTGCCAGAGTTGTTAGTTATTTTAATTTATTTTAATTTCCTCTCTATGGTTCTCTAAGCACACCATCATATCGTCAACAAAAAGCAGTTTTGCTTTCTCTCTGCGTATTCTTATTCTGGGTGAAGCATGGGGAAACAAGGTGAGGGATGGTGGCCTCTGGGAAGACACTGAGACCAGAGCTAGTCTGGAACATAGAAGAACTTGGTCTTGGGGGAAACAGGTGTTCCTAAGCCCACAGAATTAGCTCTGGATGGAACAGTTTCATTTATGTATTTATAATTTCACCTATGTCATTTTAACCTCTGCACCCAAGCAGACTATACAGTAGGTGCTTAATAGGTGCTTGATGAATTGACTTGACCTCTGTCATCTAGTATAAATGCCTTACTTTACAGATGAGGACACTGAGGCCAAGAGTGACCAAGTAACTTGCCCAAGTTCACAGATGGTGAGAGGCTGAGTCAGGACTTGAACCCAGGTTTCCTGACTACACACCCAGTGGATACAGTCAGGGAGACCTGAGTTCCAATCCGACCTCAGATACTTACTAGCTATGAGACCCAGGGTTTCACCTTTGCCTCAGTTTCCTCAGCTGGAAGACAGGATAATAATAATGCCTGGCATACAATAGACACTAAATAATTGCTTATTTTCTTCCCTACCCCACAAAGAAGATTGCCCAGCCATTTCCCCCTTCCTGAGGCCCAAGAATTAAAACTAGAAGTGGCCTTAGAGATCCCCTAGTCTACCTTCATCGTTTGACAGATGGGCAAACAGTCTCAGAGAGTGAGGAGTTTTACCCAGCGTCTCTCATATGCTCATTCATGTCACAAACATGCATTACCCTGGCAGCCACCGCTGGGAGTGGGCTGGTAGCCCGGGTCGCAGAAGGGGACACAACGGTAGGAGCCCGGAGTGTTCTCACAACGCTGGGCCCCACACAGTGAGGGTCCGTATTCCCTGCACTCGTCTACATCTGCCAGGAAAAGAACAGAGTGCTGAAGAGAAGGCAGAGGAACGGGCGTCGGCGCGCCCCCTCGTGGCCAGCAGAGGGACCGGCGGCGCTCTGAGAGACCGAGTGCGCAGAAGCGGACCACACAAGAAGGCCACTCCTGCTCGTCCCCTTCCCGCTGGGATTCTGACCAAACCCCGCAGGCTACTGGAACCCTCCGAGACAGAACGTCAGGGCCAGAGCGGCGCGACCTGCTCAGTCCCAGCCCGTTTGCCCCCCAGCCCCAGCCACTTGCATCCCTGGGCATAGGGAGAAGAACGTTGGCTATCCTGGGGCCAGAGGTGCCTGAGCCCACCGCGCGGGTTCGGTGCGTCCTCTCACCATCACAGTTGCCTTCGGGACCCGCATGGTAACCCGGGTCACAGTCGCGGACGCAGCGGTAGGAGCCTGGGGAGTTCTCGCAGCGCTGGGTCCCACACAGGGCTGACCCTCCTTCGCGACATTCGTCCACATCTGAGGAACGCAGCACAGACCCGGAAAGGGGTCAGTCACTGGGGGGATGCTAAAGGCCCAGGACCTGAGGGAAAAGGGGGTAGAACGGAAGCTCACCGCTGCAGGAGGTCAGGTCGGCACTGGCGCGGTACCCCGGAGGACAGGCGCACTCGAAGGAGCCATCGGTGTTGGTGCAAAGGCCTCCCTGGCACAAGCTTCCATCCCGGCACTCGTCCACGTCTAGGGGACGGGGCAGCAGGAGGAAGGAAGCGCAAGGACGAACCACCCCTGCTCTCCTGCTTTATCCCACCCAATCTTCTCCACCAACCCCTTCTGACACTGTCCCATCCCAGAGCCCTGTTCTTTAAGTGCGGTCCGCACGCTAGACCCCATCCATCCCCGTTTGCGATGCCCCGCATTCTAAATACCACCCCGCCACGTTCCAGGCTGGGTCCCTCCAAAGCCCGCTTCTGTTCTAGGGCCAGGCGTACCGATGCAGGAAGATCCGCGGGGGCCAGTCTGGTAACCCGGAGCACACGTGCAGGCGAAGGAGCCGTCGGTGTTGAGACACTCCCCGTGAGGAAAGCAGAAGTCTCCCTCCAGGCACTCGTTCACGTCTGGGGGAGGCAGCGGGGAGAGGATGAAGGCTAGGGCTGGAGAGGTCTGGGCCTTTGCCCGCCAGCCAGACACTACCCGTGTCCCCGCACACCTGCGCAAGGACCGGATCGCCCGCCTGGTGGGAGCCGGTAGCCAGGCTCGCAACTGCAACGGAAGGAACCGTCCGTGTTGGTGCAATGCCCGTGGGGCCCGCAGGGGGCGCCTGAACTGCACTCGTCCACGTCTGAAAACGAGGGACGCCTGGGTGTGAGGCTGAGGCGCTCAAAATTTGGGAGAGGAGTGGGGAGAAGGCCTACAGTACAAACTGAATGAGTGAAGGAATCTGGGGGTTTGATTCCATCCACGGTGTCGTGGGGCCTGGGCTTCCCAGATCGGGAGAGATGGAGGACGACGGGCTTGCACCTCGGTCAGAAGGTCTGGGGGTCCAGGTGAGGGATGGTGCTCCAGAACCTCCCCATCGGAGGAACGGAGAAGTGTCAGGGGCAGAGGTCTGAAGGTCTGGGGTCCAGATCACAAGGTGGGGACAGATGTTCCAGGGACGCCCCGTCGGAGGGATTGGCGGTGTATGGTCACAGGGTCCCCAGAGCAGAAGGCTAAAGGTCTGGGGTCCAGGTCACAGGCTGTGCGGGGATTGTTCAGATCTTTCCTATCAGAAGGATGGGAGGTGGGGGGAGAATGTGTTTCAGGGCCCTAAGTCAGAAGGATAAGCGCCAGGGGCCAGCTGGGTGAGCTAGGAGTGAAAAAGTCCTGGGACACCAGTCTCACCAGCACAGCGCCCCTGGAGCAATCGGTGGCCGACGGGACAAGCCCGGCACTGGAAGGACCCTGGCGAGTTGACACATTCCTGTCCCGGGCAGGCCACGTGATTTTCACATTCGTCTATGTCTGGGGGAAAGAGAACCGAGCAAGGGAAGGGCATAAGCCCCGCCCCTGGGGCGCCTAAGCCCCGCCCCTCATTCCAAGCCCTGCCCTGCCCCCTCACCCTCACAAGCCTGGCCCGCGGCGTTGAGCCGGAAGCCAGTGGGACAGGTACACAGGTACGAGCCATCCACATTCTCACAGCGTCCGTAGCTGCAGGGCGGCGGGGTTTGCTGGCATTCATCCACGTCTGCGGGATACGGGGCGGCACAGATGGGGCACAGGGCCTAGCGACTCCCCAGCCCCACCCTCAGGCACACCCTGCAGGGTCCTCCCGAGGTTGGCCACCACCCCCTTCCCTACATCATAACAAGATGACCCCTTCTTAGACCATCTAGTGCATCCCTCTCATTTTACAGATAGGGAAACTGAGGCTCAGCGGAGCAAACAGCTTTTCCCAGAATCACAACGAAGGTCAGGAACAGAGCAAGAAGTTAGAAGCCAGATAGATCCCAGACTCCCAATAAGATGCTATTCCATCTCCCAGTCTCCAATTTCAGGAATTTGCCTGAAACATACTCCATCCTCATCTCTCCCGGTGGAAATCTTTTTCTTCCTTCAAAGTGCAATTATTAAGTACATCTTGACCCTTTCCCTCCCAACCATCTTACAGATAGTAATATTGAGGCCAGTATGACAGTAATGAAGAGACTGGGCTTACAGCCAAGAAATATGGTTTTGAATACCAACTCCCATATTTACCAAGGGAAGCTTTACAAAATAGCTTGTCTTAAGCTTTACCAAGCTCTACCCTCACCGCATTATAAGGTCATTATCTACGTTTTACATATAGGGAAGCTGAGGCTCAGATATCTGAAGAGACTTGGCCAGGATTATACAGCTAAGCAAGTGTCAGGGAGCACTCTTTGGTCTCCTTTTCCCCAGGAGTTCAGAACTGGAAGGACACCTCGAGTTTCCAAGTCCATGAAGCCCCCATTTTATAGATGAAGGAACCAAGGCTGAGGCATGGGAGAGGGCTTGCTCGGCTGGCCCAGGAAATCGGGAGGTAGAGAGCTGGAATGTCAGGAGATGGGACAGGGAAGAAATGAAACGTGGAGGGATAGACAGAACACTGACTTTGCAGTCAGGAGACCTTGGGTCCAAGCCCTGCCTCTGACACCAGCTGTGTGATTCTGGGCAAGTCACATGACCAAAATGAGACTCAGTTTCCTCATCTGTAAATGAGTAAGTTGAATTAGATGACCTCTAAGTTCCCTCTGAGCTCTTAAATCTATAAGCCCCTCCACATAATAGAGGGAGAGGAAGGGGTGGGACATAGGGGTGGTGCCCTGGTGAGCAGAAGGAGCAGTGAAAAAGAACCATACCAACACATGGTGCGCCAGGCCCATGGGAGCGGTATCCAGCAGGGCAGGCGCAGTGGTAGCTTCCGGCTGTATTGTCACATCGGCCAGGCCCACAGGGAGGGGGGTCCCGGGCACACTCATCTATGTCTTCACACTCAGGGCCTTGGAAGCCAGGTGGGCAAGAACAGCGGTAAGAGCCAGGCAGATTTTCACAGTGGCCCCAGCCACAGGGCCCTGGGCTCTGGGCACATTCGTTGATGTCTGAGAAGGGAGACAGAACTGGATGTTAGGGTCCCACTTTGCCACCAGTCCACATGGACATCTAAGGAGGTCTTTCTGCCCCCCAAAGAGCCTGTGGGATTCCCCTGGCCAGCCCAAGAACTCACCCCCTGATTCTCAACTCTGAGCACACCCAGGTGGGGTCCAATCCCTCAAATATCACTCCCAGTCTTCTACTTTGTCCCTCAAGCCCAATCCTCCACCCTCCATATCCCCTTGGCCCTAAGCCTTCCTCCCGTGTTCCCTTTGCTGAGCTATGTGCTGATTCTTCTCCGCCTCCCCCCACCCCCTTACCTTGGCAGCCAGCTCCATGGGGAGCAGCCTTGTACCCAGCTGGACAAACACACAGGTAGCTACCAGGAGTGTTCTCACAACGCCCATTGGTGCAGGGCTGCTGGACACATTCATCCACATCTTCAGGCACAAGGATTTCAGGAGAGCCAGGGATCAGAAGTGAGCAGTGGATAACAATTCTAGCTTCCATGCCAGTCCTAGGCTTGTCCCTATGGGCATCCCCACATCTTCCTGCTCCTCTCCCCACCCTATGCAGACCCCCAAGATCTGTGCCTATGGGCAGAGTTGATCAGAGCAGTTGGAGGACAAAGTGTTTATCCTGTCAGATTTGGCAGAAGGAGAGGGCCAAAGACTCACCCTGACATTCAGTGCCCTGTGGACTAGCCTGGAAACCAGGAGCACAGATACAGCGGTAGCTGCCTGCTGAATTCTCACAGCGCCCATGGGCACAGGGTCGGGGTACCTGGCGGCACTCATCCACATCTGTCCCAGAGAATTGGACGGAGAGGGGGAGGTAAAGTCAGAGGGGTCAGAGGAGATGGGCCCTCCTTCCTCTAGGGTTCCCCATCCTTCCCCCTTGGGTCCCCAGTCTCACCGATGCAGTGTGTGCCATGGGTGCTGAGCCAGAAGCCCGAGTCACACACACATGTGTAACCCCCCTGGCGGGGGATACATCGCCCTGGGCCACATATCTGGGGGTTCCGCTGACACACGCCCCCTGCCACTGGGCCTGGTGGACCAGCCAATGATCAGTATGTTGCCCAGCTCTGATGCCCAGCCTCCCCTTTAATCTCTCCTGAAATACAATTTTCTCTTCTATCTCCTTCCCCACTGAATGGGCTTCTCTCTCCCCTCTCCCTTCAGATCTTCCTCATGCCTCCAGAATCCCCTCCTCTCTCTCAAGATCTTCCCTTCTAGTCCCTTCTCCATGTAGAGTTCCCATTCTAGATCACCATCATCTTCAGCTCCTTACCTCTTTCAGGGAATTCAGGAATTGGCTGGATGGGGACAGTGGGTAGGGGTTCCTCAGGCCTAGGCTGGGGCTGAGGCCGGTGTCTGGGTCTAGACTCTGGGCGGGAAGTATGTGGGTAGCTCCAGACAACTGGACAGGGAAGTAGGCAAAAGGTCAGGTCAAGATTATGGGCACTTGATGCCATCCATGCCTTCTTCTCATTTCCCAGCAGTGCCCATTGCTACCCATCTACCTCTGTCTTTGCCTGTATCAGTTCAAGGTGGATGGAGAGGCCCAAATATCTAGAGCTTACCTGTAGGGGCCCAGACTGGGGGTGCTGGGGTGACAGGTGGAGGTATCCGAGGCTGACTGATGGGTACTCGGGGTGGCTCCTGGCCCAAGGGGCGAGTGTTATATCTGAGGTCAGAGGCTGAGTAATGGTAGCCAGGTCCAGCTGGGCATATCTCCCTGAAACCCTCTGTAGGAGAGATTGGAAAAGTGGGGAATAAAAAAGTCAGGGAATAAAAAAGTGCTATAAAGACAAATTGAGACAGACAGAGAGATGCAGGTCAGTAAGACAGGGAGGCAGAGACAGTAGGACTTGTAGAGCTACTGAGCTGGGGTATGTGAGGGCAGAGTGTAGGATTTGGGGAGTGCTGCACAAACGTGTACAGAGTATGGATCCTAGGGTGTCCTGCTGGGTAAAGAGGCTCAGATAGCTGTGTGTCCAGGCTATGAGATGTGAAGGGAATTGGGATGCAGAGCTATCCAGCATGTGGAATTTGGGTGACCTGGGGGCCAGGGTACCGGGATTGAGTGTAAGATGTGTGACTGTACAGGTTAGGGCATCCCCTCAGAGTGTGGGTATTTGCAGTCAGAATAAGATAGATGGTAGAGCATTTGGAAAATGCTGTAGGTTGAGGTAACAGTTTGGGGGGGGGGGTCAGGATGTAGAATGAGGATACAGAGACCAGGATACAGAGGAATCCTGGGGCCCACCTGAGCCAAAAGGTGGGCACAGTTGGCAGCTATGGCCCCAGGCCTTGCCCACCCGACTACAGCAGCAGATTTGTTTGGTGATATTGCGTAGGATGGGCAGCGAACAGCCTCCAGCCCTGAGTACCCGAAAGCAGGGGCCCTTTGCCTCTGAGATCACATGCTGGGCTAGAGAAGAGCCGGGGGGCCAGAGGCTGTGGTCAGAGGGACAACTTTGGGAAAAGGGAGACGGAGTGGGGAGAGGCTGGGTGGAAGGGAGTGGCTTGCAGTGAGCGGGGAGAAAGGGTTTGGGAATGGGGGCGGGACTTGGGGTGAGCAGAGGTAAAAAGGGGCAAGGCTTTGGACTAGCAGAGGAGAATCCTGATACTGAGTACACAGTGGCATTCGGAGGGCGGGCTTGGGTCTGAATTGGGAAAGGTTAAGAGGGGCAGGCTGGGGCTTTGGAAAGGAGTGGGGCGGGGTTGAGGGTTCGCTTAGGGGTAGGCGGTCTTGAAGTACAAAGGCCGGCAGGGAGTAGCAGAGTATGCCAAGGTGGGGTCTCTCACAGATGCAGCTGCTCCGGGATGAATCTAGCAGGTAGCCGTCGGGGCACACGCACGTGTAGCCGCCGCGAGTGTTCGCGCACTCCCCGTGTTGGCACCGCCCTGGCTCAGCGCACTCATCCACATCTAGGAAGGGGGACAGGGAAATGGGGCCAGGCCGGCCTGGTGGAGTGGGTAGGGTCCAGTGTCCCTGCGCCCGTCCCCGTTTTCCAGGCGCTGACCAGCCCCATTCCCGAAAACCTTTTCATGACCCGCCTCGCTCGAGTGCCCCCTCACCGGCGCAGGAGCCGTTGACTCTTTCAAAGCCAGTGGGGCAGGCTGCGTCTGAGGATCCCACTCGGCCTACGCTGCCTGGGGAAACAGGAGAGGGTGTAGTTTAGCCAGGCCCCCCGCCAGAGAAACTGAGATTAGAGTCGAGGCGGGGCTGGGTGTGAACTGACCTCCCCCAGGCCTGAGGGGATGAAAAGTGAAAGGGGTGGCTTTAGTACAGATAGGATAGGAGGGAGAGGCTTAGCACCTGGCGCTTTTCAGTGTGCTCGTGCCTTCTCGGGCAGTGGGAGAGGGGAGGGAGGGGGACAGAGGGGCTCTTCCCTAATCCAGACCAGATTCCTTACTTAGGTGCTCGGAGCACGGCTGGCAGTCGTGAACTCCCCAAGCCAATCCAGCCCCTCGACAACAGACCTCGTGAGTTCGTAGCCCTGGGAGGGGGGGACGCGCACTGCAGAGGACAAAGGAAGGGGCTCAGCTCGTCCAGGAGCCAGCGCCCACCTACCCTTCGCTGGTCCCAGCTCAAGGGCTCACCTCGCCTTCGCGGAGCTGTCGGAAGCAGTACCCAAAGCCTGAGGCGTCAGTGTAACCGCCGCCCTCTTCCTCCTCACCCCGGGGGCTGCTCTGGGCCAGCACCGTGTACAAGGCGGCACGGTCCGACGGCACCCCCGAGGTCCGGGCCTGGCCCTGGCCCGTAGCCGCCGTTTCCTCGGGGCCCAATGTGGGCCCCGGGCCGCTCACACGCTCCACTTGGTGGATAATGACTGAAGCCTCCTGGGGGTGTTCCACATGCACGCTCACCAGGGAGGCCACGCCTGGGGGGTGGGGAGTAGTAGAGTGAATGCTTGTGCGGAGCTAGAACTAGGCTATAACACAGTGTGTGTGGCGGGGGGGGGGGTGTCCCACGGGAGATAGTCTAGGAGGGGAAGCCTAAGTCCCACCGGAAAGAGTAGGTCTGCGGGGACCCAAGAAAGAGAATGGGAGGGACAATGATTCTAGTCAGAAGAATGGAAAGCTAGGAAGGACTTCTAAGAAATTTCACAGATGGGAAAACTGAGACCAGTGGACTGGGAAGAGGCCACCCAAAAGCATCAATCTCGTCTTAAAATCACACAAATGAAAGCTGGGAAGAGAGCATTTAAATCTGGAAGGGACTTTGGAAATCCTTTAGTCCAAGCCCTTCACATTACTGATGAGGAAACTGAGGCCCAGAGAAGCACCCAGTATTCGAATGCAGCTCTTTTTCCATTTACATCATATCATAGATGCTTTTCATCTAGCCCTACAGATAGCTCAATTCAGGCCCAGAGAAGAATAGACCCTTGGCCAAGTCCACACCTGTCTGGAGGAGATCCAGGGTAGAAGCCAGGCCCCCTGACTCACTGCCTGGACCTGCCTCCACTGCACCCCCTCCCCAAAAGAGCCCTGTCGCTTCCCCACCCCCTCCCCAGACCCAGGAGGGCTCCTAGCTGGGGGCGTGTGTTTTCTCCCCTCCCCTCACCGTCCTCTTCCTCCCGATGGTTGGCCAGGGGCAGCGTGTACACCGACTTGGTGACCCCCGGAGGGGGAGGCGGAGGTGCCTCGTGACGTGTGCGGGAGGCAGGCAGCTGACAGAACTTGCCCGCGAAGTCCGGGGGGGCAAAGACAGCGGTCTTTCTTCACACACACACCCCCATTGTGGCACAAGAGTGGACACAAGACTAGGAAAGGATGGAAGGGGCAGGAGCAGGTCACGCGTCCCCTCCTCCCCTGCCTCACTCTGCCAGCAGAACACAGAAACCTCCTTCTCTCACTTCTCCCCTCTTTTGTCCAAGAACCCATCTTTTCTTTTCTCTCAGCTATTCTCTCTGCTCCTCAAGGAACCAGGCGTGCCTGTCCTCCATCCCTTCGGAGAAGCTGAGCGTCCGCTTCAACAGTCTCCCCCCCCCACAATCCAAATGTCCTCTTTCCTCAGCTGCTCCTCCCCCACCCCACTTTACGGCTTAGCTCTCCCCGCCAGCTGCACCCCGGGAGGGGAAGCGCGTGGTCCCCATATGGGACATCGGGCCCAGCTCCCGCACGCAGGGACATCCGGGCGTGGTGCCTCCACTGGTGAGGCCGGGTAAACAAACGCGATGGGGGGAAGGAGGGCGGCTCCACATTCCCCTGGCTTAGCATGGGGGCCTTGAGGGGTGCAACTCTATCCCCCCCACTCAAAAAGCAGGCTTTTCTGCCTCCACCTTCCTGGAACCCCACGCCCAGCTGTGCCCAGCTGCGGGCAGCTGTTTGGCGCTCCGGGGGGACCAGGGGCGGGTCCTACTCTGAGTCCTCCTCTCTACCCTTTCTACCCTGCCGGCCTCTTCCCCCACGGGAGCCCCCGAAGCCGCCAGCGGCAACAGCTGGAGACAGCTGTGGGGTGGGGCCGGGCGGGGGCCAGCCAAGCCCGGGAGTGGAGGCGGAACTCTGGGGTCCTAGGTCTCAGGGAGTGGAGGAGGCGCTAGGACTAGGAGTCTTGCTGCTGGGGTTGGTGGGGGGGAGAATCTCACAGAAAAGAGGGGGAAGGGAAGTCAGGAGTTCTCTGGGCAAGAGGGGGGACAGGACTCCAGCCAAGGTTTTGTGGGCAGAGATTTCGGTTTTGGAGATCAGAGTTGGTTTTGGTGTTGTAAGCTGGGGTCTCACAGGGGTAGGGAAGGGGGAGAGGCGGGCGCAGGGGCGGGAGGGGTCCGGTGGAAATTCTTCCCCGTTGTTCTTGGCGCCAGCAGAGCCCCGCTCCCACGGGCCAGGCCCACGCCATGGGCGGGGCGCTCCTCCGGGGTAGTGCCAATTCCTCCCTCCCCTTTGGGAGGAGTGGGGAAGGAGGGGCTGGGGGCCGAGGATGCCGGGGTCTTGGTAAGGTCAGGCCCGGCCTTGCAAGCATCCCGACTGCGCCTGCCTCCCCAGGCAAGAGGCCAGAGGATCCTGGCACCATCTCAGGGCTCAGCCCCTGGCACGAGAGCTGGCATCGTGGGCCTGAATGCCTGGCTCCCCCAGGGTCCCCCGGGCTGGGTCTGTGAGGCAGGGGCGGGGGAAAGGGGCGGGGGCCAAGCGGGAGATGAGCTCACGCCGGCCGGGTCTGGAGCGGGGCCAGGCCTGGCCTGTTCCCGGCGCCCGGGGGGCCCCCAGCTCCCTCCTCGCCGGCTGCCGCAGTCTCTGAGGCTGGGGGCCACCCCCGGGGGCAAGCGAGGAGACGGGGAGAGGCGCAAAGTTGGGGTAGAGGTCGAGGCTCAGAACAGGGGAGCTAGGCTCCCCTCTCCCTCAGTCCACAATCCGAGGTACGGCTAGACTGAGAGATGTCCCGCTGAGGGCAATTGAAGCCTGGGGGAGAAAGGGTGGCCCAGCAAGGGCAGGTGTCCAGCGTCCAGCCTGGGTTAAACCTGCCTCATCCCCTCCCCTGCCCTCCACTGAGAGGAACAGGTGGGGTGGGGAGCTAGGTATGGTTGGATTTCCTCTTAGTTTAAAGGACCCCTGTCGTCTCCCAGGAACTGTGCAGTCGTCACTCCCCTCCCCACCCGACCACCAAGGCCTTGTCTGTACACCTAGCTGGCACCTGGAGGGAGCACCTAGTTCCATCTCCTAGTCGGGAGAACCAGGCTCTCCCCCTGGGTCCCCAGGCGCTGCTTCGAAGGAGCACTTTAGTACTCCTTCAAGGCCCTCTCTGAGGTGCGCAGTCCCATTTTCACCCAGTGTCCCATAGTCTGCACCTCGAAGGGGCTCCCTGGAAGCCCTCCCTCCCCTGTGTCTTCTGGGGATGCTAGACTCTCACCTAGGAAGCACCCTTTGCCCTCCTCTCGGCTCTGGAAGGCTCCCTCCCTTTTTTGGAGGCTCAGGGCCGACCTTGAGCAGGAAAACTGACTCTCTTGTGCCCCTCCACTATGTGGCTCCCTGCCCCCTCCACGGGCATCCTGCTTCCTTTTCTGTGTAGTTCCCTGTCCCTGGCAAAGGGTGTCCGGCTCCCTCTTCTGCGCCTTTCCCCTAGGGATATCACTGATCCATCCGGGGGCACCCTTCTTCCTCCCCTGTGAGGCTCCCGGCTCCCTTCCCTGGCCCTCAGTCCCGGCCCCGTCCTTGGACTGGCACTCACAGACTCGGAAGCCTGGCCCCGCGGGTGCTGCCCCGCCAGGGGAGCCGCTCTCCACGCTCGTGGTGTTGGCGCGCACGCAGTGGGGCACGCAGCGATTCCCTGTGCAGCGTAGGCGGCACACAGCCGGGGTGAAGAGTACTCGGAGCCGTTCGCGGGGCCCGGGCCGGGCGGCTGGGCTGGGCAGCAGCGGCAGCAGCGACAGCACTAGGAACACGAGGCGCCGGGGCTGCCGGGCGCCCGCCATAGCTGCGCACTGAGCTGCCTTGCCGCCCGCCCGAGGGGCCCAAGCCCAGACAGCAGCTAGCGCTGCGCAGTGCGGGAGGGGAGGGGAGGGGAAGGGAGGGGAAGGGAGGGGAACAGAGGGGTGGGGGATGGACCGGGGAGGGGGCGGCCCCACTCGCCCCCGCCCAACCCGGCCCAGCCTGGCCCGGCCCGGCCCGGCCCAGCCCAGCCCAGCCGGGCCAACCCCCTCCTAGTTCTTTGGCAACCGCGCGGGGGCGCGTGGGGCCGGGCTCCTTGCCAACACCAATGTTTGTGTGCGACGCGGGGGAGAGCGCGGGCCTGATCACCGCCCCCCTCCCCACTCACACACTCTGCTTTCCTCAACCCATTCCCTCCCCTTCCTCCCTCCTTCCCCCTACCCCACACCCCGTCCAGGCCAAGCCCAGCCCGCTCCAGCTGCAACAAGTGGTTGGGAGGGGGGGAACAGGTGGGGGCTCTAGGGACCCCACAGGCGCTTCCTGGGGCTCACGGATAGCTGAGTAGCTGACCCAGGGGCGCACACCTGGAATCTCCCCCCTCTCCCCCATTCCGCTCCGAACCGGCCCACACAGCTGGAAAGAGGACTAAGTGCAGTGGGAAGCCAAAGTCCCGTCGGGGGCAGGCAGTAGAGGGGTACATCTGGGGTCGAGAGGACGGGGCACTGCTGGACTAAGAAGTCGGGGGAGGGACAGCGCTCTGAGGAGGGCACATCTGGGGACCGAGAGGGCTACAGCTGATGGAAGAAGCTGGCAGCAGGGAGGCACAGCTGGAGAAGATTCTGGGGCTACAGATGTTTCAAGAGGCTGAAAGCAGGGGCACTGGTGAAAGGTGGACCAGCCGGGAGGTGGAGGCAGGGTTCCCAGTTTTTCTGTCTGTGCCGCCAGGTCTCTCCTTCACACACACCCCCACTTCCTCTTCTGTTCCCCCCTGTCCCGAAATATCAGACCAGACCCTTCCACCGGCGCCGCCGCTTCATAATTCCCTTTGTTGTCTGGACTGGGGGCTCCGCCAGACGCCCCTCGCTCACTAGTCAATGGGGCCCGTTCGGGACCCCTCTTCCTTTCCCGCCTGCCTTTTCCCTTGCGAACTCGAGCGGGGCTCGGACTCCCGAGTTCTTCCCGCTGGCGACCAGGAAAGGGTTAAATGGGTGGGGGTAGGGTATGTTCCCTGGGCCGCCCGCCCCGTGGGTCAGAGGCTCTGGACATCATCTTCCCTGACAATCTCCCTCCCCCGGCACCTTACCTCCCTCCCCCACGCCCGCTGTCACGGAGCCACCCTGGGAGAGGGGCTGGATTCCAGGGACCCTAAGCTGTCGCCCTGGGGGAAGGAAAAGAGAGAGTTAAGGGGAGGGAGTGAAAAGCCTGGCCCCTAGACCCCTCTCCCCACTCCACCTCCAGCCCTGGGTCCCCTGAGGCTCGGGAAAAGAATCGCCAGAGTCCCGCAAGAGGGCACCCCAGGCCCGGGACGGCGGCGCCACCAGCACGCCCGGTCCCTTGGGGTTTCCCCCTTGGACAATGCAGGGCGTGGGAACCAGACGGCCTTATCGGCCTCGGGGGAGGAGAAAGGAGGGGCCGAAACGCTTACCGGGGGCCCGGGCAGGAGCAGCGGCCGCTCTCTCCAGCTGGCGGCTTAGCCGCAGAAGGCCCTTGTGTCCTGGCCCTCGGGGTCGGCGGCGCTGCAGCAGTGCCCGGGCCTCTTGCAGCCTGCGGAAGGGGAAGGGAGGCGGTCAGCCCGGGGCCGGGAGGGCGCCCCCTGGCTCCTCCTGGGGCAAAATGAAGAAAGAGCCACCCCACCCCACCCACGAGCTTTACCCCCTCCTCCCCATCGAGGCTAAAGCAGGCGCCCCCTGCAGGCACTGCCCGAAGGATGAGGGTACCCCGAGAGACCTGACGCAGAGACAGACTCAGAGACTAGAGAGAGAGGCAAAGAGTGACCTAGTGACCCGGAGAGAGATGCGATTGATCGGTCGAGAAGCAGATGGCACAGAGCCCTGGCAGTAGAGACTTGGAAAGAGAGGACTGAGACCTTCGGGAAATAGAGACTTGGGGATGACACAGTCAGAGATATGCAGTGGGTTAAGACAGAAAGGGAGACAGAGCAGGGGACAGAAACCCAGACACGGACCCCCAGAGGCTGAGAGACCAGGGAACCGGTGCGGGAGACTGTGACTGGAAAGGCCAACGCAGAGTCCTCATCCTACCCCTGAGAAGGGGGAAGACACAAAAATGGAGAAACTGAGAATATCATCTGGGGGAAGGGGAGCCAGAGATTTGTGGAGACATTAAAAAGACAGACACATCCAGATGAGATAGGGAGCCTGGGAGGTAGAGACTTGGGGAGAGGGGAAGGGAAGAGGGCCACTGGAACGCAAAGCTGGAGGCTTCCATCTGAGACAGAGAAAGCACGAGATACCAAGAGATGACTGAGGAAAGCTGTCTCACCGGAGAGTTTGGGAAAGAGAAACCTGGAGAGCAGAGGAGACTGAGGAAGAGACACAGGGCTGGAGAGTAAGAGTGTGTGACTGACAAAGAGACAGAGAATTCAACTCAGAGACAAGAGACACACATGGCATACAGATAGAACCATGGAGAGAGACAGAGCCTGGAAAAGGTGGAAAGGCAGTAAGAGGAGAAAGAGGCTTAGGGAGGAAAGACAGGAGAGCAAGACTGAGATTGACACTCCCATGAGATACAGATACACAGGCAGAACAACTCAGATACAGAAAGACTGGTGGGGGGAGCAAAGACACCCACAGAGAGATGCAACTCACAGAAAGGGGACCGCCCACAGGGAAGACACCAGAGACCAATATGTGGTAGAAAGGAGGGAGAAGGGGAGAAGCAAAGGGAGAGACGATGGGGGTGGTATGGAGCCACTGAGGGAGATTGTGAGTCAGAGACAGAATTAAGCCTGGAGTCGGGGGGGGGGGAGGGGGAGACAGAGACAGAGAGACAGAGAGAAGGTAGGGAGGGAGACAGAGACAGAGAGGAGGGAGGGAGGGAGAGAGAGAGAGAGAGAGAGGAGAGAGAGAGAGAGAGAGAGAGAGAGAGAGAGAGAGAGATGAGCTGGTGAAGAGTCAGAGGGATGAAGGAGAGCAGACGTAGTGATATCTATGACACTTGTAAAGAGAGAGAGCCCCGGTGAGAAGACAGACCTCACCATTTGGGGGAAAGGAAAAGATCCGAGTACTGACTCCAGGCCTTCCACAAGAAGACAGAGACACAATACAATAACATTCTAAAGCATACATCTATGGCTTGAAAAGGACCTTAAAGATAATTTAGCCTAACCCCCTCATTTTACAGATGAGGAAGTTGAGCTCCAGGAAGGTTGACTTGTCAAAATAAAAGGGCTGGGACTCGTTTGCTCCTCTGCTCTGAGTCCAGCCTCCTTTCGCAAACACCATGCAGCCTCTTGAAGAAGACAGAGATGGAGATAGAGACCCAGAGAACACCTCTAATCGGTGAACCCAGTCAGCCGAGACCCAGAGAGAGACAGCAACTCCCAAGAGACAGAGAGAACTGGGGGAATGAGAGGGTGGGGTGGGAGGGTCACTATGGGATGCAGTCCAGTAAGGAGTGAAAAATGAAACAAACGGACTATCAGAGGCAAGGGCAGCACCGACTGGGGTTAGGAAAAGAGCCCCCGGTCTGCACTCACGTCAACGGCTGCCAGGTGAGGGAGGCCTCTCTACGAGTGACTGGCACGGGGCTGGGGGTGGGGGCCGCTGTGGCCCGGGGAACCCGAACAGCTCGACAGCCGGGCCGACAGGGGCACAGCTGAGGAGCTACACACTGCTCCCCTGGTGGGCACTGCGGAGACGAACAGGGAGCTGCAGGGAAGAGACCAGGGCTATGTGAGCGAGAGCCTCTCTCCCCTCGGGCTCCGTGGGACCAGAGGTAGGAGCGTCGTCAAACCCAGCCTCCATCCACCCCGCGCCGCGCCCAGTGCCATCCCAGAGACGGAGGCAGAAGCTCAGACAGAGTGCCCCTAGCGCTCTGCCCCTGCCCACGCGACCCCCGACCGCCCCGTCCAACCTCCGCCCCAGGCGGTCACTCACCTCTAGAACAGGGGCCCGGGCGTGGAGGGCGTCCAGCGCAGCAGCGGCGGCAGGCAGCTGCAGGGCTGGAAGCAGAGGGTCGCCAGAAGGAGGAGAGGCCGAGGTCAGCTGGGCATCACCACCCACAGCTTCGGCTGCTAGCCTCCAACCTCCACCAGCTCCCCGAGGACCCCCAGACGCACTCCCTCATGCCTCCACAAGGTGGCGCCGCCCTCCCGGAGGCCCCGGCTCCGAGCTTGGGGCCAGGCTCCCGGGGCCCCCCAAACCCCCTGCGTCCCTCCTCCCCTTCCACCTCCAGGCCCTGCGCAGGCGCACCCCCTCCTCCGCAACCCTCCAAGACCGCTCCATTCTCTCCTGCAGGGGGTTACCAGACCCACGGGCTCTCAGGCCCCTAGGATGGCAAAGGGATGGAAAAGTGGGGTGGCGTGGGAGGCAGTACGGCCAGGCCTTTGGTTGCCAGTCCCAGGCCTCTGCTGCCCCCATGGAGAAGGAGCGTTGGAGGAAAAAACCTTTGGAGAAGCCCCCTCCCCCCGGGCCTGCCGGTTAACCCCTTCCCGGCCCCGCCCCCGGCGCGGCGCGGCACTGCTGAGCTCGGGTTACTAAGCGGATTCGCAGAGGCGGGAGCCGGAGCCCTGGCCCTTTGTAGCGGAGCGCGGGGGCCGATCTGGCAGGGGGGCGGGGTCGGGGAGAACCAGGCACTGCTCACTCTCTCTACCCAAAACCCGGGGATAGGGCCTGGGCTTCCACCCCGGATGGACTGAGGGCTGTCCGGAATCAAGGGTAGAGGGAGACAGGTGAGGATCTTTCCTCCCTTCTTCCTCCCTCCTTTCTAATGGGGCTGGGGGGCGCGGACTGCAGCCCGGGGCTGCCGCCACCTGGATTTCGGGGAAGAGGGGGCTCCCTGTGCACACACTGGGGGCTCTCTGTCCCTCCCTCCCCGCTTTTACGGGGACCATGGGGGGAACTGACTACAGGCTGAGGGGACGGGCTGGCACTGCCTGGGAATGGAGGGGGCGGTTGTTCTCTGTCCACCCTCGGGGGGTTCGGCGTTCCTCCCTATCCCCTTCCTTTCTTCCTCCCTTTCTACTACTTCTGGGGGCGCCGATTGCAGGCTGGGGCGGGGGGGATGTGATGGTACCACCTGGGACCCAGGGGTGGAGTTAGGAGTTAGGAGCCCCCCACCCACTACAGTCCATGTGAGACCCTCCTCCCCTTCCCTGGGGGCTGCTGTTTGAGAGTGAGAGGAAAGGGAGCGAATCAGGAAACTGAGTGGACTTACCGGGCCTGGCCCCCTGGGCGGCCCCGGCCTCTACTCCCCGGTGTCCCTGCAGCCCCGACGGCCCGGCCTGGGCGCGGCTCGCGAACCAGTAGCAGCAGCAGCAAGAGGAGGAGCAGGAGGAGGGGGCGGTGGTGGAGGCAGCAGTAGGGGCTGGGAAGTAGCATCTTGTCTTGTTCCGTGTCCCTGTCCCGTCCAGTTCCTGACTCTGGCCCCTCTGTCTCCCGCGCCCTGGTCTCCCTCCTCCTACCCCGCCCTCCCCTCCCCGCCAGCTTCACCAGACCAACTTTCCCCCCGCTGCCCGGGCTCCAACTTTGGACCAATGGGGGTGCGGCGCCGGCTGGGGGAGCCCGGATTTGACCAATAAGAGCACAGTGCCGGCTGGGGGTGCCCGGAAAGGGCCAATGAGGATGTCACCGGGGCGGGGTATCTGAGACAGGTGCCCTTGAGGACTTGGAGGAGTGAGGAAGGGGGTGCCCTGGACTGCCCACGGGTGGGTAGCAGATAATATTTCTCGTGGATCCCTTGGGGGAAGGGGTCCATGAGCCCCATCCCGCTTGGACCCCCACGTGCAGCAGGCCAGAGTAAGGAGGCAGGGGGTTAGGAAATCCCTCAGTAGGTTCCAACCTCTGGTCCCAGGCGCAGTGAAGAGGCTGGCTCTTCCAAGTCTGTTACCATGGCCATGGCCGTGTTTATTTCACATTCGGTAGTACCAAAGAGAATCCCATCTCATCCTACCCCAGACCCCCAGAGAGATTCTCGGGAAGAGAGACTCCATCCTCCCCACCTGCGACCTCAGATTCTGAAGAGATGCAAAACCCTCTGGAGCTCGGCTTTAGAGCTCCCCAGGACCCCACACGGGAATCTTGCCCCACAGGGACTGCAGAGAGAGGGATAGCCCTACTAAGCTGGGAATCCGCTTCCACGCTGATGTAGACTATGCTGGCTGGTTCTGCATTGGAGTGTTTGGGGCCAGGGCCTTCCTCCCTCCTCACTGAGTTTCAGCGTGGGAGGTGCTGGGGTCAAGGCATCTGGGGCCTGTAGGACTCCATCCATTCTATCCCCCAATAGAGTGAGGTGTTTCGACAAGCACCCAAAGACCCAGCTCCCTCCTTACCTGCTCCACCTCCCTCCACCCGGCCCCACCTTCCGAGACTAAAGTCAGTCCCCGCTCGCGGTCCCGAGGTTCCGCCCTCCGTAGGTGGGAAGGCCCCCCTCCCCTTCTTTCCAGGACCCGCCTCCCGCCACTAGTGGCACTTCCCTCAGAGAGTAGTTCCAAGCCCCATCCCTGATCCCCGGCCCCGCCCCCTCCATGCAGACCTAGTCTTCAGAAGATGTAAAGGCCCCGCCTCCAGCTCCATAGACTCTAAGGAAAACCTTAGAGGGTTTTCCCGGGCCCCGCCCCAAGTAGGTGACATCAGCTCAGAGGGTGGTGTAGACGTAGACACAGACGAGGACCAGCAGGTTGAGTGCTGTGCCTACCAGGCCCAGCAGCGCCAGCAGCCTCTCTTCCCTCTCCGGTTCCGGGGACTCGTCCATCCGCAGCCTCCCTTCCTCCTGAAGAAATCACAGGAGGAGCTGAGGAAGGGTCAGGAAGAGGGCGGGGCCCGGAAGGAAACCCCTAGATTCTTCCTCATCAGGCCGACGCTTAGGACTGTGCCCAGTGTCGCTCCCTTAGGCCCTCAGCCCCAGTCCATTCCCCCAATAGTGAAAACAGAGTCAGATATAGGAAGATACAAAACAGACAGAGAAGGACAAAGACACTAGAAACAGAGACGGAGCCTATGAAATAGAGGATACAGAGAAACAGAAAGACCTCGGAGACAGAAGACAGGACACAGAGGGAGACTCAGAAAGAAAAGCAGCTTCTCCCTGCTGCCACCCCAGCTCTTCTCTCACACACGAGTCTTCTTCTGGGGGCTGCTGAAAGCCTGAGGGTATGGACGATGCCTAAGGCCCATGGAAGCTCTCCAAAAAATCCCTGCCATTCAAGGCCCAACTCAGGTGCAACCTTCAGAAAGCCTCGAGGGATCCTTCTCTTTAGCCTCCCTTCTCTTCTTAACAGTTCTTTCCCCCTCCCTCCAGTCTAAAGCAAGGTCTTCTTCAGCTACTTTTCTATTGTAGTCCCTCTCCCCTGACCTCAACCAGGTCCTGTACTGGGAAAGGCAAGAGATCTGAGTTGGAGTTCCAGCTCAAGGCACTTCCTGTGCGTGGTTGGACGAATCACTAACTCTCAGCTCCTCTAAGCTTCTGTAAAAGGGACCATCAAATCCTTGCCTTCCCTATTTCCCAGTGCTATAAATCACTGTTTTGGTTTGCGTCTGATTGAAAGCCTCTGTCAGCCTGGGAACTATCTTAGTCCAGGCCTGTGCTTCATCTCTCACGTCCCCAGAGCCTTTCCTAGAGCCCTTTCTGCATCTGAGGAAATGTTTGTAGAATGAATGAGTGAATGAGTGTTCTCTGATATCCCCACAGCCTCAATGTTGCCCACTGATAGAGACAGAGATAAATAGAGTGCAAAGAAGGTAAAAGAGATACCTAGAGATAGCTATGCACATGAACAGAGACACGGACATGAACACAGGGTTCCTCCAAAATACACACACATGTGCATGCAAGGAGAGAAGTTGAGGTCTGCACATACACAATTACACACAGGTGCCCACAGACAGGTCCACATACAATTATTCAAGGTACACAAAGAAATGTGGAAGTGCACATATAGGAAAAAATACTCAAATCTATAAAGAGACACAAAACTAATTGAATGCATGACATAGAGGTCTACAGACACACACAATTACTCCCAGGTGCCCATGAGGGGGGGAGAGAGAGAGAGAGAGAGAGAGAGAGAGAGAGAGAGAGAGAGAGAGAGAGAGAGAGAGAGAGAGAGAGAGCACAGGGATGCCCAGAGACAGAGACAGACATATGCCAAATTGAAGGTACATACAAACATGCAGAGAGCAAGCTACACACAGAGAGATACACAAACATGGAACCCAATTACTCAAGGCACATGCAGACATACAGAAGTACATACATACAAGGGCACAGAGAGTACACAGAGACACAGGCATGCACACCCTACACAATTGTGCACACTGGTACAAATAGACATACAGAGACACATGCATAGTGACACAAAGAATACTCGCAATTACACACAAGTGCACAGAGACACACACTTGGAGAATGGGACTTGCCCCAGGAGAAGAGAGAAGAGGAAGGGAAGAGAGGGAAGGGAAGAAGAGGAGAGGGAGGGGGCGGGTCGCCTCACCAGGCGCAGCATTGGCCCCTGCTTCTCCTCGCAGCATTAGCTGGTGCCTCCTCTTCCTCCTCGGTCCCCAGATGCAGCCACCGCCAGGGCTCCCTGGAGCCTGTGGGAGGGAGGCCCCGTGAGTGCGCTCTGCTCCCAGGACTGGGGGATTGTTGTGTGTGTGTGTGTGTGTGTGTGTGTGTGTGTGTGTGTGTATGTGTGTGGTCCCCAGCCCCCCCTACCTGCTGTTTCCAGGCCAGGACTCCGGAGTCCTCTACCCTCAACCGGGCCTTCTAGCTCCTGCCCCAGTCTGCCCTGCCACCCCAGACCGTCGCCTCCTTCCCTTGTTCGGAGGTGGGGAGGGGGAGTCAGGTCAGCCTGTTCAGGCTTGGCCAAAACCCTCCAACTCCGGGCCTGAAAGCCCCGCCCCTCGGCGGCCCCGCTTTTTAAAACAGGGAGGAGTCCAACCCAACCCCACCCCCAACTCTGGGATGATTTTATTTCCCGCCCCCACCCCCCTCTCCAGGTTCTTAGCACAGGGAGGATTCTGTACCCCTGGCTCCTCCTCCTTTGAGTCATCCCAAACTGCACCCTCTGGTTGCTAAGCAACTGCATCTTCATCCTGGTCCATGGGAAGCAGAAGGGAGAAAAATGGAGTAGGGTAGTTACTGGACCCCAGTGGCCCTTCTGGATCACCCGTACCTTCTTGAATTCTCATTCTGGGATTCTAGGCTGTATTCTAGACTCGCTCGAGGTCTGGGTCACCACTTCCTGGGTTCTAGGCAGCTTGCCTGTGACATGGCAGCCCCAAAAGCTAGTGTGATCTTAGAATGCATCAAAAGGCATGCCTTCCAGGAAAAGGAATAAGGTCTGCCATCCTTTGCCCTGGCCAGACCACAGCTGAGTGCCACAATTTAGGAAGAACATCGTTAAATTGGAGAGTGCCCAGAGAACTGCAACCAGGATGGTGAAAGGTCTTGAGTCCATGCTCTGTGAAGATTGGTACAAGGAACTGGGGATGTTTAGCCTGGGAAAGAGAAGACTGGAATGTGGGGGGAGAGGAGGGATGGAGGGGGGGAGGAAGGAAAGAGAAGAGAGCTGTTTTCAAACATTTAAAGGACTAACACTTGGCAGAGAGATTAGACTCGTTCTTTTTGGTTCCAGAGGACAGAACTAGGAAACATCGAGTTTAGGTATGACGTCAGAAGAAAAAACCCAAAGACTACGAAACAACTGAAGCTGCCCACAGCTGGAATGGGCTGTCTGAGGAGGTGATGGATGGAAGGGAAGGGAGAGGAAGACCCACTGGAGGTCTTCATGTAGCAGCTAGATGACTATTGGTAGGGTGTGTCATGGTGGGAACTCTTTGTCAGATAGGGACTGGCCTAGGTGACTGATAGATAAATGGACCTTCCAACTCCAAAATTCTTTGTAGCTGATTCTGCTCGGTTCCCCTGGCCTCAGAATTCAGGGTGCCCTAGTATTCTAGAATCTCTGCATTCTAGGTCATAGAGTACTCCAAATGCACTGAAGGCTAGGGGGCTTTTGCTGTGCCCTGAGTAGTTTAAATAGCAAGTCTTGGCATTTCAAGTCCATTGTGTGATCTGAACACAGTAAGCCTTTAACAAGTGTTTAATTGAATTGAATTTCCTAGCCTTCATATTCTCATAACAGAAAGGGGGCTCCAAGGGGATATAGTCTGACCTCTACTTGCAGGCACATCCATGCCTTCAACACCCCAGACAAGTTGTCACCTAACCCCGCTCAAAGATCTCCAACACTGAGGAAATCATCACCTCCCCAGAAAGCTCACACAACTTTGGGATGGTGTCTTAGAGGGCCTAGAGGAGGAATTTCTCCTCCACTTGGACCTTGCAGAAGACATCCTTCAGGATGTGGTAAATGCTTTTCATGAGCAGACATCTCTCTGTTGTGCATGCCTGGTTAACATTAATAATTAAAGTTATATTGAATCTCCCCTTATGGTCTGCTGTGCACACGACAATGTTTTTTATTTCTTCATTTTGTATTTAAGTATAAAATTTTAAAAATTTAAAACATTGGTTTTAAATTATTGTATCAATAAATTTAATTCGTTATATCACATATAATTATATATTATATTAAACTTTTAATATTAAAAGATGGCTGGAGTTATTTCTGTAGTTTCATTTACCAAGGACTCTGATATGATCTTTTTTTTTTTTTGGTTAGGCAATGGGGTTAAGTGACTTGCCCAGGGTCACACAACTAGTAAGTGTTATGTGTCTAAGGCCAGATTTTGAACTCAGGTCCTCCTGAATCCAAGGCTGGTGCTCTATCACTGCTCCACCTAGCTGCCCCTCTGATATAATCTTAACATATGCATGACTCCTCATTGGAGGAGAACCTTTCAGGTTGCACTGTACCTTACCAGGTCAAGTTGTTGTTGTTGATTGATAAACACAGAGGAATCTTAAATTCTCTCCTCTTTTGAACCAGTAGTGCAACTTCAAAGATATGGTTTAATGTAGGAAATAGTAGGCAGCTCGGTGGTGAAGTAGAGAGACTATCAGACCTGGAGTCAGGAAGATTCACCTTTGTGAATTCAAATTCAGCCTCAGATACTTCCTAGCTGTGTGCCCCTGGGCAAGTCACTTCACCCTGTTTACCTCAGTTTCCTCATCTGTAAAATGAGCTGGAGAAGGAAATGGCAAACCACTACAGGATCTTTGCCAACAAAACCCCAAATGGGGTCACGAAGAATTGGACATGACTAAACAGCAACAAAGGAAAACAATTTACAGAAGCCTGTCTGTTTGCTTCTCATATTTTCTTCATGGATGCTTTCAATATGTCTAAAAGCATTTCTCATAAAGACTGTGAAAAGAAAATGTTTCTTGGTCTTTTGGCTAGAATCAAGTAAAGATTTTATAAGAAGAAGGAAGTAAATGTGGGAATCAGCAGCTATTGAGGAGAAGTTGCCATTTTGGGTGAAGGCACTAATATTTTTTTTGGGGGGACATCCTTTTGGTACCTTCCCTTTCCTGCGATATCTTATAATATTATGTCTCAATGCTCTCCAAGATCTTGTTTCTTCCATTATGGATTTCCTCAGTGTGCACTTGGTCTGGTCCAGCCTCTCTTCAATAGATTAATCAGCAGTTATTAAACACTAACTATATTTGAGGAATTTCCAGTTCCTTCAACTGACCCTTGAATGGATGGAAACAAGGTTCTAGGCTTATCTTTTTCTTTTGTACTAGAACTTGACATTCTGTTTTTTGGAGGTCTTATTTTATTTTTAATAGTATTTTATTATGTAAAGAAAATTTTTAGCATTCATTTTTACAAAATTTTGAGTTCCAAATTTTTCTCCCTCTCTCCTCTCCCCTCTTCCTAAAATAGTAAGCAATCTGATATAGGTTATATATGTGCAATCATGTAAAATATATATCTATATTAGTCACAGTTGTGGAAGAAGAAACAGACCAAAAGGAGGGAAAAAAAGCACAAAAAATTCGATCTGCATTCAGAGCCCATCAGTTCTTACTCAGGATGTGGATAGCGCTTTCCATCATCAGTCCTTTTATTTGTCTTGGATCATTGTATTGCTGAGAAGAGCTAAGTCATTCATAGTCAATCATTATACAATGTTGCTGTTACTGTGTACAATGTTTTTTTGGTTCTGCTCATTTCACTTTGCATCAGTTTATACAAGTCTTTCCAGGTTTTACAACTTGACATTCTAGCAAAGGGCTATGGTCAGACAAGACCTTGCTATTCTGAATGATTATGGGAAATTGTCTTTCCCAAGGGATACTTCTCTCTCTCTCTCTCTCTCTCTCTCTCTCTCTCTCTCTCTCTCTCTCTCTCTCTCTCTCTCTCTCTCTCTCTCTCTCTCTCTCTCAATAGAAAACAGCTGTTCAAACCGTTGAAACCTTATACTCTTCATGTATTTCTTGTTCACGGAATGTTCCAGTGTTTTCCAACTCCACACTGCCCTTACCTATAGAAAGAAAGACAATAAAATGTTCAGATTTGCCCCATTTTAGAAGAAGACCTGGCTATAGCCCCTCTTTGCACATCTTATGTTAGAGCTCTTCTCTTGTGAGCATAAGAAGACAAATTGTCTTGGCTCAGTAAGAATATGCAAAGTACTGAATCAATTCTCTAACAAAAGGTAAAAGGTGTTCTCCAGTCTCATGATCTTTTTCACCTTCCTGCAGACCTATCCAATTTGTCATTCTCTTGCCTGAAATGTGACTCTTGCAAATAAAGAACTCCAGATCTGAGTAGGACATCCCCTCTATTCAAATGTTAGCTGTGCCTACGTTCTAGGTGCCTTGTGTTCTAAACTGGTCTTCATCCCTTCCCCCATAATAGAAGAGAACAGACTTCACAGAATTTCAGAATCTCAGAATGGGTCTTCAGAAGGCACCTAGTCCATCTCATACTTGTGTAGAAATCTCCACAGCATCCTAGACTAGCATTCTCTTCTTGAACACCTTTAATACTAGGGAGCTCACTATATCCTGAAGCAATCCGCTCTATTCGAGCTCCAGGAAGGTCAAAAGAATGAGGACTGGTGTAGGTCTTCTTCTTAGCCCATCATGCCCCAGTGGGCAACAGGACACATGCTTCTACTCCCTCTGGCTGCCATCGAGACTGGCCCATAGAATGTTAGTGATGGGACTTGTCAGATTTGCAAAAGTCTTGACCCTTCATTGTGGTACCTTGAGAAGTAACCTATGGCCCAGCATCTACCTCCACCCCAACCTCTCACCCTCAAACTTCCAATCACAGTGAGTTCTAGACCAGAGCTATCAGGAATAAAAAGAGCTGGATTACTTTTCCTTATCTGTCCAATGAGAGGACCTCTAAGGTTTCTCAGTGCCCCATCTATGTGCCTCAGTTTCCCCATCTATAACTTGAGGAGATTGAACTTGCTCACTCATATTGAGCTTATGGTCCACTGAAACCTCCAGATCTTTTTCTTTCTCATCTTTTTTTGGAGGGGAAGCCAATTGGAGTTAAGTGATTTGCCCAGGATCACACAGTGTCTGAGTCTGGATTTGAACTCAGCTTCTCCTCTATGCTACCTAGCTGTCCCTCTCCAGATCCTGACTTCGTGATCCAACACAGTAGCTATGTCTTGCAGTACTGTGCCAACATTGCAGATCCCTGGTTCGCCCCACTGGAGCCCACATCTCCTTCTTGTCTCTAACAGCACAAAAGCCCTTTCCTACAAAGCTAGCTAAACCCTATCGTGGCATTTCCCTATCCTACAAGCTTAACTCCCATCAAAAAAGGAAATGAGGTTAGCAGCGGCATGAGCAGTTCTTGAAATGTGCTGGTTTGCTTGGTCACCACTTCCTTTTCTAGGCGTTTACCAACAATTCTGTTAACAACAACACACCCTTGAATGCCAAGGCCAAATGCCCTGACCTATGATTTGCAAGCTCAGCTCTCTTCTCTTTTTTGGGAAAATTGGGACCTTTCTACTCCTGTGGCTCTTCTCCTGATCTCTGGAAGGTGGCAAAGGCCCCCGGTGTTTACCTAGCAATCAGAGGCACTCATTCTTTCAGGCCTCTCATCACCCACAAATCCAAGCTGGATTCCTGGACCTGGTATCTGAAGTCTCCACAGGCCACAAAGACCTCTCTTTCCTTCTTCCCCACAAGCAGCTGTGGGGAAGAGGGCCAGAAGGTAAAAAGGCCTTCAAGCTATGGCAGGAAGTAGCCTAGAGTCTGGCACCAGGAAATAACAGATGAGGACAACAGAGGCAGTAATGAGGAACACTTTATTGGTGTGTAGCGGGGAGAATGCTTCTTTGTGACTTTGGCTTCTTCCAGCAGGGTTTTAACAGCAACAGCTCCATGGGGACCCCAGCCCTGACCCCACAGTGATGGAGAGGGAATAGGACGATGGACAGACGTCCAAAGGCACCTCACACATCCTCCCTTAGGAAGACCAGGCGTTCAGAAGGACGTCTCGCTGAGTGGAGCCTTGGGAGGTAACAGGGGACCCCCAGAGCCTGGGTGAGGCCGGGGGGCTGGTGTGGGGGGCCGGCGGGGATCTGGCCCACTCCGAGCTAGCTCCTGACACCGTTCCACAAAGCTACCAGCCCCCCGCCTCCGGACCTCTGGTTGGGAGGGGCCTGGGCTCCCGCGATGACTCGGACTGGAGTCTATGCTAGCCTCTGACTGGAAGCTGGGATTGGAGGGAAGTAGGGGTAGAATTGCACATCAGTAGAGACAGGGGAAGCTACCCAGCCTCTCTCTGCTCCCCTCGTGATCAGAGATGAAACCCCCCATCCCTTCTAGAGTTCAGAGCAGAAGCACCCTCAGGGGCCCCTGTGTCTCCCATTCCTACCCTAACTGTGGGCCCCTCACCACCTCTCCCAAATACCTGCAGATGGAAGCTGGGGGGGAGGGGCTGGGGGCCAGGCTCCGCACTGTCGGCCCGTGAGGGGCCAGCTCACAATGTTCCAGCTGTTCCAACAACTCCTCCTCCGTCAGGCCTCCTGCTGCAGGGACAGGGACAGGGTCAGGGCTCCCGGGGCAGAGTAGAGGGGAAACCAGGGGCCAGGGGTGAGGGTCAGCGAGAGCACAGGAGCGCAATTTAGAGCCTGAAGGGCTCTGGAGATTATCTAGGCCAACCCTCTCAACCCACAGACAAGGAAGCCAAGGCTCAGACAAGAAGTGACGTGGCCAAGATCCAGAGGTGACAAAAAGTCCAGCAGTTTAGGGGAAGGAAGCGTCAGCGGCTTGGGGGGTGGAGGGGGCAGGGGCAGCGGATCTACCTGGAGCCTGGCCCAGCCGGTCCATGGCTGTGGTAAGGTCCCACATGGCAAGGCTGCCGTTGGCTTGGCCGGTGAGGAGGTAGCGTCGGGGCCGGGAGCCCAGCCTCCGGGAACCCTCACACTCATGGACCGTGAAGGCCGTTGTGGGAGAGCCGTCCACGGAACGCACCGAGCACACCCTGGTCCGAGGGGAGGGGGCAGGGATCACTCTCCCTGGGACCCCAGGGGCCAGGCTCTGCCCTTTCCTGCCCGTCTTCCCTTCTATTCCCCCCCCATGTTCCCAGGCCCCTCATGACCTAAGGAATCCAGTCTTCCCTAATGCCGTGGTTTGGGACCCAGGGGGAGGGGGAGAAGACAGGGTGCAGGAGCAGGGAGTCCTCACCGCTGGCCGGTAGATGACAGCCGCACAAAGAGCTGGTTGGAGTTAGGCACCACCTTCTGGATGAAAACCTGCTGGTCATCCCGCTCCCCGTACGGGCCTGGACAGCACCCAAAGAATCACAAGTCACCCCCCATATCCCCAATCCCTGGGAGGGCTCTTCAGCACCCTCCCAATGTCCATCATTACTCCCCAAACTCTCCTGAGAGTCAGAGGGACCAGTACTCCCTCAGGGCGCTTAGACCATGGACAGGGGCTGAGGGATGGTAAGGGACGGGACCTGGGGACCCCCTTCTGAGGAAACTCCACTAATGCAGGAAGTTCAAATAAATGGGAAAAGGGGAAAACGGCAAGCTGAGGCACAGAAAGAGAGAGGGAGAGCTAGGAATGGAGAATCCTCCTACTGCAACACCCTCAGAGCCATAATGGGGAGGGCTAACAGACACGGGGCAGACAGAGGGGATGGAGGAATCAGAAGGAAGAAGAGCGGGATAGGAGGACAAAAGACGAAAGCCAGAGGGCAGAGTAGAGGGGGCAAAGGCTGGGCATGGGCTGCTTGGACCAGGGAGGGAGAATCAGGAAGTGGGCCCATGCAGGGGCCTCACCAATGTCGTTGCCAGCACCGCAGCCCCCGTGGCTGTCAGCCGCCTCCAGTGCCAGGATTTTGAAGGAGGCCAGGGGGGTAGATCCTGGCTGGGTGGAGATCATGCCCCGAAAACGGGTCACCGACCACGTCCGCACGTGATTGTTGTCAGCACAGACTACAGGGAGAGGACAGGCCAATGTAGGGGTAAGAGACTGGGGACATGAGAACCCTTTCCCTTACCCTTGGGGGCCCTTGGCCTGACCCCTTCCCTAACCCCCTCCCCTAACCCTCCCCCACCAGGGGCTTGTTGGCTTCAGACAGGGGCAAACTAACCTAAGAGGGCTACGGCTCCTCTAGGCCAGGGAGAGGAGCTGAGCCCCACATACCAGAGATGAGGTGCTTCTCAGACAGCATGATCTTGATAACAGGACTGCGGTGCACTGTGAAGGTCTGGAAAAGTTGGGGCCCTGAGCCCACGGTCTCCGGGTGCTGCACAATGACGCGGACCCCACCTGAGCTGGTGCCATAGGCTATCTCCAGCCAGTTACCACTATCACCTAGAGCCGGGGGGGGGGGCAGAGAGTGTCAGAGACTGGGAGGCAGGGAGATAAGGGGAGAGACAGAGAAATGGGAGACCAGGGGACAGAAGAGGCAGGGACGGGGGAAGAGACAGAGAAACGGAGATGGGGGGGACAGAAGAGGCAGGGACGGGGGAAGAGACAGAGAAACGGGAGATGGGGGGACAGAAGAGGCAGAGACGGGAGAAGAGACAGAGAAATGGGAGACAGGGAGGGGGGTGGGAAGGGACAGGGATGGGGTGAGTTTCAGACAGAGGGGAGCCCGGCAGTGCAGGTCGTGGAGTAGTAACTCACTGGTCTTGGGTGTGAGATAGACACTGAGGGCAGTGACTCCATCCTGGGCTGGGTCCCGGTACAGTTCACTCACTAGCAGGTCATTGTCCTTCATCCGGAGGGGGAACTTCTGTACATCTGGGGAGGGAGGAAGGAGGTCACTCAAGAAGGATTCTCTCCATGCCCCCCCAACCAGAAGCACAGCCATGGCAGGGCCTCAGAGATGTCTCATCCAACCTTAACAGCCCAGAGGCAGGGACAGGGTAGGGGCAGGGGCAGGGCAGGGACAGGGCAGGGTAGGGGCAGGGACAGGGCAGGGTAGGGGCAGGGCAGGGCAGGGTAGGGGCAGGGGCAGGGCAGGGTAGGGGCAGGGCAGGGAAGGGAGCTGGGCACCTCTGGCCTCACCTAAGTAGTAGATGGCCCCATTATTACAGCCAAGAAGCAGGAAGGAGCCAGCAGCATCATAGCTGGTGATGGGCTGGACTTCCTGGACCTGGGCAAGAGAAGGCTGGGGTACGCATGGGGTGGGGGGGCACACAGGGAGGCCCGCTGGGCAAACAGCAGGTTGTTAATAATCCTTCCTTCCATCTCGCCTGCTTCCTTCCTTCCCTCCATCTGTTCCTCTTTCCCTTCCTCTCCCTTCTTTTCTTTCTTCTTTCCCTTCCCCCTATCGTTCCTTCCCTCTATCCCTCCCTCATTTCTTTTTTCCTCCTTCTCATCCATCCACCCTTCCTTCCTGCCTCTTTCCCTCTTCCTTTCTTCCTTCCATGCAGTTTCAGAGACAAGAGGGTTCCTGACTGTCAAGTCCCCAAGAGGAAGCTGAGGACCCCTGCAGACATGTTCTCCCCTTTTCTCAGGCTGTCTTCCATCCTCCTGGTCCTCTGCCCACTCCAGACCAGCTGGGGTCCACTCCTCCTCCAATGCCCCAAGTGAGCCCTACACTCTGGCCCACTCTTGGTCTGGAACCTTCTCTGAGAGGTTCACGCCATCTCCATCTCCTCCCCACCCTCACTCCCAGGGCTTGGCATGAGTCTAGGCACCCTGGGGAGGGAGGGTCAGAAGGTCCCTGAGACACTTCTTCTCCCTCAAACCTGCCAATGCTTGGTGACGGCGTTCCAGACCCCGATGCGGCCTGTCGAGCTAGTGGCAATGAGCTGGTTTCCCACGAAGAACAGAGACTCTACGGGGACGCCCAGCTGGAAGACACCTGCCTCAGGGAGGACAGGGGGGAAGCGTGAGGGTGCAGGACCCATGGGTCTGGGGGCTGATTCTCTTTAAGGGACAGCCCAGAGAGAGCAAGAGGGGACTTAAGGGCTACAGGAGGACACAACAGAGGTGAGGCAGGTTAGAGGGCAGAGGCCGCTTGAGGCCACTAGGAAGGGGGTCCAGGAAACCCCCAACCCAGGAATCTAGGAGGCAGGAGGAGGCTTTGACTAGGGGAAGGGTGCGGGCCCTTGGGAGGCGACCACGACCTTCAGGAGCTGGGAAAGGGCCCAGAAACATGAGAGGCAGGGGCCAATGAGGAGAGGGGTCTGGGGCAGGGAAGTATTCACACGTGGCGGGAGGCCCCCACCGATCTCGCTGCCGTTGCCGTCGGCCTGCAGGGCCCAGAGCAGGATCTCACTGCCGGCAGCCGCGGCCACCATCTTGTCATGCTCGCCCAGGGCACCGCCGGGCACACGGGCGGTCAGTGCCAGGCGCTCGATGGGCCAGTCCAGCCTCGGGCTTGAGAACACCAACTGCCAGCCTGATGTCTCCTTCAGCCTGGCGAGGAGTGAGGGCCAGCATTCACACCCACACTCATTTACACCCACTTGTCCACATGTGTACGCGCACATATACACGCACACAGACCATATAAGAGCATGCATACACATGCACACACGCATGCCACACAATGTACATAGATACACACCACACACATGCATACAGATGTGCACATGCATGCACATACACACCCATGCACACGCACATAAATATACGCACAGGCACACACAACACACACACGCACGCACGCACACACACACACACACATATACACACACCCATGGACCTAGGCCCCAAGCTCCTAGGTCCATCTCTGGCCTTTCTGCTGTCTCAGATCCCCCCAGCCCCCTCTCCTTCTCCCTGACCTCTTTACTTACTGGGATGTTATGTCCTCAACACCCCACAACGGGCTGGGGCTCCCCAGACCCCCTTGCCCCTCTCACCCTCCTCTGCTCTCTCCCCTAGACTCCCCATGTCTGCTAGCCCCTAACCTCTGACCACCAGGCCCTAACTTCATTTCTGACCCCCCCAACCCCCATCTCCACCCACGGCCTCTGCAGCCGTACCTGTAGCACACCAGAAACTGCGTGTAGGCCACAGCAATCCAGTTGTGGTGACCGCAAACCAGCCGCACCATGCCTGGCTCGTCCGGAGTCCCTGGGTGGCCACAAGGGAATGAGGGGTCTCCCAAGATCTGGGCCTTCTGCAAGGGCTGCTCCCCGTCTGAGTGGCTGAGTCGCTTAGCTGCAGGGCTGGGGGTCTCAGGGCAGACTGGTCCAGGGACGCCATTAGCGCTCAGACACGTACCTGAAGGGGGCGTGGGCGCCTTCTCTTCCAGCAATCTCCCCAGCAGCCCCGCGTTACCCAGGTTGGGGGGGCATGGTGTGGCTGCGGCGCACAGGGGCCGGCCGACCACCAGACAGCTGGGGACCCGCAAGGCTGTGCCGGTTTCGCCGCTTTGCCGGGAACACTAGAAAGGGAGGGAATGGTAGTGATGGGTGCAGGCCCTGGGCTGTGTACCCACTCAGGAATCTCCACTGGCTCCCCATTACTCCTGGGATACCCCCCTGTTTCTTACTGAGAGCCTCTCACAGTCTGGCTCCAGCTGGGGCTTACAGACTGAGGATCCTTCCTCCACCCACCCAGGACTGCAACTCCCATCATGCCACTGGGCACAGGATGCAGAGGCTGAGGATGGGGAGGTGGTCCTCCTTTCTTACTATCCCCTTCCCCAGGCCCATCAATGGCTCCCTTCTACCCTGGGAAGAGATGAAGCCCCCCCCCCGGCCCCACCTGGTGGAGGCAGGTATCCGTTGAAAAGGACATTCCCGCAGGATGACCGGTCCAGTTCCTCCCGGAGCTGCAAACGCCGGACTGAGGAGGGATGGCAAGATGGGAGAAGAAGGTGCCCTTCTCCACAAAGGGTTCTGGGTTCACTCTGACCCACTGCATCCTCTTTTCTCCGGTCACGCCCCCTCCCTCCCCACTCCAGCACACCATTCAAACCCCAAATTCCTCCTCAGCCTGGGCACTTCTTGCTCCCTGGTCCAAATGGAGAGCTCCCCACTCCCTCAGGAAGAGTCTGAGAAATCCTTTCCTTCCTCCAGCCCCGTTAAGACTGTAAGCTCCCTGAGGGCAGACACCGTGTTTTTACCTTTCTTTACATCTGCCCAGTGCCTGGCACACAGTAGGTGCTTGATAAATGCCTTTTTGGGGGTTTGGGGGCTGGGGAAAGGGATGGGGAAGGGTATGGACGTACCCAGAGGGGTGATCCCGTAGAACTGGGCTTCATGCAGGAGAAGGGAACCGTTGACACCCCTGATGAGGCAGGCCGGGTCAGGACAAGGCGAGGGCCCCCTCCCCCTCCCACACCCTCTGCTCTGTGGGGATCAGCCGGTCCCACCCCCAAGATCCCTCCCCTGGGGGACACCTACCTGGGGTCCAGCTCCTTGGTGCGCAGGAAGTTGAGGATGGGAGCAAAGACCGTGGGGTCCCTGTCGATAAAGATCTGGGGAGATAAGCGGAGGAGTGGGTCAGACGAGGTCACAGCCCCTCACCTACACCCCTACCCAGCTCCCAGCCCGTGTCCCCACAAACTCACTGCTCCCGTCTCATCCTTCAAGGTGGAAATCCTCCCGCTCAGGAGGCTGCGGGGAAAGTAGAGAGGGGGTGAGGGCCAATGAGAGATGAAGGGGCACAAGGAGTGAGGGGTCCCCCAGGGGTGCAGTAGGGCGAAGTTTCCCGAGGGGCACAGAGGGGCTAGGGGAGGGTCTCCAAGGGGAGGGGAGGGTCCCCCAGGGGCGCAGAGGGCCCAGGGGGAGGGTCCCCCCATCCCCCCATCACCTGGAGAAGAAGGAGTCGGGGATCCAGGTGAGCGTCTGGCGGGAGGTGCTGAACCTGGGGAGAAGAGGAGGCTGTGAGGGAGTGAGGGGGTCGGGCCTGGGGCTATCCCCCCCCCAACGCCGGGCTCCCTCCCGGCCTCAGCTTCTCCCTCCGAGGAATGGGCGCAGGAAAGGGCGCGGGGGCGCGCGCCCTCCGGGGGCTCGCCGGGCCGGGACTCGGCACTCGCCTCTTGCCCCCCACGTTCAGGTGGATGACCTCCCCGGGCGCGCTCCGGCCCCGGCCCGGGTCCCCCGCGGCGCCCGGGATCTCCATCGCGGCCACGGCCGCCATGGCTTCGGCCAAGCCGGGCCAGCTTCCGGGTCCTGCCGAGGCTCCGCCCACACACCCTCCGATTGGCCCGGAGCTTCCAGGCGCGCCGGCCATTGGTCAGGGGCCCCGCCCGTCCGGCAGCAGCTCCCTCCTCTTAAAGGGCCGGAAGAGCCCCCGCGAAGACCCCGAAGACTACTATTCCCTGTACCCCTAAACACACGCTGCTTTTGGATTCCTGGCCTCCCCTTCGGGCCCGAGGACTCATGCCTTCTTTGCCCCAGGTTTGCAGAAAAGTCCTGGCTCAGACTCTGAAAAACCCCTCTGGTCTTTGGCAGGGCGCCTGATCTCCCCAGTAGCCTGAGTTTGCTGCTCTGTAAAATGGGTGATGAGATGGGCACTACCTACCTCATATGACTGCGGAAGGAGAAATGCATGGAAAACCTTCTAGGGTCCAGAAATGGGCGCTACAACCCCTCGGGGTGACCTATTGCTCCCAGGCAGCCCTCCTGGGCAGGGCAGGCTGCTTACTTGGGGTTTGGGGCCTCTGAGATTAGCAGATAGCTAGGCAGGGGCTCTAGGGGTTCCCCATCCGACCCAGGGGCGGGGGTGGGGAGGGGGCTTAGGCCGCGGGCTCTTGGCCTGAGGCCTAGGCCTTGCTCTTTCTTGCCAGGCAGACACCCTGGACCCCCACCCTCACCCCTCACCGCCCTGACCCCATCTCCCAGGCACCCCGATCCAAAGAGAAGGGGCAGCAATGGAGAAGCACAGACTGGACAGAGCAAGGGTTTATTAAAGGTGCATACAGTGCGCCGGTCCGCTGCCCTCCCCTCCCCCTCCCCCCAGCCTGGGGCTCCCCCGGGCCAGCCCCTGTTCCTGAGGCTAGGGGAGGGCAGCTGGCCTGAAGCATGCAGGGGCAGCACCACCCGGCCATGGGACGACGGGAAGGCGCCAGGAGCTCCCCTTCCCACTTGTTGGGGGGGCATCAAAAGGCAGATAGACTGGATTACGACCCTCCCCCCAAATCCTATGAAAAGCTGTTGGAGTCTCTACAGGTGGATGAGAGGAAGGCCAGTGGAAGGGTGGAGGATTGCAAACAGAAACTGAGACCAAAAGGAACCAGATGGCACTGAGCAAAGGAGAGGGGTGGGGGCTCAGGCTCTGGGGTCCCCTCTTCTCCCCCCCTCGCCCGACCGGCCCCTTAGGCAGAACAAGGCAGCTTTGGAAGTGAGGTAAAGGCAGAGGAAGGAACCCCGGCATCCCCCAGCACCCTGGGCTGGCTGCCCCATAGGGGGTCCCTGTATTCCCGGGGAGAGAATCAGCCTTACTGGCCTCCCCCCCCCCACCTCTGTCCACCCACCCTGACTTCATTACAGCTTGTGTTCCCTGTCCCCTGAAAAACTATGGGGCTGAGGCGGGGTTTATTGCTCCCACAGATCTGAGGGTCCTCCTGCCCCCTCCTATAGGCCAGGGACCCTGGAGGGTAGGAAGAGGAGGGGAAGGGAGATTTGGCTCATTTTGCTCTCCCCTCCCCCTCCCCCAGCTCTGACCCAAACTACTCCCCTTGTCCCCTCCCCCCACCTCATTTATTGCATAATAAATAAATAAATAAATAAATAAATAAATAAATAAATGGAGCCCGAGACCCTGGGGAAGGGGCAGGAACAGCGATATGGCTTTGAGGGCAGGCCTCCATCGAGGGGCCGATGGCAGGAGGGCCCCGCCCCCCATCCTAGGCGAGGACACCAGGACCCTTCTCCCAGGAGAGCCCCTGTTCTTTCAGTGTCCAGGTCTCTCTATGCCCACTAGGCCTAGGAGAGGTTCAGGCCCAGGGGCCTCTCTACACATCACAAAGGGAGAAGGGTGAAGTGTCTCCATGCCCAGGCAGGTAGAGGTGGAGAAGGTGGAGGGGAAGACATGTCTGTGTGGTTGTCAGGGCCCTCAGCTTGGGCATGCCCACTGGGGTAAGGCCTGGGTCCATAGCAGTGCTGGAGACCCTGCAGTGGGGTCACTTCCGGCGGCCACTCGCTCTTCGGGGGGCCAGGCCCTCTGGCCTTGGGTTAGCCTCGTCAGTGGAAGATGTGGTGGGCAGCGTCTGGCTCCAGCGGGAGATCTCCGCATGCTCCACCACTGAGCTCTCCATGGCCTGGAGCCAGCCTTTCATCTCCTCCTGGGAAGGTAGCAGGTTGGTGTTGGTGATGGTGGCATCCAGGCCAGGGATGAAGGCCTAACCTGAGCCCTGCTCTCACCCCCCACGCCTCCTACCCAACTTCGATATCTCTGCTAAACACTGCTCCAATCTGGGGCCAGAATGGGGAATAAGGTGACTCAGGATAGGTGGGATCCAGGATGGGGGTGGGGCTGAGTTTTCCTGCCCCCAGCTCCCCCTCACAGGCACTTCCTAAAGAACTGAGAAGAGTGCATAGGCATTGTCCTGACACCCTATTGCCCCTGCCTCCAGTCTGGCCTCCAACCCAAAGATGCCAATGTCCTATTCCTAATACACAAGTCCCACTTCTCAAACAACTTTTATTGGGTCCGTCTCATGGGAAGGATAAAGTACTAATTCCCCAGCCTGGCATTTAAGACCCTTCATATTCTGAATAAAACCATCCTTTCCACTCTTAGGCTCCTCCACCCTCTGCTTTAGGCAAACCTTTCCCCAAGCCTGTCCCGACCCATCCAGCCCCTGTGCATTCTTAAAGACTCGCTTCCCAGAATCCTTTTCTTTCAAACTCAGCTTTTGATCTAGAACAAGGATAAACAAGAACCCTGAAGGTGCTTTCTCACACCTTCAGTAGTCAGATTGCTTCATCCAAATCTTCCCTTGATCCCCTATCACATTCTATCTTAATCTGAGCACATTCTGGATCAAAAAGCATCTATTAAATGCCAACTGCATGAAAGGTACCCATTTGCCTCCCTCTTAGAATACAAGCTCCCCTAGGGCATGGCCTATATTGTTTATCAATTTGTATTCCCAACACCCATGGGAAATAAATGTTGAATCAAGTCGTTGAGTCGAACATGAGTTAATAGCTTTGCCCTTGACCCAGGTGAGAGGACTGGTCTTCACTCCCTCTACCTCCTCCTGTTTTTAAATGATGCAGTCTCTTACCTCATCTTTGGCCTGGAGAAGGAACTCACTACCATCATGGGTCCTGTAGGGAGGGATGGGGAGGCATAAGTTTAGGATTGCCAGGAGTCAGTCACCCAGCACCCCAAACCAGAGCCTGGCAGACCATCCTATTCAAACCCACCACTCTACCCAGGCTTTAATGGCAGACTCAAGGACCACATTTCCATGAAGACTTCCTCAGTTACCCCAGTGGTGTATTGGGTCTCACGGCATCCTCTGAACCACTGAAGGGCACTTATGAAGTGGCATACAGCACGGTAACCTGTTCGCACTTCATCAGTTTACTAGACTGAAAGCTTCCTGAGGGCTAGACTTGAGCCGAACTCTGTATTCTCCCCCAATCCCCATGTTCTCCACATATGGGGCACTATAAATGTTTGTGGAATGACTAGAGAGAGAAGTGACTCTACCAAGGTCACTTGGGGCTGAGTTTGGGTCTCCTGGCACCCACCTCTGGGCTGGGCTGGCAAGCTTACTTGAGTTTGAAAACATTCTTTTTCTTTTTGTAATCACTGGCCACCTCGCAGATAGCATTGTGCAGGCTGAGCAGGGGCTCTCCTCCATGAGTGCCACCCGATGACGGGCCTTTGGCATCTTTGTAGAAGCCCAGGTCACCTTTGTTGAGCACACAGTACAAATTCATCCACGACCTGGGAGGGCGGGCAGAGAGGAGGCCTTGGCTGGCAGAGTCCCTGATCCCAGCAGGCCCCAGCCTGAGCTCTTCCCTGCCTGCCTCGATTGCTGGGTTAGCCTCCTAAACTGGCTTCCCTGCTTCCCACTAGTCTGGTACAAATCACCAGCTACATCTTCCCCCAGTCTAAGCCTGGGGTTCTAGCCCTAGGTTCTGCCCTGGGACATTTTAGAACAAAAGATTCCATGATGGGGGCAGGGGGAAGGAAGAGAGAAGGGGAGTGGTGAGTCCCATCTCCACAGTGAGAATGTAAATCCCAATCTCCCTTACAGAACCACAGACAAGGAGGTCAGAAGGGACCTTCAGAAGGCATTCTGTCTGCAACATCCGAGCACCTCACCGCCACCACCTTGGGAATACCTGTAGGGATGGACAGCTCACTGCCTTTCCAGGCTGCTCAGAATCACAGAATTTTTGGGTGGGAGGCACCCCAGCAACATTCAGAACGGAAGATCACCCACCTGAAGTGTGGTTCCCCAGATTCTGCTATCCTCCAGGGCGGAGGGACCTGCTACGTCCCCCGCCCAACCTGGTCCGCTTGGAAACATCTCTCATTACAAGTATTTCCTCAAGTCAAGGTTGGAAACCTGTCTCCCTGCAGCTTTCTTCGGGGAGGTGGTGGTCAGGGGGTGTTAGGGCCCAGGGTCCAGGGTCATCCCTGCTCAGCCAGCCCTGAAGGAGTCAGCTTCACCAGAAAGATTAGCAAGGACTTAACAGACTGACTGAACACTCTCCGAAGGGAGGAGGGAAAGAAGGCTGCGGGGGCGGAGAAGGGGAATAATGAAACCGAGGACTCGGACTCCGATTCACACAGTTAGGGCGAGCCCTCGCCTTGGGATTCCGCTTCCTTTTGGGGGCCCCTCTGCCCACTGGGACAGCGCAGTTTGCGATGCCCAGTCCCCACGGTCCTGTGCACTTCCGCTGGCCCTGGCTCACCTGTTGGACGCCTTACGGTTGGCCCCCTCCAGCTCTCTCTTCCGGAGCAAGAAGCCTTCTCTCTGTATGGTGTGGCTGGGCGGTGGAGGGGGCGGGGCGCTGGTGCCCTGGGCGGGGGCCGAGCGAGACCTCCGCCCGGCGCCGCCGCCTTCGCCGCTGGGATCCCGGGGCCGAGGACGCCGTCGGGGTTTGGGCCGGTCGCGGGCACGGGGCCGGTCAGGCCGGGGCATCCGCTCGGGGAATGAGGGTGGGAGTTCTCGGGACTGGGGAAGCGAGGGCTGGAGGAGCAAAAGAGACCTCATGGGCTTTGGGGTTCTCCGTAGCAGATGGATCAAAACCAAGGGTTCTGACTTGGGGTGGGGGCGTTTCCCATCCAGCCAGGTGGGGGCAAAAGAGAGTTTGGGCTGTAGGAAAGATAGGTCTGGCCCGCAGACCGAAACCTGTCATGCTCAGGCCGACCAAGGCGCAGTTTCTTTGGCTACCCCAGGCATGGTGAGTAAGGGGCACCACTAGCCGATGAACACTGAAACCTCCCGGCACCCATTCAGCCCAGGCTCCCTTGGCCACCGCATTTACCCCTGCAATGGCAGTGACAGTGACATTGGCTGAAGGCCCTGTGCTCGACTCCTTTTCCTGTAGCTGCTCAACGATGTCAGCCAGGGTGGCCTTCCTGTAGGAGAGGGTTAGGGGTGGCCATGAGGGCACAAGAAAACGAGCCACAGCCCCCTGAGCTCAGGGGCGGGCCCCGCCTCCTTCAGAGCTTCGCCTTTCCCGCCTCTGCCCCCTTCTCCCGCCGCTAGCGCCTCCCCTCCCTCCTAAATTAACCAGTATTCATTTTGGGTCTTCAGCCCTTAGAGCCTGGCCCATAACGAGTCCTTGTTATCTCGCCATCTTGGGTCTATTTAAATGTGTCCGTGATGTTTCCCCTGAAAATAATGTAAAATTCTTAGTACGCCCAGTGCCTAGCACCTAGTAGCCTTTTTAATAAATGCCTCTGGATTGGTGGATGAAACACTCGTTCGGCCCTTACGTGGCAGCAGTGCCTGGTTGCCCAGGCTTCAGATATCTTGACATCAGGGACATCCTGACATTAGGGATGTGAGCCCAGAACAGATGTGACCCGGTTCAGCCCGGAGGCACCCGGGAGGGATCTCGCTTAATCATCAAACCCAGTTCTATTCTATTTTGGAGCCTCAATCCCAGTCCTGGGGTAAATGAGGAGGCATGGGATGGGGGTGCGGAGTGGGCTGAAAGGGAATTGTGCCCAGTGAGACCAAATGAGTGCAGGCTGGGGATACAGAACAGCCCCAGGGAAACCTCAAGCCAGCCTCTCAGACTGCCCAGGGCTCTCTGCATTTAGTCATAGAGTACCAGAGTGTCAGAACTCCCAGGGAGCTTAGAAACTTGTTCTTAGGCTGAGGCCTAAGAACAACGGTGCCCAGCTAGGAAGTGGCTACTAGTTCCAACAGGCACCTTTCAACTTCGGGAGGGGGGCGGGGGCGGGGCAGACCGTGAAGCCGAGCCTTCCCTCCCCAAGGTGTCCGACCCCACCCACTGGCCTGGTCCGCCCGGCACAATTCATCTTGGGGGGAGGGGCGGGGCGAGGCAGACCGGGAAGCCGGGGGTACCGGACTCACCCCCTGGCAGGGTCCGCCCGGGGGGTCTCCTGCTCACTGGACTCTTGGCGCTCCAGCCTCCTCTCTCTGCGTTCCCTCCGCCTTTCCTGCTGCTCGTAGCGGCCCAGGGTGAGACTGGCAGTGGGCTTGGGCTCAGGTTCGATGGACTCTTGCCTTTCCGGATGCCTCTCTGCTCTCCGCCGGGGCAGCTCCTCTACCCGTCCCACCTCCAGCTCGGCGGATACTTGTCGCTCCGGTCGGCCCCGCTCTACCGTGACCTCCACTGGGGCTGCCCCTCGGGACTCGAGCCTCTCCCGCCGAGGTCCAGTGGCCTCCTCGGCCCCAGCCGCAGCCCCAATCCCGGCCCCAGCCCCGGCCCCCACCCCAGCCCCCAGCCCAAGCCCAAGCCCAGACAATGCTTCTCCTGGGCCCTCATGGAGCCGGTCAAGTCTCGGCTGTAACCTCTCCGGCTTTAGTTCCTGCCGCACGTAGCCCACCCTGGCTCGGCCTTCAGCCAGAGGAGAGTCTAGTCGGCTGGGGATGGCCAGGGGCTCTGGGCTCCTCCTGCCCAGTGGATCCAGGGCCCGCTCGTAGGGCCCGGGCCGCAGCAGGGGTGCTGCCTTGGCCGCCAGCTCCGTAGGATCCCCAAAGATCTTGCGACCCAAAAGGGGCGTGGGAGGCTGTTTGCTCTGCTCAGCCTTCAGTTTCTCAATCTAGAGAAGGAAGAGGGAGGCTGTCAAGCTGCCCTGCTCCGGGGACCATGTGGAGGCAGGGGAGGGAAGGAGTGGAGGAGGGCTGACCGTGGTGAGGCGTCGAAGGGAGCTGAAGCGCTCTTCCCAGGCCGCGGCTGCCTTGCGGAAGGCCTCGTGCCTCCGGATCAGCTGCTCTACCTCATCCACGCTGCTGCCCAGCTCCCGGCTCTGTAGCAGAGGCTCCTGAGCATTTAGCCAGGCATCGGCCACCACTGCCTCCTGCGCAAACTGGTGTACCTCCAGCACTGAGTGGGACATGGGGCAGGCGAGAGAGAGGGAGGGATGGGGGGCTCATTTCCACCCCTGCCCCACCCAACCCCACCCCAGAGGGAGTGAGATAGAGCTCCAGGTGCCCAACCCACTCCAGTCTCCCTCATCTGGTATCCCCTAGGAAAGAGAGCCTGCCAGTGGCTACCAGCAGGCATCTGGAGATGAAGCCAAGGGCCTGCCCTGTAGGTAGGTGCGTGTAAGTGTGGCTGGCATCTTCTACTCTGATGCTTGACCTATGCCCACTTGCAATGACACTAACACTGCCACCACCCCCAGAAAGCCCTAGTCCTTTGTAATCCCCCAGGTCAGGATTCCCCACTTCGTTATGAGCAGCACCCCCAACACAAGATTTTCCGTTCAACATGTTTCAACCTTCTCTACCCACCAGTGAGTACTCCCCACCCACATCGTTCTGACTATTACTGGCTTCACTCTGTCTCCCAGCAAGGAGTAGGCATGCACAGGGGGGCTTCAGAGTTCCACTCACTCTGCTGCAGCCACTCCCAGTGTTGGTCCCACTTCTCCGTCATCGCCTCCTTCCGAGACACTAATTTGTCCAGCTGGGCCTGGATCTGAAGAGGAGGGGGGTGAGTTGGGAGGCAAGAGTCAGGGGAGGGAGCAAGGTCCCCAGGGACTCCCCATCTTCCTCATGTGTCCCAATCCCTGGTGCAATAGTGGGGGGTCCCCCTCACCCCCCCGGCGGCCCCTCCCCACCTCATCTGCCATAGGACTCTTGCTAAGTAGCAGGGAACGGCCCAGATCCAGGCAGGAGGCCAGCTCTGGGCCCTGGGCCTCAATTTCACTCTTCAGGCCTTGGTGATAATTCATTAGCACCTCCACCGATGACACATCCCTGGGAGATGGGAAGGAGAGAGGGGCTCAGGAAAGAAAAGTCGGTGCAATCTTGATGTAAGTAAGCTAGTCATCTGAGATGTTCCATGGTAAAATGGGCTACTTCAGGAGATGGGAAGGAAGTTCCTATCACCATGTGCTATTGGATGGCTATTGGTCAGAGATGTCATCTAGGGAATTCCTAGTCAGGTTGGACTAGCTGGCAGCTGGGGGCATTGTTCAGCTCTGAGATTCTCTGCTTGACTGTGGAAGACTAGATGAAGGGTCAGTTGACCCTGGGCCCTCCCTCTGGCCCTTGAGTTCCGGCCTAGGTTTGGCCACTGGTCAGCAGGGGCAGAGGCAGAGTGGGAGGGCCCCCACCTGGGTTTGTCAGTGGCCCCAATCTGGCCCACTATGCCTTCCATCCAGGTCAGAAGGTCTCGGGCCTGACTGTGGAAACGCAGGGCATCCGCCGTGGAGCTGACATGCAGCCTGGCATCCTCACAGGCCGCCAGCAGCTCCCTCCAGCCTTGCAGAACTTCCTGCTCACGTCCTGCAATGGCCTCCGCGTGCTCCCCCGCATACACAGTCCGAAGCTGAGCCGCCCCCTCCTGTAGCTGCCGTACCTTATGAGAGGATGGAGGGATGGAGGGGGGAGGTCCTAGGTGAGGACAGGGCCTCTACTGTGACAAAACCCTGGGCTGGCTGTCCAGAGCTGAACTCTGGAGTCACTTCTGACCCTGCCCTACTGTGTGACCCAGGGCACATCCTGAGCTCCCCTGCGCTCCGTCCTCTCACATGATACCCGGGGAAAAGGCAGTGCACTTGCTGTCAGAAGAGACCTGCGTTCCAATATCACTTTTAATGCTTTACCAGCTGTGTGACCCTGGCCAAACCACCTAACATCTCTGAGTCTTCATGTCCTCTTCTCCAAAATGGGGATAACATGCTTACCTCATAACTTGAGAGGTTGTTGTGAGGATCAACAAAATAACACATATATAGCGCTCCATAAATGACTTATTCTTATTATTCCTGATTCCTGGAATGTTTTCTCTCTCTATTTCTTAAAGCCTTTAACTGCAAATGCCTCCCATGAAGTCCTGGTGGATAGAACATTAGAGCTGGAGTCACAAAGACCTGAGTTCAAATCTTGCCCCAGACACTTATTAGCTGTGTGACCCTGGGCAAGTCACTTAACCTACCTTTCCAGTCTTCTTACACCTTACTCCCTGACACATCCTCTTTGATACAGTGACACTTGCCTTGTGGCTGTTCAACAAGCCAGAGGCTTGTTCTCTCTCACCTCTGGGTATTTTCTTTGGCTATCCCCAAGTCCTGGAACCCTCTCCTTTCTCTACTTTGAGCACTGACCTCCCTGGCTTCTTTTAAGTCACAACTAAAATCCCATCATTTATTGGAAGGCTTCCCCAATCCCTCTTAATTCTAGTGCTTTCAAGGAACTAGAAATTGAGGGGATGCCCATCAATTGGGGAATGGCTGAACAAGTTGTGGTATGTGATTGTAATGAATTATTACTGTGCTATAAGAAATGAGGAACAGGCAGATTTCAGAAAAATCTGGAAAGACTTATGTGAACTGATGCAAAGTGAAATAAGCAGAACCAGAACTCTGTACACAGTAACAGTAATATTGTTAACATCGATCAAGTGTGATGACTTAGCTATTCTCAGTAATACAATGATCTAAGACAATTCCAAAGGACCCATGATGAAAAATATTATCTGCCTCCAGAGAAAGAACTGATGGAGTCTGAATGCAGAGCAAAGCAGACGATTTTTCAATTTGTACATTTTTGTGTGTATATTTTCCCTTTAGGTTTGTGTCTTCTTTCACTACATGACCAATACAGTTATATATATATATATATATATATATATATATATATATATATATATATATATATAAATATATATATAACCTGCATCAAATTGCTTACTGTCTCAGGGAGGTGAGGTAGGGGGAAAAATTGGGGGCTCACAATTTTAAAAAATGAATGTTAAAATTGTCTTTACATGTAACTGGAGACAAAAAAAATTTAAAAAATTCTAGTGCTTTCCTTCTATTAATTATCTCCTACTTGTCCTGTACATAATTTGCTTTGTAGTGATTTGTTGGCATGTTGTCTCTCCCATAAGACTGTAAGCTTTTGGAGGGGAAGGATTGTCTTTTGCCTCTTTTTGTATCCCCAGAACTTAGCACAGTGCCTAACATATAGTAGGCACTTAACAAATGTTTATTGGTAGACTTAACCTGTCTGCCTCAGTTTCCTCATCTGTAAAATGGCAATAATAACAGCCCCTGCCTCCTAGAGTTCTTGTGAGCATTAAAAGAGATAATAGTTGTAAAGCCCTAAATCAATGTTGGTTGTTATTACTATCATCATCATTGTTAGTCTTTCTTGCTTGGCTCCAGGTTAATAACATGGTTTCCCTTGGATGTTATGTAGTCCCCAGTCTGTCTCTCTCTGATGCATTCATTATACATTCTGGGTATCCCAGTGACCTCTGTTCGTGCCCCATCCCTTTGCCAGATTGGGATGTCCACAAGGTCACCTCCCCCAGGGGCCTGGCACTGTCCTCTGCACACTGGCAGTACTCAATGTCCTAGGATGCAGATACAGACACATGCCTTCTTCTCTGCTTCTTTTGGCTGAAAAGAGGCTGGTGCTCTTCACAGGGAGCTACTTGGTAACTAGGGGAGACACTGACGTGGCAAAATCCCCAGCTATCTCTGAGCATGCTTCCCCGGGGAGGGAGGAGTTCAGTGGGTCCAAGTCAGCAGGCTTCCTGGGCGATCCCTACTTTGCAGCCTCAACTTGGTCGCTAAATTCCCCTCTCCTGGGCTGCCGCCAATCTGAACAGCTTGGGAGGTTCCAAAGCTCTGGGTCCTGCCCTTGGCCCTGAGGCATTTCTGACCAGGTTTGGGTTTAGGGCTCTCTGGGGTCTGTTTACCAGCCAACTGATCAGGCTGCCTGGATATCTTCTTATGGGACTATAGGATGGAGAGCTGGGAGGGACCCTGGAGAATACCTAGTTTCACTTCCATTATTTTATAAAGAAGAGCAGAGAGGGCAGAGAATGGAAATGATTTGTACAGTCACACAGCCCAACAGCAGGGTTGGGATTTGAACTCAGGTCCCTCTTATTCAAGGCTTCTATAAAGATTTTAACAACTAAGCAAGGGGCAGCTCTGTGGCACAGCAGACAGAGCACTGGCTCTGGAGTCAGAAGGATCTGAGTTCAAGTCCAGCCTCAGACACTTCCTAGCTATGTGATTCTGGGCAAGTCACTTAACTCTGATTGCCTCAAACAACAAGTCACATTTCTGCAGAAGGGATACTATCATTCCTATCTTACAGAAGAAGAAAGTGAGTCTCAGATGGGGAGAGTGACATACCCAGGGTTATGGAGCTGAGATCATAGGATGGAGAGCTAATCCATGCCTCCCTCTTCTCCCCTCTACCTCCATTTTAAAGAGAAGGAGGTTTGGGGAAGTGACTTACCCAAGGTCACTCAGCTGGGATCTGGATGCAAATCCTCCTTATTCCAGGCTTACTTAATATCACTGACACTAAGCCCATTTTTCTGGTGCTTTAAGACCTTTTAAAATCTCACTGGCATGCTGACACTGGAAGGCAGTAATATGGGGACTATTATTCCCACTTTACAGAAGAAGAAACTGAGCCTCCAACAGGGTTGTGCAGCTGAGCTCAGGAGCCTCACCTGGGACACGAGCAGCTGCAGATCATGCTCGAAGGCCCTCAGCGCCCGCTGCATACTGCCCGCGTTGGACCTTGGCTCTGGTGGGGCCGTCAGGCGGGGCAGCCGCCTCCGCTTCTCCTCGATCTGGCTTTGCAGCTCCCGGGGCATCGCTGAAGAACTTGTGCAGCTCACGAGAGGCGGCCAAGAGCTGGGCTCGTGTGCCCATGAGCTCCAGCAGCTCGGCCCAGGCTTCATTGAGCCCATCTTTCCACTCGGCCATGGTGGCAGCAGCCGTGTGGCCACACTCAATGAGCTCGTCCACCATCTGGTTCACAGCGGCCAGCCTCTCCCGCCCGGCGTTACCCGTCTCACTGGCGAACTCTGTGAATTTTTCTTGCAGGACCTGAGTGGGAACAGACTCGGTCATCTCTAAGATCTTTTCCAGTTCTGTGATCTCCTGCACTCCCCAATCCCCCAATGTCCAGGCAGAAGCACAGGGCTCTCTGAGCCCTTCCTGACTCAATTTTTTTTTTTTTGGCTAGGCAATGGGATTAAGTGACTTGCCCAGGGTCACACAGCTAGTAAGTGTTACATGTCTGAGGCCGGATTTGAACTCAGGTCCTCCTAACTCCAGGGCCAGTGCTCTATCCATTGCACCACCAAGCTGTCCTGCTGACTTGATTTCTATTCCTAGTCTGGGACCTTCTCAGGGGAACAATTCTTCCGTAGCTGCTCTTTTTCAGGTGAGACAGAATGACTTGTTGAATGTTCTCAGATCCCCTCCTCTTGGCTCCCAAGGGACAAGTCCTAGTGTCTTGGGTATTGGCCCAACTCTGGGTCCTGGCTACCAAGTGCCCACTATATTTTCCCCTTCCTGATCTTAGACCCCTGGGGGCCCTGCTCATCTCATCCTCTGCCTCTTCAAAAGTTGTGTTCAGATGCCCCACTCTTCCTCTCAGGCTTCCTCCTAGCTCCCTGCCAGGCTCACCATCCTGAGTCTGAACTCACCGTGACATGCTCAAAGTCCTGGCCCAACTCCGGGGAGCCGGCCACCACCTCCTTCTCTGCAATCCAATGCTCCAGCTCGTCCACTTGGCGACTCAGCTGATACAGCCAGTACTGCTGTTCCAGGCGTGCCCGGCGTTCCTCCCCCAGCTCCTTCAGGGCCACATAGAGGCGGTCCACCTGAGACTGGCGCCGGCTGATCTGCTCACTGGGGGACAAGAAGTGCCAGGGCTAGAGCTAGGAGGGACCCCCAGAAGTCATCCAGGCCTGAGGAGAAAACCCAGGCCCAGAGGAGTCCCACAGTCCTGGCTTAGGTGGAATATGGATTCAGGTTTTCCTGAGGCTGGGGACTGTACCCTATTCCCTGGACCATCCTGCCCTGGGCTATGTCCTCAGAATGGGGACCCCCCAGGCCTGGGCTATGTCTCCCCCTCTACGTGCAAGCTCTCTGAGGGCCAGCCAACGATCCTGCCCACCTGTCTGGGTGCCCCATCTCCAGCAGGGAACGGCACTGGCGAGAGAGCTGGGCGATGCTTTCCTCGTAGTTTTCAATGCTCTGTTCTAACAGCAAATGTTTCTTCAGGAGTTGAAGCGTGCCCTGCTCATCCTGTGGGCCCAGACGGGACAATGAGATGGGTAGGTGGGGACCACACCACAGTCCCACTGGGACCTTCACAGGGATCAGGGAAGGGACTACATAGGCCCTCGTTTGACAGATGAGGAAACTGAGGCCCAGAGAGATTCACAGGATCAGAGGTCTAGAGACAATCAAATCCAACCCCTCCCCCCACCGGACAGAGAAGGAAGCTGAGAGTCAGAGGATAAGGACCTTGTCCAGGGGCACGCAGCTAGGAAGTGTCAAAAGCAGAATTGGAACCCAGGTCTTCCTGACTCCAAGTCCTGCACTCTGACCACTCTACTGTCCTGAGCTTTCTCCCCTCCTTTCCGAGGCTGTGAAAGGGGCCGTAATGGGTGGCCCCGCTGGGTTTCTCCAGGCCCCCATGAGTCCCTTTCCCCGGTTAACCCCAGGTGAACCTCGTCTAGGCGAACCTTGCCCGTCTCTTGGCTCATCAGCAGCAGCTCCTGCTCCCCCAGCCAGGCCTCCACCTCCGACATATCAAAGTAATACTGCTCCACCTGGAAGGCAGCGTCCAGCGTCTGCTGCCTCCGCTCAGCCTCCTCCTGCAGGGAGCTCCACAGCCCCCGCAGCTGCTCCAGGCCCTGGCTCACCACCTCAGCCTCCGGGCTGCGCAGGGAGGCCAAGGCCCCAGCACGTTCCAGCACCTCCTCCACCCGGCCTCGGTGTCCCTGGACATCCCGACGGAGGCTCTGGCATGGAGAGAGAAGAGGGCCAAGTGAAAACTTGGCCCGGACTCAGCTCCTGGCCACAGACACAGAGCTAGCTCAAGGTTGTCTAGCCTTTACAGATGAAGAAACTGAGGCTCAGAAAGGGAATGTATAGCATGAGAGGTTTTAAAAACAGAGAAGACCAGTGCAGCTAGCTGGTGCAGCGCATGGAGCACCAGCCCTGGAGTCCGAAAGACCTCAGTTCAAATCCAGCCTCAGTCACTTAACTAGTGTGTGACCCTGGGCAAGTCATTTAACCCTGATGGCTTCTTCCCTCAGGAGAGGGAAAAATAAAAACTGGAAGAAACCTTAAAGATCATTATTAGGTTGAACTTTCTTTTACAGAGAGTGAAACTGAGGCCCAGAAAGGGGAACAGATTTTGTCCAAGGTCACACAGCAGGTAAGAGATGGACTTTGTACTCAAAGCCAGGCCTTTTCACTTTAAATTCAGCACACTCCAAAGGTCACCTCCTCCAAGAAGCCTTCCCACTGGGACTTCATGCATCAGTCAGTTTTGTACCTCTCCAAAGCTTCTATGTCATATCTCTGAGCCTCAGTTTTCTCACCTGTAAAATGGGGAGGGTGGGGTAAAGTTCCTGCAATGATGACCTCCCACCACCATTTTTGATGTGCCTTGCTTTTCACAAAATGCTGCATAAACACAAGGAATTGTTATTATTCCTGCTGTTGTTGAGAGCACACTTTGCAGCAGGCAGGACTATGGTTAACAGCCAGGACGGCTCAGGCTTGAGATGGGCAGGCAGAAGTGTGGGCACCTCCTAGAGAACTCCCCTGGTCCTTACAATCCCTCTGGGTTAATGCAGGGGGGGCCCTGGCTGGAGCAAGGGGGAGGCGAGCCCCCAAAGGGCATCCTAGCACTAGGACTGCAGAGCAGGGCCCCCAGGTCCTATGCACTTCCAGAGCAGAGGAGTATAGATTTAGAACTGGGAGTCATCTGGTCCGACTTTCTCATTTTACAGATGAGGACACTGAGGCATGGAGAATTCCCATAGTCAAAGCTGGGACTGTAACAGCTCTTCTGGTTCCAAGTCCAGGACAACAGACTTTCTCCTAAACCCTGCAGCATCCTCTATTTTTTAGAAGGGGAAACTGAGGCACCAAGAGGTTAAACAAATTGCCCAGGGTCAAAGCTAGGATTCTAACTGACTCCAAATCCAGGGCAGTAGTCTGTGATATCTCCTCTGGTTTATAAATGGGAAAGTTGAAGTATGGATAGAGGCTGCCCCATCAGTTAGGACCACAGTTGTGTTTTTCTCCTGTCAAGTCTCCCCTCACCTGTCCTGTCCTCACAGAGGCGTCAAACACACAGCCAGCAGGCAGTATTACAGCATTCCTGAGCGCAAATACATGTATTTGGGAAGTATTTAACAAATAAAGTAAAAATAAAATAGAACATGGATAAGGTCAATATGTGGTTTTCTAAGTCAACATCAGGGATCCTTGTGCACAGGTGGCTTCCATAGCCATTTGAATCCAATCCCACTCCTGCCCTCCTCCGTCAATCATCACCCCACCCCAGATGTTCCCTTTGTATTTCCTCCCCCTCTTCCAAGACCCCTTTCCTACCTGGTTTTTCTTAATCAGCTGCTGCACGGATTGCAAGCTGTTCCCCTTATCCGTCTGAGTCGCCAAAGGCAATCGTTCCTGGACCCATGCCTGGTATAGGAGGAGGGAAGCAGAGTAAGGAAGGCAGGCGGCAGTCCACCTCCGAACCAACCTCCTCAAGGAATCTCCAAGCTGGAAGGGGCCTCACAGGTAAGCTAGCCCACCCAAGACCTTCACCAGTGAGTGATGACCCAGCCTCTGCTTGAAGACTTCCAGGGAGAGAGAGCCCACGACCTCCTGAGACAGCCCAATCCCACTTTGGGACAGGCTCTAACCTGTTCTTCCTTACATCAACCTCGAAATGTGTCTCTCTGCCCCAAGCTTCCAGTTCTATCCACTTGGGCCAAGGAGAACAAGTCTGATGCTTCTTCATGATACAGCCCTTCAGATATTTGATGACAGCTACCATGTCAATGTGCTTTCTAAAATGGCTTGCCCACAATTGACCACGATACTCTAGATGTGGTCTGATTGGGATGCTATGCCTCTCTTAATGCAGCATAAAATAGTGCTGAGTTCCTTTTTGGCTTCTAGGTCACACTGTTGATTTACATTGAGCTTAGAGTCTATGCTGTTCCCTATGACAATGCCTCTGCTTCCCTCCCTGGGGACCAACCCCCCTCCCCCCACCTCAGAGCACTTACGATCTCGTCCTCCAGGTCATGGGCTACTTGATGCAGCTCCTTGGAGGCCAGCAGGAGGCGCCGCCGTTCCTTCAAGGGTTCAATGAGGCGCACGATGCGCGTGCCCACCGCCGTCTGTCGCTCCCCCACCAGCTCCTTGCTCGCAGGTTCCAGAGGTAGGGCTGCAGTCTGGGCTTGAAGCTCCCCCACTTCCCGGCACCACTCCTCTACCTGGGATTCCATAGTCTGTGGGCAGATGCAGGGGAGAGAGGAGAGATTCATCATTGGATCTCAGATTCAGAGTATAGAGGCACCTGAGCCCTTTCCTTTTAGGTGAGGCGTGAAGGCAGGACCTCTGCCAACAGAAGCCTATGCCCTTTCCACTGGTCCAAGCTGCCTCCTTTGGGACATACCCCTTTGCCCCCAGGACCCAGGCAGGTTCCAGGTCAGTCTATCATCTACCCAGAGGACAGGCAGAGATCACAGAGGAGGGGTTAGAGATTATCCAGTATGACACCCCGCATTGTCCGGATGATGAAACTAAGGCTCAGAAAAACTAAGTACATTGTCCAAAGCCACTCAAGGAGTAAATATCAGAGCTTGGATTCAAACCCAGGCCCAAATCCAGCTCCTGCCCCAGCCCACCAAACAAGGGCTGATTTTTGTTAATGCCTGGGCTAGTAACTGCTTCTGCCACTCCCTCTGACTTTCTACTTTCCTCTTGAGAGTCAGATTCTTTGGAATCAAGGCCAGGGATCCCTCAGGGGCTTCACACTTTCTCACTTCAGTGCCTTTGATCACAACATTCAGTATTCCTGGAACATCCTCCCTTTTGATCTTCAGCAACCTTGAGAGCCCAAGTTAAATACCACCCCCTCCAGGAAGCCACGGTGGGGCAGTGAGGTATAGTGGAGAGAGTGTTGGACTTGTAGCAGGAAGATCTGGGTTTGAATCCTGACAGCCGTGTGACTTTGAGCAAGTTCTTTCACCTCTCTTGGCCTCAGTTTCCCCCTCTGTAAAATGGCTGTAAGGTACTTGAAAGCAAGGCTTGCCTTTTGCCTTTGCATCCCCTGTGCTTGGCACAGTGCCTGACACATAGCAGATGCTTAGTGAATGCCAGGTGACTGAATGAATGAAGAGGTTGGATTCAATGACTTCTAAGTCTGTCATCCTAATTATTAATAGCCATAGCTCTCATTTCTAGAATCCTTTAAGGCTTATCAAGCTGTTGGGAAGGAAGGGAAGGAGAGGGTTGGTCCAGATCTGTGACTTCATCAGTGCTTGGAATGCCTGGGTATGGAAACTCCCACACCCCTGTAGGAGGGCAATCCCTCTGTAACCTATTGCCTCAGAGAACTGTCTGGCACACCTAGAGGTGAAGTGACTTGCCCAGGGTCTCACAGCCAAGACCTGTCAGAGGCAGGACAAGAACCTGGGTCTCTGTGACTCCAAGGCCTCTATTCTACCCACTATTCTCTATCTATATCTATATCCACTATTGCATGCAGCAATCACATTTTATAGATGGAGAAATTGAGGCTCAATAAGACTTAAGAAATCTAGAAAGCATCAGTGCTGGGACTAAGCCTCAGGCCACTGGTTCTGATGCTAGTGCACTTTCCCCCGGCTCTTCACTGCCATTTTAGAGAAGGAAATGGAAGCTCAGAGAGGAAGGTGACTGCCCAGGGTTTTTAGTTTTCAGTCATGTTCCTGACTCTTCATGACCCCATTTGGGGTTTTCTTGGCAAAGACACTGGAGCCTCAGTTCCTTCTCCAGCTCATTTGACAGATGAGGAAACTGAGGCAAACCGGGTGAAGTGACTTGCCCAGGGTCACACAGCTAGGAAGTGTCTGAGGCCAGATTTGAACTCAGGAAGATGTCTTCCTGACTCCAGGCCCAGTGCTCTGTGCACTATGACGCCGCCTAGCTGCCCTGCCCAAGGTCACAAAGCTCTGATTTTCAGTGGCAGGGTCAGGGCTAATCTCCCCCAGCTGCTGGTGCCTTAATCCCTGAAATTACCTCATTTTTCGTTGAAGGTATTCGGTATCTACATATATATGTGTGCACCTTGTCTCCCCCACCACCACCACCATTAGAACGGAAGCTCCTTGAGGGCAGGGCATGTTTTATTTCTATCTCTATCCCCAGTACCCAGCACATAGTAGGTCCCTAAGGAATGTGTATTGATTTGGTGTTTTCCCTTCATCTCACCCCCACTGCTACTGGGGGTAAGGGGGAGGACTGCCACACCAGGTCCCCTTTCTTCTCTGACAGCCCTTGCAATCTCACGGCAGGCACTGTTTTTTCTTCCTCAGAGAGGCTGTAGACTAAGGGCCAGGGAAGAGGAGAGACAGAAGGAAGGTGTGTTAAGTGAGGCCCAAGCAGCAGGAGCCAAGGGGAAACGTCAGCCGCTTGGAAAGATGGAAATGGAAAGAACAGAGACAGAAAGAGAGGGAGGCAGCTGGTGCAGCCAAGCTGAGGATGTGGGGGGCGGGGGCTGGGAGAGGAGAGAAGATATATATACAGAGCTAAATTACTGGCAACGGAGACCCCTAATAGGCATGGCGGTGGGGATTGCGGTGGGGGTGGGGGTGGAAGGATTCAGACCAGGAAAGAATTCCTCCCAGATGCAGATTCTCCAAGGCATTTTCCATTGTCTCTGCCCTTCCTCTCCCTTCCCCCCCACCTCCTACTAGCCTCCTCCAAAGTAGGAAAACAGGCCACCTCCCCCGCAGCAGCAGCAGCAGCCAGACCAGCTGGCTGGGTCCTGGAGGGAAGGCAGAAGACCCGGATTCTGGGCCTGCCTCCACCACATGGCTTCCTCACTCCTCACTACCTCCGGGAAGAGGCCACTGGGGGCCTAGGTGTGCCATTTCTGGTCCTCTCAGGCTGCTGCTGGTGCCCTGTGCCTCATTTCCTCCCTCAATGTTCCCAGGTCTTAGGGTGCTGGCAACAGGGAGGGGAAAAAAGCAGGTGCCCTGACCAGAAGAGGGCCAGAGAGAAGAAGTAATGGCAGGCAGCCGGTGGCACAGCAGATAGAGCCCTGGGCCTGGAATCAGGAAGTCCTGAGTTTAGATTTGCCCTCAGCCACTTACTAGCTGTGTGACCTTAGGTAAGTCACCAAACCTCTGTTTGCCTCAGTTTCCTCATTTGCAAAATCAGGATAATGATAGCACCTACCTCTCCCAGGGTTGTTGTGAGGATCAGATGAAATTAAAAGCACTGAACAGCAGCTGGCACATAGTAGGTGCTTTATAAATGCTTATTCCCTTCCCTTTTCATCATTCTTCTTCATACTGCTTGTTTTACTGAGTAGGTGTTTGTTAAATGAATGAATGACGACAGAGATCAGACCAAAAGACACAGAGACAAAGTATATGCCCAAGAGAGAAGCAGATAAGCATCCAAAGACAGTCCTGTCACATTTTACAGATGAGGAAACTGAGGCCCAGGGTGGCTAAGTGGCAGGATGGTAAATCTTGAGCTGGAAGGGATCTCAGAGGCCTAGTCCTGGGTGCCTCACTTTTCAGATGGATGGTATCACAGAGACAAAGACACGCTGACAAAGCAGCAGAGAATTGACATCCACAATGGCACACAGAAAGAGGGACAGAGAGAGAAAGGCTGCATCAGAAACACAGAGAGACCATAGAGAGAAAGGCAGAGATGCCAGCCCAGAGAGACAAAGGATGCAGAGTCACACAGCGAACCCAGAGGCAAGAGAAGCTGGCCGAGTTCCACGCAGCGTTGCATAGAGACAGGAAAAGAGTAAGACAGACACAAAAAGCCACCTGCGGCTGGACACAGTGACATCAGCGGGGAGACCAGAAGCAGCACGGCTCCTCAGGCCGAGACTGGGACAGTGAATGAGGCTGAGGAGTAACAGGAACACGGAAGAGCTAAGGGAGGGAAGACAGTCCCAGCAGACACGCTTGCAGGCACCTGGGCCTCGAGGACTGAGAGTGGTTGTAGGGCATGCGTCTCCCACTCTGAGGTACCCTTAGCTGCCTGGGTTCACTCAAGGACCGAGCCCGGTGACTCAGCTTTCTGGAAGGGTCCTCAGAAATAGCCTCACCCAGAGCTGGCCCAGAGCTGGAGCTGGGGGGCCAAGCCAGGGCACCTTACTGGGGGTAGCTGAGGTGGGGTGCTGGCTCTCAGACTGGCTGGTTTGCCAGTCAGCGCTGCTGGGGGTGGTAGACCAGTGGGCTCCAGGCTTGCCTAGAGACTACAGACTCTTTGTGGTGAGCTGAGGCCCATCTGGAGACAAGAGGACGTGCCTAGAAGGCACCAAAGTTCTCTTGACAGCTAAAGAAATGCTCTTTGGTATGCTACAGTCCTGGATCCCTGCTGCTCAACAGCCACAGAATTAGAGGGGAAGCAGGAAGGAGGCTCTCTCTCATCTGGGCTCCCTGGGTTGGGTGGGAGACTGTACTCTATTCTAGGAGAGGAGGCACACAGGGCAGGGGTGGGGAGAGGGGCGGCGATTGCTGGAGCCAGAGTAGGTATGGAAAAGATTTGTAGGTAGACTGAAAGGTGCCACATAACACGTTAGTCTTGAAGGAAGGGAATCATCTTCTTTTCCTTTCCCCCTGACAAGATGGAATGTGAAGTTCTAAAGTGCTCAGTCTCTCTCCTCCTAAACACCCAGACACTTCACTCTCACTTTTCCCAGTATTCCGCCCCAAAGACAACATCCTCTCAGAAGCCTGAGCTGACCACCCTTACAGTCGGTACCTTACTTCCTCTAGCCCTTGACTTCTGTCTCATGCAGAAAGCAGTTAACACACAGGGCCTGAATTAGCTCCTCATATTTCTTTCCTCCCTTAGACTAGAAGTTTCTTGAGGGCAGACATTTCAGTTTATCCATCTGTCTCTCCCTTGCAGCCCTGAATGAAAAAGAGGCCTGAAATAATCACTGAAATAAATACATGCTGACGAATTTCCCAGAAAGTGGAGGGATATAATGTTTCTCTCTGTAATCTGGGAAACCCATGACCCCTACTGGAAACAGAGACAGAGACAGAGACAGAGACAGACCAAGAAGAAAAATATGGACATAATATTACATAGAGAGAAGCAGACAAGTAAGAAAAGACAGACACAGTATCATAGAGAGAGACAGACACCGAGGCCAAGAAACAAGAAAGAAGAAAAGATGGACACAGTGTCATAAGAATAGATGAAGAGAGGGAGATACTTCTCCACGGTTAACCAGCCTCTGCTACTAAGTATTCTCTCCCTCCTCTGGGATGTTGTGACACTCTTCTCTCCTGGTTCTTCCTATGTAACTGATCTTTCTTATTCTCCTGTAATGGATTATTAAGCAGATTGTGCCCCCAACTGGGGGTGTCCTCTACAGCTCTTTCCTGGACTCTCTTCTCTTCTCTCTCCCCTCACCAGCTCCCATGGGTTTAATGATCATCCCCATGTAGATTTCTCCCACATCTACATATCTAGCCCTAGACTCTCTCCTGATCTTCAGCCTGGCATCACCAACTAACTGCCTGTTGGACATTTCAAACTAGATATCAGTCAATTTGTCCAAAACACAATTCTGTGTCTTTTCCCTTAAATCCTTCCCTCTTCTGAAATTTCCTAACGCTGTAGAGGTGGCCACCATCCAACCCTGCAGTCACTCAGGTTCACAACCTCGGCATCCTTCTTAACTCTGCCCAGTTTCTCACCCCACACATCCAATCTGCTGCCAACATCTTAACAGCATCTCACATCTGTTCCCAAATCCATCCATACAACCAACACCTTAATTTAGGTTCTCATCCCTTCTGGCCTCAACAATTACACTAGCCCCCTAAATTATCCTCTCTGCTTCAAGTAGTTGTACAACCCTGCACAAGTCACAAGTCTCACAGCATCTCTCTCAGCCTCAGTTTCTGCATCTGTAAAATAGGCATAATAATAGGACCAATCTCACAAGGTTATTATGAAGACTGAATGAGATCATACATACAAAGTGCTTTGCTAACTTTAAATATACCCTCCACACAACTAGCAAAGACACTTTCCCAAAGCACAGATCTGACCACCCTAGGCCCCTTCTCAATAAATTCTAATGGCTCCCTATTGCCTTTAGTATAAAATAAAATGCCCGTGTTTGGCAGTTAAAACTCTTTCAAATCTCAGTTGTCCTACTTTTCTGGCCTTATTACACACTTTCTTCCCTTCACATATTCTGTGTTTCAGGTCGGGTGTTTTTGTTTTTTTTTTTTTTAACATACTCTATGGTTGAATCAAAATGGCCTTCTTAGTATTCCTCACATAAAGTAATCCATTGCCCACCTCTGGGCTTTTGTACACACTATCTCTCATCCCTGGAATGCCCTCACCCCCTTATCTGTGCTTCTCATAATCCTTCCTTTTCTTAGAGACTCAAATCAAGCACCACTGACTTCATGGAATCTTTTCTGATCTCACCCACTGCTCATGGCCTCTCCTCACCCATCACCTTATATCTTTTTTGTCAATTTTCTGTAGATTGACCTGCTGGCTCCTCCCAATAGAACATAACAAGCTCCTTAAAGGCTTCGCTTTTGTCTTCATGTCCCTTCTGCTTAGCACAGAGTCTGGTCTGTAACAGGTGCTTTATAAATTCTTGTTGATTGATTGATTCTGAGACAGGCAGATATGAAGAGTGGGACGCCATGGAGACACAGACAAGCTATGAAGAGACAGATGCAGCATCAGAAAGCCGTGACTCACTGACAGTCATTATCTCTGCTTTAGCCTCAGCCCCTTGATGAAGGGGGCAAGGTATCACTTGCCATTCTCTGTCTCTGTAGCACTCGATGTATGTGTCCCTGTCTCCTTCTTTCTCTGTCCCTGCAACAACACATGAGTGAGAATCTCATTCTCTTTCTCCCTCCTCTGGACATTGGCTTCCCATATATTCAGCTTGATGACACTCTTCTCTCTTTGTCTCTCTCACACACATATATTAGTGTATATACATATACATATATGTACACACATATGTACACATTGACATTTGACGTTGCTGACCATCTTCCCCCCCTCCTCCTACCTGGGATTTTGTAATATTCCTCTCTCTCCATTCTGCCATTTGTCTGGCTAATCCTTTTCCATCTTGATTGATTCATATCAATACCATGCACCTAAATGCGGGTGTCCCCCAAGATCCTGCAACCTCTTCCCTCTATATACTCTCACTTGGTGAATTATCAGATCCCATGGCTTTAACAATCATCTTCTCTATGTAGATGACTCCTAGATTGATCTATATTACACAGAGTATACATACACATATAGGAGTGTATATATGTGTGTATCTCTCTCCCTCTCCCCCCTCCCCCATCCTCTCTCTTTCTCTTTCTCCTCTCTCTCTGTCTCTCTCCCTCTCTCTGTCTCTCTCCCCCCTTCCTCCCTCTTTCTCTTTCTCTCTCCCCCCTTCCTCTCTCTTTCTCTCTCCCCCCTCTTCCTCTCTCTCTCTGTCTCTCTCCCCCCTTCCTCTCTCCTTCTCTCTCTCTCCCTCTCTCTTTCTCTCTCCCCCTCTTCCTCTCTCTTTCTCTTTCTCTCTCTCTCCTTCTTTCTCTCTCCCCCCTCTTCCTCTCTCTTTCTCTTTCTCTCTCTGTCTCTCTCCTTCTCTCTCTCCCCCCTTCCTCTCTCTCTCCCTCTCTCTGTCTCTCTCCCTCTCTCTCTGTCTCCCTCTCTCTCTTTCTCTCTCCCCCTCCCTCTCTCTTTCTCTCTCCCCCCTCCTCTCTCTTTCTCTCTCCCCCTCCTTCCTCTCTCTTTCTCTTTCTCTCTCTGTCTGTCTCTCTCCTTCTCTCTTTCTCTCTCCCCCCCTTCCTCTCTCTCTCTCTCTGTCGCCCCCCCACAACATGTGTGTTTACATGTTCTCTCACCTGACTAGAATGCCAAGCCCTTGAGGACAGGGACTATCTCATTTTCATCTCTGTATCACTAGTATTTGGCACACTACCTGGCACACTAGGTGCTTAATAAATGGTGAATGAATGAATAGACTGTCAAACTCCCACAGCCTCATCTGCTGTTCTCTTCCCCTCTGAATCCCTGTCCTTCTGGGAAGCCTCTACTCTCTTCCACAATCCCCACACCTTTTTGCTGGCCTGACCTGTCTTGATACCCCAGCATGTGGAAGAGAACAGCTGGCAATAACTTCCCAATCACTGGACAGGAGCCCTGGTCCTCTCTCTAATAGGCCTATGCCCTGGTTTCTTCCAGGAAAAGGGGGAGGGGGCCAGAGAGGCTGCATTTGTCCTATCACGTGTTTTTTTTTAAGTTAGCAAGGATAGAACAATGGATTTAAAGTGAAGAAGACCTGAGTGGAGTCCTGCCTCAAACACTTGTGAACTGTGTGACCCTGAACAAGTCTTTCAGCCTCAGTTTATGCATCTGTAAAACAGGCAGAATAATGGGATCAAATGAGATAACATGTATAAGGTGCTTTGCCAACTTTTCTTTCCCCCCCCCTTTTTTTAAGGCAATTGGGGCTAAGTGACATGCCCAGGGTCACACAGCTAGTAAGTGTCAAGTGTTTGGTCTAAGGTCAGATTTGAACTCAGGTCCTCCTGACTTCAGGGCCCGTGCTCTACCCACTGCGCCACCTAGCTGCCCCCTTTGCCAACTTCAAAATGCCAGATAAGTGCTAGCTATTATTATTAAAAAGAAATATTGCTGACAGCTTTGATTTTATATCCCCTATATTTCCCAAAGTACTCTTTTCCTCTCCCCTCACCAAAGAGCCATCCCTTAATTAAAGAAGGAAATGTGATCAAGGAAAAAAAACTTCAGCAAAACTAAAGCACATATCAGAAAAATTTGATGTCATGTTAAATGTTTTACACCCACAGTTCCCTACCTCTTTGAAGAAATGGGAGCTGTTCTCACCACTTCCAAAGAAATCCCCCCCAAAGTAAGAACAGTCACCTTCCACTACCCCGGTCATCCCTTCCAATCCCTCTGGCTCAGGTAGCCTGGCCCAGCCTACCTGCAATCTTTTCAGCTGGCTGGTGACGGTGGCCAGGTCTCCCCCAGGGTCCACCCCCTGCAGCTGGCTTTCCATGTGCATGAGCCTCTTGTCCAGTTCAGCGAAGCTCTGGACCAGCTGGTCTGCCTGGCTGGCCTCAAACAGCTGCCGAGCCTTAGCCTGGGTGGTGCTCTCCAGCTCGGCCCAGCACTGCCGAATCTCCCCCAGTTTCTTCTGGACAGAGCTTGCCAGTTCGGGCTTCTCCTGCATCAGCTGCTGGCCCTCCTGCCACAGAAAACAGGCAGGGGTGAGGGAGAGATGGGAAAGGGGTGGGGAAGGACAAGAATCAAGGCCAGACACACACACACACACACACACACACACACACACAGGAAAAACAACAGTGAAAAGGACAGACACACAAAAGTGGAGAAAAGAGAGATATATAATGAAAAGGGGATATATGTAATAAGAAATATACACAGACCCAGACATTTGGGGGGGGGGGCAGTCACACACCCAGGGAGACATACAGGAAATAAAAGAGAGAGTAATGCATGCACAATAGGAGACACACAGGGAAGAACATGGAACACACATGTGCAAAGACAGTAGAAGAGATAGAGGGGAGAGAGACACAGAAAAAGGATCAGAAACACGGAGGCAAAGAGACAGAGACACATGGGGGAGAGACATAGGGGAAAAAGACAGACACATAGGAAGAGATTCATAAATAAAGACAAGCCTAGGGAGATACACAAGGAAAGAGAGCAAATAACATGGGGAAAGACAGAGACACATGAGTAGAGAGACAATAAATAGGCTGTCATCAAGGTTGGTCAAATGAGCACATTCAGGGAGACCAGAGAGCTTGTCTGTGATTTCCTAACTCTACTAGATACCAGCTAAGTTTGGGGCTGAACCCATGACAGTAGGGTCTGAGGTCTGAATCCAAGGATTCTCTCCGGGTCCTGCCAGGGATGAAGCCAAATTCTGAAGGAAGCCCAGAACTCAGTATGCCTTCTGGAAGCATCCTGAACTCCTGGACCTGGGGAAGGACTTAACCAGGATGGGGAGAGTTCAGCAGAGCCCAGAGCTTCCCATACTTGAGCCCTATGCCTGGGAGACACGGCCACCCTCCCTCATCCCCAGGGCTATCCAGGGAGAGAGGAAAGGAGAGGAGAGCTGGGCCTTGCTCTGCTGAGTCTGTTCCCCCAGGGCCCTCTGCTGGTGGATTTCATTCAAAGCTCAGGCTGTGAAAGATTTATCAGATTTAGAGCTGAAAGTGAGCTTAAAGACCATTGATCATTTTACAAATTAACCAACTGAGGCCCAGAAAGAAACAGTGACTTGTCCAAGGTCACCCAGGTAACAGGAAGCAGAGGCAGGATTCACTCCCAGGGTCTCTGACTCCACCTACAAGGCTGCCCTTCAGCTTTCAATAAGAACTTCTCATTTCTCTCGTTAAGGTTTACAAAGCATCCTCTAACCCCAGGAGCTCCATGATGGAAGAGGCCTGGCAGCAAATGTTCTGTGAGTATGAGGATGCCCTTCCCCCACTTACCTTCTCAATCTTCTCCAGCCATTCCTTATTCTGGGCCAGCTCGGCCATGAAGGCCTGGTGCCGGAGCCATCGTTTCCGCAGTTTGTGACCTTCCTCCCGAGCGCTGTCCCGAGCCATCAGCATCTTTTCATGAATCCAGCCATCCAGCTGCATACAGGCAGGGTGGGGGATGGGGAGCCCTTGGCAAGGGGCTCACAGCTCCCCAGCAGCAGCCAAATCTAGCCCCCCACTCCTTATCCATCTGTCCAAAAGCCTCTGGCTCTCCTCATTCTCAGTCCCCCAAACCAGGCCCCAGACTGAGGCCTTTGAGCACTTAGATCCCAGGGGCCCCCACCAATCTTGATCTGACCCTCTCCCCCTCCTCAAGGGAACAAGTTGCAGGATTTGCAAGGCTGATTTCTAGAACAGATTGGAGGAGCTCCTCTGGGCCCATCTCCTCCTTCCCAGGGGGAGGATAGTGGTAGAGGTACCTCCATTCTCCCTAACCCAGAAGGGAGGAGGCAGCTAGAAAAAGACTGGCCTTCCAGGAACAAACCAATTCCAGCTCCCCCCCATCCCTGCCTGCATACACATTTCCTCACATCCTGGAACCAAGGCCATCCCTCCAAAGCACCTCGAGTCTCTAGGCAAATTTGGTACCAGAGTTTGCTGCTCTCCCCCAAATGCCCCAGGATTAAAGCCAGCTACAAATCTCTCCCTTCCAAAACAAAGCTCTCAGATCCAGGTCTCTTACCCAGGCAAAATCGGTTATACACCTTCCCCACCCCCACCCCCCACCACACACATACACATACACAAAAAAACCCCTCTAGAGTAAAAAGAGATCTAGGTCTTTACCTGACCCTCCCCCAACCCCCCAGAAAACTGAAACAAATCAGTGAGATCCAGGACCCTTCCTAGACAAAGCAGCCAGAAGCCCTCTCCAACCATAGATACCCCCCTCAAAAAATAGGGGCAGAAACAGCCCTTCCCTTCCAAGGCAAAACTGGTTGCAGGCCCCACCCAGAGCTAAGTCCAATTCCAGGACCCCCAAGCAAACATCTATTCAATCATAGCCAGACTTAGGTTGTCACTCCAGGCAAAGCCAGTCACCAACCTTCCCCCCAATTATGGCCAAATTTAGGTCAGTCCTCCAATCCCCACCCCCAACACCAACCACGACCAAGGGAAAACTAGTCATAATACTTCTCCACTTAAAAAAAAAAATCAAGGAACGATTTGGTCCCTGTTACTCCCCAACCCAGTCAATCACAACCCCTAACCAGAGCACATCCATCAGACAAAGACAGTCAGACTCCCCCTCCCCCTCCCAAAAAAAGGCAACCACAGCACAGAAACAAATCCAGTTCATCACTCTCGGGGAAAAAAAGTCACAGTTCCCCACCCCACCCCCAAACACCACCATAACCACTGCCAAGGCCAGGCCCAGGTCTCTCCCCAGTCTGGGCTAGTTATGAACGCTATACGCACCAAAGACAGTTCACAACACGCCCCCTCCCCCCCCATTAACCCCACAACACCTCCTCAAGAATAGATTAGAGGCTCCTGCATTTCCCCACCCCTGGGGCTGCTTCAGAACCACGGATAGTTCCCAGGGGCCAATCAGATGGCCAGCTGACCCCTCCCCCCCAGGGGGGCCAATTGAGTAAGAAGCTGCCCCCTCCTCAGAGGCCTATCCCAGCAAGAGTCGCCCTCCCCCGCCTCTAGGCGCCAGTGCAGTCACGAGTCCTGCTCCCCACCCCCCCCAGCAGGTTCAGCACCAAGGACAGCATCCTCTCCTATGGGGGGGATACCCCCCTTTCCGCCCTCTTGGGGCGCACGCGCTCTCTCTCCTCCCCCACCCCCACCGTCCTTCACGGGGGCGCGCTCCAGCCCCCTCCTCTACGCGCCCCCAGCCCAGAGGCAGCGCGCAGTACCTGCGGCGGGCGGCGCTCCCTGGGCCACTGCAGCAATGGCCACAGACGATCACGGCGCGCGCGCGCACCCGCACCGCCCCTCCCCTCCCCACCCCCCAACCGCGGTCCCGCAAGTGCGCTGGCTAGTCTCCCCCTTCCCCCTACTTTTAAGTCTCTAAGGGTGCGCGCACAGGGGAGACCCAGCGGAGGAGGGTGGAAGGAGCCCTCGAGGTGACAGTGGCGGGGAAGGGGGAAGAGCGGGAGGAGACGGGTTTAGGACGCGGAAAGAGGCTGAGAGTGCTCAAGGTTGGGAATAAATGGAGAGGGGATCAGGAGGGGAGGCTGAGGATGGAGGGACCAAGACAGGAAGGAGAGGGAGAGGTAGGAATGGGGGTCATCACAGAAAGAGTTGACATTTATGTATCGCCCAGGTTTGCAAAGCGTTTGATATGCGTCATCTAATGAGCCTCACGACAGCCTGGGAGATATGATTACCCCCATTTTACAGATGAGGAAACAGGCTCACAGAGGTCAAGAGACTTAGCCAAGGTCACAGAGCTAGGAAAATGTAGAGGTTGGGGAGGGGCGGGAGGTGGGGACAAGGAGCTCTAGGACGGATCAGCCATTTAGGGTTGGAAGGGACTTTCAAGTTCACCTCGTCCAACCCTCTCCTTTTACTGAAACCGAAAGAGGTTAAGGTCACGTGCCAAAGGTCACGCAAGTAATAGGCTACAGGGGTGGAATTTGAACCCAAGTCCTCTGACTTCAAACCTAGCTCTTTTCCTACTGAGGCGCTGAGCACGAGGAGGGAGGAAGGAGTTTGGTTCAACCTCCAGCCCCTGCTTCCCAAGGATGCTAGTGGAGGGCTGGGGGATGCATCTCTCTCGCTCGCACCCCCCGCCCCCGCCCCCATGAGGTCATGGCGCTTGTTTCCTTGTGCACCCCAACTCCTACCACTCAGCTGCGGGAAGCCTGCTCTGGCTCACTGGCCCGCGCTCCTCCCTCCCCCCAGGTTCACATGCCTCCGCAGCTACACGCGCAGGCGGGGTCTACGTTGCTAGGAAACAAAGTTGCCAAGGCATCCTCTGAGCTCCGCCTCACAGCGATCATCGAAGAAGCGTGGGATGATGGCGCCGTCTGGTGGCTCTAGTCAATTCTCTGTCCTGCCCCCTACCCCCTGCCCCCCCCCGGAATTATGAGAAGTGGGGAAGAGGGCCAGACTGGGCTTCCAACAGAGACCCAGGAGACCCCTTTCCCAGACCCCCTCTGGCTTTTTTCAGGCTATTCCAGGGAGAGAATCCCTTGAATCTAACCTTGATTTTTCCTGCTGCAGTCTGGGATTTTTCCCCCCCATTTCTCTCATTTCAACTTTGCCCTCTCCCTTTTCTCAAAGCTGAGGATCTGAGTGGGGCCCTCAGGGAAGGACTTATCCAGGGCTCTCATCCAGTGTGTCTCCTCCTTCCCCTCCCCCTTACCTCCTGACAGTCTCTTAGGAAATGCTGCAGCTCCAGCTGGTCACAGAGACACTGCATCCACTGCTGGGCCCGAAGCTGAGTCTCTCGGCTCCTGGGGGGTGGGGGAGGGGGTGCTCGGTGCCCCAGGGACCAAGGGGACCGTCAGGGGATTGGGCAGGGATTGGCACGCAGAGGAAGGGGAGAGGAAAGGGGGACTGGGTGACAAAGCACTGTGGACTGCCATCGGAGATGAAAGAAATGGAAGAGACAGGGACAAAGGGGGTAGAGGAAGTGAAACAAGAGAAGGCGAATGAGCCAGAGAAGGAAGAAGAGAGAAAAGGGGGAAGGTACAGAGAAAGAGAGAAGAGAGAAACAAGCTGTGGAGTCAGAAGCAATGTGGAGTTAAGACAAAGTAATGAAAGAGAAAGTGACAAAAAATCAGAAAGAGAGAAGTGGGGGTGGGGAGAGAGAGACAGAAACAGAGATAGAGAGAAAGACTGAGACAGACGGGGAGAGACAGACAGATGGAGAGAGAGACACAGAGACAGACAGAAAGAGATGGGGGGGCAGAAAGAGACAGAGATATAGAGAGAAAGACAGAGACAGAGGGGGAGAGACAGACAGATGGAGAGACAGAAAGAGACTGGGGGGCAGAGAGAGAGAGACAGAGAAGAGGGACAGAGAAGGGGGGAACTAGCAAAGATCAAGACAAAGAGGGTAGAGCCCAATATAGGAGAAATGTAAAAGAAAATAAGAGACAATAGATATGGAAGAGACAGAAAATAATGGGGTGAAATAGAAATAAGACAAAGAGGGAGATGGAGAGCAAAGGTAAAATGGCAAGAAAGCCAAATGGTCAGAGATGGGTAGAGACAGGGACAGAGAGAGATAATAGCAAGCAGGGGAGACAGAAAGACCAGACACAGGAGAGACTGAAGGAGACTGAAAGAAACAGCTGAAGAGGTAGAACGAGTCCTAGGGAGATAAGCAAAGGAAAGAAAGGCAGAAGAAACAGAAAAGAAGGGAGATGGAGAGGCAGACTGACTAGAGACAGAAGATTGAGGGAGAGACAAGACAAGAAGCAGGAGAGACAGAGAGAGGGTAAGCCCTACTGGTAGATAAGAAAATGTGGTCATGGATGGAGGGATGCAGAGCGAGAGGAGAGGAGGCTGAGGTTGGGGTCAAAACCAGGAATTTTGGATACTCCAGACAGGTGGGGGCAAGAGCCCATGAATGGCCAAGGCTGTCGCTCCCCCCACCTCTGAGTCCAAGGACAGACCCAGAGGGAGCCCCTAGGCCTGGACAGAGCGAGCTGAAGCCCAGGTCAGCCCCAATGAGGGCGTGGTTGGGAACCCCAGGTACATCATCTCACACATGAAGAACCCCTCACTAGCTTTCTCTCCCATGGATGGAGATAGAAACACAGAGAGACAAATGAGACATCGGAGGGAGGGAAAGAGAGAGAAACATTTAGTATGACAGAAAAGAACCCCCAGAGAAAGGGGGAGGCAGGAAAAAAAATCAGTCTGTGAGCCAGAAGGAAAGAGAAAAAGTCATTGAGAGAAGAGGACTGAGTGATGGGCAAAAGAGAGACAAGGAAAGGGAAAAGGTGACACAGACTAAGAGGGAGAGACAGGAGGAAAGACAGAGAGAGAAAGGAGGGCACTTCAGAAGGAGAGGGAGTTACAAGAGAGTGAGAGACACAAATGTGACATCAGAGACAGCAAAGAGACATGAGAGACAGGATGAAAGAGATAATAGAATGGGGAAGAGATGGGGAGAGAAAAAAATATACTGACAGAAACAGTGAGAACAGAATAGTGACAGAACAGTGAGAGGGGGAGAAAGAAAGAGACAGAGAGGAGGGGAGAGGGGGAGAGAGAATCAAGAGGCAGAGACAGAAAAATAGGGCACAGAGATGCACAAGGACCATGAGATCCAGCAGAGACAGAGCTGGGGCCTGCTCAGATAGGGTCAGGGAGGTGGAGCCTGATGTCACACTAACATCCCTCCCAGACAAGCTCTAGGGTGTTGGGGTCCCAGTGGGGTCTCCCTCCCCAGCCCAAGGGCACACACAGGGGGCACAGGGCTCAGTGAAGTGCCAGGAGCCCCTACTTTTGCAGCAACTGGGCCCCGTGCTCCTGGGCCTTCTCAGCATAGACATTTCCCTGCCTGCGCAGGATGTCTCCTGCCTGCACGGCCACCTGGATCTTCTGCAGGTTCAGCTCCAGGGTGGTCAGAAAGTCTCGGTGACGCTTGATGGCCTCCACTACTGTTTCCACTGTCCCAGGTAGCTCCAGGCCTGACAGCACTGTCTCCTGGAGGAGCAGGAGAAAGAAGGAAGGAAAGAAGGAAAGAGGGAGGAAGGGAAGAAAGGAGGGAGGGAAGGATAAAAGGGAAAAAGGAAAATAGGAAGGAAGAAGGGAAAGAAAGAAGGAAGGAAGAAAAGGAAGAAGGAATGCAGGAAGGAAGGAATGAAAGAAGGATGGCATTAAGGTAAGAAGGAAGGAAGGAAGGGAATATTTAGTAAGTGTATACTATGTGGCAAGTAGAGAGGAAGGTAGGCAGCTAAGTGACTTGATAGAGCCCTGGGCCTGGGGTCAGGAAAACCTGAGTTCAAATCCAGCTTCAGACACTTAGTAGCTATGTGACCCTCAGCAAGTCATTTAACTTCTGTTTGCCTTAATCCACTGGGCCAGAAAATGGCAAACCACTCCAGTATCTTTGCCAAGAAAACCACACCACCAGGATTGGCGTGCTGTGGTCCATAGGGTCACAAAGCATTGGACAAAACTGAACAGCATAACGTGCCAAGTATTGTGCTAAGTGCTTTACAACTATTATCCAGTTTGATCCTCATAACAACCCTTGTGGGGTGATGGTGCTATTACTGCGCCCATAATTACAGCTGAGTGCACTGAGGCTAAAGTTAAGTGACTTGCCCAGGGTCGCACAGCTAGTGTCCGGCTGGATTTCAAGTCAAGTCCAAGTCCAGACTGCTGCCTCCAGGAAGGCAGTGAAGAGTTCATCAGGAAGGGGAGGCAAGCCCAGGACCCTCCTTTCCCTCCAGCTCCCACTACTTTCCAGTGAGACCACCCTTATTCTCTATAACAGGGGCCTCATTAATGCATTAATTCCCCCTGAAACATATAAACTAGCATGCTAAATGATCTACATGCTATCCATCCAATAGTCCACTAACTGAATACCCCCTAGCTAACCTCAACATGCCTGCTGCCTGTCTCAGACAATGCCTAGGCTACCCTTTCCCTCCAAGGGAATCCACAATAACTCTCCACTCTGCTAAATCAACATTATCCTCCCCAGGTAATTCACAAATCTTGCCAGATTATCCAGACAAAGCTCAATTTCAGGGAGCACTGGCCACACCCCAGTCCCTCTACTGTCCCTTCACACTCATGCAGGGTAGCACCGCCCCTACCTGGTTGTGGAGTACAGCGTGGGCCTGGCGCACATCTCGGAGAAAGAGCTGGTAGACGTGGGCTTGGGCCAGCGCTTCCCTGCGAGCTTCCCACAGACTCAGCAGCTTCTGCCAGCCCAGTTCCAAGTGGGGCAGCCAGTCCTCCAAGGCCAGCTCAGGCCCCAGCTCAGCCCCATCGGCCGCCAGAGCATCTCCAGCTGCCTGGATCCGCCCAAAGTCCTCTTCCCGACGGTCCATCTCTTCCTTGAGGGCAGCATGCTGGCTCAGCAAGTTATCTGCCTCCTCTAGGCAGCCTGGCAGTTGTCCTCCACCACTCGCTGACTCCTGGGCATGCACCAGCCAGTCAAGGAAGGCGTCGAGGTCGTGCAGGAATCCCTGGAGCCGAGTGGCAGTGGCCAGCGCCTCACCACAGTTCCGAGCTGCGTGGCCCAGGGCTACCCACTCGATGTCCAACTCTTCTAGCACTGGCTGCAGCCGAGGGGCCTGGGCTGGGTAACGGGCAACCAGAGCCTCACCCTCCTCTCTCAGAGCCTGCAGCCTGGGCTCCAGCGCAAGGAGAGCTGCTTCAAGGGAGCTGAGGAGCCGCTGGAGGGCCCCGCCAGCCCGTGGTGCACTCTCCACTGCCATCCGCCGCTCCCGGACCTGGCTCTTCACCTCTGCACACTCCAGCAGGTGATTCTGGACAGACAGAACCAAGTTCACCTCCTCCTTCCGCTGTTCCACGAGCTCTACAATGCTGTTCCACCTAAGTCACCGAATCATAAAACAATACAGCTATTAGGGAGCTCAGAACCCAGAAATGTCCAAGCTGGAAGGTAGCTTAGAACAAGGAATGACAAGGGCTGCGAGGGAGCTTAGAGCACAGAATGTCATTTGGCAGGGAGACTGAAAGACAGAATGTCAACAGCTGAAAGGCGGCTTAGAAGACAGAACAGCAGGGACTCAAAGGAGGCTTAGAACAAAGAATGGTAGGGGCTAGAATGGGGGCTGAGAACACAAAACTCATCTGCGCTTGAAGTGAGCTTGGAACGGAATATCAGAGCTGCAGAACATTAGAGATGGAAGAGCACTTAGAACAGGGAACGTTAAGAGCTGCGAGGGAGCTTAGAGCACAGAATGTCAGAGTTCAAAGGGAGTTTAGACCATAGAATGTCAGGGGTCAACAGGAACTTGGAACCCAGAACATTATAGCTGAAAGAGAACTCAAAGCAGAAAATGTCAGAGCTGGAAAGGATATTAGAACAAAGAATGCCATGTGCTAATTGGGAACGTAGAACTTAGAACATGGAATCAGAATTGGAAGGGAGCTTGGAACAAATAATGTGCCAGATGGGAGCTTAGAACATAGAATGTCAGAGCTTCAGGGGAGTTTAGAGCATAGACTATCAGAGACAGAATGTCAGAACCAGAAAGGAACTTAGAACATGGAATGAGAGGGCTGGAGGGAGCTATAGAACACAAAATATCAGAGCTAGGAGGAAACTAATAACAAAATGCCAGAAGCTAGAGAGCTTAGAACAAAGATCATGTGCTAAATGGGAGCTTAGAATCTGAAATCAGAACTGGAAGGGAGCTTAGAACATAGAATGTCAAGGTTCACAGGGAGTTTAAAGCACAAAACATCAGAACTGGCAGAGAGCTTAAAACATGAAATGACAGAGCCAGAAGGGAGATTAGGACATCGAATGTCAGAGCTAGAAGGGAATTTGGAACAAAGAATGTCAGAGATGAGAAGAGAGCTTAACACACAGAATATTAGGCATTAGACAGGAAATTAGGACAAAAGACCATGGAGCTAACAGGAGCTTAGATCATAGAATGACAGGGCAGGGAGGGCGCTTAGAACACAATATCAGAGCTGAAGTGGAACTTAGAATAAGGAACCTCATGACCCAGATGAAAGCTTAAAATACAGAAGACAGATCTGGAACACACAGCTTAGAATATTGCATTGTAGAACTGGAAGAGACCTAGAATACAAAACTTTGGAGCAGGAATAGAGCTTTCAGCACAGAATGTCTGAGCTGGAAAAGAGCTCAGAACACAAAATGCCAGGGCTAGAAGGTAGTTTGACTTGTCCTAAGCTACAGGTCTTAATTCCCCTGTTCAGAAACCATCAGTGGGTCTACCTTGCCTCTAGGATAAAACACAAGTTCCCATCCTGACATTGTAAGCCCTCTATAATTGGCTGTAACCTATCTCTCCAGTTCCATTTCAAATGACTCCCCATTCCAGCACTCTGGTCCATGTCCCACCTTCCTGCCTTCCCTGGCTAGCTTTCTCATGCCTGGAATGCACACCCTCCTCACTCAGTCTCTCTGGAATCCTTCATTTCCTTCCTAACTCGGCTTAGGTGCCCCCTTTTACTTGAAGCCTTTCCCAGTCCCCTTTAGTTATCAATATCTCAATTACTTATCAGTGTAAGGTTATATGCCTTCTTTCCGGAAAAATGGAAGCTCCTGGAGGGCAGGGATTCCCTGTTTCCTACAGCCTCGCCCATAGACTAGCACAGAGTAGGCGCTTGTAGTGTTTTTTGATTGAAGTCACACGGAGGTCAGACAGGAAGCTCACCTGCTATTGAGATGGTCTTGGCAAGAGCGCACCTCCTCCGAGCTGGGATGACCGCCTTCCACAAGCTGCTGGACCGTGTGATTCACATCGAGCACACGACCCATCAGACTGTTCATTTCCTGGTCCAGACTCTCAAATCTGCCAGAGGGGAGGGCGCTCAGCCTGGCTAGCAGCCTTGTGTCCTTCCGAGGGAGCCCTCGGCTCCTGCCTTTCTCTCTCCTCCCATGCCTGCCTCCCTCGTCCCAGGATCCCTCAGCCCCGCCACCCGGGCTGGTACCTGTGTTGTACAACCTCTACTTCATCAAGGTCATCAGGAACCCGCATGGCAAGCAGCCACTTCTCCTTTTCGCCAATCCAGAGTTCGCACGCATGAACTTCACTGAACATGCGGTACACGGCCAGGGCATCCCGCAGCCATTGGCGCCGCAAGCCCGCCACCTCTGCCACCTCTGCAAACAGCTGCTCCACCTCCACCACGCGGACCTGCAACGCCATGACCCCACCAGCGGCTGCCCCCGCGGCTGCCTCACGCCCTGTCCCGCCCAGCCCGGCCAGCTGCCGTCGCAAGCCCACCACCACGCCCCGGTGCGCCTCCACTTCCCCAGACAGAGCCCGGTGCTGTCGTGCCAGCCGCCGGCTCGATGCCTCATCGTGCCCGAAGTCCCCACTGGCTGCCAGCCGGTAGGCATCCCGCAGCCAGGCCAGGAGCCCGTCCAACTCTGTTCCAAACTGATGGAGGGCGCGTGCCTCTTGCAGCCGCCTCTCCCGCCTCGCTGCTGCCTCCTCTAGCCGCTGCCAGCGCCGCCGGGCACCTGCTGCCCGCTCCAACAATCCCATCGCTGGGGCATCATCGCTGCCGCTAGCTGTTAGCTCCTCACCCCGTTGCAGGGCCTGCTGCAGCAGCGCCCGCCGCCCACCTAGCTCTCCCTGTAGGATCCGGTGCTGGGCCAGGAGGCGGGCTGCGCTCGGGAGGTCATGGGGACCTCCACCTGCACCACTAGCTCTGCTCTCTAAGAGGTGCTCCTTCTCCCGTGCCCAGGCCTCGGCTTCCTCCAGCTCCTGCAACAGTGCCCACAGGGTCCGGGATGCCTCCAGCTCTGCCCGCCGCCTGCCCGCCAGTTCCTGAAGCTCCGTCAGGCAAGCGTGCACGTGGCTCACTCGGTTTTCGGATGATCTGTGGGTCACAGGGTTGGTAACCTGTGGGCAAAGGGGTGCAGAGCATTCAGGTCTCGGGCTGTGCCCGTCTCTGATGCCCCTACGCCTTAAAGCCGGCCCTGCAGACCCTGCTTGGCAAAGTGCCCGCTCAGCAGAAGCCCTGTGCCTGACCGCCCAAGCCCCGGATGTTTTAAAATGAGAGAATCAGAGAAGCGCGCACTCCTCGCATCACAGAATTCGGAATAGGAGATTCCCAGAATCTTCCCGTTTCTCTTCAAAGCCCTAGCACTGTGTCTTGCACATACTAAGGACTTAATAAATGCTTGTTAAATTGAAACTCCCCTGCAACAGTCACGGGGTGGTGGTGAGGAGGGGGCTTGGCATCCACTCTCTGCTTGGAGATTATGATGCGGACAAGAGAAAACTGGATTTGAAGTCAGAAGACCTGGATTCAAAACTCAGCTCTGCCCACTTACTGGCTGTGTGACCTTGGGTAAGTGACTTCCCCTCTCTGGGCATCAGTTTCCCCATCTGTAAAATGAGGCGATTGGACCAGATGATCTTTCTAAGGTATCTTCCAGCCCTGATGATCCTATGTTCTCCAGGAACAGGGAGCTTACTACCTATCCTGGCAGTGCATTCCATAGTGAAAAAACTTCCACAAAATGGTTACCTACCTACCCATCTTACTGAGTGATCCACTCCAGAATCCAGGAGGCTCTACTAATTCCCACCCCTGCTCACTCAGCCGGCCTGCCACCCCTGGGAGTCCCTCTGATCCCACCCTTGGTCATTTCTTCCTGCTTTCCCCTGCCCAGGGGGAAGCCCCCAGCAACCCTTTTCCTCTGTACCCTGTAGCTGGGAGAATCGCAGTGCTGTGGCATTGAGGGCCTCCACACGCTCGCTCTGGGCTGTGATGTCCCCTTCTAGCAACCCGTGTTTCTGCAGCAGGTCTTCCACCTCCAAGAGATGCTGGCCGCACTCTTTGGACACAAGCTGGGCCTGGGTAGAGATAGAGGGAAGGACACAGGGCAGAGCTGGGGCTCAGTTATTCACAGCTCCGTCTTTTTCACCTTTCTTTCTTGCAGTTACTTCTCTAACGGTCCCTTGGTCTCTCATAGATTCTAAGAGGTACTATGGACCTCAGAGGATACCTGATACTTCAGAGGGTACTTAACCTCAAAGGTCTCACTACAGCACTCTCAGAAAATGGTCATCCAGTTTCTGCTTGGAGATTGCCAGTTTGGGGGAACTCACTACCTCCCCAAACAACCCATTACACTTGGGACAGCTCTAATTGTCAGGAAGTTTTCCTTTCCTCAAACAGAAATTTGCCATCAATCCCAGCTCTGTGCTTTGGGGTAAGGTGGAAAAAGCCTAATGCCCAGTCATGACAGCCTCTGCCCCACACCCCAACCACTTGAAGAAAGTGATTTCATTCTCCCCAAATCTTTTCTTCTCCAGGATAAACATCCCCAGTTCCGAAAATCTCCAATTCTTGTCCTGTCTGCCTCTACCTCCTGGACCCTGTCTCCATCTGTATGTCTCTTAACTAAGGAACCTAGTAAGTTAAAAAAGAAAAATCTTTCCCAATGCAAAGTACAGGGTATCACACATTGTTAGGTGACTAACCGATGGTGGTTGGTTGAATTGATTTGTAATTGAATCTCTTTGCATCTCTCTGTCTCTATTTCTCTGTCTCTGTATCTCTTTCTCAGTCTTTTGCCCATGAGAGGTAAGATGATCCAGAAGAGACCTTAGTTCAAATCCTACCTCTGAGATATTATAGTTGTCGGATCATGTATGACGCAATTATATTATCATTAAAATAGGCATAATATCACCTTTAACATCAGCTCACAGAGCTGAGGCTCGAATGCTAAGTGCTTTGCAAACATTAACCTCAAATAATCAAAGGAAGTCTGTGATTCCTTTCATGTGACTATTTCCTCTGATGAGGCAAAACCCTAACTGAAAGTACTGCTTAATTATCTGTTGATCTTTCTGTTTCTGTGCCCCTGGTACTCTATTGTTTCCTGGTTTTCTGTCTGTCTGTCTCTGTGTGTGTCTTTGTGTGTGTGTGTGTTTCTCTCTGTCTCTGTCTGTCTCTGTCTCTCTCCCTCTCTCTCCACATCTCTGTCTCCAGTGTTCTCCACTGGTCCCAAGCCCATGGGCACCTGCATCTCCTCCATCCAGTCTACCATATAGACCATCTCCTGAAAGACTTTCTGTAGGGCCAGGTTCTGCTCAAGTCGAGTCCTTCGGGCTCCCACAAGCCCAGTCAGCAGCTCCCATTGGCGCAGGACACTGTCTCGCTGGGCAGCAACACGCCGTGCATCATAATAACCCTCCCCAGCCAGCGCCTGGGCCAGGTCGGCCACAGCCTGGATCCTCTCTTCATAGGATGAGATATCAGCTTCGATGGCTTCATGCTTCTTCATGGCTGCCTCCACCGCTGGTAAGTCATACCCAAAGTTGTCCTGGGTGCAGAGAGAGGTATAAAAAGGGGGAAGGGAATGATATGGAGGTGGGGGGATGGGAATCCACCAACCAAGCCCTTCTTGGTTACCCCCAGAAACTTGCCCTGTCCTGCCTAGTTACCTGGGACACGAGGCGCTGGTTCTCACTAAGCCAGCTCTCTCTCATGGCTGCCTTGTGGTCAAACCTCTGAGCCAGAAGCTCCAATTTCTCCTGCCGGATGAGCTCTCCCCGAAGAGCAACCTCCCGCTCATGCTCTGCCTTTTCTAGTTGTGTCCATGCCTAGGGAAGGAGGGAGGAGGGACAAGATCTCAACCTTATCCGTGGTCAGACCCAGCCCTTGCATCCCCCATATTCATCCCCATCATCCTCTAAACCTCGCCACTCCCTCCCCCAAATCAACCTTCTCCATCATCCCAAACCCAGGCTCTCTATTCCCTAAAGCCTGTCCTTAAACCTAGCTTTTCTTCCCTCTCCAAACCCAGTCCCTCCATTCCCCCTTCAAAGTCAGATTCTCTTAACCCTCCAAACCCAACCTTTTAATCATACCAGACCTGGTGCCTCTCCCCTTTCCTCACTCAACATCCCCCAAACAACCCAGCTTATCCTGTCTGAAGCCTCTGTCTCCTTCAACTTTTCTTCTCTGTTTCTCTGAAACCTAGCCATTACCTTTCTAAATCTAGCCACCCAATCGCCTCATAAACCCAGCCAGTCTGCCCTTCTAACCCCAGTCCCACCAAAGCCCACCCCCCATGCCATGCCAAGCTTTGTGCATGTTTCAAAACCTTGTTGATGTCAGAGATGCTGCAGCCTTCTCGGGGCACATAGAGACGCCGATTGCTGGCCCTAAGTTTGCTCTGAATACTGAAGAGCAGAACTTCTAGGTTACCTTTCTCCTGGAACCTAAAATCCAGGGAAGGGAAAATGAGTCAAGGCTCCTTGGCTGCTGTTTTTCTCTCTTCAGCACTCTTTCTCACCTGTCATATCCTCCTCCTTTCTCTCTCCCAATAGTTTGCCTCTAATGCCATTCCCCTAACATAAGGACCACTTACATTCTCCACCCTCACCCTATTCCCGACACTCTCTTGAGTCTCTCCTGCTAATACCATCCCAGTCCTCTCCAGTTCTGGGTGCTCCTCACTTGATGGGCTTCTCCAGGGTGCAGTAGGCAGTGAAAGCCTGTAGCTGCTGCTGGACGCCACTGAGAGAGTTGGCAAACCTCTGGTTGCTGATGAGGGCTACGGTCCGTTCAATCCAGGCCAGGAGCTCTGAGGCTAGCTCCTCATAACGCTCCATGATCTTCCCAATCTCTATCACCTGGTCCAGTACCTAACCCCAGCAATGGGAAGGGGACAAGATCAGTGAGGGCTTAGGGAGCCAATGAGGCTACCCTAGGACCTCCAATATTGCTTTCTCCACCCAAGCTTGGGGTACCTTCCCTATCCGCTTCCCCTCGACTGCCAGAGCCTTCATTTTGGAGAAGTAGTGGTAGTAGGAAACCACATAGGTGATGATGGATTTCTCGTCTGGAGCTTCCATGTTCACATCTGGATGGTGGGGGAGAAATGGGGTTTGAGGTGAGGGAGTCTCATGGGGGCAGGAGGGAGAAGAAAAGCATCACTGAAGCAGGGGACTCTAGGGGGCCAGAAAACAAGACCCTTGGGGAAGAGAAAGCAACTTGGTAACCAGACATCAGAAAAGTGCTAGAGAATTTTGTTGGCAAGGAATGGGATGGGAATCACTGGGGCAGTGGAAGGACAAAGCATAGTAGCAGATAGAGGGGCTGGCCCCAAAGCCAGGAGGACCTGGGTTTGAGTCCTCTTCTGGCACAAACTGGCTAGAGAACCTGGGCAAGTCTAACCTCTTAATACTCTAGACAACTCTCTAAGACCATAAGGTCCATGAAAGTGCCAACCTGGATTGGGAGAAGGGCATTCCTGACCTGGGAGCTCCTTATGCCAATAAAACATTGGTCTTGTTCCACTCCCATAATGGAAATAACACTTAAGTGTGGAGTGTAAGGACCTGTGTTCTAGTCCACCTCTGTTCTTTTTTTTTTTTAACTATCACTAAAGGAAGCTCCTGCTGACACACTCCTGCCCATGCAGGTCAGCACCTTCCCTGGACTTTAGTGTCTTTAGAACAAAAATTATTCATTTTGAACTTAAGTACATAAAAATTTAAAAAGAGAGAGAAAATTTCCATGTACACAGCACAAACTGAAAAGAGGATTCACTATAAAACCATGAATTTACATTTCACACTTTACTTTTTTTGAAAAACTATAGAAGTACTACTCATCATTTCTCAAAGCTACTAGGCTTTCTACACTTCCTTTACATTTTCTTTTGTTCTCTGCTCTTCACTTTTTATACTTTTTCCCTCCCTTCCCACCCCTCACCTTACAGATGGCTACCATTAGACACAAAATTGTATATATGTGTAAAACCATACTATACATACTCCTATTTATCAGTTCTTTCTCTGGAGGACTTTAGTGTCTTAAAGAGTTCCCTCGGCTTGGTCTTCCTGTCTTTGAGGCTGGCTATCTGCCCACCAAGCAAGGCTGCCTCTCTTGCCCTGGCTTCCTGACTTTGGGAATGGCTTTTTTCTCCTCTAGCCCTCAACTGTCCTATCTGAGCAATCCTTTCAAGCCATCAGGTCCATTTTAGGACCAACATTCTATATGTTCTAACATCGCTTCTAGCTCTGACTGTCTATGTTTTAATTTCCTGGTACAGCTAGGATAAAAGAGATTTGGAGTGAGGATACTGAGAGTTCCAGGACAGCTGGAGAAGAAACTTCACCTTCTGGGTCAAGTAGACGGGCCAGCCCCAGCTGCTGCTCAGCAGTGTGAAACGCCCGCTGTAAGTTGTAGGTGGCATTGGATTTGGTGAGCTTGCTGAAGTCCACTAGGTCTGGCCTGGGGATGGGAACAGAGAGGACAGGGCAGTGAAAGTGGAGGTGTGTGGACAGGGAAGCCCCAGACCAGAACAGCTCCCAGCCTGAGGAGGACAGAACACTGTGCCAGTGCCAGGAAGGACACGGGGTGGGGGGCGGGGAGTGGTACGTGGGGAGAGCTATTTCTCCATATATCTGTGTATACAGAGGCAGGAACAAAGGCAGGGCATCTACCTGTGTCGATGAATGAGAGCATTGAAGGCCAGGCCATCCCTCCAGCTAGTGGTGAAATTCTGAATGTTCACCTCAGGGTAACTGAGGGTGGGTAGGAAGTGGGGGGCGGGGTGACACACAGATACAAGTGACCAAGAAGCAAACAGGCAGACAGATGGAAAGATACAAATGAAAATTCAAGGAAAGAGACAGAGATTCAGGGAAAGAACAAGGTGGAGATTGATGCCAACATAAAAGAGAGAGACAGAGACAGAAGGCGGAAAAAAAGAGATGGAAAGAAGCCCAGAGAAACAGAGACACACAGAAATAAAGAGAGATAGGAAAAGACAGAAACAGCCACACCCATAGAGGGAAACAAAAGAGGAAGAGATACAATAGGCAGGAAGAGAGAGAGGGAGAGGGAGGGGGGGAGGGATGGAGGAAGGGGAAGAGAGAGAGAGAGAGAGAGAGAGAGAGAGAGAGAGAGAGAGAGAGGAGAGAGAGAGAAGAGAGGAGGGAGAGAGAGAGAGAGAGAGAGAGAGAGAGAGAGAGAGAGAGAGAGAGAGAGAGAGAGAGAAGAAAAAAATGCAAAAAGACTCAGAGAAAGAATGCAAGTCCGAGAAACCAAGAGCCATGAAAAAGGGGAGGAAAAAAAAAAGACAATTTGACAGAAAAGCACAAAGTGAAAGAAATGGATACGTGGAAAGAGGACCAGGCATGTAGAGAAACAGAGAAGGGGAGAGGGAGAGAGACAGAAAAAGGAGAGTCAGAAAGACAGAGACAGAAAGAGAGGCCACTTTATCCATCAGGCACCTTCTGCCCGCCCATTCACATTCACCTTCCCTCTACAGTCTGCCTCCCAGCCCAGAGCTCCCTCCCTCTCTTCCCACCGGAAGACTTTTCCATACTCTGAGAAGGGGAGGGGGTCCCAGAAGAGGGCAGGGGAACCCCTACCCCGCTGTCTTCATCTGACACCAGAGCAAGAGGGCATCTTTGGCAGACCGTGTTTCCTGATTGTCCTCTGTCTCTATCTTGATGACCTGAATCTGGGGGAAGGAAGGAAGGAAGGAAGGCATAAGTTGGGAGAGGATGATGTCTGGACCAACACATACACTTTGGGAGACCTCAAGACCTCTCAGAGCAATAGACATTTCAGGGAGGTCTGGCTTTAGATCCTGGAGAGAGCTTTCAGCATGGGGCAGCAAAGATTGCAGAATGAAGGGGAACTGAAATCATCTTGGTGATCACGGAGCAAGCAATTTCCTTTCTCATAACCTCAGTTTGCTCACCTGTAAAATGGGGATAGTAATACATGCTCTGTCATTGTGAGGACCAAAGGAGATAATATGTGTGAAGTGTTTAATAAACCTGAAAGCCTATAGAAATGTCAGCTAGGACTGTACTCTGTACACAGCAGGTGTTTAATAAAGGCTTGCCAAAACAATTTAAATTGGGGCCAGCTAGGTGGTACAGGGGATAGAGTCTGGCCCTAGAGTCAGGAGGACCTGAGTTCAAATTCAGCCTCAGACACATAACAGTCATTAGCTATGTGACTCCAGGCAAGTCACTTAACCCCAAATGCCTCGCGAAAAATTTTTTTTTTAATTGCATCAGGGTTAGGATGCAAGTAATGTTGTTTTAGACCATCTCTCACAGACGCTGAAGCAGGGATCCAGATTCCAGGATGAACAAAATACTAGAATTGGATTCTGGCTTAGGTCATGGTCCTAGATCAAGGCTCTTCTGTATATGGGCTATAGATCCCAAATTCTCCTCCTCCCCACGTCCCCCCAGGCTCCTGAGAAGGACCTCTAGGTTGGGACTGGCTCAAAAGAAATATAAGAAGACTTTCTCCCACTTCTTCGAAGAGGTGAAGGCTCATGGGTAGGAAGCACTGTATAGAAATAAGGTCAGACTTTTTCAATATATTGATAAATTTTGCTGAATTGTTTTCTTACTCTTTTAAAAATTCCTTATCATATGGGAAAATGCTATCCATACCCAGGGAAAGAACTGATGGAGTCTGAATGCAAATTCAAGCATACTATTTTCACCTTCTTGGGTTTTTTTTCCCCATAGTTTTTTTTTCCCTTTTGTTCTGTTTCTTCTTTCACAACATGACTAATGTAGAAATATGTTTTACATGACTGCATGTGTATAACCTGTATCAAATAGCTTGCCTCTTGGGGAGGGGAGGAAGGAGGAAGGGAGAAAAATTTGGAACTTAAAATCTTATTTAAAAAAATGAATGTTGAAAATTGTCTTTACATGTAATTAGAAAAAATAAAATACTATATTAACAATCCTTATTATAAAAGATGTCTTTGGGGGATAGGGGAATAGATAGTGTGGAAGATATAGGTGATGTTAAAAACAAAATGTATCAATAAAAATTTATTTTTGAAAAGTTCCAAGCTCCATAAGGAAAATGGGTTCTGGGTTGGAGAGAATGTAATACAGATGTGGGGGTTATGATTGGGACCTGAGAGAGAGGTAAGAGTTAAGGCTGGGATACCACTGTTATGCCTATATCCTAAGGAGATAAAGGAAAGAAAAAAAAGTCCTATATGTACAAAATTATTTATAGCAGCTCTTTTCATAGTAGCCAAAAATTGAAAATTAAAAGGTTGTTCTATTGGGGAATAGCTGAACAAGTTATGGTATGTGAATGTGATGGAATGCTCTTGTGCTATAAGAAATTATGAAGGGGATGGTTTCAGAGAAACCTGGGAAGACTTGTATGAACTGATGCAAAGTGAAGTGAGCAGAACCAGGAGAACAATTTATACTATAACACCAACATTGTAAAAGCAAATGGTTTTGAATGACTTAAGAATTCTGACCAATAATACTATTGTGCTATAAGAAATGATGAGCAGGCAGACTTCAGAAAAACCTGGAAAGACTTGTATGGACAGATGCTGAGTGAAATGAGAAGAACCGGGACAACATTGTACACAGTAACAGTCACATTGAGCAATGACTGACTTTGATAGCTCTTCTCAGCAATGCAAAGATCTAAGACATCTCCAAAAGACTCATGATGGAAAATGCTATCCACATTCAGAAAAAGAATCACGGAGTGTGAGTGCAGATGGGAGCATACTATTTGCTCTCCTTTTCTTTTGTTGTTTTGTTTTACTTCTTTCTCATGGTTCCTCTCATTAGTTCTAATTCTTCTTTACATCATGACTGATGTGAAAAGATGCTTAATATGAATGTATAAGTAGAGCCTAAATCAGATCGCATGCTATCTTGGGGAAAAGGGAGAAAATTTAAAGCTCAAAATCTTATGGAATGAATGCTGAAAACTAAAAATAAATAAATTAAATATTAAAAAAAAAAATAATTAAGCACCCCCCCCCAAAAAAAGGAATTCTGACCAATATAATGAGCAACTAGGATTCCAAAGAACCAGTGTCAAAGAATGGTCTCCACCTCCTGACAGAGAGCTAAGGGGCTAAATATGCAGAATGAAACACATACTTTTTGGACATAACCAATAGGACAATTTTCTTTTGCTTGACTAGGAATATTTGGGAAGAGAAGAGAAGGGAACAGGCATTAATTTAGTGCCTCCTGGGCACCAGGCACTGTGCTAAGCACTTTACAAATATTGTCTTATTTGACCCTCACAACAGCCCTGGGAGGTAAGAGCTATTAATATCCCTGTTTTACAGTTGAAGTAACTGAGGCAGACAGAGGTTAAGTGACTTGTCCAGCATCATACAACTAGGGTGGAGGGAAATGGGAGAGAGAAAAAATAAATGCTTGATTGTGCTAGTGGGGGAAAACAAGAAGAATTAAGGCTTCTAGGGGAGAATTCTGAGTTTGCTTCTGGGACAGGATGAGAGTACTAGACTCTCAGGAAAGGGAATGCTCTAGGTCAGAATGAGTCTTTCAGATACCCAGGTATGGATTCTAGGTTAGGGTAAGCATGTCAGACTCCTGGGGAGCCAGAGGTAAGAGTTAAGGCTGGAATACCACTGTTATACCTATCCTCTAAAAGAAAGAGGAGAAAGTCCTATAGTGAATAGAAGTTATAGGATCATATCTGGGTCAGAATAAAAGTTTTGGATTCTTGGGGTCTTCAGATTCCAGAAATGGGTTCTGAGTCAGGGTGAAAATTGTGGCCCCTGGGCATGGGAAGTTTTAGAATCTGGGTCACAGTAAGAATTCCAGGCTCTCAGCAAGGAGAATGTTCTAGGTCAAAGTGAAATTTTTTTTAGACTCCCAGGTAGTGGTTCTAGGTCAGGGCAAGTACATCAAAGTCCTAGGGAAGGGGGAGGGGAGATGCTTGCACTGGGTTCTATTTCCAGTTGGGAATTTTAGTAGAATTCTGGGTCTAGGTAAGAGTTGCGAATTCATAGGTAAGGATTCTAAGATTGAGTCCTAAGTCAGGGTGAAAGATTAAGGCTCCTAGATAGGGATATTAGGATTGAATTCTGGGTCAGAGTAAGAGTTCCAAACTGGTAGTCAAGGAGTTCTAGGTCACAGTGAGTGTTCCAGATTCCTGAGTGAGGACAGGTGTTGCAGGACTGAGTTCTAGGTCAGGGCAAGTGCCATAAAGATCTAGATGACAGTTCTAGGATTGAGTTCTGAGTCATGGTAAGCATCCCAGGTTCATGGCTCAAGGCTTGAGAATTGAGATTTGAGGTCAGGGTAAGAGTTTTGAGACTCCTATGTGGGGCACTAGGTTTGGGCTCTAGATCAGGAAAGACAGGAATCCTAGACTTCTGTGTTGGCCTTCAGAGAGGAATTTCAAGGTTAGAACAAAGGACAGCTCCAGAGACAAGGTTCTGTATCAGGGCAACACTTCCACACTCGCCTGGGGAGAGACGATTCTGGGTCATGACTACCTGGAAGCGAAGAATGATGGTCCAGACCAGCCCCAAGGTGAGCCGGTGATTCCCATCCACAATATCATGGGAGCCCACATTCTCCAGGTGGACACGCTGCTCCTTCAGGAACTGCAATGCCTTGTCCACATTCTCCAGGGAATGGATCCTCATCCGGCCCCGTGTGGGCCGTGGCTGGGGAAAGAGAATGCACACAGTCCTTTCTCATCCTCTGTATTTAGGGTCCAGGTCCCCGGGGCCTCCCACTCCCCAGCCGGCCCAAGCCCAGCTTCTCCTCACCAGCTGCTCCCCTGACAGCACTTCCAGAAGTCGAGTGAGCACATAACCATCACGCAGGTCTCCATACAGGTCACTGATGCGGCAGCCCACACGTCCCAGGTGAGAGTTCACCCATTTGGTGAAGGTCTTCTTCTGCACTGCCTCCCGCTCATCTAGGGAGTAAAGTCATCCTGCTTCTTCCCCAGCCTGCGCAGACCTCTCAGCCCCCTGCGCCCCAAGTCCAAAGCCTCCTGTCCCTGCCTCCCACAGTTCCACGGTCTCTAGTCCCCCACCACTCTAATTCTCTGGCTTCTGCTCCTCTCCTGTCCCAACTCCCTGACCTCTGGTCTCCACTTGACTCCAGCTCCCTAGACTTTACTCTTACTGCCGCCAGTTCCCCAGCCTCTGCTCCCCACTTGCCCCAGTTCCCTGGCCTCCCATCATCCACCTGCCAAGGCCTTGATCCGGGAACACTCAAAGAGAGAGGCAGCTGCATTGCCTGACCCAGAAACTGCTGCTGGGGCCACTGTGAGTTCCCGATCCCAAGCTCGCTCAGGGCTCTCCCATCGGGTGGGGTTGTTGTTGTTGATTGAGGGTGGCCCTTCCATGTTGTCCAGTTCCCCAGGGCCCCCCGGCATGTGGGCCATCAAAGAATGTGCAGGCCTTTGGGAGGGAGAGAAGGAGATCCATCAGAAATGTCTCAATTCAGGGTCAGCACTACCAGTCCCCCACCCAACCTCCTCACAACACAGACAGAGGCCCCAGGCATCCCTGAAAGCAATTCACCTAAACAGCCTATGGCATCCCTGCTCCCATGCCCGACTCTCCCCACTTGTCCATCTACCCATTCATTCAGTAAAAAGTAACGTTGGTACCATGTGCAAAGCGCTGGGATGGAGAGCTCGGTAAATCATAACACACCCACAGATAACTATAATTCAGTTATTCTATGATCTATTCATTAGAGAGGAACAGAAAAACAGTATGTGTCGTCCAAGAGGGATGCTCATTACTGACTGTGAAGTCACTGGAAGGGACTACGGGGGTCATCTGGCCCAGTCTTCCCATTTTACAATCTGGGGCTGGAAGAGACCATCTATTTTACAGATGAGACTTTAAGTGACTGACCCAGGATCCCAGAGATAGGGAACTGCCTAGAACCCAAACCCTCAGAGCTGGCCAGGGCTAGCACCCTCTTCCTCCTGGGCTACCTTTCCTCTCCTGTGGCAGGAGGGAGGACATTGCACCTCGGAAACAACCTGAGCAACTCATAGCAATGAGAGAGCACAGAATGAGTCTGGGGAACAGAGATGTGGGTGGTCTGGCTGTAGAGGAGAGCCCTCTACAGAGAGAGAAGGGCAACCATGTCAGAGAAGGCTGGAAAGTCAGGGTCATGTCCATGACATCCCATCCTTTCCTATATTGACCCACCCAATGAACACTTCTGAAATGCCTTATAAGGGTCAGGCAATAGGGCTACCGATGAAAAACTAACAACAGCCTCTGCCTTCACGGAGTTTCTGTTCACAATCATCTGAAGAGGAAGGAGAAAGCAGTAATAGCTTGGGAGGTCAGAAAAGGTTGTCCAAAGGAGGAAGGTGTCACATGTGTGGAGCCTTGAAAGAAGCAGGGAATCCTAAGAAGGGGAAATGAGAAAGGTATAGTGAGAAGGCAAGGAGCCAGGAGACCAAGTTCCGGTAAAAGCAAATAATAATGGGACTACCAGTAGTAGTAGTCACAGCTAACATTTATACAGTGCTTATGAGGTGCCAGGCACTGTGCTAAGTAAGCATCTTACTATCTCATTTGATCCTGACAGCAACCCTGGGAAGTGCGTGTAATTGTTATCCCCATTTTACACATGAGGCAAAGAGGGGTTAAATGACTTGCCTGGGGTAGTTATTAGCCAGTAAATGTCTGAGGCTGCATTTGAACTCAAGCCTTCTTAGCTCCAACTCCAAGAGCTCTAGCCACTGTGCCACCTAGCCCCTAGAACACAGAGTGTGCAAAGGGGAATAGAATGCAAGCCCAGAAAAGTCAGCTGGAACCTGACCGGGAATGCCACTTTGGGGATTTTTTTATTTTATCTGACAGACAATAGGGAGCTATTGACTCTTCTTGGTCAGGGGAGTGACACAGTCCGACTTGGCTCTAGATGGATTATCTTCACAGCTTCATGGAAGATGGGTTGGAAAGGGGGGAAAACTTAAAGCTAAGAAGGCATCCAATTAGGGCAATAGTCTAAGCAAGAGGTGATGTGCATCTGAACAGGGGAAGCCATCCAAATAGGAGGAAGAGAGCAGGGTCCAGAGATGTTGCAGAGATAGACCAGACAAGACTTGGTGATTGATTAGATTCGAGGAGAGTTAGAGAGTCAACGGTGACTTGTGGGTTTTGTGCCTGGGTGAGTAAGACAAAAATGGCAATGCCCCAAAGAGAAATGGGAAACCGAGAGAGGGGTAGGTGTGGGGAAGGAAGCAAAGGTCTGTTGTGGATACACTGAGTCTGCAGAACTGCTGGGGGATCCAAGAGAAGGTGCCCAATAAGCAATTATACCTCAGGGAAGAGATCGGGAGTGGGCATATGATCTGGGAATCAGATTGGCATAAGTGACCCATGAACACACAGGAACAGATGATCTCACCAAGGGAGAGGATACAGAGAAGAGTCCTGGGTGACCCAAACAATTGTCCAACAATCATTTACTGAACATTCATTATGCACTAGATGGGAAGCACTGTGGCCTCAAAGCCAGGAAGACTTGGGTCCTTCCCCTAACACATACTGGCTATATGACCCTAAGCAAGTCACTTCACCTAGAAAAGCAACTGTCCACTCTACAAGACCACAGAAGAGGTGCCATCTTGAATTAGTAGATTGGTAATGTCAATTACCATTGAAATCTCAAGTCCACTTCCTATCCCCATAAGTCAGGAACTGGGTATGCAAAACCGAACAATTCCTGACTTTAAAAACTACATTCTATTGGGAGAGGAGGACATACAACACACACACACACACACACACACACACACGAATACAAAATATTTACAAGGTGAATGAAGAGTGATATTTGGAGGGGAGAGGACAATCATCGGGAGATGTCAGGAAGACACCCCGTGTGCTGACCTGGGAAGGAAGCAAGGAATCCTAAAAAGCAGAGGGGAGGAGGAAGAGCTTTCCAGAGCCAGGGAACACAGGATGAGGAAACGAGGAGATGGAAGGTGACAACAGGAACAGCAAGTAGGTCAGGCCAGTGGCAATGAAATGTATGAAAGGGAATAACATGGTGTCATAAGTCTAGGAAGGAGGGAGGCTGGAGCCAGTCTGTATGCCAAAAAGAGAAGTTTAGGTTTGATCCTAAAGGTGATAGAGAGTCATTGCAATTTCTTGAGCAGGTGAATAACATAGTTGGACCTCTGCTTTAGGAAAAAGTAAAAAAAATAGCAACAGGAGGCAGAGAAATAATAATATTGGCTAGCATTTACAGTACTTTAAGGTCCACAAAGTACTTTACATGTATCATCTTATCAGGTCCTCACAACCATCCTGTGGAATAGATTCTATTATTATTTGCCAGTTGAGGAAACTCAGACTCACAGAGTTTAAATGACTTGCCCAGGGTCACACAGCTAGTAAGTGTCTGAGGAAGGATTTGAACTCAGTCCAAGGCATCTACATAGTCTGAATGAGAGAGTGGAGTGGCTGTGTGAGTGGAGTGGAGCCAGCTGGGAGATATGACAAGACTTAAAAGCCAAACTGGACACGGGAACCGAGGGAGAGGGGGAAATGGAGGATGACAAGTGGTGGTGCCTTTAGCAACAAGAGAGAAGTTAGAAAGTGGAGTGTGTTTGAGGGAGGCAGGAACAGAATTCTGTGTTGAATATGTCAAGATGAAATGGGACATCCACTGGAAAAAGTCTAATAGGTCAAAGAATCACAGAATTTTGGAGCTGAATGTCCCCTCTGTGGAATGCAGTCTAACCCAGACCCAAAAGGAATCCCTATTATAGCTTCCTTAGTAAGTAACCATAGCCTCTGCTGAAAAAATCCACTAAGAGGAAACTCGTTGCTTCCCCAGGCAGCCCACTGCACTTGGAATAGCCCTAATTGGGGGGAAGTTTCTCCTGAAATCAAACCTAAATTAACCACTTTGCAATCTCCTACTCCTTTCACTCCCCCCCCCCCATTGCTCCTCGTTCTGTCCTCTAAAGCTAAACAAAACAAACTTTATCTTTATTCCACCAGGCAGTCCTTCAAACCCTTGAGGATAGCTACCATGCTTCCCTCTCCTCTGGACTAAACATCCCCGGTTCCTTCAAATGGTCCTCATGTCTCGGGCTGAAAGATTTCCATCATCCTCAGTGCCCCACTCTGAACACTCCAGCTTGTTGATGTCTTCTCAAACTGTGGCCACCAGAATTGGCCACAACAGTCCAGCTGTGTTCTGACTAGGGCAAATGACATTGTAACCCTCATTCCCTTATTCCTAGAAGCTCTGCCTCTCTTAATGAGCTTTGGCTCATTCATTTTCCTGGCTGGCCCATCATTCTGCTAACTCACAGGACCTTGTAGTCTACTAACACCACAGGCTCTTTTTCAGAACTGTGCATATACCTTCTCCATCCTTAGGTTTTTTTTGGGGGGGGGTTATCTTTTTTTTCTGACCATCTGAAGCCATGTCAAGTTTTCCATTATTCACTCTTAAATTCTGTCTTATTAGATTCATTCCAGTGCTCTAGCCTGTCCAGATCTTGTAGGGCCTGCCAGTGGATTAGCTGTCCTTCCCACTTGGTGATGTGAAAACAGAGTTTGGGTCAGACATCAGAGTTGGATATGCAGACCCCAAAGTCGTGGCCTGATGAATGACAATGGAACCCACAGGAGCTGATGATAACCAAGAGTAAGGGTATGGAGAGATAAAGGAAGAAAACTCAAGAGAGAATCCTGGGGGATGGGGCAACTAGGTGCCACTGCAGTGGATAGAACACTAGTCCTGGAGTCAGGAGGACCTGAATTCAAATCCAGCCCTAGACACTTACTAGCTGTGTGATCCTGGAGAAGTCACTTAACCCCCCCAAAAAAAGAAGGAATCTTAGGGGACATCCACAATTGGAAGGGCTGGATCATCAAAGGAGACTGATAAGGAATAGATACATAGAATCAAGGAGAACCAAGAGAAAGAACAGGAAGAAGAGAACATCTAGGAGGAAGGGGTGGTCAAAGTGTTAAATGCTGAAAGGAGTGATTAAAATATCCATGCCCTTTGACCCAGAGGGTCCCACTGCTCGGCATTTGTCAATGACAAAAATAAAGTCCCCCTACACACTAAAATATCAATAGCAGCACTTTCTTTGGCAGCAAAGAACCAGAAACAAAGTGGATGCCTGAATGGCTGAACAAACTGTGTATGTAATGTAATGAATGTAATGAAATATTACTGTGTTACAAGAAACAATGAACATGATAAACACAAGTGGCATGAGGGGCTGGGCTGGGTCATGAGGGCTCAGTCCTGTGATTCTATCCCTTTGATAAGGCTCCTCCTAGAAGTTCCTGATGAATGGAATGATTCAGAGCATGTGCAGATAGCGAAGCCAGAGAAGACTTATACCAAGTGATGCAAAGTGAAGGACGCAGAACCAGGAAAATAATGTACAGTCAATCAATAAACATTTATTAAGTGCTTACTATGAGCTGGGAATACAAAAAGAGGTAAAAAACAATCTATGAAATGACAACAATGTAAGTGGAAAAAAGAACCATAAAATAATACGAACGGAATGCCCAGAATTTTAATGACTAAGCTTGGCTCCAAAGAAGCCCCATGAGGAAACACCTCCTCCCATTTAACAGAGGTGGGGGGCCATGGGTATGAGTCAGTGCATATAACTTCAAACTTTTGTGATATGTTGATTGGTTTTGCTGAACTTTTTCTTCTTCTTTTTTATGTTTTATTATAAGAGATATCCCCCTGGAAGGGAGCAGGGAAGAGAGAGATGCCGTAGGAAAAACCTGGGTGATATGAAAGAAAAGCTAGCAAGATTTTTTTTAAATAGAGAACCTTGCTAGCCTTGAAGAAAGAAGCTTGGTTGAGTGATGAGGTTGGAAATTGGACTGCAAAGGGTTGAAAAGTAAGTGGGAAGATCAGCAATGAGTGTGAACAGCTCTTTCTAGGTGTTTCACTATAAAAAAGTGGATAGATACAGTATGAGAGCCTGTGATCCGGTTAAGATATTTTAGGGATGAGACAGACATGAAGCAAGGAAGGAGCCAGTAGATTAGAAGAAATTGGAAGATAATAATAATAACTAGGATTTCTATAGCAAAGTGCTTAAGTAACAGTAATAATAAGAAGAATAGCTAACATTCATATAACGTCTACTATGTGGTCGGCACTGTGCAAAGCACTTCACAAATATTATCTCATTTTCTCCTCACAAAAACCCTAGGAGGTAGGTGCTGTTATTATCCCCATTTCACATTTGAGGTAACTGAGGAAGACAGAGGTTAAATGACTTGCCCAGGGTCACACAGCTAGTAAGTGTCCAAGGCTAGATTTGAACTCAAGTCTTCCTGACTCCAAGCCCAGCACTTTGTCCATTTCAACCACTTAGCTGCCCCTATTCTGGGGCTTTCCCCCCTTAGTTACCTTCCATCTACTGTGTAAGTATCGTGTACGGACCTATTTGTTTATGAGAAGCAGCATGGTGTGGTAGAGAGAAAGCTGATCTCAAAGCCAGGACGACCTTGCTTCAGATCCTGCCTGTGACCCATCCTGGGTGACACTGGGCAGGCAACTTAACCCCTTGGTGCTCTAAATCTCTCTCTAAGACCCTAAGTTGCTGAATAGGTGCCTTAGGACAAAGGAGCTTCAACCATCAAAGGAGTTGTGTGTGCTACTGAAAGGCCAGATCCAGTCTCTCTTCGGTCCATTAGAATGGAGGCTCCCTGAAGGCAGGAACTGTTTTTGCCTTTCTGCACATCCCCAGTGTTTAGCATAGTACTTGGCACATACTAAGTGCTTAATAAATGCTTCTTGTTTGAGCTGCTAGAGGAAAAGGGAAGGAATGGGATCAAGGGCACAAATAGAGGGGTTAGCCTTAGTGAGGAAGCTGACTTAGTGAGGAGAAGAACCTGGAGCAAAGGAAGAGGGGGATGTGAAGGGATCTTGAGATATAGAGGAGGAGAGGAGAGGGAAGACATTGAATGGTCTTGATTTCCTCTGTAAAGTATGAGACAAGGTCCTCTTCTAGGAGGGAGTGAGGAGAGGGTAGTATGGGAAGCTTATGGAGAGAACAAGGGTTTGAAGCAGTTACTGACATTCAGTCCGTCAGGGGAGAGTAAATAGGATTGCTTTGTGGCAATGAGAGCCTAACTGAGATTGGATAATATCCATTTGTGGCAGACCCAGGCAGGGGGTTTATGTGACTATTTCAGCACCACTGAAATTGCTGAAATGAGTAAGAGTGGAGAAGATAGAGGGTGGGAGAAACCCAAGTATGGTGAGGGTTTAGAAAGGAATAATTGGTGACAGGGCAAGAGGTCAAGAAAGTAGAGGATGGTGTATGGTTGACCTGATTAACTCCAGGACCAAGACTGGGAAAGGAGTAAAGCCAAGGTGAGATGATGACCTTGGAGAAGGGACGAAGGAACCAGAGGTGATAGTAAAGGCAAAGAATAGAATAGGAAGGGGTGAGACTCAGGGAGAGATGAAAGGATAGGAGATTATGGGCCAAATAAAGGGATTTCATGGTTCTTGTCATGGGAGTGAAACATTCATGGGTGATGGTGAGACCAAGGGTGCAATCACCTTTGTGGGTGGCTGTGAGTGAAGGTGTAATTCATGGCAGTTGAGGAAGTTGATAAGGAAACATACGTATGTTGAAGTCTCCAAGTATAAGGGTAGAAGTTGGGGTTCTAAAGAAGACTGTTAATTCCTTGACAAAGGAAGAAGCTGGTAGCTAACTCCTGCCCAGATCCGAATGGGGGATAGATCTGAGAGGAGTGAAGCTCAAAAGAAGAAAGGATTCTGAGTGCTGGCAGTAGTGATAAGGTCTGGAAATAACCCTGAAGAGCAAGGAGCATATCTCCGACCCCTGCTAATTCAGTTGGGGGAGGGGGAATGAGGAAGGGCATCCAATCCTGGAAAGACTGTCCAAGGAGGCAGTGTCTCCTAGGGCGACCAGTTTTCCCTGAGTAGCAGAAGAAGGAAAGTACCCCAACAGAGAACGTCTAAGATGAGGAGTCTGTTAATCAACCAGTGAGCCCAGTATGTGCCTGACTGATGACAGAATGAGGGTTCCAAAGAGCCTTGTGCAAGGGGAGAGTGCAGCTGGATAGATACCTGGGGAGGGCTAAGACAAGGGTAGATGGAGATGAGAGAGCAGGGCTAAGAGCAAGAGACAGAGATGATTTTCCAGGTGGCAGCTGGTGATTTTCTAAATCATAAGCATTAGGTGAGGAAGAAGTAGCAGCTGGCTAGCCATAAGACAAGGCTGCATGCTTAAAGAATAGGAAAATGTACGGCGATCCCTGCAAAGAAGACAAGAACCAGGAAAGATCAATGCCACCCACAGCAAGGGAGGAGAGAGTGTCTGGAAGGAAGATGCTAGCAACCATGTCAAAAGCTACACAAAGATCCAGGAGGAAGAGGACTGGGAAAGGACTGAAGAATTAAGCAAGAGATTAGCATTAACCTTTGAGAGCAGTTTCAAGGTAGGAGAAGGGCTGGAAGCCAAGGCTCTTACAGGTTGGAAAATGAGTAGGTAGTGAGGGAATGGGGGCAGAGAACATAGCCTAAAGATGTGACTATAAGACTAAGAACACTGGAAAGGACAGAGAGTGATCAAAGGGGGACAGAAGCTAAACTCTTAGGTTTCTTCCAGCTCAGACATGCTAAATTCTATGATTCTGCAGTTCAGGAGAAGGGTCATTCAGAGACTGAATTAGGGAAAGAGAGGGAGGGAGAAACAATAAAAGGAGCCTGAGGACAGACTCACAGGGTAGGCCTGAGATGTAGGGGACAGGATTGTTTCATCTCTGTTTCCTCATCTGTAAAATGAGAGCTACAGACCACATGATTTCTAAGCCCCCTCATAATTCTAAATCCTATACTCATGACAGTAAGAAGTTCTTTCTGTTAGCTTTGGAGGTGATGAGGTGAAGTGAGGAAGACAATCCTGTGATACGCCCTCTGGGCATACGAGCCATCTTTTCTGTAGTCCCTGGCTCTCACACACTCACCTCTGAAGGAAGACAGAAGGAGAAGGAGACAAGTCACTCTTTCCTCTGAAGACCAAGAGAAGGTAGAGGGGAGGGAAGAAGCTGGACCTGGGAGATGACAAATGTTCTCCAGGGCCTACTGGGACCGTAGAAAGACAGGGACAGGGCCAAGGGCTGGGAGATCCTGGGGGATGCCTAAAGCACCACGTGGTTAGCAAGGATTGGGTTGGAGGGAGCCTGGGGCTGGGTGTGTGAATGCTGGGAAGTGACTATTCTGGTCTCTACAACCAGACCCGCCCTCCCCAGCAGGCCCCAGAACCCCCAGTCCTACACCTATACACCACCCCCCCACGCCTGCAGTTCTGAAACATTAGGATGAACACAGGATGAGCATGGAATGAGAAGGGAGTGGAGACAGATTCCAAGGGTTTGGGAGGGCATCTTGACCCTGTCCGGCCCCACAGTCCTCCAGAGACAGCGGCCCCATGGGAACTGGTCCAATTAGCACACATGTGTCCCTGCATCTCTGCACACACACGCACCCCGAGGCGAGCTGCCCCCAGACCATGGGTCGGGGGGACAGGGAGTGAGATACCAGGCCGCGGAGCCTAGGGTAGTGAGCACTGGGGACGCGGCCGCCCGTGGGAAGGTGCCCTCCGCCTTACTCCCCCCCTCCTCCCCCCCTGCCGAAGGTGCTGACGGCCCAGGGCTGGGTGGGGGCCGCAGGGCATCGGAGGAAAAAGGAGGGCAGGCCGGGTCGCAGCCCTATCCCCACATCCCTTCTGCCCGGGGCGCAGGGCCTGCTGCCCCAGGGTCTCACCTGCGCCTGCCTGGCCCCGGCCGCTGCCTCCGCGCTCCAGCCGCCCCTCCTCCTTGTCCTCTTCCTCTGATGCCGCTGCAGCTGCTGCTGCAGCAGCTGCCGGAGCTCCGGCGGGCCCCGGGTCCTCTGACCGCCGCCGCCGCCGCCGCCGCCGCTGGGCTTGGGCCTGGGCCGCATGCGCCGCCGCCGCAGCCGCCACCGCCGATGCGCCGCTGGCCCCCCGCCCCCAGCTCCGCGCGCTCCCCTCCGCCAGCCTGGATCCACGGCAGCGATCTGCCCCCTCACCCCCTACCTTCGATTGGCCCCTAGGCCCCCTAAGTCCCCCAAGGTGCACTTGGCCAGGGGCCCTCTCACGCCCTACTCAGCCAGACATGTGACCCCTGGAGCTCATCGGAAGTCCCCTCTGCTCAGCTCCCCACTACCACTGACTCCGTCACCCATACATGATCGAAGACCCCGGCCCCTCTTCTTACTCTTTGTTTTCATTTCACCAACTGGCGCTAGCCCGGATCCTCCAAGCCATCCCCTCTCTCCTCACCATCTTGACCCCCTCAAGTGACCTAGAGCTCTCCTCTCCCCAAGTCCCCCACATGCTCCTTTCTTACTCCACCCCCACTAACCTGAATCCCCCAAGCTAACATTGAGTCCCTTTTTTCTAGCCTCCTCCCCTCCAGGGTGACCTTCTCAACCACGTGTGACCTGGAGCTCCCAGCACTTTGTCTCCCACGTTCCTCTTACTCTCAACCCCTCCCCCACCTCAGCCTTCACTAGCCTGGATCCCCCAAGCTCAGCCTGAATCCCTTTTATCCTATCCCATGCCCCCGTCATCAAGACCTACTCATCCCTCCCCCCCTTTGACTCTCTTCACACAAGATCCAAGCTCCCCCATCTCCCTCCCTCCCCGCAGACCCAGAAGGAGATCCTCACCCTCAGCCCTCACCTGCTAGAGCCTCCCTAAGTTCAGCTAATGACACAGCCCCTCCAATTTGCTCCCAGCTGACCCCCAAACACCCCTCTCATCTCAAGAACCACCTCCCAACTCCTGGCTGGGACTACTAACTTCCTAACTGAAAGTCCAAACTTCCAGTTCCTAGTGCTGAGCCTTCAAAGCACTTTCACTCCCCCTTCTAAAGCAAGTCCTTCCTAACAGCCCCCACCCTCAAGGGGCGGGGCTTGATTTTGGCCATAGTACTGAAGGAAAGAGGCAGCTAGGTGGCTCAGTAGATAGAGCTCTGGGTGTGGAGTCAGGAAGAACTGAGTTCAAATCCACCCTTAGACACCTCTTACTAGCTTCATGACCCTGGGCAAGTCACTTAACCTCTGTTTGGCTTAACCACTCCAGAAACTTTGCCAAGAAAACTCCATTCCCAGTATTGGTGTGCTGTGGTCCACAACTGTACAACAACAGAAGAAACTGATGCTAAGAAATGAGCAGAGGTCACAGAGACAATTTCCGTCCCTGTACAACCACTTTTGTCATGCTGTACTGAACCACAAATTTATATCACCCCTTCTATCCCCCTCTTCCACTCCTCATATGCTATATACTGCTGGAGAAAGTCACTCAACTATGCTGGCTGGAAACCCTTATGATGTCTGATCAGGACTGGACCATCCCTGCCATTCATAACTCTTTTAGTCTCTCACTGACTTTTTTTAAAAAATTGCATTCCCAATAGTTTTCTGTCTTCAAACTCTTCTCTTCTCACTCTTCTACCCTGAGCTGAGTCTCACCTCTACTAAGAAAATCAAGGTCATTCACCATGAGAGCTCTTTTCTTCCTTATTCTATACCTCAAAATCCTTCCTCACAACCCCACAGTCTCCCTTCTCTTGCTCCAGTCTGTGAGAAAGAGGTAGTCCTCCTAGCCTAAGCAAGTATCTCTACATGTGCCCTTAATTCCTACCCCTCCCATGTGTGGGAGCTTTGCTCCGTTGCCCCTCTCACTTCTCCTCCCCATCACCTACAAACATGCCCAAGACTTTCCATCTTTTACTCTGCCTTCCCCTCAAGCTATTGTGCTGTATCTCTTTTCTTTTCATAGCTTAGTAAAAACATCATCCTTCCATTTCCTCGCCATCTCCTCATTTCTCAGCCCTTTGCAATTTGACTTTAAATCTTCTCACTCAACTGAAACTACTCTTTCTAAGGTTACCAACGAACTTGGAATGACTGATTGCAAGGGCTTTTTCCCAGGCCTTATCCCTCTTGACCTCTCTGCAGCTTATAACACCATCAACCATTCACTTCATTCAGGATACTCTTTCTTTGACTTTCCCGACACTGCCCTCTCCTGGTTTTCTTCCTACTTGTCAGACCTCTTAGTCTCCTCTGCTTGATTTTCATCCATCTTTAGCTTTGGGAATTCCCCAAGGTTATGTCCTGGGCCTGATTCTCCCCCCTTCCCCCATGCTCTTTCTGAGTGATCTCACTCAGTCCCATGGGTTCAATGATCATCTCTACACATATGATTCGCAAACCTCAATATCCAACCCTAATCTCTCTCCTAAACTCCACAATACCATTATCTGCTGGACAGCTCCATGTGGACATCCCTCAAGCCTTATAGTATCTGAAGAGAATGCATCTCTTTCTATCTAAATATGTCCCTCCAACAAACTTGCCCCTTCTTGTCACCTAGGTTCAAAACCTTTAGGTCGTCCTCGATTCTTTCCTCTCCCTCCCCATCCCCCACCCCTATATCCAATCAGTTCCAAACCAAGCCAATACAAAGAGTATTTACCAAAGACCTCATATGTGACAGGCACTGTGCTAGTTACTAGGAATAAAGAGTCCTGATGTCAAGAGCTTACATTCTACTGGACTCTAGAGAGGGGGAAGGAGAGTAATGTGTAAGGTAGGTTGGAGTCAAGTTGGGACGAGCTTTAAAAGCCAAACAGAGAATTTTGCATTTGATTCTAGAGGCAAGAGGGAGCCACTGGAAATTATTGAGCAGGGGAGTAGCAAAGCCAGACTTATTGCTTTCGGAATATCTCTTTGGAAGCATGGACTGGAGAGGAGAGAGATTGAGGACAATACATACATTCCTAACTATTTTGTCTTGGACTTTGACCGAGAAAAAGCTCTTTGAAGGCCAGGACTGTTGTTTCTGTCATATTCTCAGTTCCTTGCACGCACTCTGGCTGAACTGAATTGGCTTACATTAAAATGAAGCCATTTCTTTGCCTCAGTTTTCACCTGTAAAATGAAGGTGTAGAGGACTTCTCTGAGTGATCTACCAGGTCTGTGCTTTCGCCAGACACAAACAAAAGAGAGGGTTGTGTCTACCATAGGGACCTTTAAATTAAAATCCTAGAGCTAAGGAGGACCGCGGGCCAGCCCAGATGTGGGCGGGCTGGAAGGAGGGGGGCGTGTCCAGAGGCGGGTCTCCTCGTTGGCCCGCCTCCCCGGGGGGTGGGGTCTGGCTAAGACTGGGGGCCAGGCGACCACAGTTCGGGGCTTTAGATCCGGGTCTATCGCAGCGAGGCGCGGAATTCTCTGTGGTTTCTGTTCCCCGAGACAGGATCGCCGGCCCCCGGCAGCACGAACATGAAGAAGATCGCGATTTTTGGAGCCACCGGCAGGACTGGGCTGGCCACCCTGGCTCAGGCTGTGCAAGCAGGCATGGGGCAAGGGCCCTGGGACCTGGGGGATAGCATAGAGGACTCTGTGGAGATGCAGAGAAGGGCTGTGGGGCTCTGAGAGGTTAAAGGAAAATAGGAGACCAGCGCAGGGGTGGGGGGCATGGAGAGGAGGCACAGGGAGAGGGCACACAGAGGGGGAGAGTTGAGGTGTATGAAGTTTTAGCACAGGGGAAAAGTACAGAAGGCTGGGCGGTGGGGGGGGGAGGGGATTGTTGTTTGTTCTTCATTCTCCAAGAGGACCATGACACCAGGGAGGTGATGCAATGATATGCGAGTGAACTGAATTTAAGTTAGGGGGATGGGGACAGGGCAAAGGGGATTCTGAGGAAGAGAATGAATGAGGTATAAGGAGTTTGGAGGACACATGGAAAACAGGCACAAGCACGGGGACGGGGCATGGGGTTCTGAGGGAACCTGGAAATAAGGCACAGGATAGCGCACAGGAGACTCTGGGGCACAGGGGACTGAGAAGTGGGACTGGGGGGCTCTGGTGGAGAAATGGGAATGAGGCATAGGGATAGGACTATGGGAGACATGGGTATGGAGCCAGAGCCCAGGGGAGTCTTTAGGGCCCAGGGATCTTTGTGGGGCATGTGGGGGTAGGGCTCAGAAACAAGGCTGGGTCATAGGGAACACTTGGTTTTCTGGTGGGAGGAGTATAAGCAGAAGTCACCATGGGTGCCCTAACACTGTCTCCAGCATGGGTCATATTAATTTTGTAAGGTCAGCCTCTGGAATGGGACAACCCAGGACCACTAGGAGAGGCTGGACCTGGAAGGGGAGTAAAGGCTTCTTTTGGGGAGGACTGGGAGGGGACCTTGCTAACGACATCAGCTCCCTGCTGGTCTGGGCCCCGCAGATAGACTACCTAGCAGCATGGTGAGGCATTAGCTGCCTCAGATGGTGAGATAGATAACAGGGTATCTGAGGGCCCCACAAGGGTGGGTGGGGGTGCCTCTGGCATCCTTCCTCACTCCCCAACCAATACTCCAGCTCAGAGAATCACCCCTCTCACCTCCAAGTGTGCAAGGATCCCCTTTGGTAACATGTGATAGGGAGAAGGGACAGAAAGAAAGAGGAGATATTCTTGCTGACTAGGATATCAGTAGTAGGGGGAGCAGTGTGGGGAGGTAAGGAAGTTGGGAGTTGCTGAGTCATTCCTCTCCCACTTCCTCCTGCCCCCAGCTTCCCTCCTCCCTGCTGTTCACCACTGGGATTACACCCTGGGAGGGCACACAAGCAGCTGTGGCAGGCTGGACACCTTGATGTCCCCAAACCTTCGTTTCACAAATCTCTATAATAAGGACAGACCCAAACAACCTCTGTTGTAGGGGGAGCCTGGCGTCTTGGAGCTGGAGCTCTGACATATGCTCATCCTACAACCCTCAGACAAGTCAATGAGCCTCAGTCGCCTCCTCTGTAAAATGTGGATAGTAATACCTGTCTTGCCTCGCTCACAGGGCAGCTGTGATGAAAGCCTACTTGGTGTAGGTGCCAAGGGAGAGAATTCTGGATTGGTGGCGTTCAGTTCAAACCCTTGCCTTCTGCCTCCTATTTGCATTATTTACCTCCCCCAGGAATTAGGATCTGACCTGGAAGGGACCTCAGAAACTATCCAGTCTAACCCCTTCATTTTACAGATAAGGAAATTGAGGCAAACAGGTTAAGTGACTTGCCCAAGGACACCTTAGTGGTAAAGGTGTCAGAGGTAGCATCTGAACCCAGGGGCTCTGACTCCAAATCTAGGGCTCATTTCCACCATACAAACCTTGCCACTCACGTTCTGGAGTGCTAAAATTCTGCATGAAGCCTTTCCCAGGCCTCCTTAATCAGAGTGCCTTTCTTCTGAGACCATTCCTGATTCATCCTATTATCTCATTTGTACATCATTGTTTGCATGTCATCTTCTCCATTAGGGACCCCATTAGACTTCGAACTCCCTGAGAGCAAGCCTTTTCTTTTACCTGTCTTTGTATCCTTAGCACAGTGCCTGACATAGAGTATGTGATTAATAAATTCAAGTTGATTGGTTGGTATTGGACCATCCTTAGATGCAGAGAGTCCCAGATTCCTAGTCCCTAGACAACATCTGACTTCTCCATTTCTCCTGTTGTCTCTCTTCCATCTCTAGGTTACCAAGTGACAGTGCTGGTGAGGGATGCCTCCAAGCTACCCTCTGATGGTCCCCAGCCAGCCCGGGTTGTGGTGGGTGATGTCCTGAATGCAGCTAACGTGAATGAGACCGTGGCAGGGCAGGATGCTGTCATTATATTGCTGGGCACCGGCAGTGACCTGAGTACTGAACTTCCCCTGTGTCCCAGGCCTGTCCCAGTGCCCCGGCCCCCTCAGCCACAACCACCCCCACCACCTCCACCACCTCCACCGCTCCCACTGCCTCCACCCCCTCCAGCCAGTGACCGTCACTCTCTATCCTCCCCTCGAAGGTCCCACCACCGTGATGTCAGAGGGCACCCGGAACATTGTGGCTGCCATGAAAGCTCATGGCGTGGACAAGGTCGTGGCCTGCACCTCGGGTGGGTGGAGTGGGGACCTTGAGCCTTACCTGGGCATTAACCCCAGTCTGGAAACCTGGTCCAGCCTGGGACCCTAGCTAGCACAGGGAAGACTGAGGGGTGGGGGAAGGATTGGAAAAGGTGGGGGATCTGAGAAAGGTCATGAGTGGCCTCCTCAAACCTGGGCTGAGGCAGGCCACAGGAAAGCAGCCAATTTGGAGAGCAGTCCGAAGATGATGCCAGGTGACTGAACTGGGGCTATTTAGCTGAAATAGAAGACTTAGGACATGGAACTATCTTCCAGGATTGGCTAGGCCTAGAGTCAGGAAGACTTCAGACACTTCCTAGTTGTGTGACCTTGGGCAAGCCGATTAACCTGTTTGCCTCAGTATCCGCACCTGTAAAATGAAGATAATAGTACTGACATCCCAGGGTTGTCATGAGGATCAAATGAGATCATTTTTGTAAAGTGCTTAGCACAGTGCCTGGCACATAGAGTTACATAAAAATGTCAGCTATAATTAGTATTATTATTTTGTGAAAGAGGGATTAGACTTATTCTGTTTGCCCCTAGAGGGGAAAATTAGGAGCATCAGGTAGGAAAAGCTTCAGAGAGGCAGATGCCTACTCAACGTCAGAGCAAACGAACAAGCAAAAATTTCCTAATGAAGACACGGACAAAACCCAGACAGTATGAGAAAGTGTGGAAGGATTGTGTTTCGCTTTAGTGGATACGACACACCCTCATCAAAATTCTATCTAAATTTACATGTAACCTATTGAGACGGAACACAAACTTGAGCTAAATTATTTAGGTGTTAAGATAACAAAGTCTTCTTATATTAAAATTAAAAACTGCAAAGAGAGAGAGAGAGAGAGAGAGAGAGAGAGAGAGAGAGAGAGAGAGAGAGAGAGAGAGAGAGAGAGAGAGAGAGAGATTCACTAATGGGGAGGCAAGGAGAGAGACTTCCTAATGAGGAGAGCTATCCAGAAATGAAATGCGCTGTCTCAAGAGGGAATGAGTTCCCCGTCACCAGAAGTCTTTAATAGACGATGTATGGCCACTTCGCAGGGTATTGGGCCAGGGTTGCCTACTCCATTCTGTAACGCTGTCCCCTTCTTGCTCTCTCTGCAGCTTTTCTCCTGTGGGACCCAGCTCAGGTCCCTGCCCGGCTGCAGGCAGTGACCGATGACCACATCCGGATGCATAAATTGCTGTTGGAGTCGGGTCTGCACTATGTGGCTGTGATGCCCCCGCACATTGGTTTGTGGTTTTCAGAGGGTGGGCCCTGGGCTCTTCCTTGTTCATACCTACTTAAGGATGTCCCTGGGATGAAAAAAAAAAAGTTCTTCAACTCATCCGCTGACCTCTGAGGTCCCTTCCAACTCAGGGATTCTGTGGTTGGTTCATGCCCTGGCTCTGCCCTGAGTCAGCTGTGTGACTTTGAGGCTTTAGTTTCCCCAACTGTAAAGTGAGATTGAGCTGATCCTGAGTCTATGAACTTAAGCTCTGGTCTCCAGGAGATGCTTTCATTCAGACCCCAGGGAACATCCATCCCCCTTTCTAGCCAGGACAAGACAGAAAGGGAAAGTTGAGCTCAAGATGCTTTCTCTTCCTCTTCCCCACTGCAGCCGGGGACCAGCCACTGACAGGGGCCTACAATGTGACTGTGGACGGACGGGGTCCCTTCAGAGTGATCTCCAAACATGACCTGGGACACCTCATGCTTCGATGCCTCACCACAACCGAGTACGATGGGCATAGTATCTACCCTTCCCATCAGTACAGCTAGGAGAATGTGGCATCCAAACTGTAAGCCCAGCCCCCAGCTGGCTGGACCATGGGTGACAAGGAGCAGCGCTTGGTCCTGTCCCTTGGAAGCAGGGACGGCTCATTGCTGAGTGGGGCCAGGAGAGGAAAGCAGCAAACAGAATAATAAAAGATCGTGTAGTACCAGCCGCTGAATGATCCAGCCTCCTGGACTGCCCTACCTTCCTTCTCTGTGTGTACGTATGTCTCTGTCTCTGTCTCTGTCTCCTTCCTTCTTCTGTCTCTTCTGTCTCTTTCCCTCCCTCTTTGTCCACATAGCACCTCTCTGGTTTATTTCTAACACTTACTCTGCGGGGTTGGGTTTTCAGAGGGGCAGCTGCTACCTCAGGTTACTCACAAACCCCCAGTAACCATTTGTAGGCTTAATTAGCCTGTTTAAAAGGTATTGATGAAGATAGGGTGGTAAGAACAAGTATATAACATTGGGGTTCACTCTCCCACAAATACATATACAGTGTATGGGAAGAGTAAGCTCAAATTTCGGTCTGCAAGATTGTCCGTGTGGCAGACAACACACACCTCCTAATCCTGAAAGGCATGGGAGTCCTCACGTCCCAAACTCCTAGGCTGTGATCCTCTTCTGTTGCCAGGGCCAGGGCCTTTGAGCTGCTTTGTTTCCATAAGGAACGGTTTCTCTGTACCCACCTCTGCTTGGAATGTGTGGTTTCTGGGCCCTCAAAAGTGCCTCAAATTCTGTGGAGCCAAGGAACTCTCTGCTCGATGGAGGTCTCCCTCCTGGCAGGTCCAGGGGAGAGATGTGGCTGATGGAACCGAGAAAGGGAAACCACTTACTGCCCCCCAGTAGGGGTCTCAAGCCTCAACTCCGGAGTCTGCAACACTTTAAACTCCTTAGGGTTTCGCTTTTTAACGTCCCCCCGAGGCTGGCTAGTTTGTATTCTGGTCAAACCCCATTGTTCTTTTCTGGACTCAATCTGAAAAGAGTAGTTTTCTTGACAGTCAGTTTAACACCTCATTAATACTTTGGGGATACATCTGCAAGGGGGGGGAGGGGCGGGGAACAGAATAACTTTCTCCTTCCCTTACATCTGGCTCCTTCCCTATGCTTGTCTCTCCATCTCACTGGCTTTCCTTCCTTTTCAAGTCACTTGTCTTTCCTCTCTCTGTCTCTCTGCTTCTTACTTTGTCTTTTGTCTCCTATCTCTCCTTCTCTGTTTTTACTTACTGGTCCATATCACTTCCCTTGGTCGGTAGGTCGGCTGGTCTCTCTCTCCCCTCCCCGCCCCCCATCTCCTCTCTGTGTCTCTGTATCTATCTTTCTCTCTCTCTCCCTGTTCTGATAACCTGGTCTATATCATTTCCACTTGCTGGGATCTATAGCTCTTTCCCTCTGTCTCTCCTTGTCAATGTCTCTCTCTCCTTCCCTGTGTTGACTTCCTGGCCTATGACTTTACTTGCTGTTCCCTTTATCTCTCCATGTCTGTTTATCTCTCCTTTCCTCCCTCCTCTCTACTCTCGTCTATGTCCCTTTCTGTCTCTCCTTTCCCATCTCGCCTTCTCTGTTTCAACTCCTGTCTGTCTCCCCTCTCCAATCTGTCTCTCCTTCCATCTGTCTCTATCTCTTTATAAGTCTCCATTCCCTCGGGTACCTGGCTGTAAGTGTGCGTGCACGTGTGCTTACACGTTTGGGATGTGCGTACACGTGTGCGGTGTGCGTGCGAGCGATCCAGCGAGCGAGAGAGCAGGGAGCCGCGCCTGGAACAGATCTAGTCCCTTCCCCAACCTCTCGTGCCTCCAGGGCGGGGCCTCGGGGAGTCCGAGAAGGCAGGATCCTGGTCGCCATGGCGACCCCACGCTTCCTCCTCCTCCCCCGCCTCTGGCCGGTCTGATTGGCTGCGGGAAAAGCTTTGGACAGCTGCATTACATGCCTCTTTACGCCTGCGTTGTAGACACTGCCAAGTTCGAGTAGGCGGGGTCGGGCGGGGTCCCTTTTCAGCCAGGCCAAGGGAAAATAACTCTATTCTCCTCCCTACCTCACCTCCTCCCTGTAGGCTTTTAGATGGCACCTACAGGAGGGGCCCGCACTGACCCCGGGAGGCTGGATTGGGAGGCTAGTTAGTTTGGCAGTCACGCGACTCAGGTCTTTAAGTGGCCCGGAGCGCGGGTGGGGAAAAGGAGGAATGAGTGGAGAGTAGTATCACCTGTGGTCGGAAAGGTAACCTCACTCAGCCAATCAGCGCGTGGCGCGGGTGAGGTTTTAACCAGTCTCTGTGAGCGGCCGCTCTGTTGGCTGGGCTGCCTGGGTGTGACAAACACAGGCTCCAGGCCCCTGCCCCGCCTCCAGTCCGGAGCCATGGAGCCCGGATCGGTGAGCTGGAGTCGGGGTGGATGGGGGAGGAGAAGGAGGCTAGGAGTCCCCGTGGACCAGAGCTGCCAGGAGGAGGCAGGAAAACTTCGGGGACTGGAGGGGTTGGAAAGAAGGCTGGAGATCTGAGAGATCAGGTCTTACGGCCGTGGGAGATCAGAGTCAGAAGGGGGCGGGGAGCGGAGAGTCGGTGGTGGTAGTAACTTAAGTTCAAACTTTGGGAGATGTGGAGGTCTGGCTTTGGCAGCCGATGAGTAAAACTGTGTATAACAAGTCTTTTTAAAGGGGAGCGAGCAGTAGTGAGATTGGGATTGAGGTTCAAATTCCAGTCTTTCCTCCAATACTTAACTAGCTGTGTGCCTATGAACAAGTATCTTAACATTTGCGTCGCAGTTTTCCCGCCTGTGAAATGGAGATAATGGTTCTTATACTGCGAAATTTAGGGCGTTATTCAAACGTGTGTGTTGTTATAGACCAGACTAGAACTGCCAGGAAGAAGCAGGGAGACCGCTGGCGATCTGGGAGAATCAAACCAGGTCTTAGAGCCCTGGGAGGTCAGAGTCAGAAGTGGCCTTATCTGGTGGAGAGGAGGAAGTGAAGGGGCCCCTTTCTTCTACCCCCGTGTCTTAAGAACCTAGGTGCTCGTGTCTCTGCTTAAGCTCTCCAGTCGTCACCCAAAAGAACATCGGAATTTCTGTATAGCAGTAGTCTGGAGTGGGGGTGGGTGACTGGGAAATTTCGGGGATTGGGGAGGAGCTCCTGCTACATTTTTTGAGTAAATGTGGTGGGGTTTTTTTCCCTTCTTCTTAAAAACAGTTTAGAGAGGGGCGGAACAGCCAAGGGCCCCATTAGTCTGAATATGGAGTGGCCTTCTGGGAGTTGTAGTCCACCACCTGAATGGTTCCATTCTCCCTCCCCAGAAATAGAACCCGCTCTCCATTCTCCAATAGCCTCTGGGAAAGGAAAGGGGCCGCGCCTCCCTGGGCTTGGCTTGGAGAAGATGAGGCACTCTGATTGGAGGATAGGCCAAAATGGGCGTTGTCTGAACATTTCTAAGAAAGGAGGGGAGGGGCCAGGTAGTACACTCCAGTAGGTGCTTAGCCCCGAGGGTGGGGCACCCCTGGGGCAAGTAGGAGTCCTTTGCTAGTCCTGTGAAAATAAGCTAGGAACTGGTTTCTAGTCTTGAATTGTCAGTGAAAGACTTCCCTCTCTCTGTCCCTCAGTTTCCCCCTTTGGGGGACCTTATTACAAAGTGACCCCCGGACGATCAAAGTCCTGGAATGTCAGTCATAGGACCTAGAAGGGACTTTAAAAATCATTTTAGAAATGAGGAGACTGAGCCCCAGAAAGGTCTACTTTAGTGACAGAGTGGATATTTAAACGGAGATCCAAGGGGGGGGGGAAGGAGTCTGATCACTGAGATATTAAAAGGATAAGGGCCTTAGATCTTATTGGTAAAAGGAACTCCTAGAAGACCCAGTGGGTATCATGCTGAACTGGATGTCAGAGAGACCGGAGTTCAAATCAGGGACTTCCCTGTGGGCAAATTATTGAACATAAATTTCATTTGTAAAATGGACAGTGTTTAGACTGGGTGGCTTCCAGTCTCCTTGTTTCTTCCAGGTCTCAATTTATGATCCTAAGTGAGACTACTCCCTCTACCCATTGCAGGTCAGCACCTCCTCAGCAATTTATAGTCTGAGAGTTGCCAAGAGCATTAAAAAGTTAAGTGACTTACCCAGGGTCCCACCATAGGTACTATCTGAGATACGATTCGAACCCAGGACTTTTGGGTTTTGAAGCCAGCTTTCTCTACCCATTGTTGCAGCCTGCTTCTCATAGTGTAATAATATAAAACCAAAATCCTCTGCATTTCCCAAATTCGTTTTTGAGGATAAAACAATCTCTAAGCTAATAGATCATGCTTTCCTTACCAAGTCCAGTCCATTCTCCCAATATTCAGAAGAGGGCCCTTACTGAATCTCTGGTTTTTGTAGAGGGACAAAAGGGGGACTCTGAGTTGGTAAGAGTCTTAGCTGAGACCCCATATCGAGTCAGTGGCAAATACTAGTCCAGGGCTCTCTGGGGACCCTTTGCAGTAGGGGCCCTGCAGGGTACAAGCAGGGCCTTCTAACTCCTGTCCCCTCTGCCATCAGGGGCCAGTGGTGGCCGGCGTGAAGCGAAAGCACCCAGATGACCACAGAGGTCCACTAGAGGTGGAGGCTAAGAAGGAGTCCCAGGAGCAGGCACCCTCCTCCAGGTCCAACTTAGGCCAGACCCTACTTCGACTTTCAATGGACAAATTCCAGCTCCGCCCACAGAGTCTCCTGAGGCAAGTGCTCATTACAAACACCCTGAACTACATCAAGGAAAAGATGCACTTGGAGAGGACCCCAGCCCCACCTCAGGAACCCAGATTGGAGCTGCTTTTACCCCTGACTGCCCAGTCAGCCAACAACTTCCTCAGAGAGCTGGAAGTGATCCTGGGTTTAAGAGCCACACAGGATGAGCCCCCAGATCCGAGTTGGAGCCCTGCCTCTGCCCCTGATGTGTCCAGTGACTGCAGGCAAATACCTCCCCCTCTTGGGGCTTCGGTTTGCCCATCTGTCAGAGTTGAGGAGCCTACCCTGGGCAGTTTTGAGACCATGAGCAACAGGTACCTTGGAGACCTGGTTCCTGATGACTTCTTCCCTGACATTGACACCTCAGATGTGGAAAGAGATCCTTGGCCTTCGCCTTCTGCCCTTGCTTCCTCTTATGGGGCAGTCTGCTCCCTAGAGCAGCCTAGGGCTGAATGGGACTGGACTGAACTGGACCAAATCTTGGAAATCATCAAGGGATCATAAGACTGGGTGGGGGGGGTGCAGATACTTGCTTACCTCTGGAGAGTTAAAGAAAGTAGTCTCCAAAGATTTCATATCTCAGGAAGTTGGGGTGAAGCTTCCTAGTGACATGGGAAAGCCTCATCTCTTCAGATCTTCTGTCCTGGTGTCAGTGCCTGCTGATGGCAGAACCACAGAATATATCTCTCTTTCCTGATAGCTTAATGGGATTCTGCTCCCACAGCCGGAGCTCTTGTCACCAAATCCCTCCTCCTCTCCACCCTATCGCCCTGACTGGCCCCAGGTGTGCTGGGGCCCAGCACTCTGGGGCTGCTGTTCCCATTCCAGTTAGTCTTTTGTGTCTCCTGTGAGCCTGGTCCCCAGGTGGTCCCTGGTTTTCCCCCTGATTTGGCTTCAGATCAGAGGAAGAAGCTGGCCTGGGGGTTGAGTAACTGCCTGGGGAAAGAAGGGGGCAGGGCAGGGCTGAAGGCCAGGAGTCCTGGGCTCTGGGGAGACAAAGTCCAGGTTGCCAGGAGGAGGGTCTCCAGATCAACCTCCCCCCCCACCAACTCCCAAGGTTGACAGGTATGGAAACAGTACGAAGTCACATCATCTTCTCCCTCCCCACCTCAGTGCCTGGCCATAACTGTGAACCCCCCTCCTTTGTCCTTGTTCACCCCCTTCCCGATCCAAATGTGGCCTTGATGAAGTGCAATAAGGATAAAGGAATCTTTATCCATCATCATGCTTTTTTTTTTCTATTTTAAAAAGGCCTATTTCACCTGTTTTTTTTTGTGAATAAAACTTTCAAATTCCATAATACCCCTTTAATCCCTTCTTCTTCCCATCATGCTTTTGGCCCTGGAGACCTCTGGTGGGTAGGAACAGGTGGCCTACCATATAGGGCCAGAGGTCAGGTGTTTCTCCTTTCTCCACCAGGCCCTCCCTGCCTTTAGGGCTACTCCTGGGTGGGAGGGTCAGTTTAGACTTAGTCTTGGAAGGTTGGAGTTAGGAAGAGCCTTAGACATCATCTTGTCCGGCCCCTCTATCTTAGAGAGGGGGAAATTTAGGCCTGGTTGAGGAAGAGATTACCTTCAATCAGCATTTCTCAAAGAGTGGATCCCTGAGGAGCCCCTGAGACCCTTTCTGGAGGTCTGCAATGTTCAAAACTATTTTCATAATAATACTAAGATGTTTTAATTTCTAACATGGTAAGAGATTGATATTCAACAAACAAAAGCTCTTGGGAGTGGGAGGGGGAGTGTCTCCTCAATTTTTAAGAATGGAAAAGGGTCCTGGAACCGTTTCCTCTCCTGGGGAAAAGGGGCTTTGTGGAAGGGTTGTGACAGGCTCTGATTTTCTTGTCCTTTCTTCTAACTCTACACCCCTCCTCCCAAAAAAGTGAGGTAAAAGACTGGCAGAGCTCTACCCACCCTCCAAGCAGGGTCTGCTGAGGGGAGTTTGCTCAGCAGTGGGAAGATCATGGCTCCCTTCTCGAGAATTCGGGGGGGTAGGGGTGTGTGTGTGTGTGTGTGTGTGTGTGTGTGTGTGTGTGTGTGTGTGTGTGTGTGTGTGTGTGTACACAGTTTGAACACCTCTGGATGAACTCCTGAGAAGACTGGCTGGGTCCCTTCCTGGCCCCAAAACTCTGTTTTCTCCCCCTAATAAAGCCAAAGTCCCCGAGGTGCCCCAGCTTCAGAGCCTCGGGTCGGGCTGGCTCCTTGTCACTTTCGTTTCTGCGCCTAGGGCAGGCCTTCCTCTCCTTCCCCCCACCCGTCCCCGCAGTTCCCCTCTGTCTGGGCCTCTCTCATCTGTTCCCCAGCTGCCAAGAAGTTAAGGACGGACAGGGCTCGGCTCAGCTGCTTGGAATCGCCCAATGGCAGAGCCCCAAAGACCTCAAGAGCTCAGGGCTCTCATCGTTCAGAGCAAGGACGCGGGTCCAAAAGGGGGAAGGGTCCTGGGAGTCTGGGTCTGCAAAAGCCTTGCAAACCCCCTAGTACAGCCCTGATTTTACTGCTGACGCCCAGAAAAGGAAAGTGACTTGCCTAGGTCACCCAGGTCTGCCCCGCCGGGAAGCCGAGCCTAAATTCAAGCTCGCGTCCTCGGAGCCCCTGGGCGTTTTCCTTTTCATCGGGGCACTGGACCACCAAATCGGTCAGAAATCGATTGTCCTAGAGACCTAGACTCTCCCCCGAGGGTTTCCCCTCCCCACCCCCAGAACTCGCTCCAGCAGGCTTTTTAAGGTGGCCGGGGGAGGGGCGGAGGTGAGGAAGGGGGAGGGGGTTCGACGATTTCCCCCAGGCACTTTCAGTCTAAATTCCGGGGGGTCAGTCTCTGTGGCAAAAACGCCGGGGGTGGGGGGGAAGAGATCCCTGGAGGGGGCTAGTTAGACAGGTGCATGTGGGGGTCTTGTCAACCCAAGCAGGAAGGGGAGAACCCAGTCCCTTTTGAGGGGGAGTGGGGGAGAATCCGTTTCTCCAGCTCCTTCATCCAGCCCTTCCCAAAAGCCCAAGAAACGACCCCCGCCCTCGCCCTTCCTAGCCCAGAAAGCGACAGCTGAGACCGAGTGCACACCGCCCGGCCAACCAGTGAGTGCCCCCGTCCCGGGCCTCCTGGCCTCGGGAATCCAGCTCCTGGAGCCCCGGCCCCTGGATGGCCCCGCCTCCCCTCCTCACCCCGCCCCCTCACGGAAGCGAACCAATCCCGCTCTCCAGGGGCGGAGCCTTCGAGAGGCGGGGCAGAAGCGGAGGAAAGTAGCAACCCCCCGACCGCGCGCCGGGGCCAGTGCAGCTTTTAGCGACCCAGGGGCCAGCCGCGGGAGGAGCGAGAAAGCGAGCGATGCGGTCGCCGCCGCTGCTTCCTGATTGGCTGCTGGTGGCGTCGCGGACCCTCTGATTGGCAGCCAACGAGCCGGGTATGTAAATGAGGCGAAGGGGAAGGGGGGAAGGGGGGCAGACTTTGGGGGCCGGAGAGGGGATCGCCGACCCGGGCGCGTCCGATGCTCGGGCGGTGTCCGATGCTCTCGCCGCGGTCCCCCAGGCGCCAGGCCTGGCCCGGGCCGCTGCCGCTGGCGCCTTCTCGAGCCCCGGGTGAATCACGCCCCAGCCTCGGGGAAGGGGAAGGGGAAGGGGGCGGGGCGCGGGGGCGCCGGCTCCCTGGCTCCGGCTGCGTGACTCACCCGCCCCCGCGGCCGCCGCCGCCGTGCCGTGCCGGGCCGGGCCGGAAGCGGGAGCGGAGGCCGGGCCGGGCGGGGAGCCGAGCCAGAGCCGAGCAGGGCCGGGCAGGGCGGAGAGCCGAGCGGGGCTGGGCGGGGGGCGCCCGCGGGCTGGGCCTGGCGCCGCTGGACCCTCCCCCCCCCACCCAGCTGACCCGATCGGCCCCCGGGAGCGTCCGGGCTCTGCCCTGGACTGCTGCTTGGCCCTGGGCAAGTCCGGTCCTCCGACCCTCCGCTGCCCGGGCCCCCTTCAGTGGAAGCAGAGGAGGGGTCTCCAGCGCCTGCCGGGTCAACCCTGGATTGTACAAAAGAAGAAACTGAGGCCCAGAGCTGGAAGGGGCCCCAGGGGCCATCATAATGGAGTGGAGGGTCAACCTTTTTGGTATGGGGGCCCTTTGAGCAGTCTGGTGAAGCCCTCAGACTCCTTTCCAGAAGAATGTTTTGAAGTGCATGAAATAAAACACACAGAATTTCAAAGTTCGTCAGTATTGGAATACGATTATTAAAATATTTTTTAAATGTTCACAGACCCCAGGTTAGGACTCCCTGCACTAGAATGTCTCTCACCACTCCTAATTTTCTGGGATTCTTTGTCCCGAGGCATCAGGAGAGGGGCTTTCAGGGTCCTTGGATGAGGGGTGCCAAAGGAATGCTCTGGGAAGTCCATTTTCTGACCCCATACCCCCTTTCTCCACAGACCCATGTTGTGCAAAGGTGTGAAACGTAAGCGAGAGGAGGAAGAGGAGGAAGAGCTAACCTCACAGGACTGGTGGCTAGAGGAGGCCACCCCCAGCCCAAGCTCTGAGGAGGGGGCTGGCCCAGCACCCCTGCCCCCCAGCTCTCTCTTCAACCTATCTATATTCAAACTCCACCATGGCCTCCGGAGGGGCGAGCCAGATCTCCGCCACCTTGTCCTGGTGGTCAACACCCTGAGGCGAATTCAGTCCTCTATGGCCCTGGAGCCCTCTGCCCCAGAACCCCCTTGTCCAGCTCCTGCTGACCCCTTCCCAGTGGTCCCTGACACCCCTCTGTGCACGTCTGTCTCAGCCCTCCTGGATGACCTGAGTCATATCGAGGGCCTCAGTGACACCCAGACAGCCTTCCCTGAAGATGCCCCCCTCAGCCGTCCCCCTGACCCAGGCCTGGATCCTGGGCGGCCAGCCCCTCTGGGGTCCCTGGAGCTCCTCCTGGAGGATGGACTGGAGGGTCTTTTTGATGATATTGACACTTCCATGTATGACTGTGAACTCTGGCCCAACCTTAAAACAGACTCTGGGGAAACAGAGGACAAGATACAGGGACCAGGGCTGGACGTGTCTGAACTAGATTACCTCATGGATGTGATTGTGGGCACACAGACTTTGTAGGGGGACCAGGAAATGGTTCCCTGCCTGCCCCCAAGAGGCCCAAATGGACAAGGGGTCATGGGGCTGCTGGGAGCTCCCCTCCAGCTACAGATGGTGGGAGGGGGGCATGGAATTGTGGGGAGGGAAGCATGGATGGTTTTTAAGATGAAAACAATTAATATATGAAGCTGTCTGTCCTTTGTCTCTCTTCCTCTTCCCCATATTTAAAATGAATTATCGACCCTTGTTAGTGACACTTGGCAGGTATTCTTAGGGAATTTTTTTTGCCTCTCTGGGCCTCAGTTTCCCCAACTGGGAAATGAAGAGGTTGGATCCCGTAGTCTCTAGGTCTCAACTCTGTCTCTGATTCTCTGTGTGGACTTGAGGAAGTCTCTTACTTTCTCTAGGCCTCAGCTTCCCTTCTGTATAAGGGTTGGAATAGATGTATTTCCCTAAGACCTCACCTGGTGCTGACATTCTGTTCTAAGATCACACAGAATAATATACAATTTCAGAACTGGGGGGGACCTCAGTGCAGTGGAATATAGGCTTCTTGAGATGGATGGATGGACAGGTGGATGTATGGATAGGTGAATGGAGCATTTAAGAACTTCCTAGGTGCCAAGTGCTATACTAAACTCTGGAAATACTAATACAAGCATGGCTGCCCCCTACCCTCAGAGAGCTTACATTCTAATCAGGGAAGATAAATATATGGGGGTTGGAAAGGGAGGCTCAAGGCATTGGAGGAGAAGGGGGTAGAGTCTGGCTGGGGTCCTTCGCAAAATGGTGGTCCTGTAGAGGAAGTCTACAGTAAGGAGAGGAAGGTCCCAGCATGTGAAGGTGGGAATTGGTTCAGTTTTGTGCTACAGTTTAGGCATATAGTAGGTGCTTAATAAATGTTTGTTGATCAGTAGCCCACTCCTGTACCCGAGCAAAAATGTCCTTTATTGTAGCTATTCCCAAACTTTGGCCTCAGGACTCCTTTACACTCTTAAAAATTGAAAACCACACACTCCTTTTGTTTGCCTCTCTGGACCCTCAGTTTCCCCAACTGGGAAATGAGGGAGGTGGTTCCTGTGGTTTTTTAAGGGCTGTGGTTGTAGCTATCAATATCTACTGTATTAGAAATTAAAGCATCTTAATATTATGATTAAAGTAGTTTGAATCTCAAAGACTTCCTAAAAGGGTCCCAAGAGTCCCTGGTTCCAGGACCACACTTGAAGAGCCTCAAATCTATTATCTCTAATAAGTTGCCATCCATCCTGCAGATGGAGATGTCCAGTGATGGGGAACTCACTACTTCCTGAGGCCTTCCATCCCACTTTGGGGAAGCGTTTTCTCTCATGTTAAGCGATGTATTCCTTTTCTCTGCTTCAGTAAAGACCTGGGAAGTCTCTGCTGTGCCCTAAGGTCCCTTCTAGCTCTCCTACATTCTAAGAGCACTTGCCTTTCGGAGGCTTCTTCTGACTGACATACTGTGGGCCTACAAGATGGTGCATCTGTCTGTCCCCTGCCTGTGGGAGCTGTGGCTGGGCCACATTCCTTGGGCCACTTAGTCGTTTGGAATGAGCAGGACTGGGCGGGGTCCCTGCACACTCAGCGCCTTGGCACGGGGCGCTCGCGTCCTTCCTGGGACAGGGAAGATGGAGGGGGGGTTGAGAGGACGTGGGTTGAGGGCAGAGGGAGGGAGGAGCTGGGGATGGCCAAAGCCAGAGCGCTGGGGAGAGAAGATGCTTAATAAGAAATCCTACACCGTAACTCCCAGGCTTGGGTAGAAAGAAGGAAAATGGCCCAATTCCTGAGATCCAGAAAGAAAAGAGGGTTCCTACCCTTCTGGCGCCCTCATCTATGCTCCTGGTCTCCAGTGGGATGAGGGCCAGGAGAAACCTCAGTTCTCTTCTGGGTGTGGGGCTGGGGAATGGAGCAGAGAAGATACTTGCCTCTACTCAGAGCCGAGGGGTTAGAAGAAACACTCCAGTAATGAGCAGGGGGGTGTATTAGCAACATCCCTAGGCTGGGAGTCTGTGGATCTGGGCTACCCATGGGACCATGGGTGGGTTGGGATCTCTTTGGCCTCAGTTTCCTCATCTGTAAAATAGGGGGGCTTTACCCGATAGGTTCTTGAGCTCCTTCCAGATCTAAATGCTATTATCCTCAGGCTGCCTAGGAGGCCCAAACAGATCCCTTCCTGTCTGGCCAGGCCTGGCCCAACCCTCCACCCTCTCTAGCTCAGCTTCCTGCCCCGTTCTGGGGGAAGAGGGCGGAGCCAGGGAGCCCTAAGATCCTGCCCCTCCCAGGAGGGAAATGGGCTGGGTCTTTGAGAGACCTCTGAGGGGGAGGAACCCTGGGGCAGGAGGGAGGACAAGACCCAGTCCCCTCCAGTTCTTGTCAAGAGAGTGAACCTTGTTCTCTCTGGGGATTCTCACCTACTCACCTACAGTGGGGTCTGAGAGTCATGGGCTTTAGAAGAGCCCTAAGAACACAGAAGACTGAATGATGGAGTTGGAGGGGGTGGGGAGGAGGTCTTAGAAATTGATTGAGGAGGCTCTTAGAACACAGAAAGTCGGAGCTGGGAGACACCATCGACTGTCTAACCTGGTAGAGAGAGTTCTTAGAATAAGGAATGACAGAGCTGGGAGGGGCATTAGAACAGGCAATATCAGAGCTGGGAGGGGGTCTTAGAACAGGGAATGTCAGAGCTGGGAGGGGCCTTAGAACAGGGAATTTGGGGGCAGAAAAGAACTTGGAGGAGCATCTGTTCTAAACTCCTCATTTTGACAGAGATGGAAATAAGGCCCTAAAAGTGAAGGGATCTGCCCAAGGTCCCACAGGCAGTAAGGATGAGGCAGTTGGGATCTTTCCTGGGCCACTTTCCGTGACAACAGGACTACATTTTAGGACCTGAAGTGCTCTAGTTTCCCCCTCAGACTTCCTTGGTAAGCGTCTTTCTACACCTAGCCTAGTCTCCTTTTATTCACCTTATGATCTTGAACATGTCCTATTACTGAGCCTCGGTTTCCCCACCTAGAAAAGAAGGTGACTGTCCTTGAGGGCCCCTCCTGCCCTGCTGCTCAGACATGCTTTGAGCGAAGTCAGGCTGCCCATTGTGTTCAGTCCTGCCCTGTCCAGCCCCCCCCCCTCCACGCATTCCCAGAGCCCACACCATTCCTGAGCAAGCTGCCTCCCACCCTGCTCAAAGGGCCTCTGTCCCTGCCAGTCCCCTCCAGCACTTTAAAGTGGATGCCACCGAGCCCCCTTAGCTTCCCACTTTCCCACTAGGGCCTAATGGATATGCTTTCCTCTTGGATTGGAGGAATATTGGATGGGGGCAGAGGGATTGGGCTGGGAGGCAACTAAAGAGAGAGATGAGTTTTGGGGAGCCCTGAGGACAGAAAGCCAGGCTTCTGTGGGGATGCTTGGAGGAGAGACAAGATTGACCAGATATGAAGGGAAGGATTGAGGGGGTATGAGGCTGGAGATAAGGCAAGCCCCATGGCTGGCCCTGGCCAGGCTGGGGCAGAAGGAGCTGTTGGGGTAGAAGGTGGATGTGCCCGAATGGCCTTTCCCATTCCTAGCCCAGTGCCCACAGGCAGACTGCCCCCAGGCCGGTTGGGAGTCCCTTATCCCCACATCCCCTCCCTCCCCCTCCCCTCTGCAGGATGTCCTGTGTTTACAGAGATCCCTGGCTTGCTCCTTCCCCTACCTACCCCTTCCCCAAACCCTCCCCATCCCAAGGCTGCTCCCTATGCACAGCCCAACCCCACCCTGCCAGGCCCTCTGATCTCAGCCTTTTCGCTCTTTGAGGCCCTGCTCCGTGGCTGTCCCAAAGGTGGCCTAGTGTGGAGCAGAGGATTCTCTGCAGACCCTGACAGCTGGCATCCAAGGCTCCCCCGGGTCCCCCTGGAGCTCTGGGAAGGCCCAGGCAGCTGACCACTGCCCCCTCCTTTCGCCCCATCCCGAGCACCTCCCTACCATGGGGGCTCAGTGCCAGGGTCCAGCCTGGCTGCCTGCCCAAAGGTTATTTCCTAGAGCTCAGCAAATTCCAACTTCCCCATTGGTGGCTGGGAGTAGGCAGGGAAGGAGGGGGATGGGGCATTTTTAGGGGAGGAGGGGGGAGAGATGTTTTCTTCCTCTCTTACCTCCCCAGACACCAAGGGAAGGGAACCCAGAGTTCCTGTCCCCACCAATCCCCACAGGAGCCCACCCAAGGCAAAGAGAACCAGGAAATCTGGGCTTGGGGAGTGCAAGCTACTGGACTGAGAATCCACAGACCTGGGTTCTGGTCCTGATTCGGCCACTAGTTAGCACTATGTCCTTGGGCAAGTCCCAAGCTGTCTGGGCCTTGCATGCTTCATCTGTATAAGGAAAGGCTCTGCTTAGGGGGTCTCTAAAGGTCCTTCCAGGATTAACTTTCTATCTTCTGTGTTCTAAGCTCCCTCTAACTCTGACCATTCCATGGTGCTGCGTTCTAAGGCCCCTTCCAGTTCTAGTATTCAATGTTCTGTGTTCTAAGATCCCTCTAGGTCTAAGGCCCCTTCCAGCTCTGGCATTAGGAGTTCTCCTGTCCATCCAGTTCCAGGATCTGGTGGGTCCCGGCCAGGGCACGATGGGTCTGTGCAGGACCAGGGCAGCCACCAGCCCTCAGTGCTCCGGAGAGGGACAATGACCAGTGCCTGAAAGCTGCTGACAGGCAGTTTGAGCTAATCCTGCAGCCCTGGCGGGCCCCATTCCCCAGATCTCAGAGTAGCTTCAGCCAGGCAGGGATCAGACAGGCAGGGCACAGTGAGTTCTACCCAGAACGGGGCCATGTGGACCTACTTCTGTTCCTTGTGCCAGTCTGCGGGGCCAGGTGAGTCGGGGAGAGGAGGACATGAGCAGTGGAGGGAGGAAGGATGAGGAAGAGTCCAGGGATACCTCTCCCTGCTGACTACCCAACCTGACCTGTTATCTCTCCCCCCAGCGCCCTTAAAACCAGGGAAATCAGACCCTTTGGCCCCACCTTAATCAGAGTAGAGCCCCTCGGGGGCAGGGGGCACTTTCTTTACAGCTACTCTGTGAGGTAATCATTACCCCCATTCTCCAGATGGGAAAATTGAGGCTCACTCAGAGTGGGAAAGTGATTTGCTGAAGGTTACAAGTAAGTGGCAGAATTGGAACTGGAACCCCAGTCTTCTGACTCCCCCCATCCCATGTCCTTCTCTGCACCAGACAGCAGGAGAGTCTGGGGACGAAGTAAGGGCTAGGGCGTCAGGCACAGGCAGGAACCTCATGGTCCTTATCCCAGTGGGGGTGAGGACAAGGGGTAGGGAGGCTACGGTGCCACCCCACATGTCACCAACCGTCTCCACATTTGTCTTTGCCCATCCCCCCACCCCCGAGCCCTGGGAACCTGGAGGGGCTACGGAATCACCAGACCGAGAGCCTGGAACTCCAAGTCAGCAAGTCCTGGGCTTCAACATCCCCCCCCCCTTTACCCTCAGTCACCTAAAGTCTCTGAACCTTGGCTTCCTCCTTTGTAAAATGGGGGTAGTAAAACTCACAGTGGGTACCTTATGGGCTGGGTGTGAATAAATGGGACAAGATCCTGGAAAGTACTTGGCAAACCTTCAAAATGGTGTTGTTATCATTGTCATCTTTGCCCATGCTGGTAAGTGGCAGAGCTGGCATTATCATCTGCATGCTGCAGATGAAGAAACTGAGACAGGAGTGGAGAAGGCACTCCCTGTAAGATCACACAGAGAATCCGGGGTGAGTGGGGAGTGGGTGGGTGGGGGATGGGGGGATTGCTCTGAGGTCTAACAGTTATCCTTCCTGGGACATAGTTGGCAGGGCAGGAGGGAAGAGGAGTGTGTCCTTTCCCAGAATCCTGCTTACCCTCAGTCCTTGGCATGTAGGTCCCTATACCCAGAGGCCCAGAGATACCCTCAAACCTTCCTAAATCAAACCAAATCAAACCGAGACTTAAGAAAGTGATAGGGGAAATATTAATGATACACATTAAACTTTGGAGAGCTGGTTGTTAAACATTTACCATCACTCCCCTGCCTCCTCCCCAGCTGACCCCCTGCAAACTTAGGCCCCCAAAATTCAAGCTTGATAAAAGTCATGGCCTTATAGGACCTGGAATTGGAAGAGAGCACATATTCCTAGCCCCCCTCATTTTACAGAGAAGGAAACTGAGGACCATAAGCAGAAGGGACATGTCCAATACCACGAGACAATAATGATATTTCTAGAGTACATTAAGGTCTGCAAAGTGCTTTACACATAGTGGGAAATAGCACGGTGTCGTGAACAGTCAGCCTTGAAGCCAGGGAATGGGGAGAGGGAGGGAAATAAACATTTATTAAGCACCCACTGTGTGCCAGGCACTGTGCTAATTGATCAACAAATATTTGATTCTCACAACAACCATAGGAAGTAGGTGTTATTACTCTCCCCACTTGAGAGTTGAATAAACTGAGGCAGACAAGGGCTATGTGAATTGCCCAGGGTCACACAGCTAGTTAAGTGACTGAGGTTGGATTTGAACTCGGGTCTTCCTGATTCCAGGTCGTGTCCTATCTACTGCAGTGCCACCTCGCTGCCTCAAGAAGACTTGCTTTCAAGTCCTGTCTGAATGGGCGACCCTGGGGCAAGTCACTGCTTCTCAGTCCTTAGGCAAGTCTCTAAGACTATGGGTGCCAGGGAAGGTGTTGATCTACAGCAGGAGAAGGAATTTCCTCACCCGGGACTTCCTATACCAGTGAAATCACAGGTTCAGACTCTGTTCCCTTTACATGTTATCCCATTCCATGGTGTGGTGGATACTATTATTACTTCCACTTTGCAGATGAGGAAACTGAGGCTCAGATAGATTCTTACTATTGACTTGCCCAGGGTTATACAGATAGTAAGTATATGATGAGGTATTCAAACACAAGTCTTCTTAATCCAAGTCCACCGAGTTCCCCATTTAACCGTGCCCAGACTCAAACACAGGACTCCCAAAGCTAAGCCCAGAGCCTTTTACAGCAGCCTTCGCCCCTCAAAGAGTGGAGAGATAGAAAACTAGACATGGGGAGGGGGGGTAAAGGGGCAGGGAGATCCACCCCTCCCCCATTCCAGCCCTCTCATGACAGCTGCCAATGAGCTGAGCCCTCCCACCATCCTCCCCACCTCCTGCCCTCCCAGCCCAGTTCCTTTTCCCCCTGGCCTGGGCAGTGTAGGCAGGGCACCCAGATCCAGCCTTCGGTCCAGGCGGACGGTAAGGGAGCTCCTCTAATTGAACAGCAGTGTGGCCAGGACAGCTGAATCTGGGAGAACAACTCGGGGGGACAGGATGCCTGGGCCATGGGAGGAGAGGCTGAGGGCAGCCACTTGTGACCCAGACGGGGAGAGGCGATGGGGGCTGGAGGCCAAGATGCCTGAATTCTGGAAGAGAGAGCTGGGGGACAGAATGCCTGAGACCTTGGAGGAAAAGGCCAAAGGCAGGATGCCCACATCCCGGGGGGGAAGGCTGGGGGCTGGAGACCAGAAGGGCGGACTCCTTCCTGGAAAGAGAAGGGGGGGGGGTCACAGATGAGGTTGTCTAAGTCCTAGGATGGGACAAAATGGTGACCAGGAGCCAAGTGGAAGAAGCTGGGGGAGATGGGGGAAGGGAGTGAGGGATTGGCCGCTGGGCTGGGTCCCTAGTTGGGACTCTTGATTTCCCCAAAGCCAATGGGCTCCGAGCCACACCTTAGAACCTCCAAAGGGGGCAGCTCTTCTATGGTCCCCCTTGCTCATTACTAACCCTTGGGTCTCCAGTGGAGGAAAGGGCAACTCTTCCCGAAGGAAGAAGATTCCTAACCCCAACCAGAGTGAGATCAAGCTGAACCCAACAGCTCCCAGGTGATTAAGAGCCTGAAGAGACCTCAGCCATTGGCCAGTCTGACCCCCACCCCGACTTTTTTTGCAGAGGGAACAGAGACCCACAGAGATAGAATGACTTTTGTAAAGGGCAGAACCAGGATTTGAACTGGGGTCTTCTGACCTGAAATCAGCATTCTCTCTCCGCCCTAGGCTCAGAAGCATCTTGCTCAGGCAGTGTCAGAGCAGGGATACTGAGTTTTTGAGGGGTCTTCCAAGTCAGCTAATCCATGAGGAAAATGAGACCCAGAGGGGGCAGTCATTCGCCCAGTGCAAACGGCCTCGATCCCAGTCCAGGTCCTCTGACTCCACGTTGGCAGCTCTTTCCACTGAACCACGCTGCTTCTCTCTAGGGGAGGGGGAGAGATGCGCTTCTGCCCAGTTCATCCTCTTCTCTTGCGGGGTCAGAGGATCTCAGGAATCTAGGTTTTACCGCCTTGCCTGTGGGGCACTTCCTGTTTCCGGTTCTTGGAATGCGAGTGTACACTCTCTTGTGTCTGAGGCAGGCCTACTGAGAACACCAGAACCCTGGGCTGGGTCAGGGAACCTTCCCAGCTCTGATATTCTAGGATTCTTCAAAGCAGTTCATATTAATTATGCTTTTAATTAAGAATAATATAATAACAATATAATAATCAATCACAATTACAGCCATGATTCTGGCTTGCTCTGGGACTTCAGGCGAGCCCAAGGGCCTGAGGACCTGAGTTCAATTTCTGGGCGGTGTGGGTGCCCACCTGGCTCTGCCTCTAATTAGCTGTGGGAGCCATCCTGCCTCTCTGGACATCAGTCTCTTCTTCTGTGAAGGATCAGAGCAGGAGTCTTAACCTGCATTATGTACTGGCCCCCTTGGGCCGTCAGGCTGATGAAGTCTATGGACCACTTCTCAGAATCATGGTTTTGCATGCCTAAGATAAAAATCATGGGATTACCATGGAAACCAATTATATTGCAATATAAGTATCATTTAGAAAAACAAGCTAATGACCCCAGGTTAAGAATCCCTGGATCAGATGGTTCCTGAAGGCCTTTCCAGTTCAAAGGCCCGTAATGCTGATTCTTTCCTTCTCCAGGCCTCAGTTTAGTAGATGTGCTGAGTTGGATCTGGGGTAAGTCAAAGGTCAGGAAAGCTGGTAACTGGGGACAAGGTGAGCTTCCTGTCCCCCAAATTCTCTGCTTGTAAGAGCTAGACATGGGGGTACAGAGAGGGTGTGGCCAGGCTAAGTGGGAGGGGAAGGCCAGAAGACATGGGGATGTCCTGTCCCACCCACCTATGCTAAGGAAAGAGGTCATCCTCTGTTCCCCACCCACCCCCTCCCTGGGCCCAGCTGGCCTTCCTGTCCCAGATCCTGCCTCCTGGGGAGCCCTGGTCTAGCCTGGGACCCTCCCAAGCTTCCCTGGGCCCACAAGCTCCCAAAGATCCCAGGAGATGTTCTTACTCTGACTCCAAGTGGTAGGGATGGTGTTGGGATCTGGTGCTGAAAAACACGTGTGGAGAGAGGCAGATGAGTTCAGACTGACACAAAGATGGAGGCAGAGAGACATCTGAAAAGAGAGACTGAGGACAGACAGACAGACAGGCAAGCAAGCACAAACAGAGACAGATGAGGAATGATGACTGATTGCCCAGGTGGGGTTGGGGCGGGGCAGGTCCCAACACGGAGTCTCCTGAAAGACAAGATATCGTAGCGGAGAGGTGTCAGCATCAGCTAGGCCTGGATTCACTTACTAGCTCTGTGCCTCGGTTTCCTCATCTGTAAAACAGGGATAATCACAATCTCCTCCCACAGAGGGGAGGGAGCTCATCAGCTCATCCAGATTCCAGATCTGGGGCTGGAGGGGGCTTCAGAGCACGCTTAGCCAAACGCTGTCATTTTACATATGAGGAAACTGACTCCCAGGAAGATGAAGTGACCTCTGCCCAGGTAGGAAGAGACGAAGGCAGGATTGGCACCCAAGTCTGCCTACCCCTGGGCCAATGCTATTTCCACCATACCAGCCAGCAAATTTCACGAGTGGGGAAACTGAGGCTCAGAGAGCAGATCGCTTTTCTAGTCAAGGGCAGAGTCAAGACTGGGGACTAGGTCTCCTGTGGTCCAGACAACTGATCTTTCTGCTGGTTCTTGAGTTTGGAGGGGAGGGAAGGGGAGGGGAGAGGAGGATGGGTCTGAGCCTCTGTGCTGGCAGAGAGGCCCTTGGCGGGGGAGAAGGGCCCTGGGTCACTGCAACGCTCCCAGGGATCCATCTGCCTGCTGGGGGTGGGCTCTGAAGGGGCTTTGTGTAGTTGGGGGGCGGAGGGGGGCAGGGGGTGGGAATGTGACCAGCCGGGAGGGTTGGGGAGGGGCCCCATTGTTCCTGAAAATGTGCCTTGTGAGAGCTGACCTTTCAGCCAGAGTGGGGGCGAAGTCAAGATGCCAACCCCACTGGGGATGGGCTTGCCAGAAAGAAGGGGTGGAGCCCAGGTGGGGGGCAAGGGAGTGGCTGGAGAGGCCGAGTCATAGAGGAGACCAGACGGTTCGGGTTGGCATCTCAAAAGGGGAGTGAGGAAGTAGGGTGAGTCGCTCAGCTTTGCAGCATCCTAGAAGCCCAGGGCTTGCAGGGGGAATAGACTTATAGGCTCTGTAGCTGGAAGGGCCCTCAGACATGATATAGTCCTACTCCTTCACTTTACAGATAAAGAAACTGAGGCTGGGAGGTTGAATGCCTTTCCCAAGGTAGGTTCCCCAGACAGGTAGGATGGAATCTAGCCTTCTCCTGAGCAGGAATCAGCTTCAATAACCACACAAACAAGAAATTATCCACTTTCTGACTGAATACCCCCAAGGATGGAGACCTCCGCAACTTTGTGAACCAGCCCAAGCGGCTTTTGGGCAGCTCTAATTGTTTGGAAATTTATTCCTTGGCTCAAATCTTCCCACCTCTGCTGCTTCCTCCCTGTGTGACCTTGGGCAAGGTACTTTAACTTCCCAGCCTCAGTTTCTCCTTTTGTAAAATGAAGAGGGTTGTACTCTATGGCTACGGAGAGCCCTTCCAGCTCTGAATTGGTGATCCTATGTCGTTTAACCTCCCCGCCTCAGTTTCCTCATCCACAAGAAGGGAGTCAGACTACCTAGCCTCTCAGGTTCTTTCTGGTTCCGAACTCTGATACTCTTGGCCCCTTCTACTCAGTTGTTCCTAGTCTGGTCCTCTGGGATCAAGCAGAGCTCGGCTTCAACTGCTACTTTGTGGGTGTCAGGCAGCATCTACCCAGCCCCCAGCACCTTTCCCCATCTCTCTTCCTCCCTCTCAGTCCCCGTCTGTCTCCCTGTCCCTGTGTGTCCCGATTTCTACCTTATCGATGGGCTGTCAGTTGGAAAGAGGGGGAACCCCATATCTGCCCCCACGAGTGGCTGTGTGACTCTAGGCAAATATCCTTCCCTGATGTCCTCCTCTTTCCGATGAGGACTTGATGGGAGCTCCTAGTGATGAGATTCCGGTCAGCCAGAAGACCTCCTCATCCCCCTCTCTCTTTCCAGGGTCCCCCAGGCAGTCTCAGACCAAGAACATTTCCAGGGTGGGAGTTGGTGCTGAGGTGAGTAGCCGAAGAGCCAAGACCTGGCCCCATCAACAGAATGGAAACTCCCTGAGGACAGGCAGTGCTCCTCCCCAGGCCCTTAAATGCTTGTTATTAGTTGATCGATTGCTCTGTCCCTGGCTTCTTCTTCTCCACAGGCAGGTGCTCAGGAAGAGAAGGGGAAAGCAGCGGAGAACCCCCAAGCGCCCTGGGCTCAGCGCCCCCCAGGAGCTGGGCATTGTGCAGAGAGGACAGTGAGTGAGAATCCTCCCAGACTCCCACTCACCAATGCTCTGGCCCCCTACAGGATCAAGCAGTGGGAGGCAGGGGAGGTGGAGCCGTGGGTTAGACTCTCAGCTCACCATGGACAAGCCACTTCCTTTACTTGTGCCTCAGTTTCCTCATCTGTAACAGCTCTGTGAGGGAGCTGGTACAAGTATTAACCCTGTTTTACAGATGACTCAGAAAGGTCAAGTGACTTTTCCAACATCACACAGCTTTAAAATTGGGGGGGGGGAAGCATCTGAGTCCAGTTTAAATCAGTCTGTCCTGTCTAGAAACCATTGGATCTGAGCACTGGCTTATCTCCTCCTGGTGGGCTTGGAGTCAGAAGGCTGGGCTTTATTTCCTCCTGCCCCCAGTGCTGTGTGATCTTGGGCAAATCTCTGGACTCCTCTGGCCCTGCCGTTTCCTGCTCTGCTAAATGAAGGGCTTGTCCTGGATGATGCCTAAGGCCCCATCCTCCTGAACCCTGCAGTCCCAGGCACTAGTACAATGGAGCCTGGCTCCTGTTCTCTGGTCCCCTTCTTTCTTAGGAGATGCAGCCTTCTCTTCCTCACTCTGCCTCTTTCTCCCCCCCACTGCAGGCCCAGAAGCTCTTGCTCCATGCAGAGCTGAAGCAAGTTTTACAGAAGAAAGGAGAGAGGCAGGCTGCATCTGGGGCCCTGGCCTCAACCTCTGGACGTACCATGGAGGCCAGAAGTAGGAGTGCTGAGGTATAGCTGTGTAGCGGTAGTGTTGAGGCAGGAGAGCAACATTTCAGGTGGAGGATCCTCCAGGGGTGTGGGCCTGGCTCCTGGAAGGCCAAGATAGCTGGGGACCCTGGACTAGCATGCCTCCCCCAGTGGCAGTGGGCTACTGGGAGCCTCCCCTTCTCCCTCTGAGAGATGAGAAGATTGCATGGCCTCCCTGCCCGCCTACCCCCCACCAATGTCCTCCTCTGCCCCCAGGAGCTCAGGAAGGCAGAGCTAGTAGAGATCATCGTAGAGACTGAGGCTGAGACGGGCGTCAGCGGCATCAACGTGGCAGGCGGGGGCAAGGAAGGAATCTTCATCAAGGAACTGCTCAAAGACTCACCAGCAGCCAAGACCCTCAGCTTGCAGGAAGGTACGTGGGACTGGGGGGAACAGGGGATGGTCCCTTGAAGCTTGGCGAGTAAGACTGCCATACTGAAGAGCTGTGTGAGGTCAGCCTTGGAGTGGTGGCAATGCAGCCGAACCATGGAGGCGTGAAGTCAGAGATCCTGGGTTTCACCTCCACCTGGGGCCAGCTGCTTGACCTATCTTGCCTCAGTTTCCCCATCTGTAAAAGGAGGGAGTTGGAAAGGCCTCTAAAGGCCTTTCTTGCTCTAGATTCTTTGAGACAATGCCCAGGGCTGTGCAGAACAAGACAGATAGGAGGGAGCCGAACTGAGAACCTAAATCAGGATCTCAGGACAGCTGGGTGATGAATCTTCCCAGGCAGTCGGTGACGGGGGTGGGAAGAGGGGAGGGAGACAGGAGGTTATGTTGTTGTTCTTCAGTCATTTTCAGTCACGTCCAACCCTTTGTGACCCCATTTGGGGTTTTCTCGGCAAAGATCCTGGAGAGGTTGGCCATTTCCTTCTCCAGCTCATTTTACAGATGAGGAAACTGAGGCAAGAAAGGTGGTGTGACCTGTCTAGGGATACACAGCTGGTGTCAGAGGCAGGATTGGCTCTGCTTTGTACAGTTACTGGCTTCCTTCAAATCTCAGCTGAGAGCTCACATGCTGCAGGAAGCCTTTCTGGACCCCTCTTAATTCTGGTGTAGGATGGGTGATTATTTCCAATTCCTCAGCCTGTAGCTTATCTGTAGATGGCTATGTTATCTCCCCATTAAACTGGGGACTCCTTGTGAGCAGGGAACTGTCCAGTGTTTGGCACAAAGGAGACATCTACTGAATGTTTATTGACCGACTGGCGGGGCGTGGGGTGGGCATGGCACAGGTGGAGAGCTGCCCCAGAGGAGGGCCTTCAGTGCTAGCTTCTCCTTAAGGAGCTGACCACTTAACTGGGGAAGAGAAATCTAAAATAATCAGGGTACATAGTGAGGGCAAAGGACGGGGTTCGGGAGAAATCTGAGTGAGATTCTTGGCTGGGGTGGTAGAATGTGTGGGCATAGAATGGAATCTCTTTGAGGGTAAGGGGCTTCTCCCCTTAGCACTGATGTATGAGAGCCTGGTAAAGTGTCTGACAGCATACAGGAAGAAAAGGGGAATGGCCCCAGCTTTCACTGGTATAAGGCAGCGGCTGGGGGACACTTGGGGGACCCTTTCAGGAGTCCTCAAGGTCAAAGCTGCCTTCATAATAACAAAGAGATATTTTCATATATCATCAGATCTAACCCATAGAAAGAAAAGGTCTTGGGGGAGGTCCTCAGTAATTAAGAGTGTAAAGGGGCCCCAAGATCAAAGTTTGAGAACCGCATCCCTCCACCTAATTAATAGTCTTAGACAGTTACCTAGAGCACTGAGAGGTTAAATGACTTGCCCAGAGTCCCACATCCAAGTGACTTACAAATATCTCATTTTATCCTTACGACAACCCTGGGAGGTAGATGCTATTTATTTATTTGACTTTTTAGGCAGTTGGGGTTAAGTGACTTGCCCAGGGTCACACTGTCAAGTGTTTGGTCTAAGGCCAGATTTGAACTCAGGTCCTCCTGACTTCAGGGCCGGTGCTGTATCCACTGCACCACCTAGCTGCCCCTGTAGATGCTATTGTTATCTGTATTTTACAGATGAGGGAAAAACCGAGGCAAACAGGGTGAAGTGACTTGCCCAAGGTCACACAGCTAGTACATGCCTGAGGCTGGATTTGAACTCAGGTCTTCCTGACTCTGGGCCCCCAAACTCCACCTTCCTCCATGTGTGTACCTGTATGTTTCAGAGGCAGAAGGTGAACCCAGGTCTTTCTGGTTTTGAGGATGGCTCTCGGCATGTAGTTGGTGTTTAATAATTGCTGACTGAAGGTTCCTCAGAGGAGGTGGCTTTGAAGTTGGGCCTCGAAAGCCAGGCAGAATGGAGGCTCTGGGTCCCCTTGTTGTCATTCTCTGCACTCTCAACAGTGCCTTGAACTCAGGCATCGAAAGTCGCTTTGAATGGGAGGATTTCAGCAGGCAGAAAGGGGAGACGGTGGGGGTGGGGGCACAGCCTGAATGGAGACCCATAGTTGGAAGACGGGGTGGGTGGAGCTGGAGACTTCCCGTTGTCTCATTCAGCTGGTGAAGGAATGAGGGTAAGGGTACATAAGGCTGTCAGTGTAGCTTATGGAGAGCACAGGGAGCTTGGATTGTGACCAGAGCCAGGACTTGCGTTTGAATTCTGGCTGTTACTTCCTAGCTGTGTGACTGTGCAGAAAAGTGTCATGAGGAAGGGGTCAGGGGCTAGTCTTGGAGCCAAAAAGCTCTAGGTTCAGGATCCGGGAAAAGTCACTTGGTCTCTCTGTGCCTCAGTCTCCTCATCTGTAAAAGGAGGATCTTGGTTGGACCAGATGGTACCAACTGTCCCATCCAGAGTGGACAATCTGATTCATGTTCTCAGGACACTATTAAGGTAGTTTAGCCAGCATTGAGCTTAGCCAAACATCAAGCTTAGGACCAGAAGTTATGTAAGAGTTCAGTTATCCCAAGTCATCCAGAAGGGGGTCCAGATCAAGATGGGGGAGGCTGCCAGTGCCCTGGGATGCCCATCCACCCTGCTAGGCCAATGCCCCTACCTATCCTCTAATGGGATCTTAAGTTGCATTAGAAAAGAAAACACCCCAGGCAGCCGGGTGGCACACATTGGCCCTGAAGGTAGAAGGACCTGAGTTCGAATCTGCCTCAGACACTTACTAGCTGCGTGACCCTGGGTAAGTTACTTCACCCCAATTGCCTAAAAAGAAAAGAAAGAAAAAGAAAATACCCAGAGTCAAGGAGGGGGACAGTCTATTTTCTGTCCTGGTCAGATAACATTTGGACCTTCATGCTAGCCCTATATACCGCCATCTTTTAGGATGAAAAGGGAGAAGTTGAAACCCCTAGCCAGGACACTTGGGTGGTGAGGGGATTGGGAAAAGAACCGGGGATGTCTCACCTGGAGAAGACAAGACTTTGGGCAGGAGGTATGATGGCTGTCTTTCAAGAATTTGCAAGATTGTCATGTGGGAGAAGATCTGCCTCATTCTATTAGTTGCCATAGGATGCCCTCAGAAACAATGTGTGTGTGTGTGTGTGTGTGTGTGTGTGTGTGTGTGTGTGTGTGTGTGGTGCAGGGAGGAGTCAGGGAGAATTCCAGTTCCATGTAATGAAAAGCATTCCAATTGGGAGCTGTCCAGAAGTGGGATGGGATGCCTCAGGAGGGAGGGAGGGAGTGCCACGTCGCTGGAGGTCTCCAAGTGGACCATACACAATGACTGGTCAGTGACACTGTTGAGGTGTTTTCTGCTCAGAGAGGAGTCAGACAAAAGAACCTCTCAGGTCCCGGTGTCCAAAGTTCGATTCCACTAGGCAAGAATTTACTTTGCTCACATTGAATGTGAGAAGACAGCTAGTCTTGAATCCAGGAAGACCTGAGTTCCAGTCTCATCTCCAACACATACGGGCACCTCTCTCTGCTCTAGGCGACTCTGAGGTGATAAGGTCCAGAGAAGGTAGCCACTGGCATGGGTAGAGGGAGTGCTCTCATCCAGAATGTTCTCGTAGCAGTTCTGTCCTCTAAAATCCTATGCAGAGCATGCAGGGGCACCTGAAATCACGGGAGGCAGACCAGCTTGAAAAGGGAAAGGGAAACTTCCTATCCATCAGAGCTCTCCAGAAATGGGAAAGGACTGCCTCAACAAGTAGTGAGTTCCCCATCACTGGAAGTATTCAAGCAGAAGCTGAATGATCACTTTAGGGGACTGTGGTAATCGTAAGGGCAGGACCGGATAACCCTGGAGGTCCCTTCCAGCCCTGAGATTCTGTGACTCCCGCAGGAGACCAGCTGCTCAGTGCCCGGGTCTTTTTTGACAACTTCAAGTATGAAGATGCTCTACGCTTGCTGCAGTGTGCAGAACCCTATAAGGTCTCCTTCTGCCTCAAGCGGACAGTGCCCACCGGGGACCTGGCACTGCGCCCGGGCACCGCAGCCGGCTACGAGGTCAAGGGCCCCCGGGCCAAGGTGGCCAAGCTGGTACGCGTGCTGCTCCCGGGCCCCGCCATGGAGGGCCCCGGAGCCCCAAACTCGGCCCCAGGCACCCTGCGGGGAACCTCCCAAGCTGCTCCTGTTGCCCCGGGCTCCGCCCCCTGAGCCTGCCCAGCCATCTGGCTGGACGGGGACTAACCCAGCCGTTAACCTTCCCCAGCCCCCGCCTACTGTCCCTGCCCCAGCCCAGCCCCGCCCAGCCTCAGCCCTCCCATGGCCCACAACGCCCGATGGCATGTCCCGGGCACAGCTCTGACCCCTGGCCTTTCCTGCCCGTAGCCTACCTCCCTATTCCTCCACTGGCTGTCCATCCAGGCATCACCGGCTGATTCAAACTCCAGCTGATAAAGCCAATCTCCCCACAGCAGTGGTTCTCAAACTTTTTTGGTCTTGGGACCCCTTTACATTCTTAAAAATTAGACAGGACTCTCCCAAAAGAGCTTTATTCAGCGGGGAGTTACAGCTAGCAATATTTACTGCATCAGAAATTAAAACATGCTAGTGTTATCATGAAAATCATTTGGACCTGGAGACCCTCAGGGGTTCCTGGAGTGGCTTTGAGAACCACAGCCCCAAGGGATTGGCAATCGGAGATTCTAAATGAAGGACAATCCTTTAAAGCCCAGAGGAATGATGCTATGATGGAGGAAAGCCCGATCGGGCTGGTATCTGAGGGCAGGCCTTCCTTCCCTCATCGGCTGCTCTGTTTCCAACCTCTCCCAATCTGCTGGCACCCCTTATTATTCCACCGCCTCCCGCCTCTCTCCTCTCTCCCCAGAACATCCAGAGCCTGTCCCCAGTGAAGAAGAAGAAGGTCCTAGCTGTGTCGGGGGCCCCGGGAATCCCCTCAGACCTGGCCCCTGTTGATGTTGAGTTCTCCTTCCCCAAGTTTTCCAGGCTGCGACGGGCAAAGGCCGAGGTGGCCCCGGGGCCCACGCTGCCCGCCCCCGCCCGCCGACGCTTACGTCTCCCCCGGCTGCGGGTGAGGGAAGTGGCCGGTCCCGGTCCAACTGCCGAGCCGGTGACCCAGGTCCCTTCCTTGGCCACCATCCCCTTCCTTGGAAGCAGGAAGGCCAAGGTGGAGGGTGCTCTGGCTAGAGAGGAGCCATCCTTTGGGGCTCGCTTTGTGACCCCCCAGCTAGAGCTGGCTGGGCCTCAGAGGGCAGGCGCTGAGGCGGTGGCTGAAGCTCCACAGCCTCCGGGCACTGGATTTAGCCTCCATCTGCCCTCATTGGGCCTGACAGCCCCAGCGGCCCCTGTGCCTGAGGTGGCCACAGGGGGGATTCAGGTACCCCAGGTGGAGCTGCCTACCCTCACCAAATTGCCTTGCCTAGAGGCCAGAGAAGGTGGGGCCGTGGCAGCACCTGCTTTAGATGTGTCTGCGCCATCCGTGGAGGTGGACCTGGTGCTGCCTGGGGCCGAGGCTGAAGTCCGGGGAGAAGGGCCTGAGGTCGCTTTAAAGGTGCCCTGGCTCACCTTTCCCCGCTTTGGTGCTCGGGGGAAGGAAGGGGTAGGGCTTGAGGGGGAGGGGAAGGCTGGCAAAGGAATAAAGGGCAGTCCTGAGGCCAGGGCCAAAGGGCCCAAGCTGCGGATGCCCACTTTTGGGCTCTCCCTGCTGGAGTCCCGGCCAGCTGTACCCGAACCCACCACAGAAGGCAAGTTGAAACTGCCCACAATCAAGATGCCTTCTTTTGGCATTGGGGTGCCTGGGGCTGAAGCGAAGCTGCCCAAGGGCCCAGAGGTGAAGCTTCCCAAGGCCCCAGAAGTGAGGTTGCCAAAAGTTCCTGAGGTAAAGTTGCCAAAGGCACCATGTGTGCAGCTCCCCAAAGGGCCTGAGGTGAAGATGCCCAAGGGGCCTGAGGTGTCCATCCCAGAGGTGCACCTTCCAGACGTGCAGCTCCCGAAGGTGCCGGAGATGAAGATGCCCAAGGGACCTGAGGTGTCCATCCCAGAGGTGCACCTTCCAGAGGTCCAGCTCCCGAAGGTGCCGGAGATGAAGATGCCCAAGGGACCTGAGGTGTCCATCCCAGAGGTGCACCTTCCAGAGGTCCAGCTCCCGAAGGTGCCGGAGATGAAGATGCCCAAGGGACCTGAGGTGTCCATCCCAGAGGTGCACCTTCCAGATGTGCAGCTCCCGAAGGTGCCGGAGATGAAGATGCCCAAGGGACCTGAGGTGTCCATCCCAGAGGTGCACCTTCCAGAGGTCCAGCTCCCAAAGGTGCCGGAGATGAAGATGCCCAAGGGACCTGAGGTGTCCATCCCAGAGGTGCACCTTCCAGAGGTCCAGCTCCCAAAGGTGCTGGAGATGAAGATGCCAAGGGACCTGAGGTGTCCATCCCAGAGGTGCACCTTCCAGAGGTCCAGCTCCCAAAGGTGCTGGAGATGAAGATGCCCAAGGGACCTGAGGTGTCCATCCCAGAGGTGCACCTTCCAGAGGTCCAGCTCCCAAAGGTGCTGGAGATGAAGCTACCCAAGGTCCCAGACATGTCTATCCCAGATGTGCATCTTCCAGAGATACAGCTCCCCAAAGTGCCTGAGATGAAGCTGCCTAAGGTCCCGGACATGTCTATCCCAGATGTGCATCTTCCAGAGGTACAGCTCACAAAGGCACCCGAGACAACACCTGAGATGAAGCTGCCCAAGGTCCCAGACATGTCTATCCCAGATGTGCACCTTCCAGAGGTACAGCTCCCCAAAGTTCCAGAGATGAAACTGCCCAAAGTTCCAGACATGTCTATCCCAGATGTGCACCTTCCAGACGTGCAGCTCCCAAAGGTGCCCGGGATGCAAATGCCCAAGATGCCAGAAATGCACCTCCCTAAGATGCCAGAGATGAAGCTGCCCAAAGCTCCAGGTGTGCGGCTTCCTCAAGAACCCATAGCACCCCGTGGGGCAGAGCGGGCAGAGGGGCTGGACTTTGGTTTCAAATTGCCCAAGATGTCCATCCCCAAGTTGGGACGAGTGGGATCTCCTCCACGGGCCAAGGTTGGGGTGGTGAGCCCTGAAGTGCCAGGGCGTGGGAAGCCGTTGCCCGAGCCAGCCACCAAGGGGCCTGAGGCCCGGCTCAGCTTCCCGTCTGTTACACTGCCCTCGGTGGAGCTGGAGCTGCCTGGTACTGGGCTCCCAGGACCCCCTACAGGCGAGGCAGGACCCCCAAAGGGGGCTGCTCCCACACCTAAGCTTCCTGCAGAGCTTTCTGGGATCTCTCTTGGTACAGTGGAGGAGGGGGAGGCAGGGTTCAAGATGCCCAGCCTGGTCCTGCCTGCTGTTGAGATAGCTGCCCCCAAGCTTCCTGAAGGAGGGGCAGAGGGGAAACTGGAAGTGTCTGAGCCCAAACTCAAATCTCCCAAGTTCTCCCTGCCTAAGTTTGGGCTTTCGGGCCCCAAGGTGGGAAAGGGGGAAGGGGACAGTGAAGGGGGTATACGCGGGGCCAAGCTGAAAACATCCAAGTTTGGCATCACCTTCCCCAAGGTCCGGACAGGTGTTGAGGCTGAAACCAAGGAATCTGGGGAGGCTCCTCTGCTGTCTGCCCTGGGTGTCTCTGTCCCCCAACTCAGCCTGGATGTCCAGTTGCCCACAGGCAAGGTGGAGGTGCCCAGCGAGCTGCCTGACATCAAACTCAAGGGTCCCAAATTTGCTTTGCCCAGGTTTGGGGCCAAGGGCAAAGATCTGGAAGCTGGAGAGATGGCGCTGGGGGAGGGGGAAGCAGAAAGCAAAGGCCGGGGGTGGGAGGCTAAGGTAAAAATGCCCAAGTTTAAAATACCTTCATTTGGGTTGGCACGGGGAAGGGAGGTGGAAGATGGGGACCAGGGCGGCCCTGAGGACAAACTACACGTGGGGCATGCTGCCTTGAAAATACCCCAAGTGGAGCTGCCTACATTGGTGGCACAGGGAGAGGAGAGAGCGGAGGTGGAGATGGCAAGGGGAGAGGTCAAGCTGCCAATCCTTCAGATCTCAGTGCCTGGGTTGGAAAGTGGGGCAGAGCAGGTGGGCATGGAGGCCTCTGAGAAGGATGTCAAGGGCTACAAGGGAGAGATGGCAATGCCCACACTGGGAATCACGGTGCCCCAGGTAGAACTAACTGGTTTTGGGGGGGTTGGCGAAGGGATGGGATCTGAGGGAAAAGCTTCCCAGAGGCAGCAGGAAGGGATGGCTACTGCAACAGAGCGGGGTGTGGGGGGTGTGGGCTTCCGGGTACAGCTGCCCCAGGTGGACCTTTCTCTCCCTGGGGCCCAAGCAGAGAGAGGGGAGATGCTTGTGGGAGAGGGGGTGTTCAAGATGCCCGGTGTGACTGTGCCCCAGCTGGAGCTGGACGTGGGGCTTGGGCACAAGGCAGAGGGGACCAGGGATGCTCTGGTGGGAGGCGAGGGGCAGCCAGTGGCTGAAGGCACAGCAGAGGGGAGATTCTGGTTGAAGATGCCCACCTTCAAGGGCAGTGGGGAGGGTGATGGTCAGCCTGTGGCCCTGCCTGGAGCTTCCCCTGACCATACCTTCCACCTCTCCCTTCCAGATGTGGGCTTCACAGTGGAGCCAGGAGCTGCACAGGCAGGCACACCCCTGGAAGGGGGCAAGCAATGCTCCTGGATGCCCGAGGTGGAGCTCTCCCAACCCGCCATGGGCAGCCATGCTGAATACCAGGTGGCCGGGGATGGGCTGGAAGGTGAGGCCGGGCACAGGCCCAAAATCAAACTGCCTCGATTTGGGCTCTTGCTAGGGAAAGAAGAGGGAGATGATGGGGAGAAGGCCAAGGGAAAGAAGCTGGCAAAGGCGTCAGGCAAGGATGAAGCTGGTGTCTCTGGGGAAGGAGGAACAAAAAGCTCCCCAGGGTCAGGGAAATCTACTGTCCTGTTGTCTTGGGGTGGTTCTGGAGAGGGTGGTGGGGAGGCTGGTGGCCGGCTCCGGAGTCCTAAGCTAAGACTGCCTAAAGTAGGCTTCGCCAAGGGTGAAGCTCCCAGTGCTAACGGGAGCAACTCCCCAGGGGAGGAGGTGGGAGCTGCCATAGCCCTGCACAATGGGGCATCCCCAGGCCGCCTTGGCCGTGTGTGCCTGCCCCAAGTGGAACTTGCCTCCCCCTACAAAAGCCCAGAACAGGACCCCGAGCTGAGCCGGAGCCTGGTGGGGGTGGACAGTGGCCCCTTCGCTGCCTTGCGGGTCACTCGTTTCCGCTCCCCCTTCTCCAGCCGCTCTAAAGAGGAAGGGGAGCCTGGTGGGACTGAGGGATCCCAGAGGTCCCCCGGAGACAAGTCCCCCAAATTCCACTTCCCCAAGGTGTCGCTGAGCCCCAAGACACAGGGGGTGGCCAAGGGAGCCCCAAGTGAGGAGGAAGAGGGAACATTCAGGGTCCGGCTGCCTAAGGTGGGCTTCTCTGAGGCAGAAACTGAAGGCGAGCCAACCCCATTGGGCACTGCCAAGATGGAGGGGGCCCAAATGGCAGCCATCTAAGCTCTTTTAGGGAGGTAGCAGCGTCTTCCCTGTTCTCCCCCTCCCCCTACAACTCTGCGTGTTAGATACTAGCACTAACCCTGTGAGGCCTGAGAGGTAGGAGCAAACCCAGGAAACACTGGGCACCAGCTACCACTCAGGCTGCATGCTTCTCAGAGGAAACATCTGTGTAATGATCAGGAGCCAATTGGTATGAATAAAGTAACCCTAAGTCTGCTACTTTGTCTGGTAACCTCTAGCAAGAAGCCCTGGGACTTTGGTTTGGGGGTCACTGGGCCCCTCTTCTTCACTCTTAGGTAAGAAGGAACCAGGAGAGACCAGAGATTGGGTGGGAGCATTATGGTTGTCCCCTATGGGGGCTGGACAAAATATAGGCACCCTTGACCTGGGGGCATCTCTGACTTGAGGTGAGAACCAAGATCCCTGGCCTCGGGGAACCCCAGTAGAGAGGGATATGTGATGGGGAAACAAGGTCCCTGCTCTTGCAGAGAGGGACACGAAGCCTCTGCCCTCACGTGGTACTCTGTGGACGGAAGCCCTTGGAATGAGATTGCTCTAGAGGTGGGAGGGATCACCTCGTCTGCTGTCAGGGGAACCTCTCGATCTAGGGTGACAGGGAGGAGATAGAGCGGCAACTCCTGGGGTAAATCATCTCCCCTCCAGAGAGGAGAGCCCTCCTTTTATATGAGGGAAGCTAGAGGCTTGTTTCGGGAGGCCATCAATTTGTGGCCTCAGAATCCCGGTCCAGAGGAACGGGTGGTGTATTGGGACAAGAGGGGCAGAGAGAACAGACCCTTCGGCCCTGCTCCCAACTCTGGGCACCAAGATGGGAGGGGAACATTAGGCGGCTAAGATGGGGTGGAGGGCACCAAGTAGAACATGGGGAGGGGTATGTGGCTGAGCCCATAATGGCTCTTTGTTGACCCTTGTATTTACCACTGGGTGGGGAGAAAGGTGGCACTTGGTTGCTGGGGGCTCGTGCTGAAGCGCATCCACACGCATGTCCAGTGACTGGCGGGGCAGGGCAGGGCAGGGCGGGGCCAAGGCATTGTAATCTGGGGGCAGGGGGAGCTCAGTTGGTATGGTGGGGTGGGGTGAGGCAGGGCAGGGACAGATGGCAGAGCTGGCTCGGCGGGGACCACCCTCCAGTAACCTCCTTTCCTGGTGTTCTGGTCCAACCAGTTTGCCGGGGCTGGCGGCGCCCAGAGGGGAGGCAGGAGGCCCAGAGGGCCCGTCTTCTCCAGCAAGGCCTCAACATTTGTGACCAAGGGCAGTACTGCCCTAGGAGGGGGCTCAGCTCTCTTTTCCCCAATCCCTCCTCTCAGGAAGGGAAACGGAGGCCTAGCTCAGGGTGGACCACATGAATCATAAAATCTCAGAGATGGATAAGACCTCGGAGGGCTGCTATTCTAACCTGTGTCTGAGGAGTCCCCCGGCAGCATCCCTGACTATAAGAGTCACCCACACGAGTAGAGAATTCTAGGCCTGGGTTTAGCAAGGGCACCTTTCCAATGGTGACTTCTTCAAATGGGGAGGGGAAACGGATTCCCATCACCAGGTTCTACCATCCAGAGGAAGGCTAAGTGCCCCGAGCCTTCAGGCACTGCCCACTGCCCACCCTGGGTTCTGCCATCCATTGGGGGAGGGGAGAGGCTTTTCTTGGAACACGATAGTCCATTCTGCATCAGGGTCCAGAGGAGGGTCTCCGACAACAGAACCCATCCCGCTCAGCAACCCCGGAACCGATCTGGGTCCGGGGGGGAGCTCATCCCGAGCCCAGGGTGGGGGGGAGGGGCGAAGGCCCTGGCAGTTTCGCACTCCAGAGAGGGGGGGGGCGGGGCGGCGGAGAGGGCGCTGTCCCTGGGCGGCACAAGTGCGGTTCTCTTTCCCCCGCTTGGGCCCCGGGGCCGGCGGCGGAGGCTCGAGGGCACCGGCCGGGCCATGGCCACCATCCAGTCTGAAACTGACTGCTATGACATCATCGAGGTCCTAGGTAAGGGGACCTTTGGTGAGGTGGCCAAGGGCTGGCGACGGAGCACGGGCGAGATGGTGGCTATCAAGATCCTGAAAAACGATGCGCACCGGAACCGCATCATCAAGAATGAGCTGAAACTCCTGCGCTGCATGCGGGGCCTGGACCCCGACGAGGCCCACATCATCCGCTTCCTTGAGTTCTTCCACGATGCCCTCAAGTTCTACCTGGTCTTTGAGCTGCTGGAGCAGAATCTTTTTGAGTTCCAAAAGGAGAACAATTTTGCGCCTCTGGCAGCCCGTCACATCCGCACGGTGACGTTGCAGGTGCTTCGGGCCTTGGCCCGGCTCAAGGAACTGGCCATCATCCACGCTGACCTCAAACCAGAGAATATCATGCTGGTCGACCAGACACGTTGTCCCTTCAGGGTCAAGGTTTGGGGACAGGGGTCCAGAAGAGAGGGACGGGTGGGGGCGGGAATCCTCTCTTCTCACCGACCCCTCAGCCCTTTTAGGACACCCCCAAGCCTACTCCCACCCTTCTGTCACCCAGGGCCTAAGACCCTCACACATCTAAGGTGGGACCCCTCTGCTTCCGAGTTCCCTTCCCGGCCTCCTTCCCATCCTCACCTACTGTACTTCCCTTAGGCCAACTCCCACCGCTGACCTGCATCCCCTCCATCCCAACACCCCAGAGGAGAAGCTCCTCCCCATCCTGCCTCCTGACCTCGTCCTGTTGGAAAGAGGGGTCGGTGGGGGCCTTAGCAATCGCTCAGGCCTCTGGGCTGGGGGGATCCACCTGGCTGAGGGCGCTGGGGGTGTGCTCACAGGTGATTGACTTTGGCTCAGCCAGCATCTTCAGTGAGGTGCGTTATGTCAAAGAACCCTACATCCAGTCCCGCTTTTACCGGGCTCCAGAGATCCTCCTGGGACTGCCCTTCTGCGAGAAGGTGGATGTCTGGTCACTGGGGTGTGTGATGGCTGAGCTTCACCTGGGTTGGCCGCTCTACCCGGGCAACAATGAATATGACCAGATCCGCTACATCTGTGAGACCCAGGGCCTGCCGAAGGCCCACCTCCTCCACGCCGCCCGGAAAGCACACCATTTCTTCAAACGGAACCCCCACCCGGAGGCCTCCAACCCTTGGCAGCTCAAGTCTTCAGCCGACTATCTGGCAGAGACCAAGGTAATGGGTGGCTTCTTTGGGTCTGGGCACGGCTGTTCGGCCTTGGCTTCCACAGGCAGAGCCTGGGGTCGAGCCCTGACGGGTTCCTGACCGCTAGGTCCGCCCCCTGGAGCGGCGTAAATACATGCTCAAGTCTCTGGATCAGATTGAGACCGTGAATGGCGGCGGGGCAGCAGGCAAGCTGGCGTTTCCAGACCGCGAGATGCTGGCGGAGTACGCGGACCTCAAGAGCATGGTGGAGCTCATCAAGCGGATGCTGACCTGGGAGTCCCATGAGCGAATCAGCCCCAGCGCTGCTCTCCGCCACCCCTTTGTGTCCATGCAGCAGCTGCGCAGCGCCCACGAGGGCACCCACTACTACCAACTGTCCCTGCGTGGCTGCCGCCTCTCGTTGCAGCTGGAGGGCCGGGCGCCCGCAGATGACGGACCGCCCTACTACCGCCTGGCGGAGGAGGAGGAGGGCAGTGGTGGCGGCGGAGGCAGCACCTATTACCAGGAGGAGAAGGCCCCTGGTGTGCAGAGGGCCATCGACCAGCTGGACGATCTGAGCCTGCAGGAGCCTGGACGGCTGTGGGGGGAAGGCCGGGCCGCGGCCTATGGTGCCAGCGAGCCGACCACCGATGCCCTGGTGCTGCCAAAGGGGGTCAGCCGGTGGGGCCGGGAGGCCGGGCCCGAGCCTATCCTGGCCTTCTATGGCAGCCGACTCACTGGGCGTCACAAGCCCCGCAAGCACCCCGCCGGATCCAAGTCTGACCCTAACTTTGGCAACCTCATCCGGCTGGGCCAGGCCTCGCCTGACGAGGGCGGGCCTGGCCGGGGTGGCGGCTGGGAGGAGGGGGAGCGGCGTGGGGCCTCCGCGGACCCCCCGGCTATCCCACAGCTAGATGGGGATGGGCCCGACGAGCGGCCTGGGGCCAAGGAGCTGACACTGGCCGCTGAGGTACCAGGGGCTGGGGGAGGGCACGTGGCAAGGGGCTGACAGGGTGGCGGGGATAGGGGTGGGGTGAGGCCAACTATAGGAAAAAGCGGGTGGCAGGAGAAGAGAGCACCAGGTAAAGGACACAGCTGCCATTAGCCCCAACTGTCTGGTGGGCAGCGACAGGCCCAGTGGTTGGGCCCGTGTGAAGGGAGGCAGAGGAGAGGATGCCGAAGGACCCCCAGGACTCCCTCCTGTCTCTGCAGAGGGCTGGCCCGGAGCTGTACGACGCAGGCGCGCCCCCCCTGCCCCCCTGCCCGGGGGAGTGGCTAAGCGACTCTGACTGGAGCTTGGAGGGCAGTGGGGGGGCTCGGGGTCAGGCCCCCCCGCCCCACCACCCCCACCCCCACGGGCCTCCCCGGGTCACTGGCTTCCTCCAGCACGTCGGCGGGCATCACTGATGGACACCCCCCTTCCCTGGGCCGTGCCAGCCACGACCTGGTGCCTGCTTCATTTGACTCCTCCCTCGCCCTGAGATGCGCTTACCTAGAAATCCAGATTATAGTTACAGAAAAAATAAATACACAGAGATTCCCCCCATCCTCACCTTTACCTCCCTCCATCCCCAGTTCCTGTGCACCTGAGAGGGCCCTGCCAGGACAGCCTGTGGGACCCCCCCCCATGGCAGGAGGGGTGCCCAGGGAAGGGGTGGCTGCTGGGGCCCGGCTCCATGACCTCTCCCATCCCCCCAGCTCTTCCTGTTTCCATAAAGGACTGTTCAGCTGCTCTGGCCTTGTGGTTCTTTGACTGGCTTGGGCCTAGGCAATGGAGACAGGAACCCCCGGGGAAGGACCCTGATCAGGAGCTCTGGGGGCCAAGAGCTATGCCTGGAATATGCTAACCACTGCCTGGTGCTCTGCACCCAACTGCACCCACCTTGCTCCCAAGTACAACCTCTGCTCATGCTAAGAGACCCAGACACGTCCCGCTCAGGTTCGCTCTCTGCTCCCCTCCCCTCCTCCCTCCTTTCTCTCCCTTCTCTCCCTCCCTCTCTCTCTCTATTCTCTTTCCCTTCTTTCTCTCTCCCTCCACCCTTTCCCTCTCCTCTCTCCTTCTCTCTCTCTCTCTCACACACACACACACACACCCCTATTCATCCTAACATGCTCCAACATGCCCTACTCACGTTCGTGAGTATACAAACACACATTGCTATCACTATCACTTGGCCTTGGGCCAGATGACTTCTGACCCCACTCGTGCCAATGCCCTCAAACACCCCTCCACTGGCGCCTGTGTAAAACAAACTGTGTCCACACTAACACACGTCTCGTTTATGCTAACTCATACTGACAATCCCCCCCACCCCGACCGGCTCCCACATCTCATCATCTATTTGGCAGCAGGCAGGCAGGTACCTCAGTGGCGGTCCGATCCCATGGCCCGCTGTCCCCCCCCCCCCAACTCTCAGCAGACACAAGGCTTGCCTCATCGACACTTTATTCTGGTTGGGATCCCTGGCTACAGATGCAGCTTCAGTGGGTGTTCAGGGGCAGGGAGGGGGCAGCCCCCAGGAGGTCCTTTCCAAGGCCCTATTTCTTCCCCTCCCCTTCATCATGAGAGGACTCCACCCCAGGGAGGGCCCGTCTGTCCCCCGATTCCACAGCCTCAAGGAGAGCTGGGAGGAGAGGGGGAGCCTCTGGCCGGACCTGGCCAGGTTCTGCCACCCCGGCTCTGCCCGGGCTCATGCCCTTCACTGCTGGGAACAGCTGGTCAAACAGCCTGCCGAGGTTTCTGAGGCAGAGACACAGATGGGAGGGAGACACAGGAGAAAGACACGGGGAAAAAGATGGAAACCAGGGAAATCCACACAAAGCTGGACAGAAGCCTCAAAAGACAGGAAGCCACAAAGACCGACGACAGAGATGGCGACAGACGCTCAGAGACGGGCAGAGACCGAGGTGCAGGGAGAGAGAGGGTAATGCAGGAGCAGGAGGACAAGACGGCAGGTCAGAAGAGACGTCACACGAGGGGGCCCCACCGTGGCCTCCGGCGACGGCGAGCTGGGGCACAGGGCGCTCACAGCAGGCGGCAGGAGTGCCCCTCGGCCAGGCCCGGGCTGTCCAGCTCGTGGCTGTACGGGGAGGCCCAGTCCCGAAGGAAGACAGCTTCGAGTTGCGTGCGCAGGCCGGGAGCCTCGCTCTGATTCACCACCAGGGCCGAGCCCGCAGTCTGTGTGAAGTAGTTGCCAGACCAGTTGGACGTGCCTGAGGGTGGGGAGCGAGAGGGTCAGGAGGACCGGCTCCCAGCCCCGGTGTCCAGGATAGAGGGGCGTGGCGCAGGGGCGGGACCTCGGTTCACTCACCCACATAGGCCGCGCGGTCCGTCACCATGTACTTGTTGTGGTTGACGCGGGCGTAAGGGATTCGCGCCTGGGCCTCATTGGAGGGGACCACGAAGAGCCTCTAGGGATGGAGAAAGGACCATGCTCAGCAAGGCAAGACCACAGAGATGGGGCCAAGGGATGGTGCACGGGGGGGGGGGGGGGGGGGGGAGGTGCGGAAGGCCAGGGACACAGGGACAGGATCAGACAAAGGGCAGGGCGTGGCTGGAGGAGGAGGAGGAGCACGTGGTGGCTGACCACAGATGTCAGGAGCAGTCTCCTTACCACCTGCACGTCGTAGTGGGTGTGGTTGTCCTGCAGCGCGGCCAGGGACAGTAGGAAGGGACGCAAGGCGGGGCTCCGAGTGGCCCCAGCAGCTGACCAGAAGTCTCACCCGAACTCCTCGCTCAAAGGCCGCTCGCCGTAGGGCATCGTCGATGGCTGGCCAGAACCTGGGGAGGGGGCCTCCATGCTGAGCCACCCCTCGGCTTCCTTCCCTCCCACCCACACCCCATTCCCACACGGCCTCTCCATCAGAGTCCTTTCGTCCTTGACACAAACTTCCCCTCCACCCCCGACACATAGGCCACACACACCTTCGAGGGTGGGAATATTCCATGATGGGCAGGTAGTTCATAACAGCAACATAGACAAAGTCTCGGGCATCATTCACCAGGCTGAGCAGGGCGCGCAGGTCCGGGGTGCGGCCCCCAGGGCACAGCGACGGGGGAGCGCTCTGCGGGGGGCCAGAGAGAGAATCAGTACAGCTACCTCTCTCTCTCCTCCCTGCCCCCAAATCTTGGAATAGGGCCCGGGAAGGAGGGCAAAGTCAGACAAAGGGCCAGAGGGCACAGGGGTGGGGACTACGGCAGGGTGGGCTCCTTACCGAGAGGAAGGCCTGGGAAGAGGTCCCATTGAGATGCAGCTCCATGGGGGTCTCCAGGTTGTAGTGGGTGGTGTAATTATCTGGCCAGGGGGAGGGGATGCTGCTGTCCTGCCGGCCCAGATACCAGTATGCCTCGAACACTTTGGCCAGGTCCTGGGCCAGGCAGCTGCAGTTGTAGACCACCACCCCTAGCTCCTTCACCTGCAGGAGAGATGCAGAGAGCTCTGGGAGGGCCGCCCCACACTTGGGCCCCTCAGGGAGCAGCCGCCTGTGCTCACCCCCACCCGCTCCCTCTCGCCCAGCCCAGTGGGGCTTTAGGGGACCAGGGTCAGCATCAGCCTTAGTCCTCACATCCACAGGAAACAGTAAGTGAACAGCCAAGTACTGGGTTGCCTGCACAGAACCTCAGGGTCCTATCTAGAAAACTGGGTGATATTTGTGATTTGTACTCTAAAGAGCTCAGGATCACGGATCTAGAGATGCAAGGGACCACAGAAGCTAGTGAGTCCAACGCCCTCATTTTACAGATGAGGAAACTGAGGCCCAAGGGCACCAACTTGGTCACACTGTGAGGCTGTGAGCCCCTTTCCAGAGGAAAGCACTGATGGGGAGCCCCACCATCATATCAAAACAGAGGGCACTCAACAGCTGCATCCAGGTGGGGAGGGCACAGTACCCTCCCCCCCCCGGCCCACACCCCGACTTCTTGTTTTCATCCTTAGCACCAGCCAGGTGAGGCCTGAGAGGTAGAGAGCGCCCACCAGTGGGTCTAACGGCTACAGAAGCCCTTGGCCATCCTCACTGCCCCCAGGGGGCGAAGGTCAGAAGATAAACCAGGGTGAAGAGAGGAGGGGGAGGGCGGCGGGGCTGGAGGTGCCAGAACGCCAAGGGTGAAGACCTGGCTTCATCTTAATGGCTGAGCAAAAGCAGGGTCCGGGCTGGATCATCCCTCCCCGTGCTTGGTACACTGGGCGAGGAAGGAAGAGTTCAAATCCAGCCTCAGACACTTACTTACTGGTTAGCTGTGTGACCCTGGGCAAGGAACTTAACCACTAGTTGCCTCAGTTTCCTCATCTGTAAAATGGGGATAATAATAGTTCCTACTTCCCAGGGTTGTCATGAGGGTTGAATGAGATCATGACTGCAAAGCTTTGAGCGCAGTGCCAGGCACACAGCAGGTGCCGTATAAATGTTAGCTACTACTATTAGCCATTATTACTAAGAGCAGTTTGTGGGGCTACACGTGCAGGATGGACCCCAGGCAGGGAAGGCCTGGTTGTGTGTGTGTGTGTGTGTGTGTGTGTGTGTGTGTGTGTGTGTGGTCTGTCCAAGGCTTCTATTTTAGCCTGGGAGACAAGGGGTACCAATGGCAGAAATGGTGCTGAGCCCTACCAGGACAGCATATTTGACGCCTCCCCATCGCCCCCATGGTCTTGCCTCTCACATCCACACCTCTGATGCACACGTGCTTCTCTCAAGTCCTCCTCCTGGGACGCAGGCCCCCTACCATCCATCCTCACCCTCTGTGAGCTCCTCAGGCCTGTTCCCAAATCACTGGGATTGGTACATGACTGGGCATAGCCTGCATTTACCCACTTTCTCTTTCTGGCCTCTACACTCCCACATGCCTGTCTGATAGGGTGCAAGCTCTCGGCCAGTCACCATGGCTTGGACTTGCATTCCCAAGGCCTTGTGTGCTCCCTAGCACACAGTAGGTGCCGACTGGTTGGTCTTGACTTCAGGTCACTGTTTATCCACTAGGCCACCTGGGGACTCCAATGACTGCTCCCTTTGTGGTCTCTCTGCTGGATCAATGACCATTTCCTAGGTCCCCCAGGGCCTTCCCAGACCATCTTTCCACTCCTCTTCCACATTCTGTCTCAGGGATCTTGTAGATGGTCAGCGCTTCAACCAATACATCCAGGCCCAATCTTTCTTCTCAGCTCCCATCCCACCCTGACTGCTGCCCATCTCCATCTGGACGGCCCATGGCCAAGGCCAACTCAACATTCCCACAACAAACCTGCTCACCCAGATGCTCCTTCATCAGGCCACGAGTGACCCCCAAGGCCCTGTCCTGGGCCCTCTTCACTCTTCCCGTCTCTTTGTGCTCAGTGATCTCCTCAACTCCCACGGTCTAGCTGTCATTCCTAGGAGATGGCCCCCAGAGCTGGGCTCTCTCCGGAGTGATGGTCCTGCCCTGCTGGCCATCTCTCTGGGCAGGCATCTCAAACTTAACACACCCAAAATGGAATTCCTGGTGTTTCCCCTCAAACTCACTTCCCCATCACTCTTGAAAGCACGCTCCCCTCCTGGTTACCAAGCTGGCAACCTCGGTGCCATCGTCAGCTTCTCGCACTCATTCCACGTGTCCAATCCACTGCCACATCTGGCTGTTCTGTCCACAACACCTCCGTCTACAGCACCCCAGCCTAGGGTTTCATCCCTCGCCTCTTACCAGGATGATTACATGTATAACTGTACATTGTTTCTCCCTTCAGAACGGAAGTTCCTTGAGGGCAGGGACCGCTTCTGGATTTTTCTTTGCATCCTCAGCACAGATGCTAGATTTCTGATGGATAAGCCCAGGCCTCCCCCAAGCCTCCCCATTTCTTTTGAGGGCCTCATCATCCTTCCAGGCCCCCAGTTCACACCCTCTGAGTCCTTGTTCCCTCCTGCTCCCCCGGATCCAATCGGCTGCTAAGTCTTAGCTCAGCTCAGTGCCTGGCACACAGTAGGTGCTTCATCAATGTTTATGGATTATCGACTGAAGTCTGGCTGACTCTACCTCCATTGCACCCCTTCACTCATTCAGCTGCCATCTTGGTTTGGGTCTGCATCCCCTCTCAATGGCCTCCTAATTGATCTCCTGCTTCTCCCCAGGGCATCCTCAACACAGCAGTCAAAACAAAGTCCCTGAGGCACAGAACCGACCCTATTCCTTATCCACTCAAAAACTATGTCAGTAATTCCCCAAGGCTTCTACTAAGCTCCTCAACCTGGTACTTCAGGCTCTTTACCGTGTGGCTCTAATTTAACTTTCTACCCTTATTTCTTACTTCATAAATGCTTGTCATGAACTCTCTGTTGTAGCCCCAAGAACTAGGAGTCCTTCCTTGAACCTGATGTGTTTTCTCAGCCCCAAGCATCATTCCAGATGCCCACCCCACACCTGTGGGGCCCGCCCTCCCTTCCTCATCTGTGGCTCTGGGAACCCTAGACTTCCTTCGAGGATTCCTTGTTATCCCCACCCCAGCCCTGTAAGCCCTCCTGGATCCCAGCAGTGGCTATGTTTCTCCCTCCCTTCTCAGACTGTCTTGTGTTAATCTGGACATTAACCATGTCATATTCCTCTGGAAGAATGTAAGCTCTGGGAGCCCTCGCAGTCTGCTTCTGAACCTGGCTTGCTAGGGCCTTCTGGAATTTTATTCCGAAATTTAATAAGATGGCTGAATTAGGAAAAAGGGGAACTAGTTGAGAGGGAGTAGGGGGGTGGAGGGAGGATGCCCTCACATCCCCCAATTCCCTGGAGCCTTCTCGGGGGAGGCAGCATCCTTAGCTCCATACCTGGGTCAGAGAACGCCAGTCCATGTTGGCACTGCCAATGTAGATATGGGTTTGATCCACCACCCAGAACTTGGTATGCAGGACACCATGGGTCAGTTTCTGCATGTCCACCATCCGTACCTGGGCCCCTGGGGGAAAGGGAAGAGAGATGCTGGGTCCTTCTTCCCTGGCCGGCCCCAGCTCCTTCTCCCCGGGCTCCCAACACTCACCGCTCTTCAGAAGGCTCTGCAGGTCAGCCTGGGGTTGGGGACCCCTGGGCTTGCTGACAGCCACGCGCACAGACACGCCCCTTGGGGCCAGCCTCTGCAGCTGCCTGAGAATCTCCTCACCCTAGGAAAGAGAAACAAGCACGATGCCCAGGTGCCCTCTGGCAGGCCGAGGGCCCTCTCTAGGGCACAGGTCTCTGTTTACCAAACAGAGGGGCTGGATCAGACACCCGCCCCAACGTTCCCTGATGTGGGACGTGGTGGAGGGGCTGTCCTGCTGGCCTCAGCTTGGCCCTCCCTGCCCCTTCCCCCACCTTTTCTAGTCCTCCTCCCCACATCAGCCCCCGCCTGGTTCCCAAGCTGGGCCGGGCACGAGCAGGGGGACACCTGCTGGGCAGAAGGCTCCTGGGTCTGGGTGTCGTTGTTGGTGAGAGTCCAGTAGAAAGAGGCGATGTCAAGGCTGTGCTGGGCACCGGCCATCAGGTCTAGCCACGCCTGGCTGATGGAAGGGTGGACAGGACCCTTGGGGAAGGTAAGGCCCTCAGGGATGCTCTCTACCAGGACAATCCTGGAGGGAAAGAAAAAGGGGAAGGATCAGGCTGTACAGCTACAAAGATTCTTCCTCTTCCCAGGCCAAGCCCCTCTGGAAGGCTCCAGTGGGGATGGGGGGTTTTTCATTGGTGCCCGCCTAAGTCTCCGTCCTGGTAGATGCCATATAAGTACACACACACACACACACACTCTGAGGATCTGCCCACTTCTGGCACCAGGGCTGGAAGCCTTTCCCCCAGGCCCAGCCTTTCCAGGGGGCACTCACTGGCAGGGATCCTCGCAGACGGAGTTGGGGGGTGGCTGGGTCCTCTCTTGGGGGGTCTTCAGCCTGGGCCACAGCAGCTGGGTGAGCAGGGCACCCAGGCCCATCGCCGTCAGTGTCATGATCAGCAGCACCCATCGGACTTTCTGGAGGAGGGGGAGGAAAGAATGGCATGGTGGGGAGGAACCCCTTGGGGAGGCTGAGCCAGGCATGACCTCCTGCCCCCCCCCACGGTGTCTGGGGACATGGAGGCAGAAAGCACTTCCCTCTGACATCAGGGGACAGCGTGCCTGGATGAGTGAGCTGTGTGTATGTGTGTGGAGGGCAGACAGAAGGGTGACAGAGGGGTGGGGAGGGGCAGGGTGAAACTGTTCTACCTTGTCTCCCGGTTTCCAGGACACAGCAGGTGAGGGAAGCTGCTCCTCGGGGCGCGGCTTCAACTGTGGGAAAAGGAATGATGAAGGACCCCTTCCAAGACCCCAGAGTGTGTGTGCGCGCATGTCTGTGCACACATATACATGGGGGGGGGGCCAAAACTGCCCCCAGGAGGCAAAGCACGCAGCCCCTGTCACAGGAGGAGCTGTCTGAGTGCCTGTGACCTCCCCAGGCTCCTGTCCTCCCTCACCTGTTGGTAGACTGTATGGAGCTTCATCTTCCTCAGCTGAACCCTGGCAGGGCCAGGCAGGGGGATGAAGGGCAAGTTCTCTCTCCAAACTGTGGGGAAGACAAGAAGGATTTCAGCCTGGGTGACCCTGGAAAGGGCCCGAGTGGCCACGGGGCAGGTCACAGGGTCTGCTGGCTGCATGCCCTACCCTCTTCCCCTCAAAAGGAGGAAACAAGTTGGCCATGAATAGGCCTTATGCAATTCCTGAGGTTTATGGTCCTCCTCATCTCCCCAAACGAATACTAGGACAGGGTCCAGAAGGAGAAAAATCCTCACAGCCTGAACTTGGATGGCCCTCTGAGGGGCATGAGGCAGTATTCTCCCACTGTGCCCATTTTACAGATGGTTGAGAGAAACAGGAATTTCCCCAGTGACCCACAGCTGGCAGGAGCCAGCTGTGCTGATCCGAGGCTGGGTTTCTGGCCTGGGCACTGCTGATAAGTGCAGTCCTCTAGGGTGCTAGGAGCTTTGGGTAGCTTGATTCCCTGCTCCTGCCCCCACCCAGGTTGGCATGGTTGGGCACAGCACCCTCTGTGACCGTCATACACCATTGTTTCCCTAGACGAACGTCTGATGGAAGGGGGGGGGGAGCGTGACTGACTGACAGACAGCAGAAGGCCCAACTCCCCCACCCACTGCAGGAATGGGGGGGGGAAGTCTGGCGGGCAGCGCAGGCTGGCTGAGACTGAGAGCCCAGGTGTCTTCCCTGGAAACCAGTCTACAAAGACTCCATCGGAGCCAACCTTACCCTACGTCACTGAGTACATTGTGAGCCCCAGTCAGCTCAGAGAAAGGAAAGGAGGGGTGGATCAGAGGACCCCCACCCTTGAGCAGTGGTGAGTAGATCGGGGCTGGGGATGGGGGGTCCAGACTCCTAGGACTGGCCCGTCTCTGCAGGCTGGCTCGAGGTCCCCAGTCAATCCCCGGCTCTCCCCAGAGGCCTTCGCCTGGGCCCAGCTCTATCTTACCTGGAAGGAGCGTCCTCCCAAAGGCCCCCGATGCCTTTCTTCTCCCAAATGGGGAGACAGGCCCGGCTGAAGGCTCCAGAGACAGCCGAGGGGCTGGATCAGTCAGCGGCTGGCCCCACCTCCCAGCCGCGGCAGAGGCGGCAGCAGCAGCCACTGAGGGCGGTACCTAGGCCTGGCCACACCTCCCTCTCCACGCCACTGCAGACCTCAGCTGGGCCTGCAGAGAAGGCGGCGGTGGCGAGCTCAGGGGAGTCCCCACCCCCGAGCCATCTCTGCTCTGGGAACAAAGCAGTCTTCCCCCACTCAGAGCAGCCAGTCTGGAGATCCCAGACACTGGGCTCTCTCCCACTCCCAGGCTGGGTGGGCGGATGGGCGCCCGGCTGAGTCACCGAGTGCGCGTGTGTGTGATAAAAGGGGCTGGTGAATGACTGACTGACAGGCCAGCAAGGCCATCTTCTGGCTCTCTGCTTAGCCAGTCGCCTCTGATCATGCGAAGGATCTGCAGTCTGATGGATAAAGTCTTCCCTTCCCCAGACAGCCTTTCCCAAGCCCTCCCTCTCTCCATCGATACGAAGTTATCCTGTGTAGAATGTGTCTGCACACGTTGTCACCTCCCCATTAGACTGGTAGCTCCTCTGGAGCAGGGATCATCTTTCGTCTCTTTTTGCATCCTCAGTGCCTGGCTCACAATAGGTGCTTAATAAATGCGTACTGACTGACTGTTAGACTGCCTGTGTGATCTTGGGCCCTCCCTCCTCTCTGGGCCTCAGTTTCTTCATCTGTCAAATAAAGGGCTTGGCCCAGATGATCCCACAGGCTCTTTCCAGCAGGAAATCTGGTGAGATCCCATTGGCCTCTGAGCCCTTGGCCCCCTCTTCTTCTTTCTGCCACCCCTGCTCCCCCAGGAGCAGCTCCCTCCAGTCCAGGGCTCCTTCACCTTTGGGTGGGGCAGTCTGGGGAAGCCTGAGGCCTCCCCTCATCTTAGCTGCCTATCTCCACAGTAAAGAAATGCTAAATTCCAGTTAGGAGTCAGTGAAAATAAAGAGGCTATCCCCTCCCCCCAAATCCCCACCCAAGTTCAGGGACGCTGAGATCTATCCACACATGCTCTATTAAGAACCTCTCACCTAGGGGCAGCTAGGTGGTGCAATGGATAGAACACTGGCCTTGGAGTCAGCAGGACCTGAGTTCAAATCCGGCCTCAGATACTTGACACTTATGAGCTGTGTGACCCTGGGCAAGTCACTTAACCCCAACTGCCTCATAAAAAATAAAGCAAAACAGAAAACCTTCTATTAGTCTCTGCTCTGCTTCATTTGGGGGCAGCTAAGTGGCACAGTGGATAGAGCACTGGCCTTGGACTCAGGAGGACCTGAGCTCAAATCTGGCCTCAGACACTTGACACTTATGAGCTGTGTGACCCTGGGCAAGTCACTTAACCCAACTGCCTTAAAAAAAAAAAAGAACCTCTCACTTAGCAAACGCGCAGGGTTGGAGATGTAGGTTTTCCAAAGGCAAACAGAAGTGGGCTGTTCCCAGCCTCTCCCTCCTCTTTGGATCACAGGACCCCAGCTTCTGGGCTGGAAGGGCCTTCAAAGTCACTGAACCCATCTCCCTCATTTTACCAAGGAGGACATGGAGGTCAGAGAGGTAGTGACTTGTCCAAGGTCACGCAGACAAGAAGAGCCACACCTCCGGGATTCCCACGTTTGCCACTGTGTCCCCTGCCTGTCTAATGGCCACCTGGCTCATGCATAGCTTGGGCCCTACTTTCCTGGCTGCCTTTGGTCCCCATGGACTCTGCATATAGGTGAGTGAGAACCAGGCCAGCAGGCCGTAGGCAGGAATGCCACCTCTGTGTGGCCAGCCCCGGAGGTACCTACCTATCTCACTGAGTGGTTACAAGGATCAAAATGTCACAATGTATGGGAAGGCAAACACTCTGGAGACCTGAAGGCTTTATGTCTACTGCTGTTAATGGAAGGGCAGCTAGGACAGCTAGGTGGTGCCCTAGTGCACAGGGCCTGGAGTCAGGAAGACTCACCTTCATGAGTTCAAATCCAGCCTTCCACACTTACTAGCTGTGTGACCCTGGGCAAGTCACTTCACCCTATCTGCCTCAGTTTCCTAATGTGTAAAATGAGCTGGAGAAGGAAGTGGCAAACCAGTCCAGTATCTTTGCCAAGAAAACCCCAAACAGGGTCACAGAGTTGGACACCAGTGACAAATGGCTGAACAAGTTGTTACTGGAGGCAGAGAACACGTTCCCCACACTGTGTACTCTCTGGGTCCTAGGGCTCCACCCTAAGGAGCACCAGGACTTGCCATACATCTCATTTCTCCCATTAGAATATGAACTCAGTCTTTGGCATACGGTAAGCGCTTAATAAATGCTTTCTCCTTCCTTCGGGAATCCAGCATGATATGGTAGCCAGGAGAGCTAATTCAATTTTGGGACTCATTAGCTTCTAGGGATAAGGAGGAGGCAGGTTCCACCCTACGACGAGACGCACATGAAACTGTTTCTTTGGGGCCACATTTGGGGCCACATTTTAGGAAGGGCGTTGGGAACCTGGAGTTTGTGCCTGGAGTTCCATTCACTGACTTGGAGACTTGCTCTGTTTGGCTCTGGGGTGGGGGTGATGACGAAAGTGGCAGAGGGCAAACTCAGGCTCGAGGCCCAGGAGAAGCTTTCCAACCTCCAGAGAGGCCAAGCATGCCATCAGCTGCCTCAGGAAGTAATGAGTTCACCGTCACTGGAGGGGTTGACCATTTGTTCGGTGAGCTTTTGAGGGAATTCTTCAAATATGGGTTGGGGAAATTCTGTGATTGTGGTCTTTATCATTCTTACTCTTAGCTCCCAGGAAGAGTGGCGTGGTGGGGAGGGCTGAACTGGACTCAGGCAAGACCTGGGGACAGACACTGCCTGCGCCCCTGGAGTCCTTCCTGACTTTTCACTGTCTCTCACATCCAGGTCGCTGCCCGGGCCTCCCAGTCATGTGACCCTAGCAAAGCTGTGCAGGCCAGAGTCTCAGCTAACTTGCCTGCGAAATGGAGAGAAGCAAGTCTTGCTCCGCCTGACTTTCTGGGTGGCCGTGGGCTGCTGTGATGCAGCCCCGGGTAAACGCCGGCTGAGCCTGGTGCCCGCACCATCCGGAGATGCCTAGGCAGAGAAGGGAGTCAGGAGGCCCGGCACTGAGCCGTCGCTCTGACCCTCCACAGCCTCAGCGTCCCCCTGTGTAAAACCGAGCTAACGGCCCCTACCGGGCACTTCCACTGGGAAGACTAGACAGGGTGAGAGGGGCCAGGACAGGCCAGTATCATCCCTGTTCATCCGCCTCAGCTGCCTCCTAGCATCTGAGGCCCCGAGCACCACTCCTGCCGCCTGGGATACACACTCCACATGCAGACGTCCACAGGCAGCTCACATTCCCCCAAACCCACCTTCCTTAGGACTTCCTTGATCATTCAGGGCCACCCACCAGGCTGTACCCTAGGAGGCCTTTTTGACTTCCCAACATCTCTTGCATCCAATGCATTGCCAAGCCTTTTCCATCCACCGCCGTGGCATTCTGTGCCCTGCTTCCTGATAGCCCTGGCACCACCTTAGTTCATCCCTTCTCCCAGACCTTCCTAAGGGGTTCCCTGCCTCTAGGCTCTCCCTGTTCCACTCCAGCTTCTCAGCTGCCCAATGATATTCCCAACGCACAGACCTGACCTTGCCCTCCCACCCCAGGCCTCACCAAGATGTTTCTGCCATTCTTTGGTGATTTTAAGCTAAAATATGATTCCTCTCCAATTGATAAATGGTTAAAGGATATGAATAGGCAGTTTTCACAGGAAGAAATTAAAGCCATCTATAGTCATAAGAAAAAATGCTATAAATCACTATTGATAGAGAAATGCAAACCAAAACAACTCTGAGGTACCACATCACACCTATCAGATTGGCCAACATGACAAAGACAGGACAACGATAAATGTTGGAGAAGATGTGGGAAAACTTTGGGGCAGCTAGGTGGTGCAGTGGATAGAGCTCTAGCCTTGGAGTCAGGAGGACCTGAGTTCAAATCTGGCCTCAGACACTTGACACTTACTAACTGTGTGACCCTGGGCAAGTCACTTAACCCCACTGCCTAGCCAAAAAGCAAATTAAAAAAAAAAGATGTCAGAAAACTGGAACACTAATGCATTGTTGGTGCAGTTGTAAACTGATCTAACCATTCCAGACAGCAATTTGGAACTATGCCCAAAGGGCTATAAACCTGTGCATAACCTCTGATCTAGCAATATCACTTCTAGGTCTGTATACCAAAGAGATCATACAAATGGGAAAAGGACCCACATGTACAAAAACATTTATAGCAGCTCTTTTGTGGTGGCAAAGAATTGGAAATTGAGAGGATGCCCATCCATTGGGGGATGGCCGAACAAGTTGTGGTATATGAATGTAATGGAATATTATTGTGCTGTAAGAAATGATGAGCAGGCTGACTTCAGAAAAACCTGGAAAGACTTGTATGGACTGATACTGAGTGAAGTGAGAAGAACCAGGAGAACTTTGTACATAGTAACAGCCACATTGTGTGATGACTACTATTGATAGACTTAACCTTTCTCAGCAATACAAGGATCTAAGACATCTCCAAAAGACTCATGATGGAAAACGCTATCCACATCCAGAACAAGAACCATGGGGTCTGAATGCACGTGGAAGCAGACTATTAGCTCTCCATTTCTTTTATTGTTTTGTTTTTGTTTTTTCTTTCTCATGGTTCTAATTCTTCTTCACATCATGACTAATGTGAAAATATGCTTACTATGAATGTATAAATAGAGCCTATATCAGATTGCCTACCATCTGGGGGGGGAGGAGAAAGTGGGGGAGAAAATTTAAAACTCAAAATCTTACAGAAGTGAATGTTGAAAATTAAAATACTTTTAAAAAAAAGAACACCTACCTAAAAAAAATAAAATAAAATACGACTCCTCTGGTTTTTCAGGCCCTTTGCCATCTAGCTGCCATCTCACTTGCCAGAGTGACTTCACCTGACTCCTTCTGTACCCCCTCCTTCTACTCATCCTGTCCTGCTCCCTGTGCTCCTACACACACCCCATACCCCAGCACTGCAAAGCTCTCTTCTCACTTCAGGGCAGCTGCGTGGTGCTGTTAACCCTGTTTGCTTCAGTTTCCTCATCTGTAAAGTGAGCTGGAGAAGGCAATGGCAAACCATTCCTGTATCTTTGCCAAGAAAACCCTAAAAGGGGTCAAAGAGTCAGACACGACTGAAAATGACTGAACAACAAAAACTGTTTCCGCTGCATTAGAACGCAGTCCCCTTGAGGGCAGGGGCTATCTTGCTTTTTTAGTTGAATCCTCAGCTCTAAGCACATATCAAGTGTTTAATAAGTGCTTTATTCATTCATTTGTTCATTATTTGTATCTCTAGCAGTTAGCCCAATGCTAGCACATAGTAGGTACTTACATTTGCTGAGTGAAACTTAAATGAATGAATTTTTCTTTTTGAGGGGGGCTAGGCAATAGGGTTAAGTGACTTGTCCAGGGTCACACTGCTGGTGTTATGTGTCTGAGGCTGCATTTGAACTCAGGTCCTCCTGAATCCAGGGCCGGGCTCTATCCACTGCACCAACTAGCTGCTCCTTGAATGAACTTTTGATAAATGCTGTTTAGTGGTTTCAGTTGTGTCTCTTCGTGACCCCATCTGGAGTTTTCTTGGCAAAGATACCAGGGTGGTTTGCCATTTCCTTCTCCAGCTCATTTTACAGATGTGGAAACTGAGGCAAACAGGGTGAAGTGACTTGCCCAGGGTCACACAGCTGGCAAGTATCTGAGGACAGATTTGAACTCATAAAAATTAATCTTCCCGAGTCCAGGCCTGGCGCTCTATGCACTATGGTGCCCCCTAGCTGTGTTATTGTACTGTATACTGATAAAAGTAAGCAATTCTTATTACCTCTCCAAAAATCTGTGATTTTATCAGCTATGTAAACATGGCTGGGTCCTTTTCTAAGCTGGGAGCTAGAGACTCTCAGCCCTACTAATGGCAGAGGGCACCCCCCCACACACACACACATCCCTCCCAGCCTTAGATGACAATCATTCACGAGCTGATGTGGCTGAAAAAACTCATCTCTCCATGGTTAACTTCCTCATGAGTCTGCCCAGGCTCTCGCTCCCCTGCCACAGCCTTTGCCAAGTTATTTCTATGCTGTAACGAGGTGCTGGAAGGATTGGATCTTGGTGGAGAATTTTATTTTGGGAGCCGGAGGAGGAGTAGGACAGAGTATCCTGACTCGGCCAGATCTGTGATCTTGAGTCATTTCTACAATGTAGCTGATCAGAACGCAGCCCCATCTTCACATACACAAAGTGTTATTGCTGAAAAATGAGAACATCATCACTGCTATTCTTCTACTTTGTTTCCAGCTATGTGTGACCTTGGCAAGTCCCCAGGCTTCAGAGTCCAGAGCTGCATGAGACCTTACCTATTTTACAGAGGAAACTGAGGTATGGAAAGGTTACCATGCCATGCATGAGGCCACACAACGAATAAGAAACAGTGTGTGGGGGGGCTCAGTGGATAGAGCCCTGGGCCTGGAGTCAGGAAGACCTGAGTTCAAATTTGGCCCCAGACACTTACTAGCTGTGTGATCTTGGGCAAGTCACTTAACCTCTGTTTACCTCAGTTTTCCCAACTGTAACATGGGCATAATGATAGAACCTAATTTCCAGGATTGTTGTGGGGATCAAATGAAATACTATTTGCAAAGTGTTTAAGCACAGTGCCTGAAACATAGCAGATGTCTGTTTGCTGGTTGGTTTTTTGGGGGGATGGGCAAGGCAATTAGGGTTAAGTGACTTGCTCAGGGGCACACAGTTGGAAGTGTCTGAGGCCAGATTTGAATTCAGGTCCTACTGACTCCAGGGCCAGTGCTCTATCTACTGAGCCAGCTGGCTGCCCCATAGTAGGTATTATATAAATGGTAGTATTAATAAATAGCATGACTGGAGAAAGAAATGGCAAAGCACTCCAGTATCTTTGCCAAGAAAACCCCACAGACAACACAGTCAGGACTGAACAACTGAACATGTAGTGCAGTGGATAGATTATGGAACTTGGCAATCAGGAACACCAGGGGTCAAGTCCTACCTTTGATTTATTATTAACTGTGACCCTACATGACCTCTTTCCTCCTGCTTTCTAGCAAGCCCTCTCTGGCCACCTCCATCATGGCCCTGGACCGGGCCCCTCCTCCCCATTTCAGCTCCCTTTTAGGTGTAGTCTGTCTTCTCCCATTGGACAGTAAACTTCCTGAGGGCGGGGCTGTCCCCAGCACTGAACATACAGTAATGGCTTAATAAATGCTTGTGGATTTGACTAGACAAAGTACCCTCTCCTCACAATTCCCACTGAGGTAGGGTTTTACAGAAGAGGCTGGTGACGGTGAGGGACACAACAACCTGGCAGCAGTCACTCAGCAGGATGTGGACAGCCCACTGTCCTCTATTCCATGAAATGTCAGAGCTCCATCCCCTCTTATGATTGATTAGGGACCAGGATCTACAGAGTCAGAGAATCCAAGTTCTCTGATACAAATTCAACACCAGTGCCAGGCTGGCCCTTAATGCTGGCTCAACAGAGGTCTTTTTAGAGAGGGTGACTGAGGACCAAAAATGTGGGGGTAGGGGTGGAGGGAAGAGATTAACAACATAAAACAATGGAAAAGATGCTGAATTTGGGCTCAGGGCTAGGATTCCTATCTCAGAGCGTCTGAACGTGCTACCTTGAGGACTTTGGACAAGATGCTTTCCTCACTTTAAGAGACTAATAAGCTCCGAGGTCCCCCCCAACTCTAAATCCTGAGGCAATATGGTAGTGGAACGCCTAAAGGATTGAGTCAGAAGACTCAATTCATTCAGCATTCAGAAATGCTGATTCTGTTGCTCCAACTCATTTATTCCTTGAATGAACATTCATAAAGCAATGAGACCCGGGCCACATGTACAAGACACTTGCTAAGAACTGAGGATCCAAAAAGAGAAAGAAAAAAAAAACCTCACGGAACTTACATTTTACAGGGAAGGCATAGGAGTCCTACCAGGGCAAATACAGGGCAAGGCCCTATGTGATGGGGGTGAACGGGAGATGCAGCTGAAGCACTCAAGGAAAGCTGGGTGAGGGACAGAAAACACTGCTAGCAGGACGAGGCAGTACCTGGGCTGACCTCATCTCTGCCTCTTGGCTGCCTTCCCGGCCCGGCTAAAACTTCCTTTATAGGAAGCCTTCCCTGGGCTCATCATCTCCAACCGATCCTGTGCACAGCCTGTTTACGGGTTCTTTCTCCTCTCCCCCTCCCTCTGCGCCCCACCATTAGACCATAAATTCTTTGAGAGAAAGGACTGTCTTTCTGCCTCATTTTGAATGTCCAGTTCTTAGCACAGTAGCTGCGATACAAAGAATGCTTATCTCTCCCCATCTCCCACCCCCACTTAATAATCTCCAGTTTATGCTGTGTATAGCTTGTTTGCGTGTGGTCTCCACCATTAGACGGTGAGCTATCAATAATCAATCAATCGACGTTCATTGAGCACCCACTATATGTCAGGCACTGGGTTAAGTGCTAGGAATACAAAAAGAGGCAAAAGACAGTCTGGCCTCTATGAGCTTACAATCTAAAGGGGGAGACAGCCTGCAAACGATATAGACAAAGCAAGCTGGATACAAGATGTACAGCAAACGATGAAAGGAGGGAAGGCCCTGGCCTCTTTCTGCGCCCCGGCGCTTAGGCTAGTGCCCGGCACACAGTAGGTGCTTAATACATGTGCACTGGCTAGCAGTGGGTGTGGGGGGCCGAGTCCGTCGAGGGCCCGCGCCCTCTGGGCTGCACCTGGGGGGGTCCCCGGGCGAGGAAAGCCCCCGACCGTCCGCGAGCTCGGCGTCCACGCCGCGGCCGGGCGCTATGACCCTTTTCAGCTCCGTCACTCCCCGAACCTCTGACTTACCCGGGGCTGGGGGCCGGGCGCCGGGAGAGGTCCCGCGGCCGGAGCGGGTGACGGAGATTCCGGCGGCCGAGCTCCCGGTGCCGCCCCCTGGGCGGAGAACACGCCCCAGCCCGGCCTACGGGGAGGAGGAGGGATCAGCTCCGGACGCGAAGGCTACGCATGCGCGCTAGTCCTCTCTCGCTCAAACTGCTACAGAAAACCTCGGCCTGGCGCGTGCGCGCGGCCTCAACTACCTGGCGGTTGTCGGGGCAGTGCAGCGCTGGGCGGGGCCTCTACCTCATCCGAGCGCCTCCGGCCTAGGGGTGGGAGGTGAGGGTGGGGTGGAGCCTGGCCCTCAGCCTGCGCCTAGGCTTTGGGTCACGTGCCATGAGGAGGGTGGGGGCGGAGGGAGCCGGCCGACTCTATGGTCTCAGCCGCGACTAGAGCGGCTCCACTCCCACCTCCCAGGGAGGGCTTCCGGCGCGCGCCGAGAGGCGTTTCCGGTCCAGCCGGGACTGAGGCGGGTAGTGGGGGTCCGTTGGCTCCAGGCAGAGGACTGGAGCCTGAGACCCGTGACAGGTGAGGGGGGAGCGGGTCCCGGCCCGGCGAGGTAGGGGAGGCGGGCGGGCGGGCGCCGGAAGTCGCCGCATGACTCCTAGAATCGTGCCCCGACCCCTCTGGGCCTCAGTTTTCCTCCTCGGCGGTGGTAGGGGGCGGAGGTCCCCAGCCCCGGGAATGTTTCTGAGTGTCCGGATGCTCCGGGGGCCCCGAGATAAGGACCGAAAGGGCCGGCCCCCGCCCCCGAGGAACTTCCAGTGTAGCGGGAGGCGGGATCGGGGAGGGGGGGAGGGCTCTTCGCTGACCCCCGCCCCTCCCCCCCTCCGCTCCCCTCCCCACCAGACCAGGGGCAGAGGCAGAGCGGTCCCCCCGCCCCAAGTCATGCCTCTAAACGCAGAGCCCCAGATACACAGGGTTGCGGAGGAAACCAAAGCCAGGCCCAGACCCTCCACCCGGGGAACCCCAGGCAGGCCCGGGCGCTCGGAGCGGGGGATGAAAGGAGGGGACGCGGGGGAGGGGCCGAGTCGGTGACATGCGGGTCTCCGAGTACCCCGGAAAGCCAGGTTAAGGAGCTCCTCTTCAGAGCTCCCTCTGACCTTGGTATTCTTCAGTCCTCCGGCCGGGGGAGAAGTGGGGAGCCGAGGGGCAGGAGTGTCCCGTACAGGAAGATCAGAGCAGAGGGCAGGTGAGCTCGTGGGGAGCTTGAAAAAAGGGAGAAGGAGTGAGAGCAGGGAGGGAGGTAGTCGGGTGAGACGAGTCAGTTCGCCTGTTCTGAGCTGTTACCCACGTTTGTGTCTGGTAGCTAGCACTCATCGAGCTTTTTAAGGTTTGCAAATGTGTGTTAACTCATTTGACCCTCACAACAGCCCTGGTGCTATTGTCATCCCCCTTTTACAGTTGAGGAAACCGAGGCAGCAGAAATTAAGCGACTTGCCCAGGAGCACACAGCTAGTAAGTGTCTGAGGTAGCATTTGAATTCAGGTTTTCGTGAGGACAAGTGTAGCGCCCCCTAACTGCCTTATTTCACCTGTCGGACTCAGCTTTTTGAGGAGGGAGACTGACTTAATATTTGTATTTTCCCCAGTACCTAGCTGGCAAGGGTCTGGCTCATAGTAGAGGCTTAATGTTTGTTAAATTTGTTGAAACAGGAATGGAGGTTAGAGAGGAAGGATGATGGGGATAGTTGTAAATGGGATAGAGAAGAGGTGGAGAACTAGGTGTAAGAAACAGAAGAAAAGACAAGGGGAGGGGTAGGAAGTTAGAAGGGGATTGGGGAATAGTCATTAGGACTCTATGATGGAAATATCATCTGCCCCTCTGTGACAATTTCAGGTCATCCCGAATTCTCTTCTACCCTCTATTCTCCCCTTAAAAATAGCCAGGTCCTTTCCTGAAAGTGCTTGAGAGTAAGAGTATGTGAGGAATGAGCCCTTGGAAGGGGCCTCTCTGAACACGTCCTGGGTCTTGGGGCTGGGGGAGGGGGATTATTGCGGTGGCAGCAACGGCCTCTGGGTGACTTCCTGACAGCTGCTCACCAGCTATTCCTGTGCTCTGAACCTTAGCCCAGGAATGCCTGCCTACTCACGAGCCTTTCGTTTCCCCCCCTCCTAGGCTGCTTTGGGGAGCACTGGCTTGGTCGTGCTTGGGGAGAAGATGGTGTCTGTGACAATGGGTGAGTCTGTGAGGGCCTCCCAGGACCCTTTCCACTTGATGAGGGTGGTGGGGGTTGGGTTAGCTGTCAGGGCAGGCAAACCCTGTATGTCGTAGTGACGGTGACAGCTGCTGGTGTGTGGAATGCAGGCTGGGGCCTCTAGCCCAGAAGCCATTAGGATTGTGTTTAGGGCTCCTGTAAAGGGCCCTTTCCCCCCTCTCCTGCCTTTATCCTGGCTGCAGCTTCGGTGACAATATTCTGTTCTGGTCCCTCTGAGATTGAGGGGGCCAAGGTGTACCAGGCTTAGCCATTTCCCATGGGTCTTCCCGGGTAGCCTGGGAAAGTTCCAGCATTGGGGATTGCTTGTCTCTCATCTTGGCTCTTCTTCTCCTGAGATTTCTCCCCATGGATCCTGGCCAGTTCCTTCTTAGGCCTAGCAAGTTCTGTTGAGAATATTAGAAGGGACTGGAGCCTCCTTCCCATTTCACTCCAGGCTGTATGTTGAGTTTTGGGGGCTGCGGGATGCTGGGGTTGGCTTGAGGGTCAGAGCCCTCCGAAGCTGGCCTGGGCTCCTGGGGTCTCTGGCCTTCAAGTGGAGCTACTGGGGCACTGGTCAGAAACTTGGTCGGGGCGCTTCCTGCTCAACTGTCCGTTTGTATGGTTCCCTTCTAAGTGCCGTTGCAGTTCTGAGCTGCTCGTCCTTCAACAAGCACTTATTAAGTGCTTGCTGTGTGCCAGGCACCAAAACCAGTGTCCCTGCCCTCAAGGGGCTCCCATTCAGATGGGGGAAGAGAGCCTGTAAATAAAGATGTACATATGGGATTGATACAGAGGTGATGGAAGGTGACATCATAGAGAAAGGGCTTTCAGCAGAAACTGAGGGGAGGGGTGTACAGCTATAAACATGAATGAAGCACCAACTGTATGCTAGGCATTGTGGTAGGCAGTAAGGTTACAAGGACAAAATAAAATAGTCCTGTCCCTCAAATATTCCTAGAATAAATATGAAGTAAATATGGGGCAGTTGGGGGAGGGGGAGGGCGTTAATAATTGAAGGATTACCGAAGGCTTCCTGTAGGAGATAGGGCTTGAACCAAGGTTTGGAGAAAGTGAGGACTCTTGTTAGGAGGAGGAGATAAGAGGGAGTGGACTCCAGGCCTTAGAGACCCATGGGGTGGCAGGTGGGGAAGGGAAGGGATGTGAGATTAAGCTAGAAAGGTCACTTGGGGGCCAGTCTGTAAAAGGATTGAAAAAGTCAAGCAGAGGGAGTTCTGTTTGGTCCCAGAGGCAACAGGGACCCCCCTGGAGTTTGTTGGTTGGGGAGTGCCGTGGTCTGACCTGGGCTTTCGGAAAATCACTGGCAATTGTGTGGAGAGCCCATTGGAGAGGGAGACACTTAGGAGCATCTGTGTGTGTACCTCTGGGATGGCCTACAGAGCATACAAACTTGTAAATGTGTGTGTGCAGACCTCTGTGTTATTGGGGAGCGGTTGTGTAAGCACAAGTCTGTTTGCCCACGTCATTGAATGTACAGGGATGCAGTGGCATCCTCGGCCTGCTTCCTGCTGCTTCTGCCTCAGAGGTTAAGCTCTTATAATGAGGCTTGTGGCCAGAAGCAAAGAAGGAAACGTTGGCCGAAAGGAGTTTGCCTGAGATCTAGACTCCTCTTTCCTCTTCAGATTGCTCCCGCTAGTGGGTCTTTATTCTCCCTCTTCCTCCTAAACACAGTAGCCAGACCTCCTTGGCTTTCTGGAATACTCCCTAACCTGGTGCATTTGGCAGTCTGTACCAAATTAGTTACCATGGGTAAAGCACTTTATAATTGGGGATGGGGAAGGGAATAAACATTTATAGAGCACCTACTATGTGCCAGGCACCACACTAAGTGATGTAAATATCACATTTGATCTCCCAACAACCTTGAGGGGTAGCTGCTATCGTTATCCATATTTTACAGTTGAGGAAACTGAGACAGGCAAAGATTGAGTGATTAGCCCAGGCTCACACAGCTAGATAAGTGTCTGAGGCTGGATTTGAACTCAGGTCTTCCTGACTTGAGGTCCAATGCTCTATCCACCGTGCCACCAGTTGCCTCCACGCTGCTAATTCTTGCTAACTAAATGCTGACTGTTAACTGTCATGTGTTATGCATGTAGGTGTGCCTAATAATTATAGTCTCCTGGGTGCTCTTCAGAATCTTATTATTTTTATCCTGAACTTAAATAAAGTGAGCATTCATACACACATATATATGTGTATATATGTATATATGTGTAGTTAGCATAGAACAGAAAAAGATGATTGTATAAGAAACTGTGTATCGATTATGTACAGCTTGCTTTTCTTTTTGTAATAAATTCAACATGTAACTTTCAAAGCTGTCCTGCTTGTCTGTAATTCTTTCTGGCCTTCCTTCTGTTCTCTCTTTTAAAAAAATTCTTCTGTGATTTTTTTCTTTCTTTTCTTTTTCTTGCTACCCTGTTCCTAAGTCCACCCCCTTCTTCCCACCCACCACATCAAAGCTGTGAAAAACAAAACAAACCCAAAACTCTTGTAACCGATATGCAGAGATGGTTGCATGCTTCCTCCTTACTCCTCAGGAATTGTAGCTGAAAGTTGTACCGATGAAAGTTCTTAAGTCTTTCCTAGTCGATTTCTGTACAGTGTTGTTATGCATAAATTGTTTTCCTGGTTCTGCTCACTTCACTTTGGTTTCTCTGAAACCCTCCCCTTCATCATTTTATAGGGTGAAATAATATTCCATTGCATTCATAACCATAATTTGTTTAGCCATTCCTTAGTAGCTTTGCTAGAGCAGTTTTCCCCCAGGTGCTCTTCTGAGGCCCAAAGGATAGTGAAGGAACCTAAGATGGTGACCTGTGAGTGTCGGCTACAGGAGCTGGGGGAGTCTTGCCTTAGAAGGGAATACTTAGGAGGAAGGACCATGATGGGGTCTTTAAGGACACAAAAGGGTGGCAGGGGAAGAGGGATTAGCCTTGTTTTGCTTAGCTGTAGAACACTCCCTAATAAGGGGCAGTGGGTAGAACTTAGAAAGAGACAAGTTTAAGATTGAAATAAGGAAAAACTTACTAATGACTAGATCTGCCCTAAAGGGAAGTGGCTTGTGTCTGGAGGTGCTGGGCTCCACTCCGGGAGGGCTTCTCAGATAAAAGGGGACCTTGTGGGGAAACACAGTGAAGGGCATCTTTGTGGAGTTCCACATCAGAGGAGATGGCTTCTGAGATATTGTCCCACTCTGGCATTCTGTGACATGCTCTCAGTGACAAGGGAACGAGGGGTGGGCCTTTAGCTGGGGCTCAGCTAAGGTGGATGCACTTCCACGTCCAAAAGATTGGATTATGTTGTGAAGGAGGAGGCTGGGGTTCCGGAGCCAGGGTACACCACATTTGGGGGTGACAAGATACATAACTGGTTCTCTGACTTCTGCCTATCTCTCTGTAGCTACATCAGAATGGATCCAGTTCTTCAAGGAGGCTGGGATCCCCCCGGGGCCTGCTGTCAACTACGCCGTAATGTTTGTAGATAACCGGTAAGGCTGCAGTGGGCTCCAGAGCGAGAGCCACAGGGGGAGGGAAGGTGGCTTAGTGCCCGGCCTGGGCTCCCCTGTTCACTGCCCAGCGTTGCCCACAGGATCCAGAAGAACATGCTGCTGGACCTGAATAAGGAGATCATGAATGAGCTCGGCGTGACTGTGGTGGGTGACATCATCGCCATCCTCAAACATGCCAAGGTGGTGTACCGCCAGGTGGGTGTGCCTGCCCGAAGGCTGAGGCTGGTCATTCAGTGCAGCCCCCGACTCAGACCGCCTTCTGGGGGGTGGGTCACAGGGGCTGAAGGCTGCCTGGCCCTCTTTCCTACTGTTTGGTCTTCTGTGGTCAAGGAGCCAGAGGAGTGAGTCGGCATTTCCTTTTTTTCCCCTGTTACACTAGGAGGCTTCCTTAGACTCTTGGCAGATCCCGTGACGCTGTGCTGAGTCTCAGTGCTTTTGCTAGATTACATGGTGACTGACATGAAGTGCAATGGATTACGAGCAAAGCCTGTGCCCCCCTCCCCCAGCAGAACTGTCTGGGGTAGACATTCGAGATGATGTAATCATGGACATTGGGAACCGCCCGACAGGCACCCTTCATTTGGGCTTCATGATATCCCCCCACATCAGTGCCCCAGAACAGAGACCAGGCTAGCGAGGGCTTCGTGGAGTCACATGTGCTCACACAAGCTAGGGAGCGGCAGAGGCCGAGTCAGACCGAGGTGCCGCCTGCCTGCCCGGCCTGAGAGAACTGAGGGCCACACAGTGGGAGTGACCTGCTCCGGGTCCCACACAGCCAGGGTCTGACCCTCCATCCCTGAAGGAGCCAGACTGTCCCAGTTCTGTGATTGTCAGTGATGGCATCCCTTTTATCATTTAGAGGCAGCCTGGCCTTGCTTGCACTAAGAAGCATCCAGGGCACCAGACGCTCATCCTGGCGTTGTTCTCACCCTCCTGTCTTTTACAGGATGTGTGCAGAGCGGCTGCCGAGTCCTTGGCGTCCAGCCCTGGCCACCTACAGGCAGAGCTCAGGCGCAGCGCTACCAGTGGTGAGTTCATCCTTCACAGCTCCCTGCTCGGCTCCTCTGGGCACTCAGCATTGGTGACTTCCTGCACACCACCCGAGAGAGCAGTCACGGCAGCCACGCGGGCAGCGGTGGGGGCAGCCCGCCTCAGCCTCTAGAGTGAGGCTCTGGCCTCAGTTTCTTCACCTGTAAAAGGGCAATGACGGTCCTCCCACTATACACTACAAAGTGTCGGGAGACGCGTGGGAGCTGGTGCACAGAAAGCCTTCCCCGCATCTGGAAGGGTGATAGAAATGTCAGCCCTGTTTTACTGTAAGAATAGGGGAGGTGAGCTGAAGACCAAGCCTCAGCACCCATTTCCCCTTCCCTTGCGACTGTGTCTTCTCAGAACTTTGACAGGGTCAAGGGTGGATCAGAACCCAGTAGCGGCCGTCCCCCACCCCGCGCCTGGGCTTCGACGGTCCGAGCCCCACTTGTGAGTCTCATTCTGTTTGTCACATCTCCAGCCGCCTCTCGGATGATTGCTAACAGCCTGAGTCGGGACTCCCCACCCAGCCCCCCTGCCAGGCGCCCCGACACCAGCGCCTCCAAGATCTCAGTCACCGTCTCCAACAAGATGGCTGCTAAGCACGCCAAAGCTGCTGGTATGGGGAGCGCGGCGGCAGGGCACCTGTGAGGATGGGGGATGGGGGCAGGGGGGTGGCCCGAGTGCCTCTGGGGGGCTTCTGCTTCCTCGGGGACCCTCTCGCGGACTGCATCTTCCTAAGAAAGCTTTGGCGGCAGTTGTTGAGATGAAATTCCAAGCCTTTGAGTCCAGTGAGTGAGCTGAGATGGAAGGTGGGAAGGGGGACGCTTTTCTGACTGTGTTCCTTCCCCCATCCTGGAATGTTTCTGAGGGTCCCTGACCCAGCTGCCCATATCTGGCCCCTCCTAGCTCTGGGCCAGCTTGAAGAAGAGAATGCTGCCGTGCCGGTGAAGCGGAGGCGTCGAGTGACTGCGGAGATGGAAGGGAAATATATCATCACCATGCCCAAGGGGACCACTCCTCGAACACGGAAAATCCTGGAGCAGCAGCAGGCGGCTAAAGGTGAGGGCAGGGGCTCCCCCTGCATCTCTGGGGGAGCCCGGCTGGGGAAGGCAGGCAGGAGGCCTCTTCATTCTAGTCCTGGGAGCCTCCTAGTGGGCCACATTCTGGGCTTTGGGCATGTTAGCATTGTGAGGATCACATAGTCTGGCTTCTCACTGCCACATCCCCACAACTTAGTTCAGCCGTCTCTTCCCTGGGTTTCACATGCCTGTGGCCCATTCCTACCCTTTGAGCCTCCTGGGGATTGCCACGGCTCCTCCATCAGGTGTTTCTCAGGGTGGGGACGGTGTCTTCTCCTTTGTTGGCATCTCCCACAGTACCCAGTGTAGGGCTGTGCCCATCGGGGGCACTCAGCACAAGCTGTTTGACTGACTGCCTTCCCTCCCAGGCGTCCAGAGGACATCTGTCTTTGACCGGCTTGGAGCTGAGACCAAGGCCGACACAACAACTGGGAATAAGGTGAGCTGGGGCAAAGGGCAATGTGTGGAAAGCTCTTGTTTTTCCTCCCCTTCACATCCCAGCTCATTCTCTGCTCTGACGACCACTTTCCTTCCAATGTAGCCCACGGGTGTCTTCAGCCGATTAGGTGATGCCCTGGAGACGGACGAGGAGCAGGCAGGAGACAGTGACGATGACAGCTCCGTCCTACAGTATGCTGGGGTCCTGAAGAGAATGGGCAAGTCCTTTACCAAGGACAGCACCCCCCTGGGGGTGACCGTCAAGGCCAAAGCCACCAGCTCAGAGCCCAAGCCTGTCCCAGCCACCCTTCGACGCTCAGGGGGCAGCCAGGGACCCTCTGCTGAGAGAAAGCCAGAAGCATTGCCCAAAGTCAGCGTCATCCAGAGACTTGGCAAAGCCACCCTTCCCCCAGAGGCTCAGGACAGCCAAGTCACCAGCACAAAGAGTAAGTCCCCAGCTGAGTTCAAGGTTACCATAAAGAGGACCTTGGCAGGCCCAAGGGTGAGCAGCTCAAGCGAGGGCCATAGCGCGCAGATGGACAACACGGGGACTGTTAGTGTGTTTAAGAGACTGGGGCGGAAGACCGACTAACACTGCCGCTAGGGCTTGGAGAGCTGTCTTGGAGCCCCTCTGTACTGTGTCTGCCTTAACTCACACACCCAGTCTGGCCCGGCCCCTGCCTCGGCCCACCTCTGGGGCCCTCAGTTGTTTGTCTGCTTCCACTGCCTTAGCTGCCCCTTTTAGCTCCCCTTGTCCAAATTGCACCAAGTCATCCCATGAGAATGTGAAATCTGGCTAGTGAAGTGTGCTGAAGGTGGGGAGCATCAGAGAGAGAGATCCCGCTTCAGGCCAGGGATCTGGCACCATGCAGAGCCGCTTCTGCCACTGGGGATGTGTGTGTGTTAGGGGAGGCAGAGTTGACAACGGTCGGTGGAGTGGAATGGGGAGCCCTTGGGGGAACTGGTGGTATTGCATTCTGGATAAAGGACTTGGGAAATTCAGTGCTTTCTTTGCAGGAACCTTGGCTGGCCCCTTTTCTCATTTTCCCTATGTGACATCCTTCCCCTTTTCTGCTTTTCTTGGGGTTCCTTCCAGGGAAGGGGATGCCCCTTCCCCACTGGCTTTTACTTGGCCCCCAGGTAGACGTGAGAGTGCCCTATGGCATAGATGGATAGGCCTTTCCTCTCAGCCTCTCTTCCTCAACACAGCACCTGAATGGATCCTGCTCGGAGACCAACTCTGAGGTCCCCTGCAGAGGTCCCCCCACCCCAGACCCCTCCCCCCCATCTCCTCGTCCTGCCCCACAGCCAGGAGGGAGGGCCTCTTGCTTTCCCTACTGTCTCCCTCCCTTCCCCTCTACTGCTTGCTCTAGGTGATTGCCTTCAGTTTTCCTCCTTCACACTTTTTGTTTCTCTTCTATTTTCTGCCCCGGTGGGAAGGCCAGACTGCCCGCTGTCCTCTGCCTGAAGTGCGTCTATCCTCGCCCTCCTTGCGCCCTCCCCGCCGCCCATGGCGCCGTGCTGTTAGGAACTCTTAGGAGGCCAAGGTGCTGCTGGGGAGGGCTCTCCACCTTGGTGCCTGCTGGCCAGAGGAGCTTCACCTGGGCCTGTCTGCCTGCCGACAGATGCGATAATAAGAAGCTGCAGAGGGGAAAGGAAATGGGTTTTCGTATATTTTTGTGATTTTTTTTCCCCTTACTGTTTTGCTGATACGGGCAAGAAGTGTTTTTCACTGTATTTTTAGACTGAAAGTGAAATGCCTGGGGTGAGGTGGGGGGAAGGGGAGGCAGGGACCGGGCAGAACTGGGCTTTCTCCGAAGATGACACCATCCGCCTGTGAGCTGGATTCTTTCTGGACTTGTTTCAGGAATGGAGTGGAAGCCTCTGATGTGACCCTGGGTTAATAAAGCTGGGGTCACCTCTGACTTAGAAGCCCTGGAAACCAAGTACCGCAGTCCCCTCTTCCCTCGTGGCTAATGTGTTTTCTTGGTTAACACTGGGGTGGGCATTTCTGGGCGTGTTTGGCCCAGCCCAGGCTGATGGCCTTGTCACACCAGAGTGACAGAGGTGGAGCCTCAGGGGTGGTCTCCCTCCCCCTTGGTTTGGACTGGCTAGGGCTACAGCCAGCCAAGGCTCTTCTGCCACCTCCTGGTGCCTCTCCTTTTTTCCCCTCTCCTGAGCCATTTGGGAGAAGCCAAGGTGCATTCTAAGAACTAGAGTTCTAGACTTTGGTCTCTGTTGGACCTAAGCTTGAGGCTTCTCGGGGTGGGGGTCTGGCAGCCAGGGGAGGGGGCAAGGTGCTGGTCCTGCACCTTTGGGGGGGTCAGTGGAAGTGGCCACCCTCGGCAGAAACAAGTGCATCTTTGAGGATGATTCTGGTGGAGTGGAAGGGGACCTTCCCGAACTCCAACCCCCTCAATTTACAGATGGAGAACTGAGGCCCAGAGACAGGAAAGGACTTTCCCCAGGTTACAGAGAATAACTGGCAGAGATGACATTGAAGCAGGCCGTCGGACCGGATCCAGTGCACACCCGCCTCCCGGCAGGATGCGCCTGGGATTAAGGAAGGGCGGCCCGTGGGCCACCTACTGGCGTCCAGAGTAGATCCAAATCCAGCCCCTGTGACCGCCCTCGTCACATCTAAAGGGCCCCCGAGAACGTCTAGCTGCAACTGACTGCCCCTGCCGAGAAGGGCTCCCCGCCTGGCCACAGCCCCAGGGGGCGGTGCCACGTTCGTCATGGCCACCCTCTCCTAGGCTGCCCTGGCGCGGGCGTGTGAGCCACGGGCTCCCGGCGTGAGCCGAGGTCCTGGAGCTGGCCCGGAAGCCCGGGGGCTGCTGGGAGATGGTCCCGGGGGCGCCGCAGCTCCCGAGGCAAATGCGCGTGCGCACCCCGCCGCCCCTTCACTTAGGTAGTGACACTTTCCCCTTCCTTTTCTCCGTCCTGCGTGCTTGCGCAGTTCCTTCGAGAGACCACATGCCTATGGTAGGCTCCCACCGGTTTCGTTCCTCGTCGCCCCCGCTTTCTGGAACTGCGCCGGCGCAGCAACCCTGACGACTTCCCAGAGTCCTTCAGCCGGGAGTCTGCGCGCTTCCAGCTTACCGGAGTTTCCCCCCCCCTCCTCCTAGCGCCTCGCTCGTCATCCCTCACGTCAGTTCCTGTTTGTGGCAGCAGGGGGCGGTCCTTCCGGCCAGGGGGCGGGCGGCGGGCGGGGTAGGCGAACCGCGGGCTGGGGAGGGAGGGCCGGGAGGGAGGGAGGGGAGGAGTGCGGCGGGAGGGGGGCGCGCGCTCTGGAGCTGCTGCGCGAGCCGTTGGGGCCTGACGCGGAGGACGATTCACGGCCACCCGGGAGCCGCGGAGCCGCCCTAGGAGCCGCCGTCGGATGGCGATGGGCGGGAGCCGGCGCCCGCCGAGGACCCGCAGCGGCCGCCGGTGACAGGTGAGGGGGGGGCTGGCAGGGGGCGGCAGCGCCGGGGCCCCTCCCCTTGGGGAGCCCGGGTGGGGGCGGGGAGCCCCCATCTGGAGTCGGGGGCGCGGGCCAGACTCGGGCCGGGGTCAATAACAAGGGGTGGGGCGGGGGCCAGGCCGACCCTGACCTTGGGGGGGGGTCCTCCCTTCCGTCGGGCCCCCGGGCCGGGCCCTCGAGGCTCGGGAGGGGGTGGCGTGTGCCCGGCGCCTGGGCCCCACAGGGCCCGAGGCTCGTACGCTGCCCCTGCCGGGCGCAGGCACTCCCCCTGAAGGGTCTTGGGGCCCCGCTCTGGTTGTGGGTCAGTCCTCCCACACTGTCTCTGCCGCGCTCCGGGTGTGTTTTCTTCCCTTGGCAGCTCCTCGTGCAAGCGGCCCGGGGGGGGGAGGCAGTCAGCTGGGGGGGGCCACGACCAAGAGGGGGCAGTTAGCTGGGGGGCTGTCGGGGGAGAGGAGCAGTCAGCTGGGGGAGGACCACGGCCGGGGGGGCAGTCAGCTGGGCTCCCGGCTGCCCACTGGGTCCCCCCCCCACGCCGGCAGCCTGTGCCCCACTGTGCTCGCTGGGTGACCGGGCAGCTGGCGTGTTTGAGCTGCCTCTTTGCGGTCAGAGGGGAAGCGTCGTTTCCTCCAGTGTAAGTGCCCCTTGTCTTGGCAGTGCCACAGAGCCGCCACTTCCGTGGTGGCTATCTCATTGAGAGATTTCCCCATGTGTCGCTGGGCTCGGAAGAGTTTCCCCTGTAGGATGTCGGTGGTGACAGTCTGCCCTGGCAGGGAGAAACATCCCACCGAGGTGGGAGGAGGAGGCACTTTTCCCGGGGAGGGAGGTGGCAGATATGCAAACAGCTGGTTCCTCGGTGTGGTCTACTGGAAAGAATCCAGAAGACTTGAGTTCAAATCTTGATTCTCTGTTACCAACGATCTTGGTGACCTTGGACAAAAAATAGCTATACCAACTGACTGCATATATCATTTTGACAATAATGATGATGGTCACTGGTTTTATATAGCATTTTAAGATTTGCAAAGGTCTTTCCACACATTATCCCATTGGAGGCATACTGCAACCCTGAGGCAAATGCTACTGGTATTATTATTTCCATTTTACAGTAGCAGAAACTGACTAAGAGGCTAAATAGCCTGCCCCATGTCTGTGCAGCCCCGTGTGGGACAGGAGCCTAATTCAGGTCTTTCTGAATCCATTCCTGGCACTTGAGCCTTGGGCATCAGGTTCCTCGTCTGTAAAATGAGCAGGTTGAATGAGGTGATCTCTAAGGACCTTTCCAGACCTTAAGTATTAGCCTTGTCTTGAGGTAACTCTGTCCCCTGAACCTTAAGGGATGACCATGACCCCAGGCACAAGTGCGGTTGGTTACTTCCTGGCCATCAGGCAGGGCTGCTGCCTCTTTCTGTTCCTGGGAACAGGCCTGTTGGTGAGCCAGGTCCTTGATGCTAGGAAACTCTTTGTCAGTGACCTAGCCAGAAGCCCTCCCAGGGGTGGGGGCACCTGACTTTTTTTTTCTCCATCTTCATTGGTTGTAAAGGAGTCCAGCAAGAGCTGTTTTTGATTTGTCCTTACCTGCTAGAAAGGGTCCCCCCTGTTGGGGGTCTAAGGCAGGTTACTCGTGGGAGCAATCCTTCGTCATCCTCCTTCCTCATGTGCCCCGGTGCCTTGGCTCCAGAGCTCTTCTGGTATCTTATCTTTTCTCCTTTCACTTCCAAGCACTTTTCCATCACTATCTAGCTGCTCAGCAGGTCCAGCTCTGCTGTGTGTGTGTGTGTGTGTGTGTGTGTGTGTGTGTGTGTGCGCGCGTGTGCGTGCGTGTGCATGCGTGTGTGTGTGTGTGTGTGTGTGGGTTTGGGTTTGGGAAGGTAGGAGATTAATCCCTACCTACTATGAGTTTCTAGTCCATTTAGGAAGACACATGCACCCCACTCATTCAACAAACATTTCCTGAGCACTTGCTTGGCATGAGGACTATGCCCTCCCAGAACTCCTAGTTGTTTTTTTTTTAGAGGCAGTTGGGGTTAAATGATTTGCCCAGGGTCACACAGCTAGTGTCAGGCGTTTAGTCTGAGGTCAGATTTGAACTCAGATCCTCCTGACTTCAGGGCTGGCGCTCAATCCGCTGCGCCACCTAGCTGCCCTCACTGTTAGTCTATTAAGGGACATAAGACTCCTCCAAATATATACCATTGTAGAGTTTGCTAAGTACTTATAGAGAGGCATAGAGGAAGCTCCATGGGAGTCCCGAGGAGGGAGAGAAAAGAGCAGCCAATGTTTATTTATCTAGAGCTTCAGTTTTCGAAGTGCTTCCTCCATCCTTTCCTTTGACCTTTATAGCATCCCCAGAGAGGCAGGTACTACTGAGATCATTCACGTTCCACAGATGAAGACACCAGGGGTGGCAGAAGAGCCTTGGTCTGCCCATACTGCCCCTGCTCGGTGGCCAGGGTGGGGCCGTGCACAGCCCTCTCCTGACTCCGCGCTCAGCGCTCTGCAGCTCGGGGCCACTCGGGCACCGGCTGCGGTACGGACCGGAGAAGATGCCATTCTTGACATCAAGCCTCTGGGGCTCTGATTCAGTAGGCAGGAGAGAGAAAGTAGGTGATGAAGAAGATTCTCCTGGACAACTGTAATCGCTGACAAGTGGAGTACTTTTAGGTCTGCAAAGTCCTTTATGTAGGTTCACTCAACTCATCCTCCCCCAGCCCTGGGAGTGAGGTGTCCATTTACAGATGAGGTCACTGAGGCGGACAGAGGTTAAGTGACTTGCCTAGGGTCACACTTCATGTCAGATGTCTGAGGTAGGGTTCGAACCTGGGTCTTCCTCATTCCAAGTTCAATGCTCTATCTGTTGTGCTTTCAAATATTTGAATGGTCTCGTGTGGAAGAGATATTAGCTTGATTTTTCCAGGTCTTAGAGAGTAGAAAGAGGATCCAGGACGTCAGTGGGAGGCCCTTGGAGCTCTTTAAAAGGGTTTCTCCAGGCTGGGGGTGAGCTCCACATGTCTGGAGCTCCTTGAGCAGAGACAGACTGGCCTCTCATTGGGCATGATTTGGGGGGTTTGCTGGAGCTAACCCGCATGATCCCTGCGGTCACGTCTGATTCTTCAGTCTGTTTGCAAACAGACTGTTTTCAAAGCCAGACTGCATGGACAGACTGAGTGAAGTTGGGATGGGGAAGAACCGAGCAGGGATTAATGATCTGCCTGCTGAGGGGTCACCATGTCGCTGGCCCAGGAAGGCCATGCAGGACACTGGATCTCTTTGGCTTGTAGGTCCTCTCTTGGACTTCTGATCTGGGTCCTGCCTGCCCAACCTGACGGTGGCCTAGCTCCTTTCTTTCCCTCTGTGAGTTAGCTGTCTGGGCCTTATGCAGGCCAGGGACCCTTCGGGCTCTGTGTCTCCCTGTCTCTGCCCCAGCCCTGTCCGGCTCTCACTGCTTCACTCAGTGTGATGTTACATATTAACCTCAGCCTCCTGCTTCAGAAGGAATCTCCCTCCTACTGAACACCTCTGGCAGCTGGAGCCCAGAGTTAGCAGAAGCTCCACTTATTTCTCCTTCCCTCATTCCCAGCCTGCCACATAGGCTTTTTAGGCGGAAGGGGCCTCAGCCCACCTGCTTCTGCTTGATGTCTACTCGGGAGCTGACCCCAGCGTCTTCTCCAGGCTGCTCCTTTCACTTTTGGATTGCTCTCAGTGGTTAGGAAATTCTTTCGGCCAGAAGCCTAACGTGGCCTGGTTTCAGCTGACCCTTCTTGCTCCTGGCTCGGCATTCACTTGTGCCCCTTCAGTTCCTGGCCGGTGATGCGGTCCCTGTTGGCATCTTGACTCCACACTTTTCTTCCTCTTTCCCCTCTCCCCTCCGCTCCTCGCTGTCCCTTGGCCTCTTCTTTGCCCTTCTGCTTGGGTCTCCGTCCCTTCTGGTGATTCCTTTGTTTTGGACCACAGCCACTGCTGGCTATCTCTCCCCTCCCTCTTTCTGCCTCCTGCCACAGATAGTGGCTTTTTATCTTTATCTGCAGTGAAGCCTGGCCAGACTTGGCTTCATCTAGAGGGCAGTCTGTTACCCAGGCTTGGTGGCCTTCCACCTGCTTGACTGGCTCAGTCATTGTCACAGAGCCCTTCCTCCAACCCCCTTTTTTTAGCAAGAGGCTTGGAGACAAGCTTCCCAGAGAAAGGACTTGTTCTGGGCCATGGAGCGAGTCATGGGCAGAGCCCAGCCAGGCATCCTGGGCACCCGGAGCAAGTCATGGGCTGAGCCCTAACCTGGCACCCTGGGCACCAGAGGAAACCACCTTTTTGGTGGGGTGTGCCCAAGAGGAAAGTGCCCTGGAGGACGTAGGCTCTTATTTTAGCCCTATGACCTTGGACCAAATTGTTTGGAGGACCTGCGTTCAAATCCTGGCTCTGTCACTGATTATGGGAGCGTAACTTAACATCCTCAGGCCTTACTTTCCTCATGTGTATGATAAGGGGTTGGCCTTAAGGGTTTTTAAGGCCTTCTTTTAACCTTGGGACCATCCCTTATCTTTTGAGGCCTGGTGTCCTCAGTGTGATTTGCATAGATCAGCAGGGATTTGTTAAAGGCCTGCTAGGTGCTGGGGGTACAAGAACCAAAGAATCCCCATCCTCAAGGAGCTGATGTTTGACTGGGGAGGGAGGGATGTGCCGGCCCTAGAAATAGTCTAATAGTAGTGAAGTTCACAGGAAAGGAGGGAGTGGGAGCAGCCGGAGGGAAGTGGGTTGGCTTCCAGGACAAGTTTGAAGCAGATGGTCCTGGAGGCTCTGTCTCGGCCTCAGATTCTGCAATTTGGCCTTTGTTGGGACTTCAGAGCGGCTTGGGGTTCTGTCCCTGGGAAGGACCCTAAATGGCCACTGCCTGTGCCAGAGAGGCCGGAGCGGGGGTGGGGTTGGCTGTGGCAGCCTCCTCCAGATGAAAGACCGGGGAGGAGGAGGCCCCAGTTGGGGGAAGCAGACCTGGGCACAGGCCGGGCCTTGGGGGAAGAGGAGGAAGGAGCATGCTGAGAATCGCCTCTCCCATCGTCCGCAGGGAGGACAGGGCAGGGCAGGCCCTCTGAGGCGGAGCACGAGCCTCGCTCCCTAGCGTGGCGAGGTAGACAAGAAGCAGCAGTCACTTAGAGAGGTCGCAGGCCGGCAGCAGGCTGCAGGTTTTTCCCCCTCCCCCTTTGCAAGGCCCTTGGACCATCTGCCCTTGAAAGCTCCCCGACTGATGGCATTTTGAGGGGAGGGGAGACATCCAGGGTGTTTATTTCCTGCCTTGTGCCTGTTACTTTGACTCGGTTCAGAAGCCGTCCCTCTGGAAGACCAAGCTCCCTGAGGCCTGGCTTTGTTTCTCTGCCTTTTGTCTTCCTTTCCCTTCCTGCTCCCTAGGGCCAGGTACACAGTAGGTGTGCTCACCCCCAAGCCGGGTGGGATTGGGGAGATTTGATTAGCCTGTGCAGCCTGGAGTGTGGGTGACCCTCTCCTGGAGGTGGGCATCTTGTGAGTGGCCCTTCTGCAGTCCTGGCATCCTCTTGCCCCATTTTCAAAAATGTCTCCAATGCATTATATTGGTGGGTTCTGTTTTCGGGGCCCTGTGCCCCAGCCTAAACCCATTCCACCCCATAACAAAGGACAGTTAAGCCAAGCCGAGGTGGATGAGCGGCCTGGGGTCCCCTGGGGCCCTCACCTGCACTCCCGCTGGCCACTCTCTGGGATCATTACTTCCTGCTGTCCACCTTTTCGTCTGTGTTGTTTCAGGGGCTGTCCACTCTGTATCACCTCACATACCTTCCCACATTCCTCTGGATTCCTCCAGTCTGTCATCTCTTCCTGTGCCTTCTGGTGTCACAGAGTGTCTAGCCATTCCCCAGTCGATGGGCACCCACTTTCTTTCAAGTTCTTTGCTAGGGATCCTTTGGTAAATCTGGAAACTTCAGTTTTGCCTTCGATCTCCTAGGAGTATATGCCCCAGACGCATTCATACTCCACGCCCCCAGGTCACAGCTCGAGTTCTCAGAGCTCTGGGCATTGAGCAGGAATATAGATGTGTGCCTGGGAGATACACAGGCTGGTTTTCTAGGTTGAAGGCCGGTATGGGATATGTCATTTGGGGCTTTCTTATTCTTGTAGAATTTGTCAGCATCTCTTGTCCCTTCCAAACCTGGCTCTGAACTAGGTCCCAGCAGCATCCTGGATGGCCCGGAGCCTGTTTCTGGTTTCCTGTAGGTTAACTGGCATCTCAGGCCCACCAATAGCTCCAGAGAGGCCACTCGTGGGGGGAAGCAGCCAGGTGGGGTACTGTTTGCTCAGCCCTCCAAGCTTTCCAGTGTCTCCTGCCTCTCCCACACCGTCATGGGCTTATCAGAGTACCTTCATGTGGTCTCCTCCAAGATTTGGCTTGCCTTAGGCAGGAGAGGGTTCATTCCTGTTTGCTCCTGGCCTGTCCCAAATCTGGGCTCCAGGCACCTGCGGCTCTGCAGAAGGGCCCTTCCTTAGGGCACCTTATTAATGATGGTCATGGCAGTAAGACCAGCTCGTGTTTATGGAGCCATCGGAAGGTGGCAAAGGCCCTGACATCTGTTAGCTCATTTGATGTGCTAGGCCCTGGGCTGATGCTTTTCATTGGCTCCTCGCAGCAACCCTGGAAGGGCTCAGTTAGGGGACGGTAAGCCCGGGCACGGCCCATGGTGGGATTTACAGCAAGGGCCTCTTTCCTAACTCCCAAGTCCAGCCCTCTGTGCCTGCTTCAGTGCTGCTGCCATCTCCCATCAGAGGCTCTTCCTGAGCATTTACTTAGCACCGCTTGTGGGGGTAAGAAGAAGGAGGCAGAGAGGAGCCAGCCCAGAGAATGGGCAGGGGTGTCACAGTTGAGCTTCTAGGAATCAGGGAGTTCACCAGCAAGCGTTAAGCACCCATAGTAAGTGGCAGGCACTAGGGCTGCAGATATAAGGGTGAGGCAGCTCGTGCCCTTCATAGACAGTGTGTCCGCATGGTATGCCAGATCTGTACACAGTGACCAGAGCACTAGGTTGAGAGAGGCACCAGCTACAGGGAGACCTGGGAAAGGCCCATGGAGGAGCCTCTAAAGGCAGCTGGCAGAGGGCGGGGGCCTCAGCCTGAGGAAAGACGTGGAAGCAGGAGGTAGAGAATTCTGTCTGGGAAGTGGCCTGGAGGCCAGATGTCTGCAGGGCCCAAGCTTAGTTTGCCAGTCCCGTTTTGAGTTCAGTTCAACAAGCTTCTTTAAGTGCCAGGTACTCTGCAAGGCGTTGGGAATACAAGGACAAGACTGAGAAGCCCTGCCTACCGGAAGAAGGGCAGATCATAGATTTCGATCTGGAATGGAGCTCAGAGGCCATTGTATACACACTAAGGCTGGCGTAGGCAGCGTGGTGGCTGCCAAGAGCCAGGAGACAGTCTCAAATGGCTAATAGCAAGAGAGGGAGAAGTAAGACATGTGTACAGGTAACAGTAACAAAGGGGAAGTTGGGATAGATACTTCAGGAGAGACAATGTATCTTTAGGCAATGTGCCTTCCTGGAAGGAGAGCTGGGTTCAAGTCCCATCTTTTTCAGCCATATGCCCATTGTTTCTCCCATTTGGGCACTCTGATCTAACCAGTTGGTTTTGTGCTGTTCTTCACCCACAACATTCCCATCTCCCATCACTGGACCTTTGTAATGGCTGTCCCTCTGCCTAGAGTGCTTTCCCTCCTGACAGTGACTTCTTCAAATTCCTCATTTCCTCCAAAGTACAGCTGAGATGCCACCTTTGACAGGCGTGGCTTTGCTGATTCTCCTCAGCAGCTAGTGTCTCCTGTCCTCAAACGGCTTTGTACCTCTTTTAGTCTTCTCACGAGTGCACATGTTGGCTCCCTAAAAAGTTCTTTGCGAGGAGGGATTGTTTCGTTCTTTGTCTTTGTATTCCCAGTGCCTAGCACGTAGTAGGTGCTTACAAAGTGCTTGTTGGTGATAGAGCCCCAGCATGTAACACACAGTGGGTGCTTGCTAAGCACTTGTTAGTGATAGGGCCCTATGGGGGAGTCCCTTCACTCCTTGGAACCTCAGGATATGTAAAATGGGCCTCTTGGTGTGGCTTGGGCGGCTGAGCCTGGGAGGCCTGGCGTCTGCTGTCACTGCTCTGGTTCTGTCCCCGCGGCTTCTTGGCACATAGCAGGCCTTTAAGTAAGAGATGCTTGTGGCTAGAGTGAGCCCGACCAGAGAGATCTTGGGGGCCTTCCAGGCCAGCCCCTTTTTTGGTAGGTGAAGCAGGTAGTGAGGGAAAGAAGTGGGATTGAAGCAGAGCCCTCTGCTCTGCCTGCTATACCAGGCCCCAGGGGGTGCTCAGATCTGGCTAGGTGGCAGTTGTGAGGAACTCTGCACGGAGCGGAAGAATGTGAGCAAAGGTGGAGAGGCGGGAAAGGTATCGAAAAGGGGACAGAGTCAGAACAGGGAAGCACCCCAGAAGCCCTCTGATTCAGCCCCTTTATCTCCTGGATGAAGAACCTGAGGGAAGTGACTTGGCCAGGGTGACATGTGTTGTCCGTGTCAAAGACAGGCTTCTAACGTCGGTCTGTGACTCCAGAGCCAGGCCCTTTCCACCATACCCTGCTGTCTCCGAAAACTCAGGATCTGCTTAAGGACACCGTATGTGGTTCAGCTGTACTGGATTAGTGGGAGAATGAGACTAGAAGAGGGGTACCTTGAGCCTAGGCTATGCAGGGCCATGATTTCTGGCTTAAGCAATTTAGCCACTTGGAGGCTTCTGAAGGATGTGAGGAGAGCCCTCTTTGAAAGAGAAGTCTGACATTGAGAGCCCCAGAGGTGGCAGGGGAGCACCTGGGAGCAGGGCGCCAGTCAGGAGGCAAGAGCAGTGGAAGGTGGCACTCGTACGTGGCTGAGGGCACCCCAAAGGAGGGGACGGGGCGCTGCTCTGATGGTGGGGAGGGAGAATCTCGTGTGTGCCCCTGGGGACCGCTCAATCCCTTTGCATCTGGGCCTTTGGGCTTTTTTTCATTGCCTGATTTGTTGGAGGTGAAGACGGAGGAGGGCCCTTTCCATGTACCGGGATGCTCCTCCAACCATAGCTGGGTTGAACAGATTCTCCTGCAGCTGGTAATGTCCAGTCACTGTCAGAAGCTGCCTTCTGGCTGGGAAGGGCTTTTTTTGAATAATCAGGCCTTGGGAGCCTCAGCATTGACAGGGAGAAGGGGTAGGATGGAGAGCTGGGGGAGGCGGTGCGAAGACTGCAGTGCCTTTTGGGGGGGTGGGGGAGGCTGGCTCTGAAAGGAGCAGCACTGGCTAGGCTTCATTTCCTCTCAGCCCCACTTTTCCTAACAACCATGCTTCTCCCTCCACTTGCCCTTCAGGTGTACCAGGAAGACAGTGTTCTCTTTGGCCCCCAGGAGGACCCCTGCCCCTAACTGTGGCCCCCCAAAGGCCAGGGACGCCATGGTCCTCATGGTGAAGCGACTGGGCTGATGGCAGGATGTGGTCAGCTCAGTAACTCCCAGCCCAGCTGTCAACAATCCGGTTTCTCACCTCCCCATGGAGGGAGCCTGCCTGCAGCAAGCTGGGGGAGCCAGGCTTGTTGGGGGGGGGGGGTCTGTCTGAGCTCCTCAGCAAGACTGTGCCAGCGTTCCTTTTGGCCCTAGCTGGACTGACAAGAGCAGACGCCCTCAGTTGGGGCTGATGAGCCAGCGCTTCCTTCATCCTTCAGGCTTTGGCCTGGCCCATACCCTGGGCACCAGTGCACCAGAGAGCGCATGGGGCCAGCTGGCGGGAATGGCCAACTTGTAATTGAGCTGCTGCTGCTGATGTTGGAGGCAGGGGCCACCAGGCAGTTCGGATCCCGGATCTCTGGGACCTTGGGCTTCAGGGCCTAGGGCTCAGTTTTTTTCATTGATAAAAGAAGAGGCCTTGATCAGACTTCAGCTCTAGACTGAAGGACCTCTGAACTTGTCAGGCTTGCTGGGAGAGGCGGGAGTGTGGAGGAAGAGTCAGGTAGGGCTTCAGGCTCCCACCCCTGCCTGGCTGACTGTCTGCATGACCTTGAACAGCTCATTTCCCCACTCAGTAAAAGGAGAGTGTGGGACTGCTGCCTTCTGAGGATCCCCTAGCTCTAAATCATATGATCCCAGTGTTTGCCTTGAAGTTCCTGTCAGTTTAGAGGAAGGACTTCATAAGACTCACACGCTCCTGTGAGCTCCCAGGGTTATAGATTGCTTTTCTTATGACCCTGGGAGGGAGCAAGCTCAATTGTTCTTCTCTTCTTTGTACAGCTGGGTAAACCAAGGCCCTGGGCACTTCAGTGATTTTGCCAGGGTATTTAAGCAGGTACTAAGGAGCAGCAGAGCTAAGATCTGGACTCGGAGCCCAACAGCCTTCCTGCTCTACTGGCATGGCCCAAGTTACCGAACATTATTGATGTTTCCTGGAACCTAGAGCATTAACTTTGGCGTCGAAGGACCTGGACATGCCAGTTAAACGGACCCTCAGTTTTCTTGTCTATAAAATGGGAATCATAGTCCTTGCCCTCACATAACTGGACAGGGCTGATAGCTGGGAGCTGCAGTCCTTCCTCTAGCCACCCTCTCCCTCTGTAGTTAGAGGACTCCCACCGAACACCTCCTTGTGTGACTGAGGGCTCGCGTGTTTCAACCATTAAACGTTTATTAAGCACCTTTTCTGTGCCAGGCCCTGTGCTAAATGCTGGGGTTACAAAGGGAGGCCAAAGACAGTCCTGCCCTCAAGGAGCTTACAATCTAATCATTATTTGAAGCAAGCCTACAGATGACCAGCCCAGGTGAAACATTTAACCGGCCTTGGTTGGTGGGGAGCCTGGGGAGGATCGGGGAGGGCCTAGGGGGCCGAGCCTCTTCTGCAGTCTGCAGTCAGCTCAGTCCTTCTTTGCTAATGGCTTGGGGGGGGGGGTTAGTTTAAACCTTTCTTACCTCTCCACAAAAATATGGCGTTTATTGGGGTTTTTTTGACAACTTCATCTCAAACCCTGGCGTCTAGAAAGTCTCTTCATCTATAACACAAGTAAACACTCATTTTGGAACTCTGACTAAAGGATTGAACGCATCAAGCAGTGGGGGCTCTCGGGTATTAGGCCGCTGCTCCCTTTGTGGGCGGTTTGCTTTAACCCTGTCATTTCGTGTCCCCTCCCCTGTGCTTCTCAGGCCTGCCCACCTGCTGGCCTCCAGGCTCCCGTTGGCCTCCCAGCCTTCCCGATGGCCATGGCCAACGTTGGGAGCCCTGGTGGCTCTTAGGAGGAGCTGAGATACCGCTTGGCCCTTCTGTGCAGAGAAGGTGGCTCCAGGCGTTGGCCGCAGCTCAGGGCTTTCCTGGTTAGAGGGGGGCCTAAGGAGACCCTGTCCTGCCTTGTTGATCCCCAGGCCTGTCTTTAGGGAGATGGTGCGGAGAGGGAGGTCATGGGACTCTCCTCCTGTAGCTGCTGTTGGAGCTTCCCTAGAGAGCATGGCACTTTGAGGGTAGGGACTTTTTCCTTTTGTCTCTGTGTCCCTGGCACTTGAAACAGGGTCTGGCACATAGTAGGGGCTTAATAAATGCTTAGAGCAGCTAGATGGTGCCAGGCCTGAAGTCAGGAAGACTCATCTCCCTGAGTTCAAATTTGGCCTCAGACACTGACCAGCTGTGTGACCCTGGGCAAGTCACTCCACCTTTTTTGCTTCAGTTTCCTCATCTGTAAAATGAGCTGGAGAAGGAAATGGCAGATCACTCCAGTACCTTGGCCAGGAGAACCCCAAATGGGGTCACGGGGAGTCGGACACGACTCACCCACAATAAATGCTTGCTGAATTGTTTTGGATAGAAAAGACGAGGCCTGTTCATGCAGGGCACCTCTCATTGGGCCTGGAGAGGAAATATCTTCTGCTGTCCTTGTCTGAGAGAGGATCCTGGGCAGCAGGGACGCAGCTGTTGGCGAAGCACATAGTGGGCATTCAGAAAGCAGTACCCACCCTGTGAGATTGATGGGCGGGTGCCAAGGGCAGTCCTGTTGTCTTGAGGCCCTAGGTGGGCAGGCATTGGCACGCAGTCTCAGCCTTGCTCAGTGAAAGCTTTCCTGTGGCAGGGAGGAAAGCTCCCTGGGCTGCAGGAATCCAGTGGGTCTTTGGGGGGTGCCTTGTCCTCAGGGGGCCACAGCAGGGGCTTCCCAGGTCAGGCTGCTGAGGTAGTGTTCTCCTTGCAGTTGGAAGTAATAATGTCTTAAGTAACCATGTGTTATGAGGAGGCTTTCTTGGCCTGGTTCTGCTCCAGGTAGGCCTTCAGGAGCAGGGCCACTTTCCCCAGGGGTCATCCTCCATTCCCTTGCTCAGCTCATTTCTGTTTTAGGCTGAGAGCATGCATTTAAAAGAGGGATGACAGAGGTTAGGGCTAAGGCTGAGACTAGTATTCTTGAGCTGGACATAAGAGAAGCCTTTCAGAACTGTCCCACCATGAACTGTATTGCTTAGAGAGGTAGCGAGTTTCCCATCACTCGAGGACCCAGACAGAGACGGAATTGACCAAGCCCTGAGCATGGCAGCATGTTCGCCTGGAGGTCAGAGGCTGGTCTAGGTCATGGGGAAGGGCCTGGGGCCTAGAAAGGGACGTAATGGCATCACAGGGGTCATCAAGTCACAGCCTTTAATAAGTACCTACTCTGTGCCAGGCTCTGGAGACACAGTGGCAGGAAACTGAGGCCAGAGAGACGTGTCCTTCCCCAATCCCGTGGGCACATTCTCTCATTCCTTCTGTGGGTGCGGCACCTGAGGCCCAGACAGTTGAAGTGGTTGTCTAGCCTAAGGACACAGGCCGGTAACAAATTCAAATCCAGGTCCTACAGCTCCATGAGGCCAGGGATGCTTTGCGTTTTGTCTTCTGTTCCCCAGCACTGGGGAAGGGGCAGGGCCTCGCAGCATCTTTGCCTTCCCTCAGGAGGCTAGTACATGATTCTTCCGCTGTGGAAGGCCTCGCCAGCGTCTGCAGCAGATGAAGGCAGCTTACCTCTGGCAGAGCCTCTCAGCTTCATTTACTCTGGGTGTTGGGGCTTTTTTCCCTCTGGCCTTATTTATTTGCTTTTCCAGTAACTGCTCGACCCCAGACAAAAGACAAGAGCAGGCCTTTTCCAGGAAATTAGATCAACGTTCTCGGGTGGCCTATTTCACACTCAGCAGAAGCCTGGCTGGCGCTTGACCTGGGTGGTGGGGCACAGGTGGGCCTCAGAAGTGCCATGTGCTTGGGTGGAGGGCCCGAGACGCCAGCAGTGCCTGCTTCTTCTCCCTCAATGGGTTCATTTCAGGTGGATGTTCTGAGTTGGGGCTAATCAGCATGCCATCTGTCCTATGCCACCTTCTTGCCTGGAGACTTTTTCTCCAACCCCGAGGCACCTCTGAGGGATGTGGAGGGGGGGAGAGAAGAGGAAAACAGAAGAGGCCTGGAGGGCAAAGCTCCAGCCAGGCTTGGTTGGTGGTGACTGCACCGCTGGTTGTCTGATTTGGGGAGCTTGGTGTAGCGGCATGAGCGATGGACAGAAAGGCAGGAGACTGGGCTTCCAGGCCCTGTTTTGGCCCTGACTGGCCACGGGACTTGGGACGGGGACTCTGTTCTTCATCAGTACGATGTGGAGACGCAGTCCGGTGTTCCCCTGCTTCCCAAGGGGCGATGGGGGATCAGAGAGGGCTCGTCGGTCAGTCGCTGCGTGTGGAGTCTTTGCAAGGTCAGAAGGTTCTATTCCACTGGGGGAGACGCGTGCATATGTGGGTGTATACGAGATAATCCCAACGTGGTGGGACCCGCGGGGCAGAGCGGCATCAAAGCTGACTGACTCCAGATGTCTTCTTGGCTGTGATAGTGAATCACAGGAGCCCCCTTTCCTTTACCAAATGCTTCAGCAGACATTCTAGTGTTGGCAGAATCTGAACCCAGGTCTTCCCAACCCCAAGCCCAGCACTCTGCCCAGCAGCACACTCCCAAAGGAGCTAATGCCTTGGCAACGTGCCGTGTTTGTAAAGTACTCTGTGAATCTGAAGGGTGAGAGTGCAGTGTTAAAATGTCAGGGCTTAAGTTGGCTGGCATGGAACTAGGGAGCCTCACCCTGCCCCACGGGCACAGACTACACCAGCCATTTCACCGGGCCCTCCGCTGTGGGGGGAGTCAGCCCCCACTGACTTGTGGGTAACGAGAGTGCTGTGGCTCTCAGACTCCCCTGGGGTACCCTGCTCCTCCGGTACCACCCTGGAGAGAGAAGAGAGCTTTCCAGCCGGAAGCCTCTGGCCCTGGCTCCAGCTCTGGCCTCCTCACCTCCAGCAGAGGCCATGCTGCTCTGGCTCAGGCACTGCCCCGCCTGCCCTCTGGAGCCTCTGCGGCCCGCTCCCCACTCCTTAGCATTTCACCTTTGTTCCCAGAAATGGCTTTTCTGCTTCCCACCAGCTGTCACCTCCTTTGCTGAGAGCCACAGCCTGCTGGAAAGCAGCCAGAGCCCTTGTAGGGGGAGGACACCCCACCACCTGCCGCCAAGCAGAGGCCCTGTGTTAGGTCTTGCGGGGTGGGTCAGAGCGCTTGTGATTTTGCTGTGTTTTGTGTCTTACTATCTCTCTTGTGCATCACAGAATGTCAGACACGAGAAGTCCTCCAGGCCGGCCCCTTTATTTGCTTGGGAAGGAAACTGAGGCCCAGAGAGGGGAAATGTTCTTTCCAACACGCCCCAGGGCCCTCTGTGTAGGATGCCAGGCAGATCCTTCCAAAGGCCAGGCCTGTTGGAGTTTGGGGAATGGCTGCCAGGCAGGAGAGCTCAGGTTTCAGAATTTCTCAACTGGGCTGGTGTCCAGGAAGAGTGTGTGTGTTTCGTTTCTGAACTGGGAAGACCAGATCCACCTACCCAGAGTGCATCACCAGGCTAGAGTGGCAGAACCTCTCTGGGGTCTGGGGAACAAACAAGCTTAGGAGTTTCTCTTAGTGTCATAGGGAGACAGAGCTGCCCGAACCATCCTGGGGGAGGAAACCTGCCAATCAGGGGGAGCCAAGCCATTTCTCAGAGGGTGCATGGGTCTCTCAGGGCGGGAAGAGGTCTTGAGGTCTGGGGGAACCCCAAATGTGAATGGAATAAGGACGTTCCCTGCTGCTCCCAACCCCAACCCTGACAGGTCCCTGGCAAAGGCAGAATCCTATTCTCATCTGGGGGGGGCCATGGGGCAGCATGCCACTGTGGGGCTCCTGCCACCTCTGAAAGTCCTCAGGGCAGGAGAATGGGGGTGTCTGGCCCTGACGGAGGTCTCCCTAATGCCCTCACCCCAGAGTCCCTGAGCGAATGGAAGAAACATGATGCCCAGAATGTTTCCAGCCTCTGGGGCTAATCACTGCCCCTCACGGGCCCTCCCTTGGCTCCTGGCTGGCGGGCGTGACAGGCTGTCCTCAGGCGAACTGGGAAAATGCCCTTTCCTTGGCCTGGATAATGTAACGGCTTGTGATAACTCCATCGCTTCCTGCTCCCTAAGCCCTGGAAGAGGGTGTGTGTGTGTGCATGCGTGTGTGCACCCGAGTGCACGTGTGTGTTTGGAGGTGATGGGGGGCCAGTTGAGGGCGGGGGAAGAGGTTGAGGTAAGGGGACAGTTGGGACAGCAGTTGCCCCAGCACTCTGGTGGACCCCACTCTGAGCTCATAGCCATAGGAGAGATAGAAGGTATTTCTCCCCAACTCTAGGACTTCGAGAAGAAGCTGTTGGCATCAGCAGGCCTGTGCGTTTGTCGGCTGCTGTTTGAAGCGGGGTACGAGTAGAAAGGGACCTTGGCTTCTAGCTTGAGCCCCTGGCATGGGTGCCCTTGTCCTGGCTTTCCAGGGGTCCAGAGTGCAGCCTCTCCCAGAACAGCTCTGGGCAGGTGTGGGGAAGGCAGCTGGCCCTGACTTGCTTTCTCCCTCCTGTCCCTGCAGCCCCTCCAGAGGTCTGCTAACTGCATACCCAGGAACTGCTGAAGGCCGGTCATTTGTGCAGTTGCCCTGGCATCTCCCAACGTGGTCGGGGGGGGCGTGCTTTTGGAGCCCTGGGTGCCCGTGAGCCCCTAGCCCAGGCTCAGGGCAGAGGGCAGGGAGGGTGTTGGGGACCACATGGCCAAAGCTTGTGTGCTCTAGGGGATGGATGAGGCCTTGGCGGGGGCAGCTGAGGGGGTCTCTCACACCAGCCTCTCAGAGGCCTTCTTCAGAGAGCTCTGCCTGTGTTGGGGCTGCCTCAGGCTGTCTGATTCACCCGCTTACCTCAGCCTGTTGGCATGTGAGTGACGTGGGAGTCTGAGCTCTGTTGGGGGCTGGCTACCTTGAGATCCTTCTTTTAGAGAAGCCAAGGGCTCCTTGTCAGACCAGGGATTCCCCCAGGGTGTGGGCTGTTAGTTGTCTTCTCGTTCAGGCTGATTTTGGCCCCCCTTATCTACCTGGGGTCTCCCCAGAGAGCCCCGTTTAGATTTGTTTTCATCCGTCCCACAGAGCGCTTCCTGGTGTTCCCCTCTTGGGGGCTTAGCTGGGTGGGTCTGGGTCACCTACATTTGCTCCTTCACTCACTGTCAAGGGGTCGGCCTCCTGGGGAAGTGACTTAGCTCGGCTTTGGGGATGAGAGCTGGCCATCACTGGCACTGCATTACCGGGAGGGGGGGATTGCCTAAATTTTATTCCAGGAACTTTCAGGCAGCTCCGACTTCCCTCTATCCCAGGGCGTGGGGGAATTAATCCAGATTAGCTTTGTGTCGTGGGGGCATGGGGAAAGGGTATATGTATGTGTGTTTGTAGTATGGTGTGTTATAGTGTATGTGGGGTGTGGGTGTGGTATGGGTGTGTGTATGGTGTGTGGGTGTGTGGTGGGGTATGTGTGGCACGGGTGTGTATGTGATGTGTGTGTGTGTGTGTGTGTGTGTGTGAAAAATGAGAGTGCAACCTGGGTGGGCAGAGGGAGGCTTCCATGGGAACAGCAGGGCATCAGGTGGAAACGTACCCCTCTCTCCACAGCAGACTGCGCTCCTTCTGCGGCTTCCAAGGCGCACTCTCCCCTGACCCATCCCTGGCAAGGCGGTGGCAAGGCCGGGCGCCACCATGAACGAGGTGTCCGTCGTCAAAGAAGGCTGGCTCCACAAGAGAGGTGAGGAGGGGCTGTGGGGGAACACAGGGCCCACGGGCCTAGATGGGATCTCCCCCAAGACACAAGAGCCATTCTGAGCTCTAGACCCAGAGTCAGGCCTGGCTTCAGTCCCAGCTGTGTGACCCTGAACAGGTCTCTTAATCTTCTCTGGAGAATGAGCTGTTGGAGTCAGTGATCTTTGAGGGGTCCCCTCTGCTCTAGCAGTGATTGCCGGATCCCTCCATGTGGTACCACAGTCAGAGTTGACAGCTGGAGAGTGTTGGAAGGCGGGCGTGGTGGCTGCCATCTCCCAGCACCCCAGAGGACTTGACAGGGCTAGTCACCTTTCTGGACCCCAGTTTCCTTATCTGCAAAATGGAGATGCTATGCGTCCCAGCTCCTTCCCAAGACCGTTGTGGAGAAAGGCCTATGCAAACGTTAGGGCACCAGAGAAATGTTGGGAGGCAGTGCTGTTAGCCCGCTCGCACTGGATGGACACAGCTGGCATTGGCTTCCTTGTGCCCCATGCAGAGCCCTGCTGCTGGTCTGGGAGCTGCCCTCGGCAGGGAGGAGGAGGGCAGCAGCAGCAGCCATTGGGAGGGAGCCACTGGGGAATGAGCTGGCCTGCTGGGCCCCGGGGCACACGGGGAGGCTGTACCAGTGGCATTGGGGGGCCAGGGCCTGGCAAGGCTCTTCATTCACTCAGTGGCATTCCCTGAGTAGTTGCTGCTTTTGTGTTTCATCCTGAGTCCTTGGTGCGAGCCAGAGCTGGTGGGCCTGTCTCTCTTGGGCGCTGAGGGGGCCAGTGAGATCCCCAGGCTGATGCAGGGTGGAAATAAGGGCTGTCCTTAGAGCAGCCAAAAGGACCCCAGTCCTCAGGAGTCACCTCCAGGGCATCTGTCTTCACCTCGTACCTGGAGCCTCCCATGCCTGCTTCCTTGGCCCTCTCCTTGGCTTTCCCTCTCCCCAGAGGCCAGGCTTCTCACAGTGCCACCTTCTGCAGGCACCAGGAGAGCAGTAGCTGCCATGGGGGGAGCCACTGATTGAGTGCCATTTGGGCAGAACTTCTGGGGCCTGGGCCAGCTTCTCTCCCACCTTCCTGACAGGGACCTCCAGGTCCCTCTAGCATTTCAGCTCCCATTGAACCTCCTGGTTTTTCACCAGGAAAAAGCCTGTCCCCCCCGAGGCCAGGCTGGCATCATTGCTTCACAGCAGATTTCTTTGGGGTAAAAGGGACTCTGCCCAGGCCCACAACATAGCTCCAGCCTATCCCCATGAGAGCAATGGCCATGGACCAGGAACAATTTCTCTCCGAGTTGCTAGAGATGGGGTGGGGGGAAGGAGAGCCCCCAGTCGGGGCCGGAGGCCATGAAGCAGCCCGGCTCATTCCTGGGGTTGCTGCCTCGGGGGTATTGCAGCTAGGGAGCAGCACGTCACATGGTGACCTCTGCCACACTTGGGTCTTGCCCAGTGCCTGGCCCTGTGTCAGCCAGAGGCCCCTTCCCTCCCTCTCCTCCCAGACCTGATGCCGCCATAGGGTTTCTCTCCGAGAACAGGCGTGTTCTCTTGCCCTCTCTCCTCCTCCCTTTGCTCGATTCTCCCTCTCCCCCTTCCCATCTCCTCTTCTTTCTTTGCCGCCCCTTCCCCCAGTCTCCCTCCCAGTCTCTGTTGTTGCTGGCTCTCTGATGAGTCACTCCCCAAGCATCTGCAGCCTGGAATGTAACTGAGCTCCAAAGGGAGCCAGGATCTGCCTGTGTCTCCATCGCCCATCTCCAATAGGCCCACCCCCTGGGCCCTAGGTCAGCTGTGCTTCAGTGGACCCCAAGTCAGCCCCAAGGCCCTCTCTTGGGATTAGCCTAGGGCCGTAGGAGCCTGCTTTGCTCAGACCTCTCTTCTCTTTTCAGGTGAATACATCAAGACCTGGAGACCTCGTTACTTCCTGTTAAAAAGCGATGGTTCATTCATCGGCTACAAAGAGAGGCCAGAGGTCCCTGACCAGAGTTTGCCCCCTTTAAATAACTTTTCTGTAGCAGGTTTGTTGAATGAAGTTTTGAGGGGAGTTGGATTAAAATACCCCCTACCTTGAGCATTTGGCCTCCTGAGAGCATAGGCCCCTCTTTCCAGGCCCCGGGGCCAGGGGCCCATCTGCCCTTCAGTCAGGGGGTGTCAAGAGTTCAGGTTTATTTCACTCTTTACCATATGCTATCCCCACAGTGACACTGAAGGGTGGGCAGTGGGGAGATAGAGGCCCACAGAAAGGTGGCAACTTGCCCCCAGCCACACCATCCCTCAGTGGCGGGGCTGTGGCACCCAGGCCAGGGCTGCGCCTGTGTGACAGAGTCATCCGTGGCCACAAGGACCGACCAGGTGCAGCACGGGGCTAGCCCAAGGCCAGTGGGTTCTTTGTGAGGTAGTGGGAGGCATGGGGCCTGACTCGATTACAGAGGATGATGTTGGGTAATTCCCTTAACCTCACTGGTCCTCAGTTTCTTCATCTGTAAAATGAAACTCTCTAAGGCCCCTTCCAGCGCTAAGTCCAGTTTGGCTGTGAGAAGAGCAGCTAAGACCATAAGAATTTTACTGCTCAGTTCATCCCAAGTCCCCCCTTGTGCAAAGAGTGAAATCCAGGCCTCCGCAGGGTCATCCAGGACGTTCATGGCAGATCCGGGCTTTGAGCTCAGGATTCCTGCCGCCCTCCACTGCCTCTCCTCTGGGGCTCCCTTTGTCCCTGCTTTCTGCTGGTCCTGGGTTCCAAAGGCAAGAGGTGAGCCAGGTGGTCCTCAGGGCACTTCCATTCTCCTAAGCATGTCAGCCAGCTCTGAGCTGCATGCCCTTTTACCCAGCGTGGACGCTGAGCCTCAGGAGAAGGGAAATGGCTCGTCCAGGGTCACACAGCCAGATCTTCCCGACTCCACTTCTGGTGTTCCTCTCCTGGGGCTACACTGCCCCTCGAGATGGGGGTTTTCCTGATGCCCCCTTCCCTCCAGGCGGGGCTCTTGACTGGCTGCTGCTGGAGCCTGTGGGAGGGTTTGGCTCCCTGTCTCAGAGGGCCAGGATTCGAGGTGGGGGCAGACGGAGGGAGTCAGAGCACCTGGCTTCCCGTATTCTTTGGGCCAAAGCCGAGCTAAGAGAAAGTCCTGCAGAGGCTGTCTGGCCATCTCAGCAGGGACCAACTGTCTCCCTTTGGGAACAGAGCCTTGTCCAAGCGTGTGTGCCCAACAGCAGTGAGATGGGACCCATGAGTGGCCACCATGCTTCCAGCCTGGGGGAAATGGGGAGATCTACTGTCAAAAAACAAAATGCAGAAAGTCATTATGCAGTCATTTCAAGAGAGAGGGCCTGGCGAGGGGGCGGATTGGGAAGAGCCACATGGAGAAGGTGGCATCCGAGCTTGGAAGGAAGCCGGCCCTTGGGGGAAAGGGCTGCCCTGGCCTGTGCTCTGATTGCCTCTCCCTCCCTCTCCCTTTCCCTCTAGAATGCCAGCTAATGAAAACAGAGCGACCTCGGCCCAACACCTTTGTCATCCGATGCTTGCAATGGACAACGGTTATCGAAAGGACCTTTCACGTGGATTCTCCAGATGAGAGGTGGGTCTTCTGCCCCTGGGAGGGGGAGCCCCAGGCTCCTGTGGGAGCAGCCAGCCCCTCGTCCTGGCTGTTTCTCACTTACTTGGCCCCCTTATAATTTTTCCTGGCACCACCACTGTCTCTGTTGATTCCTTGTGATGTGACAGTGGCTTGAAGATAAGGCCTTTTATACTGGAAACATTTAACTGTTACCCCCCTTAGTCCACTTGGAGCCACTCGAGCCAGAGAGATGTTGGAGTGGGTGGGCCGGCTCCAGGAGGTCATCTCCAGCAGCACCAGGGTGGGCTCGGGGCCTGGGAGCACAGGGGAGGCTCCGAGCCACACCCATGAGAGCTTCCCTTTCTCCGAAGCACTTTAGAGCGCACAGAGCCCTTTTACCCAACCTGGACACTGAGCCTCAGGGGAAGGGAAATGGCTCGTCCAGGGTCACACAGCCAGATCTTCCCGACTCCACTTCTGGTGTTCCTTTCCTGGGGCCACACTGCCCCTTGAGGTGGGGGTTTTCCTGATGCCCCCTTCCCTCCAGGGGGGCTCTTGACTAGCTGCTGCTGGAGCCTGTGGGAGGGTTTGGCTCCCTGTTTCAGAGGGCCAGGATTCCAGGTGGGGGCAGATGGAGGGAGTCAGGGTACCTGGCTTCCTGTCCTAGCCCCTCCGCTCCTTACCTTCACCTCCCAGGCCCCCGTGTCCTTTGCCAGAAAAAGAAGGGCTGGAGAGAACCTCAGGCCTCCCAGCTCTGATCTCTTGCTTCTCTTTTCCTGTGTCTGGTAACTGATGGAGGTAGAGCATCGTGAAGGGAATGTGGTGGACTCGGTTGTGACATTTGAGTGTGGTCTGTGGCAGGATCCCAGGTCTCCTCCTCTTTAGGAAGTAGCTTTGTGACCCTGGGCAAGTGACTTTAGCTCTCTGGGCCTCAGCTTCCTCATCTGTAAAGTTGAGAGGCGGAGGGGCAGACCAAATGATCCCTCAGGGCCTTTCCAAGCTCCTTTCCATCCTCTCAAAGCTTGAAGGAGGTATTTTAGGATGCATAAGAGTCAGACAGGGGTTGGGTTGGAAATGGAGACTCAAGTAAGGTGTCAGGGTGTCTCTGGCTTGGTCTCACCATTATGTGAGGGAAGTTTGCAGTGTTTGAAGCCCACCAATGGCCTTGTGATGTTCTGAAGAGTGACCATGCCCCGGAGCCCCTTTCAGGTGGATCCTGCCTGCCCCGGGTCCCCTTCCTTGGTGGCCCCATCAGCATCTCCTTGTGTCCCCGCCTCTTATCTCTCTCCTGTCCTAGCCATTCTCCACCCACTTGCTCAATCAGTATTCCTATGGCACAAGCCTGACCAGGTCACTCCTCAAGAACCTTCTTCTGAGATCAAATGCAAGCTCCTCTTTTTGTCATTTAAAGCCCTTCATAGTGTGGCTGCAGTCTGTCTAGACTTCCCTCATGCCTCTCCTCACACGGTTCTTGTCTTGTCCTGTCTTGTCTTTTTTTGGTGAGGCAATTGGGGTTGAGTGACTTGCCCAGGGTCACACAGCTAGTGAGTGTTATGTGTCTGAGGCTGGATTTGAACTCAGGTCCTCCTGACCTCAGGGCCGGTGCTCTATCCACTGCACCACCTCGCTGCCCCTCACACGTACCTTTTCTGACTCAACTGACTGCTTTGCTTTTTCCCATACCTGACGTTCAGTCTCCACGGAAATTGTCTAGGTAAAGTCCTAGGGAAACGTTTGATGTTGTTGTCCCTGTTGTCATTGCCATCTCCTCCCTCCACGCCTTTGTCCAGGCTGACAGGCCTCGCTGCCTGCATAGTTCTCCTCCCGGTCTTGGTCGCTCAGAATTCCGAGCACCTCCTTTGAGATGAGAGCCAGGCCTGCCCCCAGCCTTCACGTGGGCTTTTCTCCTCGGGGTACACGTTGATTTCCCGAGCCCCCCAGAGCGTCAGCTCCTTGAGGGCAGGGGCCGCTTCCTTTCTGGCTTTGTATTGCCGGTACCTGCTGTAGCGCCTGGTGCTTGGTGAGCTGAATTCCAAAGCTAGGACCTTGGACTTGGAGGCTGGGTCGTGGGGTCCCAGATTTCAAGCCAGGAGGAAGCTTAGAGGCCATTGAGTGAAACCCCTTCATCTTACAGAGGAGCGCAGTGAGGCCCGCTCCCTGAGGCTGAGTGAGTTAGGGTTGGTCGGAGCAGGATTTAAACCCAGATCTTCCTGCCACCGAGGCTGCTGCTTGTTCAGCGGTGTTGTGTTCAGGCTGCACCCAAACGCTGGACTCCTCTTGGGCCCACGCAGGATGGCGACCGGTTGGCCGTCTTTCTCTGCCCTGTTCTCTTGGTCCTGCCAAGGAGGGCTTTGGAGAAAGCCACAGAACTTTTCCTGGGGGATTCTGAACCCTGCGAGCTCCTGCCCCGATCCAGTTGGAACTGGGCCTCCAGTGCAGTGCTTTTGACCTGTACTCTCCCCTTCCTGGGACACATATCCCTCTACAGAGCCTTTTGTGGTTGGGGGAAATGCTCTTCTGCCACTATTTAAAGGCCTGATGGCCAGGCCTGGCCTCCCGGCAGACTGGTAGTGAGCTCCCTCAAGAGGCCCGGTACATGTGCTTCCTCTGGTCCAGGCTTTAGTGTAGAAAGGAATGAAAGACGTCATTGTCCGTGTCCCTGGTTCAGGACAGGACCACACTTATGTCCCTGACTCCAGGAACCGCTGGCCCTCCCCCAAGGTAGGGAGGTCTCCCCCAATGTCAGCTTTCTCGTTTGAAGCCAGAACCCACCCCACCCCCCGCCCAAGGCCAGGAATGGTGTTCTCCTACATAGGGGATGCCCAAACTTCCTTTTCCTTCTTGAGAATGTCTGCATTTGCTATCGCCCCAAGTGGAGCAGAGTGGCAGCATCTCCTTTATCCAGAATGTACGTGGCTAGTTGGGATAAAGAGAGACCGTGGGATGAGAAGTCAGCAGAACCAGGTGTCATCGGAGGCTTCTCCATGCACGAGCTGTCGTGGACCTGGAATGGGCCTCTTCCCTTCTCTGTGGGCCGGGCAGAGACCAAAGAAAATGGGCCTGTGAGCCTGGAGAAGGGTCTGGAATTATGGGCCCCGAAGGGCTCCTCTGGTGCTCTTCTTGACCCTGGAGCAAAGGGAGATTGGGATAGAAGCAGGAAGGAATGAGCCAACATACTGGCTGTGAGGATTGGGTAAGGGTGGTGAAAGGACTCGGAGAAAGCCTTTGACCTTGACCAGTGGAGTGGAGGGCAAAGGTGGGGGGAGGAGTGTGGGTGGGGAGAGAGTACCTCTCCCTCCACAACCCCCTCAAATTGCTGGGGAGTGCTGCCCCGGAGGGCAGAAGTCCCAGGATTGCTGTGACATCTGAGCTCTGTGTCACTGCCCTCAGAGTAGTTGCGAAATTCATTTGGCCCGCTGGTCAGCGTGCCAGCAATCTGCTCCTTGCCCCATTGTGGCCCGGGGCCCTCCTCAGGCCCAACCATGCCCATCGACTCAGTCCATTTTAATTCAGCAAGCATTTACAGGGGCTGCACTATTAGCCAGCCCCACGTGTCCTTTGTGCCCAGGTGTGACCAGAAAAAGCAGGATCCCCAAACCTGACAGCTCTTTACAGTGGGTGCTGTCCAGTACTGACTCTGCCTCCAGTGAAGGCAGATGAGAACACTCACTTTTGGAACATGGTAGCAAGGAGCCAGAGGCACGGAGAAGCGCGGAGGGCCTCCAGAAGGCCAGGCCCCAGTTACAGGACACTCGCATGCACTGGTCACCCAGCCCAGAAACACTTAAGGAAAGGGCCAGCCACCCTGCGGAGGTGCCCAGGAACAGAGGGCGTAAAGCCAATTCTAGCCTTAAAAGGGAGGTCTCTTTCAGCGGTTCTCTTGTCATGAGTAGGAGTACTTGAAAGGATCTGTGACCTCATTCGGGTGGGCCACAGCCCCACCGTGGCTCATAAGGGGGCCTGCATAATGTGTTGTGGTCCCCTTCATCGTCTCTGGGTGGTGAGGCAGGCTGGGCCTCGGATGATAAACCTTTGGCCCATGGCCAGGCCCTCTCAGTGTGCTGGGTGTTCTGAGAACGGGAACCACCTCTGCACTACCGTGAGTGTCAGGGAAGGGCAGCTGGGACAGAAATTTTAAGTTTCCAGGCACTCTGAGCCAAAAAGCCACACGTGGCGGATGAAATAAGGCCGTGGTCTGAAGGTTCATCACCTCTGGGGCCACTCTGGTAAGGCCACATGTAACATGAATCGACATAAAGGTCAGAGCGTTAGCTGGCAGAGGACAGGAAGGAGCCACATCTTGGAAATGGCCAGGGTGGAAGTTGTCAGCTCAGTCTGAATGAATCCTGTGACATGTCTGCCCCCCAGAGGGGCTGCCATCTTAGCGTCCTGGAGGTGGCTCAGACGAGAGAGGCAGCTGGCCCACCATTCTCTGCCAGTCAGAGCCTCTCCAGGGTGAGATCCACCTGAACATTGCTGACAAAGCGCCGCCTGTTTACAGGAGGGCACGTTACAAAGTGATTTCAGGAGGGAGGGACCTGAGAAAGCCCTCATGTTGGAGGTGAGGCAGAGAGCCTTGCAGGCATGGAGGACAGCCAGTGCAAAGGCTCGAAGGTTGGAGATGGGAGGATTGCATATGGTGGTCATCCAGCAGGCTGGTTTGACTAGAATGAAGGGGACGTAACACGGAGGCCGGAAGGGCCCACTCCAAGCCTGGGAGGCCCTCAGAGGCCCCTCTCTGGCAGCGCCTTCTGGGTCTTCTGGCTGGCTGACAGCCCTGCGGTGGCTTGTGTCTGTCACTTAGGGAGGAGTGGATGAGGGCCATCCAGATGGTGGCCAACAGCCTGAAGAATCAGGAGCCCGTGGAAGACGCGATGGACTACAAATGTGGCTCCCCCAGTGACTCCTCAGTGGCCGAGGAGATGGAAGTGGCTGTCAGCAAAACACGGACGAAGGCGGTGAGCCCTTGGGCTGGGGATGTATGGGGGATGGCGGCCCCTGGCCCGGCTGCAGGGTGCCCACACCTCTTGGGATTTTTTGAATGAAGCAGTTGACCGCTCCAGGGCAACGCTTCAGGGGATGAGACACTTGTAGAACAAGGGAAGGCCAAGATTAACCACCTGTGGGCCTCCTTGCACTGTGGGCCTGCCCACATCACCTCCGCCAGGATCCTGGCCAGGGGCCTGGGGGGAAGCTGGGGGCAGGAGCTGTGCTCTGCTGGCCAAAGGCCACTTCAGGGAAAACAGTTACCAATCTGAGCTCCTCTTGCCCCCGCACGAGCTTTTTGTAGCGGGATCCACTGATAAAACCCAAGCCCACCACACAAAGCCTGCTCTCTGTCCCCCACAGACCATGAATGACTTTGACTATCTCAAGCTTCTGGGCAAAGGCACCTTTGGCAAAGTCATCCTGGTGCGGGAGAAGGCCACAGGGCGCTACTACGCCATGAAGATCCTGAGGAAGGAGGTCATCATCGCCAAGGTGGGCCAGCACACTGCCCAGGACAGGGCGCCCCTCGTGTGCAGCTGCAGGCCAGCCTGGTTCTCGTTCAGCCATTTTTCAGTCATGTCTAGTCTCTGTGACCCCATTGGGGGTTTTCTTGGCAGAGACACTGGAGTGGTTGGCCATTTCCCTCTCCAGCTCATTTTACAGATGAGGAAACTGAGGCAAGCAGGGTGAGGTGACCTGCCCAGGGTCACACAGCTGGAAAGTGTCAGAGGCCAGAGGCCCAGCACTCTATCCACAGTGCCACCTGGCTGCCCACTGTAGATGCAGACATACTCCATGTAGGACAGGGTGCCGCCTTGTGGCTCAGGGTGGGCCAGTCTGGAAGTTGACTTGTACCACATGCTAAAGGAGAGAAAACTGAGTCCCCATGGACTTCAAGGACGGGGCATCCAGACAGATGCAGACAGACAGAAGGACGGGGTCCTCTTGTGGGTCAGAGGGCAGGGGCAGCTGGGCAGCTGTGTGCCCATAATGACACTTTAGATAAGACACAGGTGCCCCCTTGTGGCTCCGAGAGAAGGACAACCCAGCAAGTATGTTCACGTAGCGAGTTAGAAAGCGCACTCCAAGCAGGGGCCGTGGAGAAGGAGGCACCTTGTTGATCCAGAGAAAGACTGCTGTCCTCCCAGGGCGATCCCTGCTCCTAGGGAGGCCAAGGCCAGTGGGCATCTGCAGCTCTGGAGGCCTAAGTGTCAGGGGGCCTCTGGGCAGCCTCAGTGGGCTGGGCTGGGCCTGCTGGATGAAAGGAAGCAGACAGATGCTCCTGTGATGGTCTGGAGTGGGCTGAGGTTCCCATGGGACGCCACTGCCCCGCCACCCAAAACTCCCCCCACAGCCGTCCTGGGGGGCAAGGAGCCCAGGTAATGGTCCCCTTTGACAAACCGAGAGAGTGCCTCGCCAGCTCCTGGGGCCCCATCTAGTGTGTGTTGGCCTGAGGCTGGGCCTGGGTGCAAACAGGATCCAAGTCACTTTGGGCAAGTCACATCTCTGTTCCAGGCAGTTAGACAAGAAGGCTGTGACAGCCCTGCCTTGTGACAGGTTAGCTGCTTAAGCACCTGGTGAATACAGGGCTTCTCTGTAATGGGAGCGGGTGACCCCGACTTTTCCTGTCAGGGTAGTACCTGCAGAGGTGGCCTAGACCCTATGGCCGAGCCATTGATGCATTTCCAATGCCTGCGTGTGTGTGTGTGTGTGTGTGTGTGTGTGTGTGTGTGTGTGTGTGTCTGTCTGTCTGTCTGTCTGTCTGTCTGCAGGATGAAGTTGCCCACACAGTCACTGAGAGTCGAGTCCTACAGAATACCAGGCACCCGTTTCTCACAGTAAGTAGGTCGGGTCTGTCCATTCCAGGGCAGCCCAATACAAACCCCTGGGAAGAGGCCCGGTTCCCTGTAGAGCAGCATTCAGCACTGTATCCCCGTGCAGGGCTCGCCTCCCAGGCGAATGGGCCAGCGAGGCAGCCCTGTTGGTGGCGCTTCAAAGGGCGTCTCTTTTTGTGTTGATGCCATCCTCAGTGTCACTGTCACTTCCCAATACCCCCCTTGCCCTCCCACCCTGGGGAACCGAGAAGCATGTTGGCCAGGAGATGACCTCACTCACCATTGCTGGTGGTCCACCAGTCTGCTGAAGCAGGAAGCCCATCGGAGCATGTTCTTCCCGTGGATGCTGTATGGAAGGAAGGCCCCCGGACTTCAGGCACTCCCATGGCACCCACCCATCGTGGCAGCATCTTCCGGTACCTCTCCAGCCCCAGGGGCCATGCTTCCTGAGGCAGCCTGTGCGGAGCTGTCTGGAAAAGCCTGAGAGTTTATTGAGCTAACAAAGCATCCCTTTGTATGGCCAGTTCTTTGGGCAAGGCCAGCCAGGATTTTTCCTAGTTATCTTCCTCTCTTTGCGAACTCAAAGATCAGCCCTCCAAGTGTCAGAGGCTGTAGCAGAGACTTCTCTGGGTTCAGTCCCCTTGACCTTACCCCCCTTCCCCCCGGTCACCTTCCTCCTGCTAGAGCAGCCTGTCCGCCACGAGGCACACAGCTTCACGCTCAGGACTGCTGACCTTCCTCCCCATGATCACCTTCCCCCCCCTTGGTCCCCTTCCTCCTGCTAGAGCAGCCTGTCCACCTGATACTCCACACTCAGGACCACTGATCTGTCTGCTCCATTGTCTCTAGAGATGCTCTTGCTTGGTTGAGGTTCATTCTAGGGATCCAGGAACGCTTTTCCCTGCACTGCCTCTGGCTGTTCTGGGGGGGCGATGTTGCCACAGTCCTCCCAGCATCCTCCCCAGACACTGCACGTAGGAGCTTGTTCTCAAGCCCAGCCCTGCCTTGTTTCCTCCTAGTAAGGAGAGTCAGGGTTTGCTGGCTGAGCTTTGGACCCTTTGGCCTCCCCTTTGTCTCTTGCTCTCTAAGTTAGTGGCTCCACACTGGAGTGAGGCATGCGAATCTTCTCCAGTGGTAGAGATCATAGACCTCCGAGTCTTCTTGCCCGTGTCTTGTCCTTGCTTCGTGCCCTGCAGGCCTCCTTTGTGTCTCCACATTCTGGGCAGCCCCCGGACTTGTCACCTGCTATCTCTAGTGCTCTTACCTCCAGTGACCTCTTTGCCACTTCTAGAACCTGGGGCACCATTGATGGTGGGCTGCAGTCTGCTTAGGCGCGCCCACCCCCGACTTGTTTCTTCCCTGTCATTTGGGTTCCCTGCAGCTTTGTTTCTTTGGAGGTGGTGGCATCCGGTGCTGCACAATCCTAGAGCATCACTAGAAGGACCTTAGCACCTTCTGCCGATGTCTCTTGGCCAGCCCTCTTCATCCTGTTCACTTCGGAGTCTGTCTCTGGGGCCTGTGCAAACTGTGGGTACCAATGGAGGAGGTCAAAGGACCACATCCAGTTTGGATGCATTGCTTTTTCCTGTGTGCACTGTCCTATGGTCTCTGGAGTGACTGTGGGTCTCTGAAATGGTTCTTTAGTTTTCTGTGGTTTGATATAGTCAGTGCATCTGAACTTTACCACTGAAAGCAAATCCCTTGTCCACATGGACTCTGCCCAAGGCCTTCTTCTTGGCAGAGGGGTCGCCTTGACTAGGCATGCATCTCCCTCCTTTGTGCATCTGTTCGCCGTTATCTCTGCTTCTGTAGTACTGAGCGTTCCTTCTCTCAGTCCCTGGGCCTGGGGAAGAGCAGGCACGAGCCTTGACCCTCGGGGCTGCTTCCAGAGCACCTTCTGGCCGCCAGCACTCATTTGAGGTTCACCCTAGCTGCCAGCCACTCCAGATGTGGGTCACGTTTATTTACCAGCCTCCAAGTACTTTGGCTTCCCGTCTGCCTCTCCGTGCCATTCCTGCCTTCGTATTCCGGTGGCATCTTTGTAAAACATCGATGCTTTTTTGTGTGTCACCTTAGTCTCTGGATATACCTTGGGACAAAGACTAAAAAGGAATGTCTTAAAAACCAACACATCGATCACGTCTAGAAGTACATGCAGTATTCCACACTGGTAATTCTCATCTGTGGCAAAGGGAAGGTGATGCAAGTGTGGTCCGTGGAAGAGCGCGGCCTTGTGTTTGCTCTTGGGGTCTCTCCACTCAGGAGTGTTGGCTGTGTGCTTGTTTCCAGTCCTTTGCTGCCAGAAGCACTGCTTGAAATAGTTTGATGGCCTTCATCTCTGTCTCTGACCTCTCTGGAGCATATGCTGAGCAGGGAGATCTCTGCGTGGACATTGTAGTCGCTTTGCTTTCCAGAATGCTGAATGAATTCACAGCTCCACCAACAATGTATTAGTGCATCTCGTCTTAAATCTAACCATCATTCTTTTTTTTTAAAGTATGTTTTACTTTTGTCATCACTCTACCTGTGTTACCTTCGTGATCTTGAACTCTGAAACTCTTCTAACCTCCTGTTGTTTCATCTCTCTTTCATCTTCACTGAATGCATCACTTTATGTATGTGTATGACTTTATATTATCCTTATTAGATTTGACCTCATGGTCTGATCCAGAGTGGGCAGACTACAGACACAGGTAGCAGTCTGACCAGCCGCGGGGCTTTAGGCAAGTGGATTCCAGCCTGCAGCATGAAAGCTTTCTCTGTATCATCTTTGGGTCAATTGCATTTTGCTTTTTTTTTTCTTTTTGGTGAGGCATTCCGGGTTAAGTGACATGCCTAGGGTCACACAGCTAGTAAGTTGCAAATGTCTGAGTCTGGATTTGAACTCAGGTCCTCCTGACTCCAAGGCTGGAGCTCTATCCACTGCGCCCCATAGCTGCCCCCAGTTGCGTTTTTCAAAAGCATACAGACTCTGTCTTTCCCCAAGTCGCTGACAGGCCAAACGTAGGTTCTGAGGCTTCTCAGCTTCCGACCTCTCCCCAGGTTCACATTGAGCCATTCCTGATTACCCTGGTCCATCCAGCCAGCTCAGTAGCCTGACTGTGCTCATCCGTTGACTGATCTTCCGCTTGTTGGTGTTCTCTCCCTCCTCAGATTATCTTGTACTTGTGGAGCTGTCCATACTTCACCTCGCCAAAGTGTAAGCTCCTTGAGGGCAGGGCCCTGGGCACAGCGCCTGGCCCATCGAGAGCACCTGAGGGACAGCCGTGCCGTTGACTTGAATGTTGATAGCCGATTGTTGAGCAAAGCCGCCTGATGGCATTGATCTAGGAGTCTTAGATGATCTTAACATGTGCCTAGAAGCCTTGGTGGCTGCAGAGACATAGGATCCGTAAAGAGTCCTTGATCTTGTCATTTCTGGACCTTTCTGTCCACGGTGAGACTTGGCAGCCGGTCTCTCTAAGGCGCTGGGGGTGAAAGCTTCCCTGCCCCTGTGTGGTCTTTGGGGGGCCCTCGGCAGGCGTGTGGATTATCCTCCTACACGTTTGACAGAGATCCGAAGATACACATGTGACTTACTGGTTTCTGTCTGGTCTCCTTGTTTGCCTTTCTTGGGTAATGGGCGCATCCATGATTTTCCCCCATCTTTAGTATCTTTTTTCGGCCATCTTTTCTTTTTTGAAAATTATTTTTCTCGAGCATTTCTTATCTCTCCCTGCCACATCTCCCACCACTTGGACAATAAGAAACAGAAACATCCCTCTCAGTGGCAACTCTGTCAAGCCCACCAAAGCCAGCGCCCACGTTGGCCGTGTTCAGGGGTGTGGGCCTCCTTGTGCGCCGCAGGCCTGTGATCCCATCTGTCTGTGGCAGGCAGACTGAGCTTGCCTCCTCCTCAGTCCTCTGCACTTGGGGTGCCGATAAGCCGATCAGAGTTCTCCAGGCCTTCCAGAGCATTGTGCTCTGTAACGTCGTTGTCCAAATCGCCGTTCTGCTCCATTCACCTCGCATTGGGACCTAGGGGTCCTCCCTGATCCTCCGTTATATTCATATGCCATCCCTCTTCTTTTTTAGCCTTTGCCAGTTTGTACCCCTCCCTTTCCATTTTGATGCCATTACAAGAAGCTCTCCTACAAAGATCTGTGTCCACGAGAGGCCTTTTCCTCTTTCTTTGTTGTGGTTTTTTTTTTTTTGGCAATTAGGGTTAAGTGACTTGCCCAGAGTCACACAGCTAGTAAGTGTCAAGTGTTTGTGGTCCAAGGCCGGATTTGAACTCGGGTCCTCCTGACTTCAGGGCCGGTGCTCTATCCACTGCACCACCCAGCTGCCCCCGCCTTTTCCTCTTTCTGTAATCTCTTTGGGATGTGGGCCTGGTAGTGCTGAGGCTGGCTTGGAGGATGTGGCCTCAGCTCTGGTCCCCACACAGGACCGTGCCTTTCATTAGCTTGGTCAGTCTGGTGGCCGGAAGCAAGAGCCCCAGTGCTGTTTTTAGTAAGATGTCTCAGCTTGATAGTGATCAGGAGCATTTTCCATGGGTTACTGCCTTTGAAAACGGTTTTGGCCTCTTAGTCATCTTCACTTGGAAGATACTTTCTGCTGGGATCAATTGGGGAAAGCTTCCTGGGAAGCCTTAGCGGAACCTCAAAGGAACAGGAAAATGGGGACTTTTTTTTTCTAATCTACTACATCAGTTGCCCAACTTGTTCCTGCCCTCACTCACCAAATGAGGCCACAGTCCGTGTGGGTGGCGGTCTGCCTATTGGCTTGGTCAGGAGGGTCTTGGTCATTGAGGTAGGATGCCCCCATCTGCCATGGGATGATGTTTCTGGTTACCTTGGCAGACACCGTAGCCCCCACTCTACCCATGCACCCCTCCACCACTGTCTTCTGGTATGGTCTGAACTGAGAAGGTCTTGGTAGGCTGGACCCTTAGAGATCTTTGAGTCCAAGCCATCATTGATGATGGGGCCTTTGTCTATTCCACTGGGCACTTATGCTTCTTTGAGCGTGGCAGCTTAATGATCTTAGGACAGCAGGTTCACAGAGTGCCTGCAGTTAGACTAATGTTTCCTGCTGGTCTAAAAAGCTGGGCTAGGTGTTCAGTCCGTATTTGGTTCTGACCTCGGCTTCCTGGGCTCCTCCCTGTCCCGATGAAATCCTTCACACACTCTCATAGCAGGAGTGGAGGGGGCTACGTGGCCCTTCTGTGTTGCTAAGGTGTCCATCAGCTAATGGCCAGCCCTAGGGCTGGTGAGCCAGCCTGGCTCATCTGCCACCAGGATAACGCCCAGAAGGGCACAAGGAACTCGGGTTCTGGGTACATGTTTGTTGAGGCTAAAGGGCCATTTGATAGAGTGGAGGAAAATAGCCTTGAAGGCCCTCCACCCACCAGCTTCTGTGGTAGGTGGCAGTTGTGGATGTAGCATGCTGTCACAGGAGGCCTCAAGCTGAGAGCTTGGAGGGTTTGACACCCGGCACAGAGTCCAAGTGGAAGGACAGTTGACCCGGTGTCCATCGCTGTGGACGTGCCCAAGGCTGCTGCAGGGCGTTCTCAGGGGTATGTGGAGCCACCAGCCCACCTAGGAGAAACATGTGTCATCTGCTCCTTGACCAGGTGGCCAGTCCAGGGGGTCAGGGCGTCTGGCTGCAGTCCCCGGGGACCTCCACCATGCTCTCCCTCCGAGCGGCCAGTCCAGGGGGTCAGGGCGTCTGGCCGCAGTCCCCCGGGACCTCCGCGGTGCTCTCTGTGGTCCTCAGCTGCTGCTCCTTGATAGTAGAAGTGCTGCATGTCATTATGGAGTTGCTCTCTTCTTTAGGGCTTTCCTCTGGGGCATTTCTCAGCCCAGAAAATTTCTTCAGTGTGGGTGACTTTGGTTTGCTCATATTACCAGCCTCAGTTCTTTATTTGAGACTCTGCTGACCAGACTCTGCCCTCCTCTGCTCTCTCTTTTTTTTTTTTCTTGGCTAGGCAATGGGGTTAAGTGACTTGCCCAGGGTCACACAGCTAGTAAGTGTTATGTGTCTGAGGCCGGATTTGAACTCAGGTCCTCCTGACATCAGGGCCGGCGCTCTATCCACTGTGCCATGCTGCTGTCTTAACCCCTCCTTTTAAAATCGTTGCTTTCCTGGTATGGGTGTGTGCGAGCAGATGAGGGGATACCTCAGTTTGAGAAGAAATGAACTTGCGGGTAGCCCCAGGGCCATGGAGCAGCATGGCCAACCCTCTTCCCTCACCATCTGAGAGAGGGATGGCATCTTGGGACTCTCCAGAAGCTGTGCGGTGATTGGGTGCCTGTGGAGGGCCAAGTCAGGGGGACGTCTTCTGTGAAGGAGGAGTGGGAGAACCTAGAGAATCCTGTCGGCTGAGAAAAAGGGGCCACCCCTGCCCCAGGGGAGTGGCCCCATTAGGGAGATCTCAGTCCAGTCAACTGGTTAGCAGGATTAACAGAGCGCCTTCTTAACACTGAGCAGCCCTTAGAGGTGGGTGATACCATTGTTACTGGGCCCATTTTACAGATATGGAAACTAAGGGTGGGCATCATGGCTGATATTGAACACCTTAAATGTTCTTTCTGCAAAGTGCTTTGTGTCTAATTATCTCATTTGAGAAGTTATGTAGCTGATCCAGGGTCATAAAGTTAGTAAGCATCCATCTCTGTCTCTTTCTCTGTCTCTGTCTGTCTCTCTCTTTCCCCCTCCTTCTCCCCTCCATGCCCCCTTCCCTTTCCCTCCCTTTCCCCCTCCCTCTCTCTCCCTTTCCTTCTCCCTTTCCCCTCCATCCCCCTCCCTTCCTCCGTCCCCCCTCCCTTCCTCTCCCCTTTCCACTCTCTCTCTCTTTCCCCCCGCCTCTCCCCCTACATCCCTCCTCCCTCCCTCTCCCCCTCCCTTTCCTCTCTTCCCCCCTTCCCTCCCTTTCCTCTCTTCCCCCTTCCCTCCCTCTCTCTCTCTTTCCCCCTCCCTCTCCCCTCCTTCTCTCCCTCTTTCCCCCTCCATCCCCCCTCCCTCCCTCCCTCTCCCCCTCCCTTTCCTCTTTCCCCTTCCCTCTTCCCTCCCTCTCTCTCTCTTTCCCTCCATCCCTCCTCCTCTTTCTCTCCCCTTCTCTCACCTCCCTCTCTTTCTCTTTAGGCACTGAAGTATGCCTTTCAGACAAATGACCGCCTCTGTTTTGTGATGGAGTATGCCAACGGTGGGGAGGCAAGTAGTGGCCTGTCTTGGTGATCTTTGGGCTTGGGAAAGGATGCAGGAGCTTGCCAGGCAGGTGTGGCAGTGGGCAAAGGGGTAGATGGGAGTTGAGAAGATGAAGCAGAACTATGAGGGGGAGAAGGAATGGGGGAGGGCCACATAGCAGTGTGTCGTGTCACAAGCCATTTCAGAAATCTGAAAATCCTCTTCCTACAGCCTTGCAGGCTTCCCCTTTCCCCACTCTGCCCTCCTTCCCAAATCCCCACGGCCTCATAGGCTGGATGCCCAGGAACCCCACCGGCTTTACTCTGGACAGCCCATGTCTGTTAGCCCTAATACCTGGGTTTCCCTGAAGCTCTAGATCTGGGGCTGCCCCGTGAGAGTGTGAGCGGGTACACTGGCGTGCACAGGTGGGTTGGGCTTGGGACGGACTCCCCTCACTCAGGCAGCCTCTTTTTCTCTGCCAGCTGTTTTTCCACCTGTCGAGAGAGCGCGTCTTCACGGAGGACAGGGCGCGGTTCTACGGGGCCGAGATCGTCTCTGCCTTGGAGTACCTGCACTCCCGGGATGTGGTCTACAGGGACATCAAGGTGAGCTCCATCCTTGGCTTCGTGGCGGCCAGGGAGTGCTTCCCCCTCACTTCTCCCTTTGCTTGTGGCTCCTGCCCTGTGCAGCCCTCACATACTGGAGAGTTGAAGGCCTGGAGCGTCTTCAGCGCCCAAATCAAGGTCTGCCCGTGTGCCGCTACTACTGAAAGTGGAATTCCCAGAGCACCTCTGGGCTCCATGAATGTTTTCATTATTATGTACTGAATCTAATGTATAATTGTAACATGGGTGTGGGTGGCAAGGTCGCATTCTTCATCACTGGAGGAAACTTCCCCAGCAATGGGGCCGTGCAGCTCAGCCTGGCTCAGTGGCCCCTGGCTTCAGCCCTGTCTGCACCTGGTAGCTATGGGGCCGCTGGGGTGGAGCCTTGGACTCCGACTCATGAAAACCCAAGTTTTGATCCTGCCTCGGACACTGCTCGCTGCATGACTCTGGGTAAATCACTTAACCTCTCTATGCCTCAGTTTCCTCATCTGTACAATGAAGGAGGTAGACCCCATGACCTCTGATGTCCTTTGGCATAAGATCTTAAGACACTGGTGTAATTACTATTATTATCAACATCTGACATTTACATAGAGCTTTGAAGTCCGCAGAGCAGTGTCTGTGTGCGCTGTGCCCGCAGTGCTACGAGGCAGAGGCTACATTCCCATTTTACAGATGAGAGAGCTGAGTCTCTAGGCTCTGAAGTCTTCCTGACTCCAAATCGTGCTCTCTCTGCTGGTGCTGTGCCATCCCTCTGAGCACCCACTGTGTGCAGAGTGCCATGGCAGACAGGCTGGATTGAGCCCAGAAATGGCCGTGCCCACAGGAATGCCCCCAGGCACAGGGCTGCAGGGGAAGGTGCTCAGCTCTGGCAGGTCAGGGCTGACTTCCTGGAAGAGCTGGCAGAAGGGGAGGAGGGCACCCCTTGAGGGCTGGCCCTTGTCCTCTACCCAGCTCGGGCACCACAGCTGGAGGAGGATGTGAAGACTGTCCCCTCCAAGGGAGGGAAGGGCCTGGAGTTCACATTTAGCCCATGGAAGTCTTGGGCCACCTGTGATGGCTGTCTGTAAGGCTCTTGAGTGTAGGAAGAGTCTGCCGTGTTCTGCTTGGCCCCAGAAGGCAAAGGAGCAGGAGCAGTGGGGCTGGGTTAAGCTGGATGTTGGGGAGCTATGCCAGCATGACGGGGCTGAGGATAGCCTGTCAACATGTGGAGAGGAAGAGGCAGGAGGGGATCTGGCCATCCCCGCTCTGCCAGTGGCTGCATGGCTTAGGGCCAGTCACTTAAGCTTTTTGGTCTGGAGGTCCCTCACCAGCAGACTGGAGTGTGGCCAGTGACAGGGACAGGGCACTGGGGGAGAGAGCCACTCTTCTGGAAGCATGCCCCCAGCCATGCTGAGAGGGGCCGCTGCTCCTCAGATGCTTGGCTCTCTTGGGGGACTCTCAGCCTTGTCCCTGAAGGCAGGGCCCCTCCTGCATTGGGCCCCAGGAGCTGGGTTTGCTCCTGTGTTGACCAAGGTCTTAGAAGAGTGGACCATCAGAGCTGGGCAGGTTTGTAGAGAGTGTCGGACGAGCCCAACCTCATCATTTTATGGTTGGGGGAGCTGAGGCCTGGAGGAGGAGGAGCTTGGCCAGAGGCACGCAGGCCCCTGCTGGCCTTCACTCCCACTCCCTTTTCAGCCAGGAAACTGAAGTCACGGGTGTGAATCCTGCCCTTGACCGTCACTAGCTGTGTGACCTGGCCAAGTCACCTGACTTCTCTCCATTACAGTTGCCTCTTTGGTAGAGAGGAGATAATAAAGAACCTCTCTGTGGGGTTATTGGGATCAAGCAGGATAATGTAGAAGGTGCTTTGCCCACCTGAAAATGCTAGGTGAGGCTTAGCCCTGCCTGGGCCCTCGAGGATGGGTAAGCAGCAGTGGAGGGTGGCCCGGGCCTCAGGTGCTTCCCGGGCTCCACCGAGCTGTGTGGCAGCCCCGCGACAGCTCAGGGCCAGGCCCTCATGCCCTCACTTCCCTCCCAGCTGGAGAACCTCATGCTGGACAAAGACGGACACATCAAGATCACTGACTTTGGCCTCTGCAAGGAGGGCATCAGTGACGGGGCCACCATGAAGACCTTCTGCGGCACCCCGGAGTACCTAGCCCCAGAGGTAGCCTGAGAGCCGGGCTGGGGGGGGGGGCGGGGTGGGTCCAGAGAGGCCCCCGCGTGGCTGAGAGCAGGGGTTCCCCCGGGCGCAGAGGGAGGCCCTGACATGCCTTCTTCCTCTCCACCCGCCAGGTGCTGGAGGACAACGACTACGGGCGGGCGGTGGACTGGTGGGGGCTGGGCGTGGTGATGTACGAGATGACATGTGGCCGGCTGCCCTTCTACAACCAGGACCACGAGCGCCTCTTCGAGCTGATTCTCCTGGAGGAGATCCGTTTTCCGCGCACGCTCAGCCCCGAGGCCAAGTCTCTGCTGGCTGGGCTGCTGAAGAAGGACCCCAAGCAGAGGTGAGCCGTGGCGCAGGCAGGGGGGAGATCCTGTACATCTGAGTAGCGGGCCTGACGTAGGAGCCCAGGAAGGAGACACTGAGGCTCTGTGTGTCCCCGCAGGCTGGGCGGGGGACCCCGGGATGCCAAGGAGGTCATGGAGCACCGCTTCTTCTCGGCCATCAATTGGCAGGATGTCTTGCAGAAGAAGGTAACGGGTATTTCCCGGAATCCCAGGGCTCTCCTGCTCCATCCTGCCACCCCTTCCTCTTCCCTCCAGCTTCTTCCCTTCCCAGGATGCTCCTCAGGGAGACCTTCCCCTCCCACTTCCCACAGAGCTTGGTCTGGGGTGCCCCCTTGACTCCCGATTCGCCTCTGGGGGTCTGACTCGGTCATCCTAAAACTGTCAGGTCTCAGCTGCTCTGAGGAGCCAGGGATGAGGCCTTCCTTGGGAGAAGAGGGTGGAGGTGGGGGTGAACAAACAGGGGTCCTGCCTTCCTGGCTGTTGGCAAGAGCGCTGTTCTTGCCACTGACCTTGCCCTCCCACTCTCCCCCAGCTCCCACCTCCATTTAAGCCCCAGGTCACATCAGAGATTGACACACGGTACTTCGATGATGAATTCACAGCGCAGTCCATCACCATCACCCCCCCAGACCGATGTAAGTAAGGCTTCTTTCCTCCTAGCGACGCAGAAAAGTCAGGGTCCCCCAGACCACTCCTGCCCCCAGGAGTGCCACCCCTGCTCGGTAGGCAGCCTGAGCCTCCCGCCCTCTAGATCCCTCCTCAGGCTTTGTGGCCCCCTTTCTCTGTGCTTCCCTAGCCCCTCAAGCCTTTTCTCCTCTAGGAAATACCTCCTTTTTCAGCTGCAGGCCCCTGGCCTCGGGGAGCTTCTGGCCTTTCCTCCTGGCTGGGGCCGGCTGTCAGGGGCCAGCCTCGCTCAGGCGCTCCTCTTGCCTTTTTGCAGATGACAGCATGGGCTCCCTTGAACCTGACCAGCGCACCCACTTCCCACAGTTCTCTTACTCAGCCAGCATCCGGGAGTGACTTGACCGCTGGAGCGGAGCCCATGCAGGATGGACAGGCAGCTGCCAAGGCCACAGGCTGCCTCCCTTTTGGGTCACTTTGCCTCTGGTCCCATCCCCACCCTCACCCACATGCTTTTTTCCTCCTCCCCGGCCTTGTCTCTGAAGGATCCAGCCCTTCCTTCATCTCTCCTTGCCTGGCGCTCACTTGCTAATCTTCCCCCGACCATGGCCCTTCAGCCCTGGGGGGCTCCGGCAGGGAGAGGGCAGGGGGAGTGACTTGGCCCAGGGAGACTTTTTAACCAGGCCACAGGCCCCCCAAGGTACTAAGGACTTGGTAAGGCCAGCTCACTGCTGGCCTCACAGCCTGGAAAATTCTCACGTCCATAAGGGGAACATGGAAGCCCTCCCAGTCCTGCTCCACGTGGGAGGCTGCTGGGCTCCCAGATCTCCTGTGCTGAGCTCTTTTCTCAACGGTCACATGGTAGATGTGGCCAGCCTTGTCCCTCTGGGCACCAAGGAGGTCTCTGCCCTCCCTCAGAGGGGACCCAGGATCCCTTCTCCCTCTGCTGGCTCTAATTGGCCAGGCCTGTGGAGAGCGGTGGTGCTTTATCCTGGATGAGTCAGCCATCAGCCCCTCTCCTTGGGCCTTGACCTCGTGTGTGTATCAGGAGAGTGCCCAGCAGTGGCACCCTCGCCAGCAATGGGCAGGCGTAGCTATTAAAGCAATAATGTCTCGTACCCGAGCAGCCTTAAAGCCGGATGCCCCGGAGCCCTGGTCGGCTCCCCTCTGGCCTGTCTAAGGGCAGGCTTGCAGGGGCTTCTAGGCCCTTCCTCACCAGATGAGATGGCTGGGAGCGACAGGGCTGGGGTGGGGTTCTCATCACCTCCATTGAGGTCAGCTGTAGACATCTCGGGCTGGCCAGAAGGGGAGCAGGCCGCTTTTTCTCTAAGGAGATGCTGGCTATGGGGGCAAGCTTGGGTGAGCTTGGGTAGGCCCCCAGGAGCAGTGGCTCCCCTGTTGGGGACCTGCCTTACCATGGATACAGGGAAGCAGAGGACAGCACTCTTGTCTCTCTGCCCCTTTCCTCCTTCCTGGACACAGCCTCCTGTCCACTGTGGCATATGGCCACCCCACTGGGAACTCAGAACCCTCTCTCCCAGTGCCTTATCTGGATAACGTGATGGCCTCCCCAGAGTGAAAGGTCAAGGCCAGGGAACATCAGGGATTGGAGGCCTTGGGGTGGGGGTGGGGGCCTTGGCTTCTGTTGCGGGGGGGCGGTGATGGAGGCTCTGGTACAGTGTGTCACATCTTCCCCCCACCCCACCATTTTACCCTGATTTCTCTCAGTCTCTTCATCTCTCCCTCCTAGCCCCAAGCATTTTCTGATCCTGTCCCCATTCCTCAGCCTCTTCCAAAGCTGCTGGCTGGGCCAGAGCTTCCGAAGACTGGGGTGACCCAGGGCGGGCCTCCCTGGGCATTCTCCCCTTATCCCTTACTGAAGGCTTCAGGTCACAGCTCTAAGAGGAGGCTGGGCCCAAAAGCTTTTTGTACAAGGTGGCTGCACCCTGAGTCCAGATACAAGGCTGGAAGGGCCAGCTCAGGAGGGCGTTGTGAACTGGGGCCCTGCTTTGGGTTAGGCTCAAGGGTACATTCATCACCCCCCATGTCCCCAAGGACTGGGGTGGGGGGGTTCAGAGCTGTTACAGATTCCTTAATGCAACAGTGTTCAGGCCCCCAGCTCCCAGGGAAGGGGGCGATGGGGGTATTAGGTCAAAGGTCTCGTTCCAGTGCTTTCCTCTGGCCGGGGCATCTGCTCATGGAGGCCCGGGGTTGGTCCCATTTCCCTTTCTGCATCTCCTGAGGCCTGTTGCCTATGCGGTACCAGAAGAGCCTTAAGATGAGACGGGGCAGGGTGTGCTTGCTACAGGGCCCCTCTTCAGCCCTGCCTGAGCCCAAACACTCGGCCCGAGAGGCCTGAGGGGCTCGGCCCTGCACCTCCCTCAGATGTTTCCTTCTGCTCACAATAGACTGATGGGGGGGGGTAATGTTGCTGTCTCCCCCAAACCCATCTTCTACCTTGTGGGGTTGGAAGCAGGGGGGACCAAATGATGGCTCCTCACAGCAGCTACAGCGTGTCGGGCTTGGTGCCCGAGTGTGTGTGAGTGTGTGTGTGTGTGTGTGTGTGTGTGTATACATATACATACATATCTATATGTGTCTATGTTAGGGATAGGTCCTTCCCTAGGACCCTGGGGGTGGGCAGAGCGGGTTAAGGGCTCCTCAAGGCTCAGGGCCTCTCTCCTGCCCCACCCCAAGGACACCTCCCTGGGGCTGCTGCAGCTCACAGGGGGCCGGGGACCTCCTGGCTGCCTTCTTGGGGGTAGGGGGTGTTTTCAGTTTGGGGGGGTTATGTTTTTCCTCATGATGCAGGGGAGGGGACTGGAGGCCAGGGATGGCAAAGGCTTTGTGTGGGGATTTTTTTGTGTTTGTTTCTGTAAATCATTTTAGCTACTTTCTTTCTCTCTGAATTTATACGGTACCAACAATTAAAAAAAAAATTCTGACAAATTGAGTCTGGTTTGGTCTCAGCCCGGGTAGGGCCTCCTGCCAGCTGACTTTTCTTGAGCCCTTGAGGCACAAATTGGGAAGGCTTTGCTTGAGCCGATCCCTGTGGGAGCAGCTGCTTCCAGGATGTGGCTGAAGAGGAGCCCTGCCCACTCAACGTGGCCACGCTTTAGGATGTATCTGGTCAGCGAGTCTGCCAGCACCAGAGAGCTGCTGGTCCTCGGCTTTCTGAGGTCAGTCAGAAGAGATGAGTGCGTGAGTTGAGAGGGTCCTGGGGAGGAAGGTGGCCACTGACCAGTAGAGTCGACAGAGCCTCGTGTGGGACGTGATGCCCGAGGAGGGTTTGAAGGCTGGTGCGGAACAGCCCCAGAGAGCAGAGACATCACAGGCATAGGAGGTGGCCCGGTCCAAGCCACAGAGGCAAGAAAGGCCAGTTTGGCCTGGGCTGGAGTGTGGTGCACAGCCTCCAATGCCAGGCTGAGCAGTTGGCACTACCATCATTGCAAGCTCTGGCCCAGCCAGCAGCTTTGGGGGAGGCAGGAGCATGGAGACCTTGCTCTCTCACAGCCCTCCAGGACAGGTGGGGGAAGGAGGTCAGGGTTATACTTTTGAAGGGACCTTGAAGGCCATCTTGGGGCCTTTCTGTCACCCTCTGCAACATCCGTGGCAGTCTTTATTCTGAGGCATCTGGCGAGGGGACAGGGAGCCTGCTGCCTCCGCTGACAGTGCAGTATTCTACGGGTAGGAAGTCTTTCCTGATTGCAGGCCTCAGCTCGCCTTTCCAGGGCCAAGGGACTGTCCGCTCCTTGCTTCTGTATCCGTGGTGCTCAGCAGTGCTCCTTGCATGCAGGAGGTACTAATAATAAGAGCCATGTGTATATAGCGCCTACTAGTGCTAGGCACTGTGCGAGGAGCTTTTGATCAATACTTGATCCTCACAGCAACCCTGCTCCTATTTTATCCTTGAAGAAACTTGCCCAGGGTCACACAGCTAGTAAGTGTCTTGAGACCCTGAATTTGAACTTGGTTTTTCCTGACTCCAAGTCCAGCCTTCTGTACACTGCCCCACCTAGCCATCTTAATAACACTTCAAGAGGATTCTTTCCTAGATGTTAAAGCCTTTAGGCTCAATTCAGCTCAGATCAATCCCCTTTGCTTTCTTTGGTTCCATAACATACTGACTTTACATTCCACTCAAACACCTGAATCTTTTTCAGACAAATTGCTGTCTTGCTATTGCCTCTGCCATCCTACGCTTGGGAAGTTGACTTTTTGAACCAATGTGTGACTTTACATTGATCTTTACAGAATTTCACCAGATTTGATTTTGGCCCACATTCTAGCCTGTCAAGATCTCGTTGGACCTCGGCCACTGTTATCTGGAGTGTTTGCTTTCCGACTGCAGCAGATAGAAGCATTCTACCCAGACCTTTATCCAAATCACTGATAGGCACATTATAAGGTTGTTCCTCAGCATGAGGCCAAGCCCAGATTCCTGGGGTGCTCCTCTAGATTTGAGGTGGATGACTGCTGAGGTCCAGTAACCCATGAACACGGGATTTCAACCTTCTCATCAGGTTCATTCTGATCTTTCCCCATCTGAAACTCCCCTTCCCAAGAGAAAACAGGCCCACAATGGGAATAAAGGAGCTGAGCCCTCTCACTGCAGACCACCATCCTGAGCCATCTAGTCCGAATGGAGATCTGGTCCCAGATCCTCTTTGGAGCTCACTGCCTGGCTTCCCCGCAGGTCCTTGGGCCCCAGGACCACTTTCACCTAGAGCTCTGGAGCGGGAGTTTAAGGATCTGAGCTGAATCCCAGCTGTGTGACCATGGGCAAGTCACAGCTTAGAGAAGTTGTCTCAGTTCTTGGAAAAATGAGGGTGTCGGAGCAGATGGGCCACCTAAGGCCAATTCCAGATCTGAGTCCTACGACTTTAGGGGAAAGAGAGAGACACTTGGCATAATTCCAGACCAATAGGGACTGAGCACTTGTTCTGTATTGATCTGGCAGAGATGGAGACCTGGCTGTGAATGCTGTGATGGCTAGCAAGGCACACTTCCCATCTTGGCCTGTTTCCTCTCCAGTACACGGAATTTGCTAATATTTGCTCAGTCTACCTCACAAGGGCCCTGTACATCTTAGATCGGTGGGCCCTGTTCCTGTTAGGATTTCAGTGTGGAGGTGGCATTTCTGTCAGTACCAGCCATGGCTTCTTAGGAGGAGAGAGGCCTTGGGAAGGAGATGGGGGTAGAGATGTTTGCAGAGACTTTCAAGTAGGGCTTTCGTGACCCCTCCTGCTGCCAGCCCTTCCTGACCCCCCCACCCCAACCCCAGGCTGGGAGCACCCTCACTCTCCCAAAAACACTTCCACTGTGTGGTAGCTACTTATAGCTCTATCAATCAACAGGCATTGATTAAGCCCCTACTGTGTGCCAAGCACCATGCTAGGTGCTGGGAAGACATTAACTGGTCTCTGCCCTCAAGTAGCTTTCTTTCTATGGAGGGAGATACTTGCATATTTAAGCATATGTAGACTGACTACAAAACAAAACAAAGGAGTCAGAGAGGTAGGGATGGTGCCAGCAGTTGGAGGGTCAGGGAATGTTTCCAGGTCCAGTCTGGAAGGAAGAGAAGAAATCTGTGCTGCAGGGGGAGGAAGGGGCAGATTCCAGGAGCCTAGAAGAACGAATAAAAGGGCGTGGGAGTTGCCAGTGGGCCTGGAGAGATCTAGGAAGGGCAGGGATGAGGAACGATGCCGGCAAGGTAGACCAGGGCCAGGTGGTGAAGTACTTTAAACAGAGGGGCTTAAACAGGCAGTAGGGAGCCCGGGGAGTTTATTTGGTAAGGGAGTGACACAGTCAGATCTGCACATATGGAAGACCACTTCGGCAGCTCCCCAGAAGATGATCAGAGAGAGGAGATCAGAAGACCCAACGAGCCAATGGCATAGTCAGTGTGAGCGGGGATGAGGACCTAAAGGGGTGTGAGCAGAGAGCATGGGAACGCATTTCTCTTTCATTGCCCCATAAAAAAGCCAGCTTTTTGAGACAAGGGACAGGGGCAGCTAGGTGACACAGTGGATAGATCTCCGGCCTTGGTATCAGGAGGACCTGAGTTCACATCTGGCCTCAGACACTTGACACCAGCTGTGTGACCCTGGGCAGGTCACTTAACCCCAATTGCCTCACCAAAAAGCAATTAAAAAAAAGAGAGACAAGGGAGAATATGCAAGCTCAAAGAGGTTGCAGGGACGTCAAAGATCAAACTCTAAGCTGGAGTCAGAAGTGGAATGAGGACTAGGGCATCTCCCTATCCCAAGTGCTTTACACTTTCCTCTACAATGGGATCCAGCTGGAGAGGATATACTCCAAGTCAGGAAGACTCGAGTTCAAATCCTGCCTTGGATACTAGCTTTGTGACTTTGGTCAAGTCACTTAACCTATCTGCTTCAGTTTCCTCATCTGTAAAGTGAAGAAAATAACAGCACCCACCTCCCAGAACTGTTGTGAGGATAAAATGAGCTTCATGTTTGTAAAATGCTTAAAGAGCTATATAAGCATGTAGCTGTTGCTCAGTTGTGTCTAACTCTATGTGACCCCATTTTGAGTTTTTCTTAACAAAGATACTGGGTTGCTAGGTGGCGCAGTGGCTAGAGTGCTGGGCCTAGGGTCAGGAAGATTCATCTTCCTGAGTTCAAATCCAGCCTCAGACACTTATTAGCTGTATGATGCTGGGCAACTTGCTCGATGCTATTTGCCTCAGTTTCTTCATCTGTAAAATGAGCTGGAGAAGGAAGAGGCAAACCGATTCAGTATCTTTGCCAAGAAAACCTCGAATAGGGTCATAATGAGTAGGGCACGACTGAAAAACGACCAAACAACAATGGCATTTTACAGATGAGGAAACTGAGGCAAACAGGATGAAGTGACTTGACCAGGGTCACACCAGCTAGTAAGTGTCTGAGACTAGATTTGAATTCACTCTGGACTCCAGACCAGCGCTCTATGCACTATGGCGCCACCTAGCCACCCTATTTATTACAAATAAACACTAAATAAAAATTCTAGCTATTCTTAATCAGAGGTCCGACCATTAGAAAAAAACCAACCAGGCAGGGCAGTTACATTGTAACCAAGCAGCAAAGACTCCACCTGAAAACCTGACGGCCCCCGCAGGCAAGCCGTCACTGGCCTGAATCTGGAACGGCCAATCAGCACCGGGAGCTACAGAGGAGCCAATCATGGCCACGCCTTGCGGACCACGTGAGCACCAAATAGCCCGAGGCCCTTGCCTCCCGCTGTGACCAATTAGCGTGGTAGCTGTGGGTAGCTAATTGGAGCGGGGCGGATTACATTGGGACCAATGGCCCCGCTTCCCGGGAATTTTCAAGGGGGCTTGCTAGAAGGTAGGAAGAGAGAGACCCGTCCCCGCACTCATTAAAAAGGCACAGCCCAAAGCCCCGCCCCAGCTCTGTGGCTCGGTGCTTGGCGAGGATGTCGGTGAGCCCCGCTGCTAGGGAGGAGCTGCGCCTCTCCTTCCCCCCCCACCCCATCCCGGGCGCGTCTGACTCGGGGGCTTCCCTCTCCTTGCAGAGCCCTGTCAAGTCAGCGCCCCTAGAAAAGCCTGTCGCCGCTGCCACCCCAGGGACGGCGCCTGCTGGTAGGAGCCCCAGGCCGACAGCTCGCGGACGGGCCGGTCCGTCTTAGTAGTGAGCCACATGGCCATCATCGCCTTCCTCCGCAGGTCGTTCGCAGAGGGCCGCGCAGCCGTGGCCGCCCCCCGGGCTCGCCGAGGCGCTGACCACGCTGGGGCTGGATGGGGAGCGGGAGTACGCGGGAGATATCTTCGTCAGTGTCATGGTGAGGCGGGAGGGAGGTGGGCGCCGATTGGACTCAATGGCCCGTCCCGATTGGCTAGAACTCGATCCAGTTGTCAGCGGGACGGTTCTTACTGGGGCGCCTGGGGCCTGAACTGATTGATGATAGCTCACTACCGTCCCTGGCTTCCCCCCACCCCCACCCCTAAGTCTGAAGGTGAAAACGGGCTTCTTTGCCTGTATTGTTTTCCAGCAGCCGGGCTCGAAGCTTCTAATTCGATGGAGCTGGTGTCTGCCCACTTATTGGCTCCTTCCAGAGGAGTCAGTGTTTGGTCCCAATGCTTGAAATATTTTTTTAGTAAATTAGCATTTATTAAGCGCCTACTGTGTGCCAGGCACCGTGCTAAGCGCTGGAGAAAAGCAAAAGACAGTCCCCGCTCCCAAAGAGCCCAATCTGATGGAGGAGACAGCATGCAAATCACTGTGTACAAACGAGATGTTTTCGCCTCTTTCTCTGGTTTGCCCCTGTGCTTAAGCCTTGGGGAGTGGACTCCGGGCCAAATTCTCCCTACTGCTCCCACCCCAGGCAGGCCAGGCGCTCCCCAAGACAGACTTGCCTCGTGCGGTGACCGCGGAGATGCGTGCCCTCGTGGTAGACTGGCTGGTGCAGGTGCACGTATGTAGCGGGGATCAGGGCCTGAGTGGGTCCCCGGGTCGGGCCCCGCCCCTGCGGCCGACCTCAGGCCTCTCCCTTCCCCTCCTCAGGAATACCTGGGCCTGGCTGGGGACACTCTCTATCTGGCCGTGCACCTGCTGGATTCGTACCTGCGCGTGGCACCCGTGCGGCTGCGCCACCTGCAACTGCTGGGGGTCGCCTGCCTCTTCGTGGCTTGCAAGGTGGAGGAGAGTACCCGCCCCGAGGTAGGGACGGGACGGGAGGGGAAGGGGCAGAAGGAAAGGAGGGAGGGAGTGAGGAGGGCTGGCGGCCCCTGAGGTAGGACTGACTGGCCTGCCTGTTCCCATCTCCCTGCCCCCTCCCGCTCGGTTTCCCTAACCCCCACCCCAGCCAGCCTCCCTGTGCCTCCTGGGCGCCGGCTCCTTCTCCCCGGCCCAGCTGCTCCGCGCTGAACGGCGCCTCCTCAGCCGCCTGAACTTCCAGCTCTACTACCCGGGTCCCCTTCTCTGCCTGGGCCTGCTGGCCGCCCTGGCTCGGAGCCGGCCGCGGGTGAGCGGGGTGAGACTGACGAAGAGAGACTGGGCGGACGGGGCGCGGGGAGCCGGAGCCTCCTCCTGAGTCCCAGTCCTCTCTCAGGTTGTGCTCTTGGCCACCTACTTTTTGGAGCTCTCTGTCCTGGAGGCCGAGGCCGCGGGCTGGGAGCCGGGCCGTCGGGCTGCTGCAGCCCTAGCCCTGGCCCAGAGCGTGCTCCTGCACGAGGGAGGAGAGGGCCCCGAACTGGGTCTCTACAGGTATTGCTCCTTGCCCCAGCTCCACCACTAGAACGTGCTTAGAGATCCTTAGAGATGGAAGCGCGCTTAGAGATCCTCCCTGGGCAGAAGGGGAAAGTGGGGTTTCCCCAGAGGGGACAGCAGGGCCCTCGGGGAAGGGCCCCCTCCACCCTAGCCTCGCTCACATCTCTCCTTTCCCTCATCCTTGCCCCCATCCTTGCCCTCCCTTTGCAGCAAGGCGGAGCTGGGCCCCATCGAGCCGTGCATGGCCCGAGCAGCGCTGCGGGGTCCCGCCCCCGGTCGGGCTGCTGTCTTTCTCAAGTATGCTCGACCCCAGAGGCAATGCATCAGCCTCACCGCCGCCCGCTTACTCTCCAGGACCTGCCCCGCGCCTCCCTGAGCTGGGGGTGGGGGGGGGGAGAACAAGGAGAGGGTCTTATAAAAAAAAAAGTTATACATCTGTGTATCTGCACTTCTAATAAAAACGTTGTTTTTAAATTCTGTCCTTTTCCTATTTTCTGTTCTCCTTATTCAGATGCTTCCCCTACCCCCCCCCCTTCTCTGGCCCCTCCATAATTCTCCTCGACCTTAGCTTCCCAGCAAGGAAAAAACTCGAGAGATGGACTTGACGTGTCTGTCTGGGGCCAAGGGGAGCGGAGTGGTAGCATCCCTGCGGCTTTTCCCGTTTTCCTCACCCCCTCCCGTTGCATCCCTACTAGGAGTCCGGTAGGGAGAGAGAGCCCCGTTAACAGGGATGCTTGGGGCCTGCGAACAGGCCCAAAGGATAAAGGGCCTGGCTGAAAATCTACTGCTGGGTTCCGTCTTCCGGTATCCGAGTTCCAAAACGGGGTTGCTTGGGATTGCCTCTCCTTTGGGGGGAGGGGGAAGGAAAGCGAGAAAATCGGGATTTAGGGCTTAATTTGGAGTGGTGCATTTGAGGTAGAGGGAGGCGTTGAGAAAAGATTCCCCAGCCCCGCAGGAGTGGCCGAAGCCCGTGAAGGCGGCGTCTAGGGTGGGGATGGGCTCCCCGCCGTTGGTGATGCGGCGGCTGTAGTGCCGCGAGTTTCCCACAATGCAGTGCGGTGCGCTGTCCCCGGTGCTGATGCTGAGTGCAGCCCCTGAGCCTCCGCCTCGTCCGCCGCCCTCCCGTTCCCCACCAGGCTCGGGCCCCCGCCATGGTCCGGGCCCGGAGGCCTCGGGAGGCCCAGGCGGGGGAGCCCTGGAAAGCAGCCTCCGAGCCGCCGTGGCGTTCAAGGCCGACGGCCAGCGCTGTTACCGAGAGAAGAAGTTCCGCGAGGCTATCGGCAAGTACCACCGGGCGCTGCTGCAGCTGAAAGCGGCACAGGGAGCCCGCCAGCCCGGCCCAGGCCCCAGCCCCACGCCCCCGCGGCTCAGTGAGGAGCAGCGGCGCCTCATGGAGAGCACGGAGGTGGAGTGCTATGACAGCCTCACTGGTACGGCTGGGGCCTGGGGGAAGGGACAGGAGGGCCCCCGGGACTGGGGAGGCTTCGGGGACCTCAGGCGCGGAGGGAGGAGCGGCCAAGTGGAAGCAGAGGCCAGGCGCGCCCGACCCTGGGGTCCCTGGAGTCAGGGAGGTCCAAAGGGGGGGGGCGCAATAGACATCTGGGGGGGAGGGGGCCTTCTGGGCTTCCCCAGGGCCAGAGTCCGCCCCGCTCCCCTCCTCCCCCCTACCCCTCGACTGCTCTCCACCCTGCCCACTTCGCCCGAGTTATCCTCGCTCAGTCCAGCGTGGTGGGCAGGGAGGAAGCGGGAGGACCTGAGGGAAACCACAGCCACACACCTCGAGGGACTTGGCTAAGGCCGTCCAGGCTGGGCCGACAGACTGGACCTTTCTCTCCAGCTCCCTCTAGCGGCAACGCGAATTGGTTCTGGTCCCATGTGGCAGTTAATTGGCTCCCTCAAGGTCCGGAGCCCTAGGACCCTTTTACGCTTTGACATCCCTAGAGGCTGGCTGCTCCGATTGTCTCTAATCTCATTCAGCCCCATTTGCCCTGTGCCCGCGTGGCTCCCTCTAGCGGCTGCCTGAGTTGATGTCCTAAAGATCCCATTCCGCCCGGCTCCGCACCCCCAGCAACTGCCCCTCTCCCCGTCCACACCCCTTTATTCTCGGCTTTCCTCTAGTCGTCTCACCAGCCCTCTACAAATGGGATTCCCAAGCACCATATGCCCCGGGCTGCGTATTCCGATGGGTGCATTTATGAATTAGAGGGGTTAATGGGGAGGGGCTGGGCTCGGGGGAGCTACTCTGACCGTCCCGCCTCAGCGTGTCTGCTGCAGTCGGAGCTGGTGAACTACGAGAGGGTGCGGGAGTACTGCTTCAAGGTGCTGGAGAAGCAGCAGGACAACTTCAAGGCCACTTACCGGGCAGGCATCGCCTTCTACCATCTGGGCGACTACAGCCGCGCCCTGCGCTACCTGCAGGAGGCCCGGAGCCGGGAGCCCACAGGTGAGAGCCACCAGTGAAAGGCTGGGATGGGGAAAGCAAGGGACTGGCAGCCTGGAAGACTCCGGTTCGAATCCCACCTCCAACGCCTGCCGGTTTTGTGGCGCTGACCCAGTCACTTACCTTCTCTGAGCCTCAGTTTCATCATCTGTAAAATGGGATCGATAATAGCATGGACAGGATTGTCACGAGGAGATGAAGCTTAAAGAAGATGTAAGGAAAGGGCTTTTGTAGACTTTAAAGCTCCATATAAGCGTGAGGGGCTATTATATTATTCTGGCTAGTGAGAATCGGGAGGTGGGGGAGGAAGGGAGAAGAGGAAGAGGAGAAGGCAAAGACAACTCCCCCACCCCCACTCCCACCCAACAAGGACCCAGTCAGATATAAAGGGAATGGCATCCCCCTCCCAGGCAGACACCTTTCCCAAGGCAGAGACCCCCACCCATATTGAGGGGAGCCCACGCACACCCAGACGCAGATGTTTTCTGTGCGCACGGAGACTTGAACATACGGACACACACACACGGAGGGGGTGAGGGGGGGAAGATATCACCCCACCCCAGATCTAGACGCCTTCCCACATAAACTCAGGCAGTCACCGAGCCTGACTAAATACAGAAGCACAGAGACAGTCACGTGGGGGGATTCCGCCCATCTATCCAGAACCAGACTTAGGTCGTTCTCCAGTCCCTCCCCACGAAGACTCACTCACCTAGGCATGGAAACGCTGCCCCACCCCCGCCTAAATACGCACAAAGGCAGCCACAGTTTCTTCTCAAAGCCCTAACCCTTCCGCCCGCTCCCACACACCAAGAGTCCCACATCTCCCATCCCCACTCCGCCCCCTGGGCCAGAGAAGCTAAGACGGCCAAGCACCTGGGCTGGCCCCGCCTGCGGGCCGGCCCCCCAACGTGCCCTTCCCATACGCAGACACCAACGTCCTTCGCTACATTCAACTGACCCAGTTGCGGATGAGCCGGTGCAGCCGAGAGCGAGAAGGTGGGAGCAGCGGGGGTCCCGCTCGAGCTCGAGATGTGATTGGCTAATCCACTGGCCTCACTCCTGGGGTCCCCCTCCCCAGGCCCGTGTCGCGTGCTTTGTGTGAGACTTGGGAGTCCAGCCCTGGGAGGAGCAGGGGGAAGGGGTGGGGAAGCTCCTGCCCACTGATGCCAACTTCCCGTTTTGCCCCTGCCTTGTTGGCGGCTTCTATTTATCCGTGACTACAATGAGGGTGATCGCCCCTGGCTGGACCCACCGAAGGGGGCTGTTGTGAGGGTCCCAAGATAATAAATGTGAAAAAGTTAACGGTAAACCAAAAGTGTGAGGTGGTGGTGGTGTTATCTAGGTGGCCAGGGTGGGTCCTCCACACCTGGGTATTAGGGTGGATCGGCCCCTCCCCCCTCCCACTGGTGGGAAAGATTTGGCAATGAGGCAGCCCCCCTCCCAGACCCAAGTCCCATCAGCTGACAGCAGAGTACAAGACAAGAAACTTATATTAGCCAGACTTTCCCCTCCCACCCCCCTTCCCCAATAAATACATAGCATCAGTCCCTGTATGGGCCTCTCTCTGCCCCATGGGGGCAGCACCCGCAGGCCAGGGCTGTACATTCAGTGGGAGACATCGGCCTCAGGGTCAGAGAAGGTGGGCACGGCCCCACACAGGGGTACTGTGCTGTCCTGGCTCTGTCCTTCTGTGTCCATGTCAAGCAGGCTAGGCTGGGGCCCCGGGGTGCCTGGTGTCCCGGGTGCAGGAGGGGAGGAGCCGCTGAATGTTCTGTTGAAGGAGACCAGTTTCCAAGGGTCAAGCCGTGGCCGGCTGGCAGCTGGCCTTGGCCGAGGGGCAAAGGTCAGAGTGGTGGGCCGGCCTGGGTGCTCTGGAGGAGGCCTTCGTCGAGGGGGAAACAATGTCTGGGGGTCAGGCAGGCGGGGGAAGTCCAGGGGGTCCCTGGGGACTGAAAGAAGAGAAAATTGGTCCGGGAGGGGTTTTAGTGGCCGAGGCCTAAAGCTGTCGGCCCAAGGCAGACCTTCCCAACCCAGCTTCTCTGCCCCCCATTCTAGTAGTGGGGCTGGGGCCAGCCCAATGCAGGCCACTTCCCACCCTGGCCAGGGTTGTACAATCACGTCCTGGAGACAGGAAAAACAGAACTAAAAGTCTGGACTGGATTCTAGGCCTGGCTGTCCCCCTACTCAGTCTGTGACCTTAGGCACATCCCATGCCCTCTCTGGACCTCAGCTTCTTCTGTGAAATAAAGGGATCGCACCCAGGGGGCCTGGACAGTCTCAGTTTGAACTGACTTCCTATTTCTAGATATTCCCGTGCCCACTCTGCCACCATCCGGGATCTCTGTATTGGCCTGGGCCAAAGCAGCAAGGGGAAGGGGATGAGGGCTCAGACAGGGGCCCTACCCACTGGTGCTCTCCAAGCTTGGGGGAGGGACTCCCTCAGGCCTGGGGACCTGGTACTGGGTCCAGACAATCCCATCTTGTTATGCCCAAGGCAAGCTCAGACAATGGACAGTGAGGGATAAGAAGGGAGGTTCTGTGTCAGGGCGAAGGGCAGAGGAGCAGACCAAGGTCCCTGGCCTGGGCCTGAGGCCGCACCATCCACTTGCTGAGCCATGGCTCCTCCCAGGCCAGGAGCTGCCCACTCCCCAAGACCCTCTGCCCACAGAAGCTCAGGTGGGCTCCTGTCCCATCCAACTGTGAGCAAGAGTTCTTTTGCTAATGTCCTCCACGAGGAGCCACCCACTGTCCCCTCCAGCACCTAGGAGCCCTGTTACAAAGCGGCCCTTTCCACCTGGAGAAGTTCTTCCCTTTCTGGTGGCACAGCCAGGGTGCTTTGCTGCTAGTGGAACCCTGGGCCTCAGTTTCCTCCTTTGACCCCCCAGCTCCCATGCAAGCGGGCCCCTGGCCCTCACCCTCTGGTCCTGGTCGGTGGCCTTGCACCAGCTGCCTCAGGGCCCCGTCTGACGGGGTCCGGCGGTGCCCTCGGCTCACAGCCCGGGCAGCGGTGACGTGAGTAGGGGTGAGCGACTGGCGGGGGTCCTTCTTAAAGCTCTCCACCTCCAGGTCCACCAAGGGGTTGGTGGCAGGTGTGCTTGGAGGGGAAGTCCCTACGACCATGGCTGGGGGCCCTTCGTCACTGTCTGAGTGAATCAGCGATCTAGTGGAGTTGCAGTCAGAAAGGGAGGACAGGGAGAGGATGGTGGCTGAAGGCACCAGGCCAGGGGCAGGGGGCAGGGGGGCCTCTTCCCCTGCCCCTCTCCCGTGGCAGCGGGCCCTCCGTCCAGGTGGGCTGGGTCCCCGGGGGAAACGAGTAGTCCGGGGGAAGAGTCCATCTCTCCACCAGCGAGGCTCGTCATCTCCATCAGCCGCTTGGGCCTCTGCCATGTCACTGCCCAAGGCCACGGCCCCCAGGATGGTGGCGCATCTCAGCAGTGCCAGCTCACTCCGCTTCCGGGGGGCCCCACCCCGTCCTGGAGGGGCTGTTGCAGGGTGAGGTGGTTCCCAGGGGCTGGTGGGGGCCTCAGCAGGCAGAGGTAAGGTGAGGTAGGATGGGGGAGTGTAGGGGGAGGGGGGCACACTGGTCCCATCAGCTTCTGCAAACTCTTCTGTTGTGGGGGAGCAGGGATAAAAGAGAAGAGGTAAGTTGGAGGCCCCTGCTTCACTGGGCTTCCTCCCATTCCCACCCCCAAGGCTCCTCCCTGCCTGCCCCCTGTCCCTCGCAGTCCCCTATTCCCTCCCCACCTTGCCCTTGCCCTGGCCCTCACCCATCTCTGTGAGGCTGGAGAAGCCAGGGGCCATGGGCATATGTTTGGGAGACTTGCCCAGGTTCGGGGCACTGGAGGACCACTGCTTACTACCCTCCCCTAGGGCCTTCAGCCTGCAGGGGCAGAAATTGGAAAGCTGAGGAAGATGGCCTAGGACAAAGAGCCTTGTGACCCCAGCCGCTCCCACCCAGAGGGGTAGCTGGGCTCTCCTGCTGGCTGTGCCCTGAGCCCATATGACCTTGGACAAGTCGCTGCCCACTTTGTGCAGTGAGGAGTCGGGACTTGGGCGGTCTCTTGTAGCTTCAGCGGTCTGAGAGTCTACGAAATGCCACCCCTAGGTCTGATAGGATAGAGGGAATGGAAGAACTGGGGAACGAAGGAAATAACGCAGTGTTAGGAGTCGAGAGGTCTCGGTTCAGATCCCAGGGCTGCCACATCCGAGGGCCACAGAGCCACTCTCTGGAAATTGGAGGGGCCAGACTAAGTGACCTCTCCCTAAGACCCTCTGAGAGTCCTCTCCTCCACACCCCCTTCCCCTCTGGTCCAGCCTCACCTCTCTTCCCCACCAAGCCGCTCTTTCTGCAGGGTGGAGCTAGGACCCCATGTCCGGCCCTTCTTCCTCCCGGTGACAAGTTCCTCCTTCTTCAGGGTCCCACTGCGGCTGCTGGTGTTCTCTATAGGTGTCACTGGGCCGGTGAAGCCGCACCCCCCGATCCCCAAGAGGAAAGTGAGCAGGGAGGGCAGAGGAGTGACCATGCCCTGGAGAGTGGATTCGCCCACCTCGATGGCCCTGTCTCTTTCCCTTCCCCCCCACCCCATCCCCACCGGGTGCAGAAGCAGGATGTGCATGGCACTCACAGCGGATGGCCCGGAGCCGAGGGATGATGCTGGGGCTGGCAGGGGGGCTGACTCCTTCAGGTCCCAGCCCTTTCCGCTTGTCCAAAGTCGTTGGAGAGGCTTGGACGGTGATCTTGTGCTCAAAGCCTGGAACAGGGGAAGGCTTTAGTACCATCTCCCTGGCCCAAAGCCCCAGACGATTCTGTGTTACCACGTATGGGGCTGCAGACCTCCAGCCGGGGTGCGGGGGACTACTCACACAGCGGCATAGTCCATGAGGGGACAGCTGTCACGCTTAGGACGCTCTTTGATGGCAAGCCTACACAGCTACAGCCCAGGCAGGACGCACAGTGAATCCCCTCAACACCTAAGCTATCCACATTCCCACTGCATCTTTCCATTGGGCCATAAACAATGACTACATTTTACAGAATGATAACTTCGCGGAGTGAGAATCTGAACACATGCCACGGCTTTTCCAGAGTCATCATTCTCATTAATGGCCTTGGCACTATCTACTCCTCATGCTCCTGGCTCTGCCCTCTGGACAGGACAAACAAGCCTGATCCCTCCTCTCCAGGACAACCCTTCAGATTGCATGAGACACCCATAGGGTTGCGCCCTTGCCACGTTTTTTCCAGGCTAAACTTGGACTGCCTATGGAGATGGAAAGAGGGTCTACAGGCCTTCCCATGGGTCACCACTGAAAGGGGGCAGTCGTGGGTGACCCAAGAAGATCTCTGAAGGAGGGACTAGGATGGTGATCGCAAGGATCCAGGGTGGGGGGTCCCAACGCCTGGGACCCAGTTCCAGCTAGGCCCAGGGCTCCTAGAGTGAACTTGGGGAGTCAGCGCCTGCTCTTCAGTACCATCTCTAGATGAGAAAAATGAGGGGCCTAGACACAAGGGGCTCTACCATCCCCAGCTCTCACGCTGCATGTTCTAAGGCACAGGATTCAAACACAGAGAGAGCCAAAGGGCCCCCGGAACCAGATCAAAGTGGAATTGGGAAATATTAAACAAAATAAATAAAAATATAATAGAACATAGATAATCTTACCATATGGTGTTCTAAGTTAATATGTGGACTGCAGGAATCCCTAGGTGTGGTTTACTATGTTGAGTTTGACAGGCAGGTCAAAGATCCCTCCCAGCTCCAACATCCTTTGTTTTAAGGGCCCTCCCAGCCCTGACATTCCCTGTTCTAAGGGCCCTCCCAGCCCTGACATTCCCTGTTGTAAGGCCCCTCCCTCCCAGCTCTGACATTCCCTGTTGTAAGGCCCCTCCCTCCCAGCTCTGACATTCCCTGTTGTAAGGCCCCTCCCTCCCAGCTCTGACATTCCCTGTTCTAAGGGCCCTCCCGGCTGGGACAGTCTCTGGCTCTGGGCTCTCAGGATTCTCAGGGCTGGCTTTCTAGGAGCAGCTGCTACCTGAGGGCAGGCTGATGTTGTTGCTGTCCCTCAATTTGAGGCGGCTCCGCCTGAAGTGGCCCCGACGCTTTTTGACACGAGGCCGCTCCTGGCTCAGCTGATCCATGAGCAGGTGCAGCTCGCGCCCCACGATGTCCATCTCGCGCTCAGCCAGCTCCTGCTCCCGCCGCCGAAGCTGCTCCTCCTGCCACTTCTGCTCCTGGGCTGCTCTCAGGAGTTCTTCCTCCCGGCTCCGGAGCTCCTGGGACATGAGGGGGGGGGCAGGCGGGCTGGGGGGGGAATCTCCCCTCCCCCAGGGGCCCTTCCCCCTCCCCCTGCACACACGCATTACACCCTCCCACCATCATACACACATACACACACATATACACACACACGCAACACACACATCACACATACACCACAAACACATTACATCCTCCCGCCATCATACACACACACACACACACACACTCACACACAACATACACGTCACACATACATCACAAACACGTTACACACTCCCACCATCACAACCTCACACACACGCACACATCACACATACATCACAAACACATTACACACCCCCATCACACACATACACACTCATACACAGTGCACACATCACACATACATCACACATACATACATACCCCCACACTCACACTCACATATACACACCCTCATACACAGCACACCCATCACACACACACCACACGCACACGTCTCACACGTGCACACAGCACACACCTTCTCCTTGGTCCGAAGGTCATCAAACATGTGTTGGATTTCTTGCTTCCAGTCCTCCTGGAGGGAGTGGAAGGATTCCAGCGGCATCTGGAATAGGGCCGACTGCTCTATGGCCTCCAGGCGGCTCAGGATGCTGCCAAAATCAGGCCGCTGGTGGGGCTCGGGGTCCCAGCATTCTGTGGGAGCAGATGGCCATGATGGGGCTGTGGTCCCTCCCGGCCACAGGGAACATAACCGGAGCTAACCGGAGGTGGCGGGGAGGACAGGAAGAAGGTGCAGATTTCTGTGGGGCTTAAAGAACTCACAGTGCCATGAGTGGAAAGCATGATGGATGTAAGAGTCATGGGTTGTAAGTTCAAATCCAGGCTCTGCCAGCTGTGTGACCTTAGTAAGTCAATTTCTCTGGGCCTGTTTCCTCCAAGGACCCTCCCAGCTCTAGGTCTGGGATCCTCTGAACTTCCTCGCTGTCCCAGGAAGGAAGGGCCAGGAGTAGTGGGCTCCCCGTAACTCACAGGGGGGCTCTAGTTAGCACGAGGCTCTTTCCTGCTCAAGATAACCTAGAAATGTCTCCAAGGTTCCAGTGCTGAGATTCTGAGGTGGCATCAGAGGGGAGGACTCCTGGGGAGCACAGGCTCAGCCCTTAAACCCCAGGCAGTAGGAGCAGGGACCACTCATCATTCTGGTCCCAGGCTATATCCCTGGGACACCGACCGGAATCCTGCCCCGTGAGGCCCAGGATGGGAATGGAGGTAAGTTCAAGGAGTGGGCAGCCAGGTGACACAGTGGATAGAGCTCTGGACCTGGAGTCAGGAAGACCTGAGTTCAAATCCAGCCTCACACACTTAGGAGCTGTGCAACTCTGGGCAAGTCAATCAGCTTCTGTCTGCCTCAGTTTCTGCATCTGTAAAATGGGGGTAATAATAGCACTAACTTCCCAGGGTTGTTGTGAGGATGGAATGAGGTAGCTGGAAAATATTTGGCCAACCTTATAGCGTCACATGACTGCTAGCTATTGTAAATGCTAGCTACAAAAGCTCCATAAATGCTATTTTTAAAATCCTTATATATTGATTTACTGATGAATCAAGTTATCAGATAAGCAGACAGGGGTTGAGAATGGGTGCCCATGCCCGCCATCAGGAAGAACCACCCTTGGTCTTCCTCAGCTCCCAGACTGAGGCTCCACGCAGCTGGAGGGCATTCCAGGGACTCAGTGAATGACGACCGCTCCTGGTACCCGCCTGGGAGGTGTGAAGAGCAGGCCCAGCTGGCGAGAGGGGTTAGCCCCATGCTTCCAACCATGGCTTTTAAAAAACGACTCATTATAAACATTTATAGTATTATACTGGTTACACGCTAATGTGTAATATACTAATTATTATTATCGGAAGAGCTGACACTTAAGTGACTGACTGCACAGTACAGAATGGGGGAGGCATGGTAAGACAGCAGTTTGCCTGGAAAAAGATCTGAGGATTTTAGTGGACCCCAAGCTCAGTGTGAGTCACAGTGCCCAGTGCTAATGGCTTGGCATAGAGTGTTCATGAGATGCCTGTTGATTGACTGACTCTGCAGGGTAATGGAGAGACCAAAAAAAGCTCATGGGAACCTGTCTCACTGTCAAGAATAAGAAGGCTCTTCAGTCTGGTCAGACCACATCCAGAGGGCTGGGTCCAGTTCTAGGCACCAAGGGTTCACTGATAAACCAAAGGGCAACCAGGGAAGGGTGACCAGGACAGGGGAGGGTCTGGAGTCCATGCCCCATGAAGAGTAAAGGAATGGGAGATGCTTGGCCTGGAGAAGACTCCGGGGACATGGTATATGTCTTCAAGTATTTGGAGAGAAGTGACTGGGTTAGTTTTGCTTGGCCCCAGGAGGCAGAACCAGGAACACTGTGGGGTAGGGGAGATGGGGAGGATAATGAAAAGAGAGAGAAATTGAAGCTGGAGGTCGAGGAAAAACTTCCTAGCCACGACAGCCTTCCCAAAGTGGAACTAGCTGCCTTGGAAGGTAGTGAGCTTCCCATCACTGGAGGTGTTCAAGCAGAAGTTGGGAGGTTGTGTATGGACTGTATGGGTTAGACCAGAGGGTCGATGGGCTTTGGGGTCAGACTGAATAGAAGAGGGAAGAAGTCAGCGCAGGGAAAAAGAGCCAAGCCTTAAAGGGCTCGTCCCACTCACCCTCCAGAAGGTGCACAAAGGGCTCGGGGCAGGTCGACGGGATGGGCAGCATCAGCTTGTTCATGGCCACCCCGTAGGCCACGGCCAGCGCATCGATCTCCCGGTAGGGCACTTCCCCCGTCAGCAGCTCCCAGAGCAGCACCCCAAAGCTAAGGACAGATGGGAACTGCAGGGACCGAGCTGGTCCTCTCTGCCCCTGCACACCCTCCATCTGTCCCCTTCCGATGCTGTGCTCTGGCTTGAGGGACGGGGAGCCGGGCCTGTGCCGCATGGGGGATGGGGAATCGGGCCTGTGCTGCATGGGGGACGGGGAATCGGGTCTGTGCCGCGTGGGCCCAGACGCCCAAACTGGGACTGAGGGAGGCAGATTCCCGCTGAATGGAAGGGGGAAACTTCCCAGCACTCAGAACTGGGCTGCCCGTGGGAAAGGCTGCCATGATGGGAAGTGAGCTCCCCATCTCTGGAGCAATTCAAGACAACTGCTCTTGCGGGTGAGGTTGAAGGGATATTTGTACTAAGGGGAGGGATGGAATTAGATACTGTCTGAGCTCCCTCATCTGCAGAAAGAAGGGGTGAGAGCAGACGATCCCTGAGTGCTCTGGTCCTGCATACCTCCCTCATCTCCCACTGGCTCTACCTCCTGTACCAACAAGGGCCGGGGAACTCCAGCTGCCCTGCACCTCTCCTTCACGGGCGCCCATTTCACCCCCAAGAGTGGAAGGAGCCTTGGAGCCAGGCGGTCACTTAGTACTTATGTGACCTTGAAAATAATCACCTCCCCACTCTGGGCCTCAGGTCTCCCTTCCCCTCTGCTGGGATGGACTACCTAAGATTCTCAGGTCCTTTACTACTCAGGTATTCTAGGTTCTAAGCCCCTCCCACCTCTGACTTTCCCTGTGCTAAGGCCCTTCCAGCTCTGACATTCCCTGGTCCAAGAGCCCTCTGCTTTTGCCCATCCCTTGACTGGAGCATCCCACTCAGATCTGATCAGTCTCCAGGAACCCCTCAGTGGCCGGTTTCTCCCCAGCTGCTAGGCACCCTGTCTTTCCTGGTGCCCTGAACCTGGCCCATCTCCCTGCCTGCCCTTGCATGTAGCCCACTGCCTCCTGTGGGCTGTGTTCTGAGTCTCTGTTCCTCTCCCTCCTCCCTGTCCTCGGCCATACCTCCAGACATCGCTGCTCTTGGAGAAGAGGGACAGGCGGATGACCTCGGGGGCCATCCAGGCATACGTCCCCGCTGCGCTCATTTTGGTCGTCTTGTGCCACTCCCGGGCCAGGCCAAAGTCTGTGATCTTGAGGACGGTGTCTGACAGGTCCCCATTCTCAAATGCATCCAAGATGAGGACTGTGGAGGAGGCAGGAAGCGAGGAGAGAAGCCTGCTGCAGACCTTCCCCCCCGCCCCCTCCTGGCTTCCTCCTCCTAGCTAAGCAGGCCCAGTCATCAGCAGACACCCCTCTACCCACAGACTCTTAAGCCTAGCCTTCAAGGCCTCAGCAATCTGGGCCCAGACCCCACCTGTCTTCTAACCCCTAGCCACTGGCCCAGCCAGGCTCCACCCATGCCAGGTAAGATCCCACCTGCGGCAGCCTCCCCTGAGGAGGATGCCCCTTTCCAAAGCTCATTCCCATGTTGACATCCTAAGTCTATAATGCTACCTTATTTTTAAGCCTGCTAACTCTTCCAAAGTGCTTTGTGGCAAAAATGTGGCCCATTTATTGGACTGAATTGCAGGGACATCTGTCCCAGTTGCAGAGAAAAGCAGCTCCGCCCTCTGTCTACCTCTGCCCAGACAGGCTCTGTAGGATGTGTTGGGTGCACTGGGTGGGAGCCAGGCGGCCAGTGCATTCTGATGGCCTGGTGCCAGGAACCTGACATCCTGTGGCCCCTGGAGGCTTTGATGCTCCTTGGGTCCTTCTTATCTGAGGGCCCCAGAATGACAGGGCTGGAGAGGCCTTATTCAACACTCCTTTTACAGGCAGGGAAGAACTTGAAGGTCTTGGGGCAGGCGAAATGAAGTTTGCCAAGCGCTCTTAATGTCTGCAAAGTCTTTTCCATAACACAATCTGATACTAGCCTCACAACAGCCCCATGAAGTGGGTACTACAGGTGGTAATGCCTCCATTTTACAGAGGGGGAAACTGAGGCTCCAAGGAATCAAGTGATTTGCCCAGGTTCATACATTAAGTAAGTATCAGAGGTTTTTCTGACTTCAAACCTAAAACTTGAGCTAGTTTCTCTACCATTGCTGCTTCTTAATGCCTGACCTCACTCCTTAAGTTAGGGTCATTGATTCCAACACTATTAAGCTAGTATATATTAAAGAACCTGCTATGTGCCAGGCATTGTTTTGGTCATTAGGGATAAAGACAAAAATAAAAACAAGCGCTATTACCCATGCTCCCAGCCCCCAGGTAGGAGGTGGGCATCTGAGCCTTGAAGAAAGCAACAGATTCAACGGAAGAGGGAGAGCATAACAGGTAGAGGAGACAGCTTGTGCAAAGGTATGGAGGCAGGAGGTGTGTGTGAGGGTGTGTGTGTGGTGTGTGTGTGTTAGGGTGTATGTATGTGTGGTGTGCGTGTGTGTGAGGGTATGTTTGAGTGAGAGAGAGGGTGAGGGTGAGCGTGCGTGGTGAGTGTGTTTGTGTGTGTGTGTGTGGTGTGAGGGTGTGTGTGGGGTGTGTGTGTGTGTGTGTGTGTGTGTGTGTGTGTGGAGAGAGAGTGAGAGAGAGAGAGAGAGAGAGAGAGAGAGAGAGAGAGAGAGAGAGAGAGAGAGTGGATCACTATATAAAAATAAGGTCTAGCTGGAGGCAACATAGCGTGGAGGAAAGGTCTTTGCAGCCAGGAGCAAATTCAGCTGGGCGGTGGACTGGATGACCTCTAAAATCCCTTCTGTGAGCCCCTCCCCTGAGGGCAGAGATCGCTTCAGTTTTGATTTTGTACCCTCGGCGCCTGGCACTTTTTAGGGGGGAGGAACCAGATCTGTGATTTAATCCATTAAAAATTGAAAGCAGGGAACTCCTCCCCACGTGCTCTGCAGATCAAGGACTTGTCCGGAGCACTTAGAGGTGAAGAGATTCTGCCAGGGTCATGCAGCCAGCAGGTGCCAGACGCCAGAGGCACTGGAAGCCAGGTCTTCCTGACTCCCAGAACAGTTCTCTACCGCTCACCTGACACACAGTAGGCGATCCAAGCGTGCTTTTGACCGACTGACCCAACAAGACGTGTGACCTTGGAAATTAGCTTGCCATTCGGGGTCTAAATTTGCCAAGCTGAGTGGGATTGGGTGGGCCCTCCGGCCCCATCCTGCTCTAGTCTGTACATGTCAGTAAAGTAAATTCTGGCGGAAGGAGGTGGGGACCCAAGACAAGGCTTCTGGGCCCTCCCAAGGTTATTTCGGGGGAAACAGATAAAGCATGAGCTTCCATTTTCCATAGCCAAAGAACACGCAGCTCTAGGCCCAAGAGGCAGCACCGACCCTCTGAATCTGAGCTGTCCTTGGCGATCTTGAGAGGCAGCTTGGGGTGGGGGGCGGGACATTGGGTTTGGAGCCAGGAAAACCTGGGTCACGGCCTACTTCAACCCTCATTAGCCGGCTGGCCCCTGGCAGATCCCTTAGCGTCAGTTTCCTTGTCTGTCAAAGCAGGGAGACAGACTCTAAGGCCTGGCTTTTGGACTGCGACACCACAATGTCAGCAGCTTGCTCATACACAGTGCCCCAGAAGGCATCACTCTGTTAACAGGGCAGGTAGGCTGGGGGGCCGCTACCCCCAATGCCAGCAACTCCACAGGACACCAGGCGCAGAAGGGCCCTTTGTGCAGTGAAGAGTGCTGGTCTGGAATCAGAGGCTATGGGTGCGAATCCTGCCTTTACCTACAGAACTCTCTGGGCCTCAGTTTCCTCACCAATAAAATGAGAAGGTTAGATGAGATGATGGCCCCAAAAGCCCCTCCCAGCCCTAAATCCATGATTCTAGGGAATGAACACTAACTTCAGCGCTTAGATTCAAATCCAGGTGATATTACTAATAACTTTCTGACTTTGGACAGATCTTTTCTCCTCTCTCATCTCCAGTTTCCTCATATGTAACAAAACCAGTCTCCAAGTGCTTGGAATCTGATCGCCTCCACCGAGGCCCAGAGAGGAGAAGGCACTGAGGGGTGGGATGAGGCTGTACTAGAAAGCTCCTGGGCCCCGAAGCTGGGGGGTGGAGGGCAGCAGGAGGGAAGCAGCCTCCTCTGCAGATGGACAATCACATTCTCATCTCTCCCGCTTACCCCACGCCCATGCAGCCCTGGGCTCCTCCTGACGCCCAGGCCAGGAAGTACACTGGATCTGGGGCCAAGGACCCAGGTTCAAATCTCTGTGCTGCTAGCTACTACCTGTGTGGCCTTAGGCCAGTGACTTCCACTCTCTGGGCCTCTGCTGGACCAGATGATCTCTGAGGTCCCTTCTAGCTCAAAATCTTGCATTCTCTTTCCCCCTGGGGAATGACTGTCCTTCTCACCAGTCCTAGGCTCTTCCTCCACTTCTCCAAGTTCAGATCCTTGGCCAGCCCTACTGTTCCCATCCTTACCCACTCCCCCCCACGCCTCAGTGGGGCTGGGCCTGCCTGGGAAGAGCACAGCTACCTGAGCCCCATGCCTTGAGACACGAACACCAGAGTTAGAAGCAGAGATCCCGGGTTCAAATCCTGATTGTGCTACTCACTACCTGTAATCAAGTCGATGCCACCCCCCCCCCACCTCCAGTTTTCTTCTCTGCAAAAGATTCAAGTGCAAGATGCTCCCTTTGGCTCTAAACCCTAGAGGCTGAAGGAGACAGGGAGGGGGCAGGGCGCCACTCACTGTTGATGGACTTGAGGTCCCTGTGGATGATGGGCACCGGGGCCCCACTGTGCAGGTACTCCATGCCCCGAGCCACCTGGACAGCCCAATTGACCAGCACGTGAGGGGGTACCCGGCGGCCAGCCAGGGCCCGGCTGAGCGGCCCTCCTCGGGCATACTCCATGACCAAGCAGAGATGGGGTGGCCGCAAGCAGGCGCCTCGCAGGGCAATGATGTTGGGATGGCAAAGGGCGCCGAAGAGCCGGGCCTCCCTGGCCACCTGCTCTGCAGTGACCGCTGGGTCCCTCTCTGGGTCTAGTCTGGCAGCCTTCACAGCCACCTCCTCACCATGCCACCTGGCTCTGTAGACTTTCCCGAAGCCCCCGACGCCAATGATTTCTTCGAGCTGTAGTTCACCAAAGGGGATCTCCCGAGGCAGAGGGAGGCCGGTGGGGGCAGGGGCTGGCACGCCGGGAGCCACCACGTAATTGCTGGGGAAGACACCCACGCGGCCACCAGGCAGCTGCCCAGTCCACCAGCCCTCGTCACCGGACACAGCCCAGTCCTGGGACAGCACCCGCACCTGGTCTCCCCTCCGGAGGGTGAGCTCCTCCTCTCCCGCAGCCTCATAGTCAAACACAGCAGTCCATAGGGGCCCTGCAGCAGCAGGGACGTCGGGGCCCAGGCCCCACTCTTCAGTCCCCCGCAGGGCTGGGCCCTCCCCACAGTCCTCCTCCTCCTCCATGGGACACGGTGGAGGCTGGGTTCAGGCGGGCCCCCAGCTGGCTGAGCCCCACGTGCTGGGGTGGGGGGTAGCCCTGGCTGCTCCTGGGGAGCTCCTGGGTTCCATGGCTGGGGGCAGGGGGCCCAAGGAGGAGACAGGCCTAGAAGATGTTATCAGCATCCCCCCCCCCCGAATACACCTTGGGGTCCCGGTCTTTCGAAGGGATGGCCAAAGGGGGCAGGGGTGCAGAGCAAGGTGAAATCGGTCACCTCTTCCAGGGAGCCCTCGGGGCCTCCAAGCAGCTGGGAGGGGGAGGCCCGCGGGTTGGTGGTGGGGGATGTGGGATCGATCAGCCCCTCCCCTCCGCCAGCCTGCCCCTCCCCCTGCCCAGCCGCCCTTACCCAGCGGCGGCGGCCCCCCGCACCCCCCGGCTTCCAGGCATCCTGGCGCGCCCCCCGCCCCCAACCCCTACCCGGGCCCTAGCCCCGGCCCCGGCCTCCTTCCCGGAGCGGCCACCTGCGATCGCTTGAGGACCAGTCGGCTCCCGGAGAGGTTCCCTTAGCCTGAGGGCGGTGGCTCCATCGCCCGCACCTGCCCCGGCTCCGCCCAGCCCAGTCCGTCAGCCTACCCAGGGGTTGTCAGCAGTGCCCGCCCGGGTGGCCCGAGCTGCCGCCGCTGCCGCTGCCACCACTGCCACCGCGCTGGCGGATGGGACTTGTAGTCTGCGCTGCTCCGGCGTGATTTCCACCCCCTCCTCCTTCCCCTCCCTCACGAAGGGGAGGGCCAGGGGCTTCCGAGAAACCAGCCCTCTGGAGCCGACCTTATCCTTTGGCGGATGGGTAAACTGAGGTGGCCCTGGGAGAGGAGAGGGACTTCAGAAATCCTAGCCCTGGGCAACCCGGAGGGTCCAGTCTCCTTCAAGAGTGGGTGGGGAAACTGAGGCCAAGGAAAAGGCGAGGTGGGCGGGGGAGGGAGGGAGCAGTGATTCTCCTTCTTGGGAAGCCATAGAGGGGTCCGCCTTCGGCTTTGGTAGATGGAGAAACTGAAGCCAGGGGGAATGGAAAGAAGGGGATCACTGGATCATAGATTTAGAGCTGGAAGGGATTTTGGAGGCCATCGAGTTCGACCCTCTCATTTTCAGATAAAGAAACTGAGGATCGGAGAGAGTAAATGACTGGCCCAGGGACACACAACTAGTAAGTGTGTCCAGCAGGATTTGAACCCAAATCTTCCTGGCTCCAGGTCCAGCGCCCTAGCCCCTGCATCGGTCTGACTCTGGGGATGTATAGGGCTTAGCACTTGGGATTAGATCTAGCCTTCTCCTTTGTCAGGTAAGAAAACTGAGGCCCAGGAAGAGAAGGTGGGGAGGAGGAGGGACGGGTCCAATGTCGCCTCCCCAAAAGCACCGGCTGTATCAGCTCAGGGAAGGAAGAAGTGGGGGCTCTGTCCTAGTGAGCTAGGGCGCTGGGGCTCCTGCCTTCCAGGGCCAGGACCCAGGCGGCCCCGTGCTCTGGACCAGCAGCCCGGTGACTCTGGTTCCCTCCTTCTCCTCTCCAGTGACAGTGGCATACACTGGAACTGGGGCCTGGGGGCAGGCGGGGAAGAGCTTGGGGGGAGAGATGCGGTATCAGCGGAGCCGCTGTCCCATCCTCCCCCTCCCCCCTTGCCTCCTCCAACTGCCTTCTGGGAAATGTAGTCCTCTCTGTGGGGAGAGGAGCCTGACTTACCACAGGGGGTCGGCTTGGTCCTGGGTGAGAGGGAGAGCCTCGAAGCTTGGATTATTCCGGGGTGGGGGTGGGGGCTCAGGTCCCAGCTCAAAGGACGAAAAGACACAGGAGCGTTTAGAGGTCACCCCTTCCTTCCCAGATGAGAAACCCAAGGCCCAATCAATCAAAAAGCATGGATTAAGCACCTACTATGTGCCAGGCACTGCCCTAAGCAAGAGGGATGCAAAGCAAGGCCAAATGCAGGCTTTGTCCTCCAGGAGATCCCATCCTCAGGGGAGAGACAATATGCAAACAACCAGGTGCCACCGGAGATATGGATGGGGGAGGTGGGAGCTCTTTTGAGAGGGAGAGAGAAAGACCTCTGGCAGAAGCTGGGCTTTGGGCTGAGGCCTAGAGGAAGATAGGAAGGCAAGAGGCAGAGATGAGAAGATAGAGCGTTCTAGGCATTCCAGGCATTCTAGGCTTTCTAGGCATTCCAGGCGTGAGGGGGCGGGGGTCTGTCTCTCCCCCCCTCCGCCAACCTATGGAATGGCTTTTCTTCCCATCCCGGGCCCCAGCGGGAGGGGAAGAGCTCTCAGCCACCCCCCCGACCCCCTCCTTTTAATAATTTTTCTCTTTCACCCTTGTTTCATAGTCATTTTCAGGCCAGCAGTGGGCTAGTGGGTTTGAAGTCGGGATGGCCCAGGTTAAAATCCTACGCCTTATACAAGCTGGGCAGCTGGGCAGGCCACTAAACCTCAGTTTTCGCAATTATAAAATGGGAATGAAAATACATGCACTATTTGTCCAGGCATGGACGGGAGAGAAGGGACTAAGGCATTTATTAAGGGCCTGCTATGTGCTTTACAGATAGGATTTTGTTGCGTCCTCACAAACACCCTGGGAGGTAGGCGCTATTGTTATCCCCATTTTACAGATGAGGAAACTGAGGCAGGCAGAGGTTGAGGAGACTTGCAAGCTAGCAAGTGTCTGAGGCTGGGTTTGACCTCAGGTCTCTCTGACCCTCCTCCAGGTGTTCTGACCACTGTATCACCTAGCTCCCTCACAGAGGTTCAATGCAGCTTCAAGAGAAATAATGTTGCGAGGCAAATCAGCATCTCTGGAGGAGAGAGTGAGACAGAGCTGCCTCCCTCCAATCCAGTCCAGGTGCAAATCAAGATGACTCACTGATCCTCTTTAAGAACAAAGGAACAACCTATGTTGGAGTAAGCGAGCAAGCAAACATTAGGCACCAACTGTGTGCAAGTCCCTGGAGATACAGAGAGGAAATCAAAAGCATTCCCGCCCTCAGAGAGCTTGTGTTCTAGCAGGAGAGACAACACTTACAGGCAGACAGTCCTCTTCTTTGTGTATGTTGCAGACTCCGTGAGGGCAAGGGCGTCTGTCTTGGTCTCCTTGTACACCCGTGTTGAAGTATAGGCCCTTGTATACACTAAATGTCTAATAGCAACAGCTGACTTCCCTAAGCTTTAAAGGTTACCTGGTGATATTGATACATTGCCTCTTCGGTCGCATTGGCTTCCCTCATTCCTTCAATTATTGAAAACCTTTCCTCCACTCCCTCCCCTCACAGATCTCCCCCCTCCAGAGGCAGCTAGGAGGCACCTTGACACCCAGAGTGATGGGCTCTGGAATTGGGAAAACCTGAGTTCAAATCCAGCCTCAGACACTCACTAGCTGGGTTTTATTCCTCACTCAGTCTCCTCATTTTTAACGGGGTAAGAACAACGATGAGGATGAAATGAGGTAATACTTGTAAAGCGATTAGCACAGTGCCTGGTAGACAGTAGGTGCCTTATTAGGTGCTTATTTCTCTCCCTCCCTTCCTTCTGTGACTAGATCAGTGGATAGACTTGAAGCCGGGAAGAACTGACTTTGAACTCTGACCTCCTACACTTACTAACTGTGTGACCTAGGGCAAGTCCCCTGAACCTTAGTTTCTCCATCTGTAAAATGGGGACCAATAAATGAGATCCACTGACCCACTGATTTCTCTACCCCATCCCCACAAGTGTGTAATGTTTGTTGGTTCGAATAGGAATGGAATTCTGGGTTCAGATTCAGTGATTGGCGGACGTGGAAGGGACTTTTGACAACACCTATACTAATCTCCATATTTGACTTATTTATTTTAAGATTTTATGGATGGTTTTTTTTTACACCTGATCACTTCCTAATACGGCCCCAGTCCACACATAGAACCTAGGAAAACTTCAGCCAAACCAAGTCACAGAGAGACTGTTTCTGACAGAGTATGCAGCATCCTGCATCAGTAGGCCACCACCTCTCAAAGGAGAGAAAGGAGATGGTTCTCTAGAACCAAGATGGTAACTGCCTCTTAATATGGATTCTTATGTCTTTTCCAGCTGTTTTCACTTTGGGAATGAGATATTTTGTTCTACTATCTTCATTTAGCATCAGGTCATACCTGTCTTCTCATTTCTCTGAATTCTCTATAGCCATCATTTCTTACAGCATTAGAAAACACATTCATGTGCTGCAGTTTGCTTAGCCATTCTTGTTTGTGTATTCCCGTTTTACAGAGGAGGAGACTGAGGCCTCAGAGCTTCTCCTTTACAGTCTTGGGGCCAGGGGGAGGGAAAGAAAAAAAGGGGGGAAAAAAAAGAAAGTTACACGATAACTTTAATATATTTTTAAAAGGAATAGCAAATTGTACATAATAGATTTGCAGTTTCATGTGCAATCAATTTTTTTTTCTATTCTGCTATGTTGTAGAAATACTTGTTGTATTTCTTAAGTTCAGAATAAAATAAATAAAAAATTTAACAATGCTGGCTTCAACTCCACCAGAAGGCATTCAGGCTGAGGTCCAGCGTCCTGACCTCCTAGGGAGGGCCCACTCACGAAGAGCCTGCCACAGCCGGAGAACTCTGCTGGGCTGAGAGGAAATAAGAAATTCTGATATGACCTGATCTTGGCCTCCCAGACCTCATGGTCTAGCAGAGGGCTGATCCCCAGCACCCATGCCTCATCTGTCAGGAGAAGGGCATCAGAGAGATACAGACAGAGCGGCAAATGAGGTCCTGGGGGCAGGAGGGGGTGAGGAGGGGAAGGACTCAGGGAGGCTCCTAGGAGGAGGTGACAGCTTTAAAGTGTGGATAGAAAGTCAGCAGATGCAGGGAAAGAGGGAGGGCAAGCTGGGCATGAGCAAAGGCATGGTAGATGATGTGCCCAGGATTTTAGGGTAAGGGGTTGGTGGGGGACAGAGACTTTTATAGTTTGGCTGGAACATAGAAGGGATGGAGAGAGGGAGGGGTCGAGGGTGGCACATTGTGGAGGGCCTTGAATGCCTGGTGGAGGAATGCAAGCTTTACTCAGTAGAGAGTAGGGAACCACTGAGGGTCTGTGAGCAGAAGAGTGTATGAGGAGAACTATCCTGGCAGCATAGGAAGGATGCATTGCTGGGAGGAGTGTTAAGAGGTTACTAAGGATTGTTGGCTGCTGCCTGCCTCAGAACTGGGGAAAGGAGAAGGAAGGAAGGAAGGAAGGAAGGAAGGAAGGAAGGAAGGAAGGAAGGAAGGAAGGAAGGAAGGAAGGAAGGAAGGAAGGAAAAAAAGGGAGGGAGGCAAGGAGAGAGGGAAGAGGGGAAAGGAAGGAAGGGAGGGAGGGAGGAAGAGAGGGAAAGAGGGAAGGAACATAGATAGGAGGAGAAGAAAGGAAGAAAACAAGCATTTATTAAATGCCTACTGTGTGCAGCTAGGTGCCACAGTGGATAGGGTACAGAGCTTAGAGTCAGGATCACTCCTCTTTGTGAGTTCAAATCTAGACTCAGACACTTACCAACTGTGTGACCCTGGGCAAGTCACTTAAACCTGTTTGCCTCGGTTTCCTCATCTGTAAAATGAACTGGAGAAGGAAATGGCAAACTGCTCCAGTATCTCTGCCAAGAAAACCCCAATGGGGCCATGAAGAGTCAGACGCAACCAAACAATGACCACACAACAAACAGTAACAAGACTGTGGGCCAGCCTCTATGCTAAACTCTTCATAAATGTTCTCATTTGAGCCTCACAACGATAGGTGCTATTATTATTCCCACTTTACAGTTGAGGAAACTGAGGCAAACAGAGGTTGAACGACTTGCCCAGGGACACACGGCTGGTAAGTGTCTGAAGCCGGATTTGAACTGCAGTCTTCCTGACTCCAGGCCCAGCTCCCTAGCCACTGCATCTCCAGCTGCTTCTCAGACACCTCAAACTCAACGGCCCGTAGACATCTTAAACTCACTGTGTCCGAAACAGAACCCAGCATCTTTCCCCCAAACCCTCCCCACCCACTCCTTCCCTGTTACTGTAGAGGGCAGCGCTGTCCTCTCCGCTCCTCAGGCTCACAACCAGGAGCCATCCTGGACTCCTCCCGCTTGCTCACCCCCTCCCCCATCCAATACGGCGCCAAGGCCAGTAGATGTCATCTCTGCAGCATCTCTCCAATACGCCCTCTTCTCCCTGCTGCCACGTGCACCCCAGTGGTGCAGGCCCTCATCGCCTCCCCCTGGGATCCCTGCAGTAGCTGCTGGGGCCTCTGCCAGCCGAGTCCCTCCCCACTCTGTTCAGCCTCCAAAGGGCTTGTCCGAAAATGCGGGTCTGACCACTCCACATCTCTGGGATCAAAGGCTGTTTGTTCTCATCTTTTCACACCCCACTCTCCATTACATGACCCTGGCCTCCCTCCATCTCCCAGATCCAGGCCTTTTCAACAATCGACCCTCCGGCCTGGGACGCTCTCCTTCCTTGGCTTGTCTCCCCACCTCCCTGGATCCCTCTAAGTCCCACCCAGAAGCCTTCCCCCTGCCCTTCATTCCTGTGCCTTCCTTCTGCTAATTGTTTCCCGTGTATTCTATGTAAAGCTTGTTTCTATGCATTTGTTTGCTCGCTGTCTCCCCCATTAAATGGTGAACTTGGGGACCATGATTGCCTGTTGGCTCTCTTCGTATCCCCATGCTTAGCTTAGGGCCTGGCACACGACAGGTGCTTAATAAATGTTTCTTGACTGACCGATCTAACTCCCTCTAAGGAGGACTTCCTTCTGTGGCATTGAGACTGGATCGCCCATGTGTCCAGCTTCGTCCCCAGTAATTGAGGCACCTATCCCCCAGGAGGCCGCGAACGCACTAGCAACCTGGGCACTGGCAACTGCTCCTTAAACTCTCTTGCCTCTCCTGGGAATGGCAGTTGTGAGGCTGACAGCTGATTTTTTGGAAACTCCTTGTGACAACTTTCCTCTGCCCCCTCTAATGCAGACCTGCCCTTTCTCTGTTAATGAGTTGTGTGGCCTGAGAAATGAGGTAGGGTCACACACCCACTAGGTGTCTGGGGTCGGACACGAAGCCCGGTCTTCCTGACTGAGGCCAGTGTGATGTTTAAAAAGTTCAGGAGACATAATTTCTGGGTAATCAATCATTTTATTAACAATGCTAGCATATTGCCAATAAAATGGGTCAGTGACACTCTCAAATGCCAAAGAGGAATCATGGCAGTGGCCTCTAATACACCCTTGGAAGAGTGGGTGTTCCTGTGGGTGGCAATCACCTCTGATTGGTTGACAAGTAATGAGAGAGAATGAATATTGCGATGAGAAGTGGACCTATTCTAATGAGGGGCTGGGGATGTAACTTTAATTCTGTTGTTTACTTCTATATTGTCCAGCTTTGGTCAATCTAATCAAAGAATTGATCCTGTGCAGAGCACAGTGGGCTTCCCCACCTGGGTGGGGTCTGAACAAGATTGAGGAGAAAGTTAATTCAGTCTCATCATCAGCTAGGTCCTTCAGAGACTGAACAACCTAACCTACAGGTTTCTGAAAAAATCCTGGTCCTGATTCAATAATTATTAATATGAGGGATAAATAATCGTTTCTTTCACCAGCCACCTGTTCACTGCCCAAAACTGCCTCTTGCTAAAACAAGCCAACTATTTCTTCCCTAGAATTCCCGAGTGCCAGTGGTTCCTGACCCAACACTGGTGGTGAGCAGCTTGCATCTGAGAAGCCGTGGCTGTGGAGATGTTTGGGAGATGTTCTATATTTTTCGGACTTGACTTGTGATTTTGCCGGCAGTGGAGGTTGGCTTGTGCCATGCAGCTTAGAGTTATCTCAGAGAATTTGTTTGGGCACTTAGAAGTAAAGTGTGCAGACACACACACACACAAACACACACACACACACACACTTATGCCTGAGGCATTACTCAGAACCAGATCTTTGGACACTATGGCCAGCTATGGCCATTCAATCTATTACATTGCCTCCCGCATATCCTGAGCAATCTATAGATGGGTTCTATCTATACAAAAGAGAGAATAGTATATATACTTTTTTTTCTTAACAGGCTATGACGGCAGTCCAGGTGTGCCGTAAGAAGGGCTTAGATCAATGTGGCATTAAAGGGAGTGGAGAAAGGAGGCAGGAGCTACCCTGGGCAGAAGCCAGATGCCCAGTATTCCTGGCTACCCAAGAAGGTTCATCTAGTATGGTGGAGAGAAGAGGACAAACCACTGCTTCTATTGAAAGTAAGAAATTGTGCTTTATTTGGAGTGAGAAAGCTCATATCCCAAGCTGGAGCAGGGAGGAGATAGGGAGGACTGGGGAGGCGCAGGGTTAGGACACAGCATTGGCCCACACCTGTCCTCAGGCAGCACTGAGAAGCTTAGAGTCCCCTGGGGAGTGTCTGGCGGGAAAGACGTCTGTGGGAGGGGCCCTCAAGTGCTGGTGCACCAGAACCGGGGTCAGTGTTTGGGGGTGGTGTCAATGTGGGGAAGCCCTGTGGCATGGCAGAGGTCAGAATGGGTCATGCTCTTCCAGGTCAGCTCCATGATCCCGTAGGGTGTGCTGCCTGTCGGTAGAATCGTGTGGACCTGGTTCTGCCCAGCCAGGGGCAGGACCACCTGGAATTTGGATTGGTTGATTTTACGGTGAGTCCCACAGTACAAATGGCAGAGGAGACGCTCCCCAGGTATATCATCTTCCACGCGGAGGGCCTGCTTGTATGATATATCCAGTGGCAGGGAGGCCTTTTTCCGCAGGAGTTCATTAAACAGCGTGTGGACCCTGGTGGACCTGAGATGGTACAGATCCAGGAGCTGGTGGAACTGGGCCAGCCAGGAGGCGTTGTCTTGCTCGTACCGCTCCTGGAGGGTCAGTAGGACGCGGTAGAGAGCAACAAAGGTGTTCCAGGGAAGTATACCCTGGGGAAGGACGCCAGGGGCTCCCTTGGGCCGCTTCCCTGAATGCCTCCTCTGGGAACTGATCTTCCTTTTCCAAATCTGGAGGTCCCTTTTCAGATGCTGGATTAAAGGTGACTTTTCTACATAGGCAGAATCATGAGGCATATCTCTCAAGGATGACATAGTTACAGGCTCTTTGTCCTTGAACATCATTGAAAATTTCTTTGTCCAGTCCTCAGAGTCCTTAGTGGCTGAGCTGTTTGTAGTGGTGGAGGGGGGTGGTGGAGACCTCGGGAGCTAACGAGGTGGCTGGAGCACTGGCCCGGACAGACATCGACGTCCTCCGTGGGGCTGTGAGTGGAGGCTTGGCTTCCCCTCTCTGGATGGGAGGGATAACCTTCAAGCGCCCTGGGCCTATGGTGATTTTCTTCCTCTCCTCCTCAGAGAGGGTGGGCCCTGTGTCAGCCAGCTGCCTCCAGGGCAGGGTCATGGCCTGCAGGCTTGCCATGTGCAGCCAATCCCTTTGCTTCTCTGAGAGGACCTTGGCCAGCATCTGGTACAGGTGTTGATAGTTGTCACCAGAGAGGGGCTCGTGGTCCTGGAGCTTCTGCAGGGTGGCTTTCAGCCAGGCCCGATCCATCTGGCTGAGCTGCAGGGTGTCATCAGTGAGGTCAAGGTCAGCCAGCCCCACCAGGGGTTCTCCCAGCATGATCTGCTCCAGCAGCAGAAACCACTTCCACTTCTCTGTCTTTGTCGTCTTCTTCTTCTTCTTCTTCTTCTTCTGTTTCTTGGCTGCATAAGAGGGGACTTTGAGTTTTCTGAGCTTCAATAAGGCCTCTCTTCTTCCCTTTTCTTGACCTCTGGCCCCAGCTTCCAAAGCCACCTCCTTTCTGAACTTCTGAAACATGCGTCTGTGCCGGGCTAGATAGAGTTCCTTCTGAATGTTTTCCCATGAACTGGCAACATCTTGTACATCTCCCCATGGAGTTAGGACTTCAAGTTTCTTGAAGATCTTCTGGTACTTTTCTTCTTTCTCTCCCATGGTGAAAGGAATCGGCTTCAGAACTTTAGCCCCATGGCTTTCTTGGGACCCTTCTCAACTGCCTTCCTAGAAGGTTTTCCCAAAATGCCTTCCTCTGAGATGAATAGACTCTCTTCCATAGTCATTTCAGTGATATCGTATATATCTTTCTCTTCTTCCTCCTCCTCTTCCTCCTCCTCCTCATCTTCTTCTTCCTCTTCCTCTTCTTCCTCCAACTCCTCTGGCCCCTTCTCCAAGGGGTGTTCCCGGTGTTCCCTGGCCCTCTCCTTCTTCCTCAACTTCATTGCATTCTGAATTTGCCGAAGCTTCCTCTGAAGCCATTTCAACCACTTCTTCAGCTCCCCAGTCTCCTTCTCCTCCTCCTCGGTCATCTTAGAGCCAGTCTCTTTCTGGAGCTTGGCTCTCTCTGCCATGGCCACCTGCCATTCCTTGTTGGCGAGTTTCATCTCCCTGGAGTAGATCTTCTTCTCCAACAGGGCCAGTTTGCTCTCCTCCTTGGCCAGCCTCCTCTCTTCATCAACCAGTCTTTTCCCTTGGTGAGCCAGAGTCTTCTGTCTTAGGGCCATTTTCTTCTCCTCCAGGAGGAAAAGCTCTTCAGACAGCTTCATCATCGCCTCCTCTCTCAGAAGCTCCTCTTTCTCCATCTTCCTGAGCTCCTCCTTGGCCAGCTCCTTCTGCTCCTCCATCAGCTCTCTTTCTTTCCGGAGCTGCCTCCTCCTTTGCCGGACCCTCCGCCTCATCTCTGACCTTTCCTCAGCAGACTTGGCCAACTCTTCATCTTTCATCATGCCACTTGGCGTGATGGATAGCTCCGGCTTCTTCTGAAGCTTCCATCTCTTCTGCCCAAGCTGTCTCATCTGCTCACTGCTCAGCTCTCCCTCCTCGAGCTCCAGCCCTGACTCCTTCTTCCATTCATCCTCGCTCCAGTGTTCACTTTCTTCTGAGGACGGTTGCTTCTCCCTGGAGCCTGTCTCCTTGGAGGACTCCCTCTCCTCCCCAGGGGAAGAAGTCCTTTGGAGCTGCTCCTTTTCCCTCCATAACTTCTTCATCTCCTGGCTAATCTTCCTCTTCCTTTCCTTCAGCAAAATCCCCTCTATGAAGAGCTCCTGTTTCTCCATGGCCACTTCTTTCTCTTCCTGATCTAGTCTCCTCCTCTTTTCCCTGAGGTTCCTTCTCTTCTCTTTTTTGTACAGAAGCCTTTCTTCTCCCATGGACTCTTCATCAGGGCTCAGCTCCATCTCCTCCTTCAATAGCACTTGCTTCTTCCACAGACGCTCCTTCTCTTCCCTGATCACCTTTGCCTTTTCCGCAGCCAGCTGCTTCTCTTCCAACAACAGGGTTTTCTCTTCAGTGGGGAGCTTAATTTCCATCTGTGTTAGTTGAATCTTTTCCCGCCTTTCCTCCTTGGCTAATTGGATCTGCTCAGATGTCAGCATTTCCTTTTTGTGAAGCAAAAGCAGCACTTTCTCTGGCAGTATCCCCTTTTGCTCCAGGAGCAGCCCCTCCTCATGCAGTCCCTCTGCAGACGGACTTTCTTCAGACAGCACCTTCTCAGACAGCCTTTCCTCAGTTGACTCCTCCTCAGAAAGCCCCTCCTCAGACAGTTCCTCCTCAGATAGACTTTCTTCAGATGGCACCTGCTCAGACAGACTTTTCTCAGATGGACTTTCCTTAGATGGCCCCTCCTCAGACAGCCCCTCCTCAGATGGCTTTTCCTCAGACAGCCTTTCCTCAGATGGCCTTTCCTCAGACAGCCCCTTCTCAGATGGACTTTCCTCAGATGGTCTATCCTCAGATGGCTCCTCCTCAGATGGCCTTTCCTCAGACAGCCTTTCCTCGGATGGCCTTTCCTCAGACGGCCTTTCCTCGGATGGCCTTTCCTCTGATGACCCCACCTCAGGCGGCCCCTCTGCCGCACTTATTTTAGGCACTGAATGCAAGTCCCTCGTCTCCAGAAGATGTTCTGTTTCTTCCTGAGCCTGCCTTTTCCTCTCCCAGAGCTCTAATGTTTCCTCTAGGGCCCTTTCCATCTTCTCCTTTGCATCTGCCCTGTTCCTCCTAGCCAGTGTCTTCTTCTCCTGGGCCTGAGACTGGTCTTCCTTTGGGATACTGGCTCTGTGAGCCTTCTCCCTTGTCATATCCCTGGCCGGTCTCCTCTCTTCAATGGCCCTCGTTCTGTGCTCCCTGGCCAGCCTCATTTTATCCTTGGACTTCTGCATGCTATCCTTGAACAGCCTCAAGTGTGAGAGTTTGCCCTCTAAGGCCTCGTCTTCCTCCTCCTTGCCACTTAAAGACATTTTCTCTTCCTCGGCCAGTTCTACCTTTAACTGAGTCAGCTCTTTCTCTTTCCTGGCCAGCTCTTCCTCTCTCCTGGCCAGCTCTTCCTTTGTCTTGGCCAAATTGTCTTCTTCCCTGCCCAGTCTCTTCTTCCTCTGAAGCAGTTTCCACTCTTGCCTCCTGAGTTTAGCCTCTTGCAAGGTAAGGCCTTCAGTGTCTGAGAAAAACATTTTCCTTTTTCTGGCCTTTTGAAGACCCAACTCCTCTGACTCAGCCTCTGACTCTTCCTTTTCCTCTAAGACCACATGCTCCTCTTCTTCCTCCTCCTCCTTCTCCTCTTCTTTCGTTTCCCCCACCTCTTCCCCCTCGGAAGGTGGTAGGAAAGGACAGATGGCCTGGAAGAGTTCCCAGCTGGGGGATGGCTTTTCTAGCATCTCCTCAGCCACAGCCACTATCTCTTGACCCAGATCCTCAACCAGCTGTTTTTGGGAAGTCGAAATTCTCAAGTTCATTAGCCGGCAGATGTCATCCCTCCAGCTTTCGTCTTTGCCTTGTTCAAGATAGCCAGACTTCTTGGGCACTTTTTCATCCCTCTTCTCCTTGTCCTTCTCCGATTCTCTTCTCTCTCCTTCATGTTGTCCCTCCTCCTCTTCTTCCTCTGCCTTCTTACCGGCTTTACCCTTCTTCCTCTTAGCCCCTTTGGCCTCCTTCTTCAGGGGTGTCTCCTTGGACGCCGCTATGGCCTTCTTGAGGCGAGCTTGTCTCATGACCTTCAGGCTCATATCAACGTAATCACCAAGGGGTTCTTCGCTCGGATAATCCCGGCTGTCCTCCCTAGATGGTCTTTGTGTCTTGCTCTGAAGAGACTGAGTGGCTGACGCGGCTGATGGGAGGCTGACCTTGCTCTCAGTGGCTTTCGATGGTGACTTGGTACTTTCAGAGCTAATGGATTCAATGGGTTTTCTGCCATCTTGACTTTCAGCTCTGGACCTCTTGAAGGCACCCAAAGACTTGAATCTCGCTGCAGGAAAACACAAACACACACACACACACACACACACACACACACACACAATGTGACAGATGAGAGAAGTTGTCCCCTCTAAGGGAAGCTGGGCAGAACCCCTAAAAGGACAAGAGTCAAAGACACAGCCTATCTCTGGCCTCTATTCCAAGCCCAAAGCTACGGAAACTGATGCCTTCAATTGCCTCTTCATTGAGCAAACACTTATCAGGAAGCCCCTACTGGACTGGAAAGTATGAAACCAAAATGGTTAATAGAGTCTCCTGGACTCTTCCCCTTTCCCTTGCATCAATTGTATCCACTAGGTGGCGCCATGGTGCATAGAGTGCTGGGCTCATCTTCCTGATTTCAAATATGGCCTCAGACACTTCTTTAGCTGTGTGACCCTGGGCACCTGTTTGCCTCAGTTTTGCCAAGAAAACCCCAAATGGGGTCGTGAAGAGTCAGATACAGTTGAAACAACAATTAGTTCAGTCATGTTTCTGTCTCTTTATCTCTTCTTCTGTGGCCATCTCACGGCTAATGCCTCTTCTGTCTAGGCTTCACTTTCTTCTTACCACCATCTGGATCAGAGGCCATGCCCTGCTGACCTTAACTCTCAGTTCTGGGATTCTTACTAAGGGCCCCCCCCCTTCTTCTGACTGCCAAACAGATCCCCTGATTAGTTCCCAACTCCAACATTTTATCCTTAATCCTCCATCCCTGGACCTTTGTAGAGGCTGTTCCCCATGTCTGGATTAGAATCCTTCCCCACCTACCCCGCTTAAAAGCCTCAGAGGCTCAGCTCTCAAACTCTCCCAGCCGAAGGTGCTTCCTACCCCATCCTCCCCAACTCCTTTTTACATACCTGCTGTTGCCTTGTCCATATCCTTTCTAATGAGACAACTATTTCTTTGGATAAGCCAAGTCTAGCCCAGTACCCTGCACCTGGTAGGGGCTTGATAAATGTTTGTGGAGTTGAATTAAATGGAATGGGAAAGAAAATGAGATGCTCAGAGGCCATTCAGCTGCGGTCAACGAGTTCAACCAGGCGAGTGAAGGACCTGGCAAAGGGGACTGTTCATGACATCACCGGTGACTGTGGAAAGATCCTGGACCAGTGGATAGGTGGGCAAGGTTAGGGGAGAAGGCCAATGTGTTGACATTCATCTAATTCAATGTAATTGGTTTCCTTCTTAATCCTACATTTTATTTATTATGATGCTAGAGTATTATATTAATAATCAGTATATATTAATTATTATTATTTAGTTTAATTTAGTTTTAAAAAATTATTCTGAACAGTCTATACAGGCTCTTCCAGACTGACACAAGGCTCCATAACACAAAAAAGGTTAAACACCCCTGCTTTAGACCAGATGTGAAAAGTCTTTGAAAGCTACCAGATAGAGTGAAGTGACAGAAGCCTCCAAGTGTGCCCAATAGGATGGAATACTTAGTTGTATCTCTAAGGATTTTTCTTCCAAAAATTACTAGCATACCTCTGAGGAGCAAAGGTTGGGCTGATCTGTGGTAAAGAAGGGAGTCCTCAAGGTGGACCACTGATAACTCTCTTCATTCTAGCATACTTAACTGGCCAGAGTTTTTTTTTGGGGGGGAAGCTGTTCATCCATCCTTCCTTCCCTCCTTCCTTCCTTCCTCCCTCTCTCCCTTCCTTCCTCCTTTCCTTCCTTCCCTCTTTCTTTCCTTCCTTCCTTCCTTCCTTCCTTCCTTCCTTCCTTCCTTCCTTCCTTCCTTCCTTCCTTCCTTCCTTCCTTCCTTCCTCCTTTCCTTCCTCCTTTCCTTCCTTCCTTCCTTCCTCCTTTCCTTCCTTCCTCCCTTCTTCTTTCTCTTTCTTTTTAACATTATTTTTTTTGACAAATTTTGAGTTTTAAATTCTCTCCCTCCAGCCCACTCCTCCCCTACCTATTAATAAGGCAAACAATATGATTTCAACTATATATTTGAAATCGCACAGAACATATTTCCACATGTGGCTGCAATTGGGGGCACCTTCAGAAAGACCATGGTTGGCCTCATGTATTTCTTTCTTTCTCTTGCCTGCTCTGCTCTTCATTTGACGCTTTAGTCAATGGTGTCCAGTGGAAAAAGATGCTGATACTCCTCTCACCCCTAGAACATTCTTATTATTTTCACCCCATTAAATAGTCCCCTTTTGTTCTTGGTGAGAATCAGAGCCAAAACAGAATTTCCCCTTCACTGGTTCCTCTGCCCTTTGAAGGATGAAGTTATCATCAAGGCAAACCAGAAAGATCTGAGTTGCTTTGCTTTTGGCAGAGAGAGACAGTTCCAACAGAGGAAGCCTGGATAAGTCCCTCATTATTGCTACATCTTACCTCTGTTCGAGGCTTATGATGCTTTTCAAATTTTTCATCAATTTCCTCCTCTGGCCTGGTGGTCTGTAGTATAACTTGATGACAATATTGATTCTGTTTCTATTCATCTTCACCCCAGTGTTCGCCTCTATGCTTCCTCCATCTGGTTCCTGGATTAAGAAGTATGCCTTCTTAATATCCAATACCACCGCTCTTTTGAATAAAGTATAGCCTTCCAAAGTAAGCAGTCTTATCCCATCCAGTCTAAATGATATCTGTATAGCAGGGCACCTAAAGTGCTACCTCAAGAATCTTTGTGGCTTCAGGTTCAAAACTACTCACAGTAATGGTCTTGAGCTCCCATCCGTTGCATTTCCCCTTTTAGAACAGATAGAATGTTATCACATAATCTCATATTGCTATGAGAGTGAAAAGTGTACTTGAAACAGAAAGCCTTGAAAGAAACAGCAAACAGTACATGCATGCAATTCAGCAAATACGAGACCCAAACCCTTTCTTTGGCCCTCCCGAATCCCAGTCCTTGGTTAGCTAGCAAGATGAATCCTGAATCTTTCTTCAAGCGGCTACGCTAGAATCCCTCTCCACCAATTGGCACGTAAGACTTGCCCACTGCATGAATACAGAAGCAGTTATATCCCAAGGTCTCTGTTGGGTTGGTGGTGTCTCTTGGTTTTTTGTTTGTTTGTTTGTTTTGTTTTTGTTCGGTTTTTTTTTAGGCAATTGTGGTTAAGTGACTTGCCCAGGGTCACACAGTTAGTAAGTGTTATGTGTCTGAGGCCAGATTTGAACTCAGCGCCTCCTAATTCCAGGGCCAGTGATCTGTCCATTATGCCACCTAGCTGCCCCCATGGTGTCTCTTGTTACTGGGCAGTTAAGTCTCCACAGGTGTTGCTGCTACAAAGTCCCATAGATGAAGATTTCATGTGCTAAGTGATTGCATCAAATATCTTTTGTTTTGAGAATTTCAGTCACATTTATTTTGTTTGTTCAGGCTTAAAAAATTACTTTGTGGTTCTTGGTTATGTTCCAGATAGATGAGGCTGTCAGGTAACTGAATTTCCATTACTACGTGGAAAAAATGTCTTCCATTACATTTCCTTCCCTGCCTTTGGGAGACAATGGAAGATAGAAGGGCCTGGTGTGCCATGGTCCACAGGGTCACTAAAAGTCAGACACAACTGGACAAATGAACAACATTCCCTTCCATCGTGTCATTTTTCTGTTGGGACTTTTTGTGATTAAAACTAGACTGACTCTGGAATCAGACACCAGATTCTTCAGCGTGGTGGCTGGATGGCAGACTGACCTTGAATATCCCAGAGGTCATAACTCTTTACATCCTGAGCAGTATCACTGGGCTGGACTCTGAAGGCATCGGTTAGAATGGTAATCCACGTGGTAACCATTTCTTGTTTCTACAATGATGCGCTGTGAGCCCACTGAATATGTAGTTGGCAAACAACGGTTTTCCCTAGATGGTAGGTCTCCTCCTCAATTCCTCTCCAGGCAGCCCTCCAAACCCCCCTTCCCTTTTCTTCTTTCTTTTATTGTCATCTTTCTCTATTAGGATGTGGGCTCCCTGAGGGCAGGAGCCATCTTCCTTTCTGCTGTTCCCAGAATTTAGCACAATGATTGGTACACTGTAAGAGCTTAATAAATGCAGTTCAACTCCTGACTGACAGATTCTTTTGCCTATGAAAGTCAGCCCAGCACAAGCTATCCTGGGAGTTAGGAAGACTAGGGTTGAAATCTCGCCATTTACTGTTTGTGTGACTCTACACAAATGGGTGCATCAGGTACTTGGTTATGGAAATGTACCAATAACTGTCATCTGCCAGCAAGATGGGATGTTCCTTGTAGCGATAGCCACCATGGACCCCTTTCCTTCTCTCTCTTCGCTCTGAATCTTAACCGTGATGCTTCCTCTTTCCGCTTGCTCACCTGCAAGTTTGCTTGGTACAGTTGCCCAATTTTGTGACAGGAGGGTGGGCTGGAAGCATCTACTGATGGCAGCTGCTCAGACTTTCACGTATTTCCCTTATCCCTCTGAGTTTGTGATAGGATCTTGCTCTTGGTGATTATTCATACACTGGCCACTAGGGGGTGCCATAGAGCGTAGGGTGCCAGATTCATCTTTCTGAGTTCAAATCCAGCTTCAGGCATTTCTTAGCTGTGTGACCCTGGGCAAATCACTTGCCATCTCTGTTCCTTGGTTTCCTGGTCTCTAAAATGATGAAGGTGGACGTAATGTCCTCTCAGGTCCCTTCTAGCTCCAAATATGTGATTTTATGAATGGTTGGGCCCCTGACAGAAATAATGACGTCAAAAGGAAAATGTAGGTTACAGGGAAAGAAAAAAGCTCAGTGTAAGGATATAGTTGGAATGAACCTTATCTAATCCAATCCTCTCTTTTCACAGAAAAGGTAACTGAGGCCTGAAAAAAGAGAAGTAATTTGGCCCAGATCACACGTTTGCGGGAAAGGGAATAAACATTTACTTAGTGCCTACTGTGTGCAAGGCACAGTGCTCAGCGCTTCATAAATATTATCTCATTTAGTCCTCACAAAGACCCTGCGAGGGAGGTGCTATTGTTATCTCCATTTTACAGATGAGGAAACTGAGGCAAACAGAAGCTTAACATCACAGCTAGTTAGCGCATGAGTCTGGATTTGAATTCCGATCTTCCCGACCCTAGGGCCTCTATCTGCTGTACCACTGGCTGCATGACATGAAGCCCAGATGATCGACATGGCTTATCCTAATGTCCCAGAGGCAACGTAGCTGAAAATCAACTCCCAGTACCTTGACTCCAAATCTAGCTCTTCTGGTTGCCTTGGGCTGCTTACAAGGCCCTCTCAGGTCCTTTCTGGCTCTAATCTGTGGTCAGGTGTATGACAACTCTCATTCTACAGACAAGGAATCTGAGGGGAACAGATTTGCCCAAAGTCAGAGGTGGAGGCCTGTTTCCATCATATTAGACCTCTGCATTGGAGATGCTGGGATATTCAGGCCACAGCATCCTCCAGGTGGGAATCCAGGTGAGAGGTCAGGCCTGGAGACGGAGACTTGGGAATCATCCTCTATCTTGATGGAAGCAAGATGGAATGAGAACACCAGTCTACAGAGGGGGAAAATGTCAGCCCTAGGCTACAGTGAGAAGAGGGGGAGGACCAGAAAGGGAGCCAGAGAAGGAGTAGTGAGAAGCAGGGGGGAGGCAAGAGAGCATGGGGGCCTCAGAGGCTGAGGGACTGGAGGGTTTGTTAATAGTAATAACAAGAATCATTTGTATGGCCTTGTGAGGTAGATGCCCATTTTACAGATGAGAATACTGAGTTCACAGTAGGAGGGAGTAGTCAGCAGAGACAGGAAGCTTTTGTTGCGGGGATGACCCTCCCTTAGTTAGATCCTCCCTTTTCTGTAGGAAGTTCCACCCCTTTCTCCCTGTTCAGGTCAGCCCTTCCCTGGATGGCTACCCCGCTTTCAACTCCAGGGAATGCCTTGCAGCAATGCTCTGTACCAGCCCCATACCTGCCCTTCTGCTGAGATCCTTCTGTTTCTTTTGGCTTTTGGGAACATCTGAATCAGGAGTGGTCTGGGCACTCCTGAAGGCTGGGTGCTGAGTGAGGAGCAACAGCTCTGAAGATAAGTCCATTTTTGTTTTAATGTTGGTAGGGGTCAGGTCGTCGCCCAGCTGGTGCTCCACCATTTCCATTAGGTTGTGAAGGTCATGGAGCCGCATCCCCAGCAACTGGTCCAAGGACTCATCCCCAATCTTCTCCTGCCTGGGGGGAGCAAAGTCGAGGAAGTGATGCCCCAGTGCTAAGGGAGGGAAGAGCTCTGGGGAGGATGAGGAGAGGGGACTAGGAAGGGGAAGAGAGCAGGAAGGAGAAAGGACCAGGAGGGCCTCAGGAAGAGCAGAGAAGGGGATTAGGGCAGGGGCACATGGAGTGGGGAAGGAAAGAGGCTGAGAGATGGACTGAAGGTGGGAGAGGCCAGATACTCCCCCACTGGGTATGTTATTGGGGGCAATTCCAGGATCATTCATCAACAGTTAGAAGGAACCTCGGAGGACTTGCTATTCCAACTCCATTATTTGTTTGTTTGTTTGTTCGTTTATTGGTGAGGCGATTGGGGTTAAGTGACTTGCCCAGGGTCACAGAGCTAGGAAGTGTCATGTGTCTGAGGCAGGATTTGAACTCAAGTCCTCCTGACTCAAAAGTCAGTGCTCTATCCACTGCGACACCTAACTGCCCCCATTTTTTTTTTTTGTATATAGATAAGGAAACCGAGGCCAGTGAAGTGAAATACTTTGCTCAAGGTCTCATAGGTAGTGTCAGAGGTGAGACTGCAACCCAGGTCCTCTGACTTTTCTCCCCTAACCCTCTGGCTCCCGCATGAGATAGCCTTAAATTACAAAGTCCCACCCAGTTCTGGGACTGTCATTCTCTGGGCAGAAGTAAACAAAGGCCCAAGGAAGAAGAAGAGGAAATCAGAGGAGGCCGAGCCCCTGGATTCCCCGTCACTTACTGTAGTCCTCGGAAGGTCTCGCGGTTCCGGAGCAGCTCCGATAAGGCAGTCTTGTCACGGATGCCCGTCAGGGTGCCTATGAGTTCCCAGGCCTTCGCCTGCACTTTCTCATCCACATCCAGCAAACCGCGGATCAGGGGGATGGCAAAGAGGTGGCTGATGAGGCCGAGCCGCTCCAGGCCCTCCCAGGCGTCCCTCCGGATTTCAGCCTTGGAGTGGGACGTGTCGTTCAGCAGCTGCCGCGCCGTTTCTGAGCGCAGCGCCGGCGCCACATCGTAGCTGGCGAAGATCTGCGACATGAGGTTGATACATTGCCTGTATCTCTCGGGTAACGCGTTGTTCATCATGCCAAGCAGGGTCGTGATGGTTTTGTCGATAGAGAGGTCGCTCATCTGCCGACTTCGGTCCTTGAGGTTCAGGAAGAGTTCCTGAGACGGGGACATGGCACGCTGGGCTAGTCCCTCGTTGGCCTCAAAGCTCAGTTCTTCATCTTCTTCGTTCACGCTTTCCGTCGCAAAAAACCTAAACTTGGATCCGTCATACCTCAGGTCTCGCCGGCTGTCCCCTAGCCTGCACTGAAGGAAGACGGGTGTTCCCTCGGGCCAGAGGCGTGCCCTTACCACCGAGTTAGGGATGTAGCCATCTGGGGCGATGATCCACTTCCGCCCTTGGCCAAAGAAACGCTGCAGCAACCGCATAGGGTGCCGTCCATCCCAGAGTGCTAACTCCTCTTGGGTGAAGATGGACAGCGGAGGCTTCTGTTCCTCTGGGGTTTGGTCCAACATGAAGACAATCTTGCGTTTCCCCTTCTGGGACTTGCCCTTCAAGGCGACCTGACCCTCGATCTCTTCCACCACGTGGGGGACTGTATGGTCAAAGGCGATAGTCCGCAAGTTGGGCAGGGCATCTAACCCCCGGAGTTTCTGCATCCCTTCACCCACGTAGACGTAGCGAGGCAGGAATAAGGTCGCAAAGGACAAGAAGAAGCTAGGCAAGAATGGTTTGGCCACCTGTTTCACTTCGTCCTCCAGGTTCAGGCCAGCCAAATAGTTGAGCCGGGAAAGAGGGAGCAGCTTCATGCAGGATACCAGGTAGATACAACTGTTGAAAGTGAGGAGCAGATCTCCCCTTTCGTTGGCGAAGCAGATCGGGCCGAAGGGCACGCTGGAGTTGAATCTGGCCACAGAATTGCCTTTCATGTCCCAGATGCCCACAGTGCCGTCGCTGGCACCCGTGGCGAAGATCTCCAGGCTCAGGCAGATATCAAAGGAAACAATTGGGCGTTTGTGCAGGGGCACAGTCTCTCGGAAAGATGAGTTTTGGCTCATTTTAGGGGACACCAGGAAGTCGCAGTACTTCCAAAGCCGAAGGCGACTCTCATCGGTGATGGCGCCCACAGACTTGGGCATGAGGATCAGGTGGTGGATGTGGCAGCTGCTCAGGATGCTGGTGAAGGCGGACAGACTCACCTTTAAGCCCTTGAAGATGACCTCTGACAGGTGCACATAGTGGTCCAAGCCGTAAGAACATATCAAAGTGTTCTCCCTGGAGCTGCTCGGGGACCCAGTCAGGGTGGAGATGATCAGCACGGGTCCGATATGCATGCATTTCTCAGTGCGGGCATAAGCGTGCTTGGACAACACACTCACGATGCCGCTCTTGTGGCCGCAGTATATCAACCCATCTATGCTGCAGCCCAGGTGAGGCCGCCCGTAGGCCATGCACTGTATTTTATCTTCAGCGTCAGCGCAGGCCTGCAGGATGTATTTGGGCATAGACGGGCACTTGGTGGTATCGAAAACGATCAGGTTGGCGTTCCCCATGGCCACGAACAGCTCCCTCTGTTGGGGGTCGTAGGCCGAGGTGACGGCGCTGTCCAGGGCTGCGAAGGGCCAGGTGAGGAACAGGAGCTCGCCGGTGACGGGGCACAGGAAGCGAAAGAGGCCGTCCTCGGTGTGGCAGAAGATGAGGCTCTGGTTTTCCCCACAGCTGAGGCGTTCCAAGCGCCGGGGGCTGGCCCCACAGTTGTTAAAGAGCTGGTAGAAAGAGGACATGTGGAACAAGAGGAAGGCGTGCTGGGTGTGGCAGAAGAAGGTGCTGCGGTTGATGAACTGCATGCGGAGCAGCTCCTCTCCGCAAAGCTGAAGCCGGCGCAGCAGCATGCCCGACGTCAGGTGCCACTCCTTAAGCAGGCCCTCGCCGCCCGCCGTCAGCAGCGTGTGGAGGTTGGCGCGGTCGTGCACCAGCACCACGGGGCCCGAGTGCGCTTGGAAGCTGACAAAGGACTTCCGCTCGGCTCTCTGGTCCAGGTTCCAGATGAGGATCTGCCCGGCCTGATTGCCGCCGAAGAGGTAGCCCTCGCTGGAGCAGGTGCAGCAGCAGATTAGGGAGTGCCCGCTGTTGGGGGACGAGAAGGCCTGCAGCTCGTCCAGCTGCGTCTGGCCGCGCCACGTGAGGACCCGCAGAAAGCTCTCGCACATGGCCAGGATGGAACTCCCCGGCCCGTCCAGGCTGATCCCCTGCACCAGCTCGCTGCCGGACATGCTGACCATCTGCAGCATGTGCAGACCCTTCCCCCCTGGCTCGATGATCCAGGTGACCAGGGCCCCCGTGATGCCCGACAGCAGCACGTCGGCCGTCGGGGCGTAGGCGAGGCAGCTGATGGAGAAGCGGCTCGGGACCACGCAGCGCGCCTTGAAGCCCACGCTGTGGTCCCCGAAGACCCGTAGAAACAAGTCGCCGCAGTAGGCAACGAGCACGCGGTGAGTGTCTGTGTGAACCAGCGCCTGGACCGGGGGCAGGCGGTCCAGCTTGCGCATCTCTCTCTTCTCCACCGGCTGACGGCCTGTTTTTGGATACACCCACAGCACTGACTAGGAGGGGACAAAAGAAAGAGAGGAAATAAGCATTTATTAAGCACCTACTGCGTGCCAGGCACCATGCTGAGTGTATTGACAAATACTGTCTCATTGGAGCCTAATGACAAGTTGGGGAGGGAGCTGTTGCTATTACCTCCCCCATTTTACAGATGAGAAAACTGAGGTAAACTGAGGCTAAGTGACTTGCCTGGCCCAATTCTCGCATTTAGAGAGGAGGAAAGTGAGACACCAAGAGGGGAAGTAGTAGATAGGATGGTGAACTTGGGAGCGGGAAGATCTGGGTACAAATCCTACCTCCGACACAATGAGTTCCCAGGATCATAAAGCCAAAAAGAACCTCAGTAGCCCTGTCATCCCAGCTTCTTTATTTTATAGATGAGGAAACTGAGGCCCCTGGAAGTTAAGTGACTTCCTGAAGGTCACACATGAAATCAGCCAGTCAGTCAGTCAGTAAGCATTCATTAAGCGCCTGCTGTGTGCCAGGCACTATGCCAAGTGCTGGGGATTCAAAGAAAGGCAAAAGACAATCCCCGCCCTCAAGGAGCTTACAGTCTAATAGGGGAGACAATGTGCAAATGATTGTGTACAAACAAATGATAAACTGAGTAAATTGGACATAATTAACAAGAGAAAGGCTCTAAAATTAAGAAGGGAGGCTGGGAAAGGCTTCCTGTAGATGATGGCTTTTATCTGGGACTTGAAGAAAGCCAGGGAAGGCAGGAGGTGGAGAGGAGGCTGGGGAGGGTTTCAGAGGCAGGATGGGCAAGTCACATGATGTCCCTGGGCCTCAGTTTTCCTCTCTGTGAAATGGGGGCATCTAGCTTTTGATCTACGACTGGCAGAGGCACGGTTTGAAGCCAGGCCCCTCTGAGCTCTCCGTCCGTGGAGTGACTTGTGTAAAGTCACAACAGGTTAAGGTAAGTCACTGAACCTAGGTATTCTGGGTCTCTCTGCGACCTCCTCTCCAAGTCCGGGGCTACCTCAGCAGTGTGCTGACTGTTCCTGCACCCCTCATCTTCTTTTCGATTTATCTTCTGAGGCTCAGCTTGGATGGTGTGCTAGGCAGCCTAATGGGTGGGGGCAGGATGCTGTAGAATATGGCCCTGGGTAGGGGACAGAAAGGAAAACAAGCTTTTTTTGGTAGGTGCCTAGGGACAGGAAGTCTGGTGGGGATGGTACAGAAGGGGTAAAGGAAAGGACTGAGAAGCACTCAGTGGGCCTGTAACTAGAAATGGTGGTGCCAGGGGCAAGTAGCAACAGTGAGGATGTGTGTGTATGTGTGTGTGTTTGGGGGAGGGGGTTGTAGGCTCATCTTGGCCGTGACCCCAGAGGGGGTACAGTATGCCATAACATGCCCATTTTCTAAGCAGCTGAAGTGAGGAAGGGCTCCCAGAATGAGGCCACCTTGGGTTAGGGCAAGCAGGGGAGGAACTGTGCTATCAACACCCTCTACATTTTCCACCCTGGAGAAAAGCCCCATTGTCACACCCTCACTCAGGGCTACTCTAGGGGGTAGCCTTACTTTGACATCCTTCTTGCCTGCCCGCACCCAGGACAGGGAGGCAAAGTAGTAAGCGTCCAGAGCATAATGGCAGATGATGGGAATGTTGTGTAGAGAGTAGCTTTCCTCATACACCACCTGGGGAGAGTCATTTAAGACAATCTCGGGGTTCAAAATGCTTTCATTTTTCTGGAAGGAGGCCTGGGGGAGGAGAGAGAGAAAGAGATGAGGACGTGGGCCAACACGGCCCCCACTGCCAAGCCCAGGCACACGTCAATATGGCAGCCAGACGTCTTTCCCCTGAATGACTTCTTACACTGGTCCTCGTGGCCTCTTTCTCTGATTGGCTGGCTCCTCCCACACTTCATTTTAGGGAGGTTGCCCAGGCTAGCCACATCTTCATTCCTCTCTGGGCTGCCCTCCTCCCTCTCTGGGCTTTCTCTACCATGCCCCTGCTCTTTGCCGGTAGGGATCATCTTTCTTCTTGGCACACCGAAAGTGCTTAAATAAACGCTCATTGACTACTCGACTCGGCACAGATCCTACATCTAGACCCGGAAGGGACCTTGAAGGTCATCTAGTCTTCCCCCTTATTTTACAGAGGAGGAAACTGAGGCCCCAAAGGTAAAGCACCTAGCCCAAGGTCACAGATAGTGAGGAACAGAGCCAGGATTCACTTTAAATTCAGCCCCAATGGGGTAGGACTCTTGTCTCCAAATGGAAAGACAGCCTAGTCACAGTGCACGCTCATCCACCCACACCCACAGCATTGGATGAATGATGGGGTATAAGCCAGAAGCGCTATCCCCCGATGCTGGTGGGATTGCCCCACATCGCACGGGTAAGTGACTGTCAGAGGCAGAATTTGAACCAAGTTCCCCTCACTCCAAATCCAGGCCTCTGGGTGCTATACCACAATGAAGACCAAGTCTCAAGGGAGGGGAAGTAGTCATCCCCATGAGTGGACCTCCCTTCTCTGATCCCTGGGAGACTGGGAGACGGGGAAAGTTGGGCTACCCACCTTCCTCTCCTGTTCAGTAAACTACAGTGGCTTCCAATTACTTCTAAGATCAAAGGCCAAGCCCTATCGGGCACTTTACTCACAACCTGGCCCCACCCTACCTTTCCCAGCTTTATTACACATTATTTACTTTTTTTTTTGGCTAGGTGATGGGGTTAAGTGACTTGCCCAGGGTCACACAGCTAGTAAGTGTTATGTGTCTGAGGCTGGATTTGAACTCAGGTCTTCCTGAATCCAGGGCCAGTACCCCATCCCCTGCGCCACCTAGGTGCCCCCACATTGTTTCTCTTCACAGGCTCTGTGGTCCAGACAAACATCCCTGCTTAAATCTCTCATCTCTGGGCCTTTGCATCAACTTGACCTTCCAGCCCCTCATGCACTCCCCTTCTCACCTCTACCTCTGCAAGTACTTAATTTACTTCCAGATTCAGCTTAAGTACTAGTTTCTTCATCATCTTCATGGGGCCTTTGCTGAGTTTCCAGCTGCTTGTGCCTCTCGTTCCCTTCCACCCACACCTCATCCCCTTGCCATTATCTTGTATGTAAAACTTTTAAATTTAATTTTTATTCTAAACTTAAGCACCAAAAGAAGGGCATTTCTACTGACACAAAACACAAAGAGGATTGTATATGAAACTGAGAATCTCCATTTTGTATTGCTTGCTTTAAAAAAAAAAAGTATATAACACATTCTACATATTACTTTCAAAACTGTCCTACTTGTCTGTTCTTCCTTCTGAACTTTTTTTTTAAAATGTGAGGCAGTTGGGGTTAAGTGACTTGCCCAGGGTCACACAGCTAGTATCAAGTGTCTGAGGCTGGATTTGAACTCAGGTCCTCCTGACTCCAGGGCCAGTGCTCTATCCTCTGTACCATGTGGCTGCCCAGCATTCTTAAATCTTTCAAAGTTGTTTGTCTTTACAATATTTTTGCCTCTGTAGCAAATAAAATCAATAAAGCTAAACTGAGGCATAGGACTCCATGCAAAATTAGTTTATTAACACTGATGTGTATAACTATTAACAAATGGGTCAGACTGGCAATCTCAGTAAAACCGGCAACCCCAATGAGAAGGGGAGGACCCGCTTTATTGACATACAACAAAAAAGGAGTCTTGGAAAGGCATGGAACATTATGATTGGTTGTACTCAGAAAGGTGGGCTGGCATTCAAGTGAGGTTAATCATGCCCTTTTCTGACAACTAAGGAATATTGTTTTATGAGACCCATTTGAATCTTGTAATTCTTGCCAGGGGAGCAAAACTACCAGACTTGCTATCTCCTTGGAAGAGATAAAATCTCCCCAAATTTCATAAGGATGGGCAAGGACAGAAGACATATCTTTTGGGGATGGTACCGAGTTAACTTGTGGGGCTTAAAGATGACAGACAGATGTCCTGGAAGTATCCCAAGGGCTACCAGTATGAGAGATAATACTTTTTCTTTTAATTATAACTTTTACTCAGAGGGAAAGCTAAATTCCTGAGCTCAACTCAAGGACATAGAAAGGTGGCTTTAGGCAGACATAGACTCAATGATAAACGTCAATGCAGCGTAAAATCAATTACATTGTAGAATCAATCCAGTAAAAACTCTAAGTAATATTAATTTTTATCTTCTCACCTTGTGTAAAATGGTGTTCTCATCTGGCTTACTGTGCTCTGCTTCATCTCTTTCATAATTTCTTATATTGCAAGAATATTCCATTGCATTGGGGTGCCATAATTTGTTCAGCCAGTCTCTAATTGTTTAAGAGATCATCTAAGCAGAGGTCCCCAAACTCATTTGGCCTACTGCCCCCTTTAAAAAAAAAGGACTCAGTGCCCCTCTGGAAATCTACTTTCTTTAACCCTTTAACATTTGTTGTTATTGTTGCTGTTTTTCTTTTTTTTGAAAATTTTGTGTCACCCAAGGCTACTACCATACCCCTCCCCCCATAGGTCCAGCACCCCCCAGTACTGCCTACTTTGGGAACCTATGTAAAAGCATCCTCTTAAATTACAGTTTTTTCCTCCTCCCTCTTTTTTAATTCCCCCTTTGGCCTAGAGAATTTTTTTTTGTTGTTATTTTGACTGGTATTTTCCTTTCTTGACCAGGCAGTTTCCTATCTCTAGGCTTACTTCTCCTCCTCTCTCAAATGAAGAGGTTGGTCCAGATGACCTCTGGGGTCCTTTAGTGCTCAGCGTGTGATCATGCCAATATTGAAATGTGGGCCGTTATCAATAATAACACCCTTCCCATAAGTTCTGCTATTACCAGTACTGATGAAAGTTGGCAGAGGGTAGATAATGCTTTTGTCCGAAGGACTGAATCTTTCCTGGGTGAATTTCTGGCATCATGGCAGGCTGAGGGGGAGAGACTTTTGGGTGAGGGTGTCATGGTGGTCTGAAGAGGGGGAGACAGTTTTAGGTAGGGAGACAACACAGCATGGACTATGGTGTTTCTATGGCAGCCCTGATTTGAGGGCCGGAGGATTGGGGCTCCACTATCAGCTCAGCCACCAGCTATATAGTTCCTTTATAACTAGGCTGGTCCATTCCTTGTTTAAATCCTCAGTCTTTCCATCTGTCTGATGGGATTTCACTCAATGCTCTTAAACACTTAACTGCAGAGTGCTGTGCTAAAATTGGGGGTATAAATGCAAGCAAAAAAGAGGGACTCTGCCTACCTCTGAGGGGTTTCCACTGAGAGATCAATATAAGAGGGAACTGAAAAGCTGGGGGTGGGAGGAGAAGACAGCTGAGGCGCGGCGGCAAAGCCTGGGCCCTTCATCAAAATGGGGGTTCCAGGAGAAACTCACCAACACAAAGCTCTCTGCAGGGACAGAGCCCTCTGAGCCTCAATGTTCTCATCTGTGAAATGGGATAATAGCACTCAAAAGGCATCGTGGATAAGGAGCTGGCCTGGGAATCAAGATGGCCTCGGTTGAAGTCAGGGCTCTGAAACATACTGACCTTGAGACCAGAGGCAAGTGTCCTGACCTCTCAGTTCTCCCTAGTTTCTAAGTGTGAGCAGAGTGAGATCATAGGAACCTAGATTGAGACGGGGAAGGGACCTCAGGTTGGCCATCTAATTTAGCTCCCTCATTGTACAGATGAGGAAACTGAGTCACAGGGACATTAAGCAACCTAGGATTGAGGTTTAGAACTGGAGGTGGACCAGTCCAAACTCCTCGCTTTATAGATAAGGAAAACAAGTCCCAGAAAGGGCGAGGGATTTGCCCAAGGTCAGGCAGGTACTAAATGTCAAAAGTAAGGTCTGAACCCAGGTCCTGTGACTGCAGGGCTCTCTTCCCTCTCTTTACTGATGAAATCGCAGGTCTGGATAAACTAAGTAAAGAACCCCAGATAAAAACCCCCAGACCGCCCCTACAGCACTGTCGTGAGGATTGAATGAGACTTCTGTACTTGGCAAAGCTTGAATCACTGTGGAAATGCTATGTCATTAGTGGTAAGGACCCCGGACCTAGGGTCAGGAGAGAGACCTGGGCTGGAATCCCTCTTCTGACACTTGGTAGCTGAGTGACCCGAACAGGTCACAGTTCCATACATCCGTAAAACAGTGGCACTCACAATCCCAGACTTCTTGTGATGGAACGTGCTCTGCAAACCTTCAGGTGCTGGGGGAATTCCATTTCTTGTTTGTGCCTCCTCTCCCCCAAATAGCCCTTCTCCCAGAATTCCCTTCCTTTATTCTATGACAGCTCAGGCCATAGATGAAGTCTGGGGTGGGGGGGGGAATGAAGCTTTGCAGGGCTATCTCTTTCCCATTTATCTTCTAGACTCAGAGCTGGAGGGGATCTCAGAAGCCAGCTGGTCTAAACTTCTCATTTTACAGACAGGGAAACTGAGGCCAAGAAAAATGAAATGATTTTTCCCAAGCTCATCCAAGTAGTAAGTGGTAGAAGTGGGATTCCAACCCAAGCCTTGTGACTCCACACTCAGTCCGTGCCCTTGGCTGGTCTGAAAGGGCTGTGAAGTGCTCACTTTCAAGGATAGCTTTGTCATCTGAACCATTCCCAAGCCACTACTCCTCCATCTTTAATGGCACAGCTGACACCTTTTTTTTTTTTAGGCAGTTGGGGTTAAGTGACTTGCCCAGGGTCACACAGCTAGTAAGTATCAAGTGTTTGGTCTGAGGTCAGATTTGAACTCAGGTCCTCCTGACTTCAGGGCCAGCGTTCTATACACTGCACCACCTAGCTGCCCCACACAACTGACACTTTTTGACCCCAAGTGCAAGGCTTTATGTGTATGCTTATTAGATTGAATTATATTAGATTCGCCGTGTTACCTCTTCCATTTCCCGTTTCTCATTTATAATACTTCTCAGGGTTTTCACATCAGGAATGATTCTGTTGTGTATGTCCATGGTATTTTCTTTGTCTTCTCCAGATGTCTCTGACTATAGTACCTAGGGGAGTTTAGTTTCATAAGGAACTAGATTTAGGGGGACCTCAGAGCTCATTGAGTCTCATACCCTTATTTGACAGGCAGGGAAACTGAATCCCAGAGAAGTGAAGTGAGTCATGTAGGCATCTGAAGGTTGGATTTGAACTCAGGTCTTTCTGATGCTACACCCAGCCTTCTACCCACTGTACCACTTAGCTGCCTTGAGATAGAGTTGGGATTCGAACTCGAGTTCTCTATCTCCAAAGTCAAATTCTCTCACCACTGTGCCACCTTGCTTCCCTCAAAGGGAACTTGAGGCTTGGCCATGCAGTGTGGGAGATGGTGGAGGGAATGTTGGGAAGGAAGTCCTTTATGTGATTCAGGGCTTTGTGGGGTTAATGACTCACAGTGGACAGCCAAGAGTACTCCGAGGATAAAAGACTGGGGCGTGGTAAGCAATGGCCTCTCGAGTCTCCCCCACCTCTTCTGATCCACAGGTCTGAAAGGTTATGATGCCATGTCTGCAGCTTTGAGACCCAGACCTCTGGGTTCCCAGCCTTTGTTAGCCTTTGTCTTTGTTCTCTGTGAGCTCACATGCCTAGAACCCTGTGTGTCATAGATGGAGCCTTTGGCCTCCAGCCAGCCTGGGTAAGGGTCAGCACCTCCAGGCCAGTCCAGGAAGCTATCCTTGCCTTGACTCACAGGCCATAGAAAGAACGCTGGCCTCCCAGCTCTTACGCTTTCTAGCCTGGGTCACTCCTGGGCAAATTGCCTTTTCCCTTTTCCCCAGTCTAAGGGCCTCATTTCCTTCTCTGTCAGATGGGAATGGTGATATTTGTGCTGACCTCACAGGGTTGATGTGAATAAGGATGTTCACTGACACCTTTGTCCTCTTCTCTGGTCTGACCACATCTGGACACTGAGAGGCTGAGAGGGTCCCAGAGGAGGGCGACCAGGTTGCTGATGAGACGATCGTGAGATTAGCTGTAAGGGTTCTTGGGGCCAATGAGTTGAACTCGGTCATTGTACGGATGAGGAAACTGAGGCCCAGGGTCACCCAGGTAAACATCAGAGGTCCTGGATCTGAGCCCAGGTCTAGTGTTCTGTGCTGCTTGGGGGCCATATCCTTATACAAAGGTTGTTTGAAAGAACTAGGAAACTTCCAGCAAAGGCTGATACATTATAGTTAGACACATAGCAGGCACTTAAGAAAAGTTGGACTGACCGATTCCTTTGCTCATGGGTTGGAGTAGATCGATTCCCAATCACATAGTGTGTGATTCTGGACATGTTTAGCCTGGAGAAGAGACGGCTCAGTGGTAATCCAATAACAGGGTTCAAGTATTTGTGAAATTTGTTGGCAAATATAGTTGGGCAAAATAATTCCTAATTATTGTTTTAATTTCCTCTTCCTTGGTGGTAACTTCGCCCTTTTCATTCTTGATACTAGTAATTTAGTTTTCTTCTTTCTTTTTTTAAATTAAATTAACCAAAGGCTTATCTATTTTATTGGTTTTTTCATAAAACCAGCTCTTAGTTTTATTTATTAGTTCAATAGTTTTCCTAATTTCTATTTTATTAATTTTTTCCTTTGGTTTTCAATATTTCTAATTTGGTGTTTAGTGGGGTTCAAGTATTTGAAGGCCTTTCGTGTGAAAGAGTAGTTAGAAGTATTCTCCTTGGCCCCAGAGGAGCAGTGAGGAGCAGCTGCAGGGGGGCAGACAGATTTAGGCTGGATGCCAGGAAAAACCTCCTAACAATCAGAAATCTCCAAAAATCTAGAGGGAGTTCTTCACTAGTGGTGTTTCGACCACACTGGAATTCTTCAGGCAGAGGTCAAAGGTGGTAATGAGCTACCCATCACTAGGGGGACTTCAAGCAGAGAGGGGATGACTGCTCAGTCAATATATTGTAGGGATTCTTACTCAGATAAGGGTCAGACTAGATGGCTCTGGGGTCCCTTCCAGCTTGGAGATTCTAGGATTCTGAAGAAAGTCCCTAGAAACCCTAAAATCAGGATGGGAATGGAAGGTAAGAATCATGGATAACCTTTACTGAAGTTGTCACCTGATGCCTCCACTTGGCATGGAGGGGATGCTAGCTTCTCAAAGGCAGTGCTAGGGGAACGCAAGCTATCGAGGTGAAAAGACTTTTAAATAGGGGTCTGAGGGAAGCAGACTCTGGTAGCCACTGACACACCTCCTTGGCTAAAGTCTAATCTTAGATAGACTGGTGTGTGTGTGTGTGTGTGTGTGAGAGAGAGAGAGACAGAGACAGAGAGGAAGGGAGGGAGGGAAGGAGAGAGAGACAGAGAGAGTATGTGAGAGAGACAGAGAGAGAGAATGAGAGAGAGACAGAGACACACACACACAGAGAGAAAGAAAGACACAGAGAAAGAGACAGAGAGAGAGAGAAACAGAAACAGAGACAGAGAGGAAGGGAGGGAGCAGGGAGGGAGGGGGAGAGAGAGAGAGAGAGAGAGACAGAGAGAGAGAGAGAGAGAGAGAGAGAGAGGGGGGAATTAATCTGTAGAAGCAGCTATCTGGGGGATAGTCACAACCAGATGCCCCCAGCTCCTTCTCTCATTTCAGCATCGCCCCCCTCCCCAGGTTCTCTTTCACAGCCCATCTCCAATGCAGAGTTCTTTCCCCTGCGCCCCTCAGACTTTATGGGCTTGTCACTGGTTAGGGCCATGAACTGGAAATCCATCTATCCATCAACTGATCGATCAACAGCCTTTATTAAGCATTTACTACGTTCCAGGAGCTAAGTGAGGGGTTGGGAAGACACACGAGAAGAATGAATCAATCCCTCCTCACAAGGAGTGGGCATTCTAAATGGGGAGATAACAGCGACACACATAAGTTTACCCAAAATAGCTGTAAAAGAACAAATATGAACTACGTACACAAAAGCGTAGCACGTACACTCTGTCTGCACCTCTCTAAAATTTGGAAGGGACCTTAGAAATCATTGAGTACAACCCTCTCATTTTATAGTTGAGGAAACTGAGGTTAAGTGACTTGCCCAGAGTCATTCATCTAGTAAGCATCTGAGGTGAGACCTGAACCCAGGTCTTCCTGACTCAAGTCCAATGCCCTCGTCCCTATGTCAGGCATGTTGTTGTTATTCAGTCGTACCTGACTCTTCATGACCCCATTTGGGGTTTTCTTGGCAGAGATCCTGGAGTGGTTTGCCATGTCCTTCTCCAGCCATTTTGCAGATGAGGAAACTGAAGCAAACAGGGTTAAGTGACTTGCCCAGGGTCACACAGCTAGGAAGTGTCTCAGGCCTGATTTGAACTCAGGAATATGAGTCTTCCTGACTCCAGGCCCAGTGCTCTGTGCCCTACCGGCCCCCTCCAATTCTTAGGGGAGGGCCTAAAGTCAGATCCAAGCTCTCTCTCCCCTCCCAACTCCCTTCCCTCCTCCCCCTCTCCCCCCAAGGTTCTCAGCTTTCTTCATGAAGGGACACGCCCTCAGAGGCACTCTGGCCACATGCAGGCCTCCATTGTTGATGCTGGCTCTGTCCTGGCTGGTCCCATGTCTGTGTCGCATCCCCATCTCCTGTTATACCTCTAAGTCTCATCTAAACTTTGCATCTCCACAGACCCTTAGCAGTGTTCTGCACCAGACTGGTACTTTATGAATGGCCATTGAAGCAGCGAGTGGAGGTTCTCCACGGCTATCTTAGCCACCCTCATGAGCCTAGGGAAACCCCCGTTCTCTTAGGCCTGTCATAGCTGGCCCTCTGGATCTAGGGGGCTGTTGCCCCAAGGTCTGAATGACTGGGAGCTGGCTCAGAGCCTTTTCCCTGCCAGGGAGGCTTGTGTTTTCAAAGTTTGGTCGCATTTAATTCAAAAGCTCAATGAATGACTCTCCTGGAAGATTTTGGGCTGGTGGGAGAGGCCTTCTTGGGCAGGCAGGGTCTTCCTTCCAGTCTTTTATCTATATGTACCAAAGGTGAATTTCCAGCAAGAAATCATTCCTGGCTTGTGCATGTCCTGGTCCTTCCATCTCAGTCTAGCCTGACCTTGGCTCCTGTTCATTGGTGGGAGTGGGGAGGTCAGAGCTCTGTCCTTCTGTAGTTCTCTCAGTGACAGCAACGAGACCATAAATTCAAAGCTAGAAAAGACCTTAGAAGTCAGCAAGTCCAATCCCCTTATTTTACAGGTGAGAAAACTGAAGGGCAGAGAGGTAGAAAGCTTCTGAGGTAGGATTCAAACCTAGCTCTTCCTGACCCTCAAGCCAGCAGTCTATCTGCTATGTCACATTGCGTGCTCAGGACCTGAGGATGTGAAGGCTGGAAGGGACCTTGGAGATCATGGAAGCCAACTCTTTTGTGTCATTTTTTCCTTTTCCTTTTCTTTTCTTTTTTTTTTTTGGCTAGGCAGTGGGGTTAAGTGACTTGACCAGGGTCACACAGCTAGTAAGCGTCCGAAGTTGTATTTGAACTCAGGTCCTCCTGACTTCAGGCCTGGTGTTCTATCTACTGTACTACCTAGCTGCCCTGAGATTTTAATTACTGCCAGGAGTAAAAGCAAGAAGTTGGGAGCAGAAGCCACTTTGCTTTCCTCAGAGAGAGGAGGGATATTGGACTGGAATTATATCAGTCTACTCCTTTAAATATTATTTGTCTAGGGGATGTAGTCTTCAGATTCAAGCTAACTTCTGGTCACTGTTTCATTAATGAGAAGAAGCAGGATCCCAAGCTTTATATCCAAAACTAGACCCTTCCCCTACCTACTAATACCAGTCCTGCAATGAATGTACATAGCAATTAGCAAAGAAACCCATTTATCCAAATCAATACCAAACCAGGTATCAGAGAACAGATACACATACACACAAACATATATACCCACATACATATATGTGTATACACACACACACACACACACACACACACACACACACACACCCCACAACACAGTGAAGGAACTCTCCCATTGGGAACAAGGGAACTCATATCAACCGTGAGGGAATACTGGATCTCATCCAAAAGGAAGTTCCCCATAGTCTTCAGTGCAGCAAGCTGGGGGCAGGAACATGGCGGACACATCTAGCTCCTCTCATGCCAGCTTCTTCCCAAAGTCTTTTCCTTCAGCGACCTGAAGTGGTCTTGGCCTCTTCCATCTTTCCTCTTGAACGGGAAGAAAGAAGATCCTGAAGTGACTGAGGAGACTCCGATGGAGTGGAAGAAACAGTGACTCTCTTCTCTTCTGCTGTCTTAAATTCTGTCTCACTCCTCTCAGAGATGCAAGATGTTGATTTCCTCCAATTCCCATACCAACAGACTTTGGGACGGTAGTTACAATTAGGCACAACTACAAAACATTCTACAGAAGTAAAGGAAGACAAAAAATAGAAGTGAGGTTAATTTTTCGTGCTTAAGCTGTTCCAAGGTAAAAAAATAAAATGATGTTATTAGTTAGATTTAGAGCCATACTCATCAAATGACCAAGAGTTTACTTTTTAGAACTAGACAAAATAATACAATTCATCTGGAAGAACAAAAGGTCAAGAATCTAATTAATGATATATAAGTAAATATTCCCTATTTGACAAAAACTGCTGGGAAAACTGGAAAGCCATCTGACAGAAACTGGATTTAGACCAGTATCTTATACCTTATGTCACAATAAGGTCCAAAAGGATAGGTGAACTAAATATGAAAGGTAACATCATTTAAAAAAATAGAGCATAAGAAAAGTATATACCATTCACAACTATGCCTAGGGGGAGAATTTTTTTTTTTACCTAAACAGGGAAGAGAAATGATCACAGAAGACAAAATGGACAGTTATGATTACATAAAATTAAAAAAGGTTTTGCAAAGTAAAATAAATGCAGTTTGAAGGGAAGCAATTGAGAAAAACCTCTTTTTCTGGTAAAGGTTTAGTATCTAGATCTGTCTGCCCTCTCCCCTGTGCCCTCTGGGATGCCTGCTCCATAATTTAAAAGCTTCCTTCCATCTTAAATCTCTTCTTCTTCTGGTTCTCCCTGAGACATGGTTCCCTTCTGATGAAAGCACTTTTCTCACCACATTTTCCATGACTGACTCCACTTTTTCTTACACTTCCTGACTCGCTGGATGCCATGGGGTGAGGGGAGCATGAATACTCCTTGCTCCCCATTGCCCCTTCCAGACTCTTTCTTGGCTACCATCACAGAGCAATCTCTCTTCCTTTGAGGTGTCCACTTGTCAATTGTATTACCCAATCCAGATCCTGGTGGTTGTCATCTAATCAATCCTTAAGACATTTTCCTTCCTTCCTCAGTGGGTTCAGTGTCTGGCTCATCATCTTTCTTCTCTTCCTTTGAGGTGTCCACTTGTCAATTGTATTACCCAATCCAGATCCTGGTGGTTGTCATCTAATCAATCCTTAAGACATTTTCCTTCCTTCCTCAGTGGGTTCAGTGTCTGGCTCATCATCTTTCTCTTCTCCCCATCTTCTTCCCTCAAAGTGGCAGCATCAGCGTAAATATTGTTACCCCTTCAAATGCCTTAACTTCCTAGTTCTTCAATTTCCTCCATTCCCATGACTTCTTCTTCTTCTCCAACTCAGCTATACACAGAATTGGTCATGCTCTTGATCCTACCATCTCTCGCAAGTATTCCTTATTCACAAGCTCTGGATTTCCTCTTTGTGATCTTGTACAGTTCTCTCTTTCTCTCTGCCCAATGGCCCCAACCCTGTTCTCAATCCTCACCATGGCCTCCCTTCCTTCAGCCCCTCCATTCTCTCCTAAGCAAACGTCCTTGCATGGTCTGCACTCTTGTCCCTTCCCTGATTTGCCTTCTTGAGCTCCACACTCACCTTTACCCTTGGTTCTCTTGCCCTGTTGTTCAACCCAAAAAACACCTTGCCAACCTCCAACTCTGGATTTCCCCTGCCATTTGCTTCTGCTTCTATTCATATGCTGCTGAATGGAAGTCATAGAGTCATGCTGATTGGGAATACCACAGATTGATACTATCTAATCTCTACTGGGTTCTAAATGCATCTAGGCAAACATTCTACTGCTCTCTAATGAATCCACTATCCCTCTCTCCACTGCAGCTATTCCAAATGGTTCTCTCTCTCTTCAAGCCCTATTCTTTCGGCTGAGGACCTGGCTCATGTCACACTGAAAAAAATGGAAACCATTTGCCAAGAGCGTCTGCTTCTTCCCTCTTCATTTCACATCAGTCATCTTCCTCATTGTTTCCCCCTTCACCTGGGTCTCAGATGAAGAGGTCATTCTCCTTGCCAAGGCCAACCCCATGTGTATCTTTGATCCTATCATTTCATGTCTTCTCTAGCAAATTGCCCCCCACTATCACCCCTACACTCTCTTTAATCTTCAATTTCTCCCAATTTTCTCCATCTTGGCTGCCTGCAGACATGACCTTGTCTTCCCTTAAAAAAGCCCAACTTGATCCTACCATCTCTTCTAACTATCATTCTAGATCTCTCCTCCCTTTCTTGGCTAAACTTCTTGAGATAAAGTTCTTTTAGGAGAGTATTTCTCTTCTAAATCCCCTGAAATCTGGCTTCCAACCTCATCATTCAACTGAAACTGCTCACTTCAAAGTTACCAATGGTTTCTTAATTGCCTTTTTTTTTTTTGAGGCAATCGGGGTTAAGTGACTTGCCTAGGGTCACATAGCTAGTAAGTGTCTGAGAACAGATTTGAACTCAGGTCCTTCTGACTTTAAGGTGGATGCTCTATCCATGGCACCACCTAGCTGCCCCTAATGTCCTTTTCTTAATCTTCATCCTCACTGGCCTCTCCTCAGCCTCTGACACTGCTGATCACTGTCTCCTTCTGGGCTTCTCCTCCTTCCTCTCCTATCTACTTATTCTCAGTTGAATTTGCTAGTTCTTCATCCATGTCACAGCCTCTGATCATAGGTATCCCCTAGGGTCCCATCCTGGGCCCTCTTCTCTTCTCTTTTACCATCTCACTTGATGACGATCTATGTCCTGCCACTGGAGTCCAATGACTGTGGAGGAGAGAGTGAGGCCGATGACTGCACAGCTTTGCCTCACTCAAATCCAATCCACTTGTTGCAAGTCAAGACATCACCTTTCTCATGTCACTGCTCCTCTTTGAGAAGGAAGGATGAACTACATGCTTGGAATATTCCTCCCCACCACCTCTACCTCTTGGCTTCCCAGGCTTCTTTCAATCCTCAGCTCAAGTCTCACTTGCTGCAGGCCTTTCCCAGACCCTCTCCCCACCCCAGCTACTGGTGCCTTCCCCTGCTTTATCTATGGAACTGGTGTGTACCTAATTATTTACATGTCATCTCCCCCATTGGAATGTAAGCTCCTTTTCCCTTTCCTTGTATCCTTGTAACTTAATACAGTGCTGGGAATACAGTAAGTGCTTAATAAATGTTGTTGACTGATTGAAGAAGTGATACTGTCATAGAAGGGCAACAGTCCTTCTCAGTAGATGTGTGGCGAATGACTACAACATGAAGAACTAGAAGCCATCAATAACTCTATGAAAAAAATATTCCAAATCACTAATGAAAGAGAAATGACAATTAACATGAATTAAATGAAACATTAACATTAAATTAAATGAAAATACCCATTGTTGGAGAAGCTCTGGGAAGGTAGGCTCACTAATGGACCATTAGTGGAGTTATGGATTGGCTCAACCATTCTGGAAAACCATTTTAAAGGATGCCTCCCCCCACCCCAAGTCACTAAACTGTATGTTGTCTTTAACTCAGAGATACTGCTATTAGGCATATATATCAGGGTGGTCAAGGACAAGGGGAAAGGACCCATAGGTACAAAAAGAAAAAAAAAAGAAAACAAACAAAATGCTTTTTCCACTCATCAATTCAAATTATGGCAGATGAGTTTTGGAGTCAATTGAGTAGATCAAGCAAGTCTCTCCACCCCACCTAAAACAAATGATAAGACACTAAGACCTGATAACTTAATGAGGTAAGAGCATCTCAGACTTTAGCTTATGTTAAGAGGCATTTTTTAAAAAATCTTTTAAAAATCTTTGAAAGCAAAAAGACAAAGGAAAATTAGGTCAGACAGCAGTTCTATTCCTATTGGGTGAGGGACTTGTCCATGCCCAGCTGATCTTTTATATGAGAGCAGACCCTGTTCAGAACCAGGAAAATTCAAGCAGAGAGGAGAGAGCCTCCCCCCTCCTCCAAGGAATCAGCTGGGTGGAGGAGCAGAGCCTTGGGCCTTGATGACCTTGTTTCCCCTTTTTTTATGCTGACCAGAGGAAGACCTCTTGAACTGCAGAGGTCCAGAGGATTGTCCATCTTCATGTTGCTGCTTGAGCAATGGGAAGGGTGGTAGCCCTAGTTGTCCTGTTAGCAGTGTCTCTGGGTCAACTGAAGGCAGTGAATGTATTGGGATTGAATGCCAGCTTGGATTCAAATGCAATGGGCTACTAAGAACCCAACAGAAAAGCCATACCCTACCTAAGTGAATCACCTTGAAGACTTCTGCAAGGGATTTCCAAGTGCTATTTGCAACATGTATTCAAAGCTTGAGACCACTTTCCCCTAAACTCTCTATATTTTTGTGGCAGAGTGTGTCAGATTTTAGGAGGGTTGTTTTATACCATCTATCTTGGTAAATACCCCCCCTTCTAAGAACTAATTAAGTGTGGATGACTAATTGATATCAACCCATAATCATGGGAGATGGAAAATACCAATGGGGAGTTATATAGCTCTAGAAAAGACAATGCCCATTCTCTTAAGGTTAATTCCTAGAACCCTGCTGAGACACGTAGTGACCAGGCTTGGCTAGCTGGGGACCTGACTCATCATGCCAGCTGGAATAGTCAGTCGCTCCAGTCACGTGTGCTACAAATGTAACGGGACATTATTTCACCCAAGAACTGACAAAAAGGTGGATGCAGAGAAACTTGGGAACACCTGAATGGATGCAGAGTAAAATGTGCAGAAACAGAACAAGAAATATGGCAACCACAATAACAACAATGTGAGGGAAAGTGACTCTAAAAGACCTCACAGTTCTGATTAAAGTATCAACCATAACCAACTCCAAAACTGGATTTAAAGACCTTTAAAACATTTCAGGCCGCTAGGTGGCACCATAGTGCATGGAACTCTGAGCCTGCAGTGGTGAAGACTCGAGTTCAAATGTGACCTCAGACACTAGCTTTGTGACCCCCCAGGCAAGACATCTAACTCTGTTTGCCTCAGTTTCCTCATCTGTAGAACAAGGAGTTAGGGATGATGAACTCTAAGGTCCCTGCCAGGTCTAGATTTATCATCTTCTGATTCAGGCAGCTCACAAGTCAAAGTGGTGAAATGGAAAGTGGTATTGATTGGAAATCCCTATTCTTTTGCTTTGTTAGATGTTTTCTGTGTGACTGGGGTCAGGAAGGAGACTTGCCTATGTGGCCTGTTTCCTTAGCTATAAAATGTCCAGGGTAGGGTATAGCAGCAGCAGCAGCAGCAACAGCAGTAGTGGTATTGGTAGTAGCAGTAGTATTAGTAGTTGTTATTATTCAGTTGTATCTGACTTGCTGACTCTATTTGGGATTTTCTTTTTTTTTTCTTTTGGCCAGGCAATGGGGTTAGGTGACTTGCCCAAGGTCACACAGTATTTGGAATTTTCTTGGCAGAGATACTGGTGTGATTTGCCATTTCCTTCTCCAGCTCATTTTACAGATGAGGAAACTGAGGCAAACAGGGTGAAGTGACTTGCCCAGGGTCACACAGCTAGTAATTGTCTGAGGACAGATTTGAACTCAGGTTTTCCTGACTCCAGGTCCACTGCAATGCCATCTAGCTTCCAGTAGTAGTAGGTGACAACATTTATATAGCGCTTACTGTATGCCAGGCACTACGCTAAGCACTTTACGTAACGAACGCATGAACGAACAAATGAATGAATGGATGAATGAAGGGCTTGCCATATGCAAAGCACTGTGCTAAGGGATATAAATAGAAAAATGTCCCAGTTCTCAAAGAGCTTCCATGCCATTGAGAGAGACACATAAACACATAACATTATTTATCTGTAAATTCCAGCTCTGAGATTCAAGGGTAGATGACCTCTGAAGTCCCTTCTACCTTTCCTCCTGTGATACTCTGAGAGCAGGGATCCTTTCTTATTTACCTTGCTCTCACACTAGAATATGGGCTCCTTGAGAGCATAGAAGGTTCTTAACTCATCCATCCATCCACCCACCCATCCATCCATCCATCCATCCATCCATCCATCCATCCATCCACTCATTCATTCATTCATTCATTCATTCATTCATTCATTCATTCATTCATTCATTCATTCATCCATCCATCCTCCAGCCCCCTAATCTTCGAAGCAATATCTACAGCAAAAGTTTAAGAAAACCTTTTTTGGAGTTGGAGTAATACGAGGAGCCAGCTCTAGAGGGCACCATGTCTCCGGGTTCCGTGAGCTCCTGGCTCAGTGGTCTCCAATTGGTCCTTCTTTTGGAGGTCCAGCCAGGAGCGAAGGATGAAGAGGCGGGATGCTGGGAGGTGGGGGGGAGGGAGAGAGGGAGGGCAGTCAGCAGGGCTTGGTGAGGGTCTTCCTGCGTGTGCTTTCTCACTCTGAGGGGCAGCATTCTGGATTTGATGGCTCCAGAGCATCAGCTCCTAGGGACTTTACAAACCCTTGGGACCAGGCCCCTCAGTTTACAGATGAGGAAGTGGAAGCTCAGACAGGTCCAGTGACTTGCCCAAGCATTTGTGGTGGGATTTGAACCCAGGTCCTCTTGGGAATCCAAGTCCAGCATGCTCCACTATATCACACTGAACGTGTAACAACCGGCTCTCAACCACACGCCCTGCCCAGGTCTTCCCTCCTCGAGTGGCCAGCAGTCTATCCACTAAGCTTCCTCTTGCTATGTGAGTATCAGCTGTCCATCTTCCTCAGTGTTCCCTACCCTTTGCCTCTACATACCTCTGTCCAGAATTTAAAAGCCCTTTACCTTTCCAGTGTTGTTCAGCTTTATTCCCCTTGGTGTGCTCCATGGGCCAGCCAGAGTTGCCTTCTCCCCCTTCCTCGTACGGGACAGTCCATTTCCTACCTCCACACTTTTCCATAGCCTGCTTCCCAAGTCTGGAATGCATGCCCTCCCCACCTCCTGCTATTGGTTTTCTTTAAGATTCAGAAGTGGAAGACCTGCTAGGTAGGGCCTTAGTTTACTGAGGAACCCTGTTAAGCTACCCACAAAGCGCTCCTCTGAAGAAATGGGGCATCCCCTGGGATGAGAGCCAGAGGACCCCAGCCAGACCGAACCTTTGCTGCAGAGGTAAACGCCATCCCTCCCCCCCAACACACAATGGACGATTAATAAAGCCTTGTGGGATTGAATTCTGGTCTCCCCTTCCTCCCCTCCCCCATTCCCACAGGCTAATTTTGTGTATACTTATTTATGTAGACACTAAATCCCTCTATAAAATAGAAGCTCCTTAAAGACCGGATCTGTATCCCTAGTGCATTGTGCCTAGCAGTCAGTCAGCCATGCCTTTTAGTTCTTTATTTTGATTTTTTAATTTTTATTTACAAACTTTACTTTTATTTATTTATCCACTTACCATGTACCAGACACTATTCTAGGCACTGGGGATCCAATGAAGGGCAAAGACATGGTTCCTTTTCTCAAAGAGCTCAATTCACCTCAAAGAGGTGAATGACCTGGTACACCTAAAAAATATAGATTAGGGAGGTGGCAGGTCATCTGAGAGGGGGAGGCGCACACAAGGTGCTCAATAAATGCATGGAGACCTGGATTTGAATCTTGCCTCTGACACTGAGAAATTTTTCCTGATCCCTTTTAATATTAGTGCCTTCCCGTTGTTAATTATTTCCAATTTATCCTCATCTGTACATAGTTATTCAATACTGTCCCGCCGCTTGACTGTGAGCCCCCTGAGGGCAGAGGGCTCTTTCCTTTCTTGGAATCCTCAGTACTTAACACAGTACCTGGCACACAGTAGGTGCTTAATGAATGCTAGCTGTGTGGGCAGCTCACCCTTCTGAACTGGTTTTGTCATCTGTAAGGATCTTCATTGTCAGGAAAGTGGATTGGATGGATGTGAGTTATTATTATTGTTATTATAGGTGTGTGTGGGAGAGCAGAATTCAATCCCATTAGCCCTTATTAAGTGTTCAATGTATGCTAGGCACTGGGCTCAGCTGAGGTCTGTGCTGTCAGGAAGAACAGGCCCTGAGGCTTCTGGACTTTCTCCCTGCCCCCCTCCCACTCCCCCCTGTTCTCTGGGCCTCTGCTGGGTCAATCACCTGGCCCCTTTTCTGGCTTTAAAGCCTTTCACAGCTAGGCAGAGCCCAGGCAGGCTCCAGACCCAGGGTGTGAACACAGGTGTAAAGAAGATTCTTCTCTCCTCTGATTTCTCTGAGCCTTGTGCTTGGGGCTCCCTTTTCCCTGATCTCATTCCCTCTAGTAGCCTAGATATTTATGTATGGAGAGACCTATGCCTCTGTCTTAGAGTATAGGAAAATGTAGGCTTCCTGAAGGCAGGGCCTGGGTCTGGGTCTGGTATGTCTGTATTTCTTCAAGCATGAGCCTTAGTAAATAGCTGTTGAATGGATGGCTGGGCTGACCCTCTGGGGTGCTGAGGTCTAGCGCTTCAGTTCAATTCATTGACAAGTATTTGATCATTAAAAATTCTAATGATTTTTATATCATCTTTATTTCCAGATAACGCCCATATAGCCACCCCTTTAACAAAGAATGAAAACTGAACCTGACGCCATAAAGGACTTTCTATACCCAGAGTCCCCCACCTATGGGAGAAAGGGAGAGAAGTGTATTTTCTCATCTCATCAAATATTTCTTAAGCACTTACTCTGTACAAGGCACTGGGCAAAGGAAGAAAAACTACTACAAAAACAATGACCCAGTTCTTGCTCTTGAGAACCTTAGATCCTACTGGGGTCAGGTGGGGAGGAGGCACAGACACAGTAGAGCGTGGGAGCTTAGCAAAGGAGAGCTTTAAGACGGCTTTTGAGAATTTGAGGAAGGGGAAAATACTTTTAGTGGAGGAGGAGGGTAGGAAAGGCTTCCTGGAGAAGGCAAACCTCAAAGGAAGATTTCTTCTGTCAGAGACGAAGGGGGGAGGGCACAAAAGCAGCCGTGTACATGAAAAAAAGAAATCTAGAAAAGTGAGCCGTATAGTGTGGCTGGGGTGTGGAGTTCCAGTGAAGTGAGGCTGGGGGGATTGGGGCCCAATTACTGAGGGCCTGAAATGTTGGGCTGAGGACTCTATTTTATCCTCGAGGCAAAGGGGAGCCCTGGAAGGCTTCCAAGCAGGAGAGTATCGGTAGCGTGGCCAGATCTGGAAGCTTATGGTGACCATGAATGGCTGGCGGCCACTGGAGATGCTTCTGACCACCTAGTATCATCTTCACTTTCACGGAAAGAATGTTGGGTTCAGACTCGGTTCTTCACTCCCCCCTCTCCATCCTCCCCACCTAACCAAGAATATTTGCCCTGAAGAAGCAATCGGTTTGAAGTGGGCTCCTACCTCAGCTTTGTTGCTAATTAGCTGTGACCTTGGGCAAATTCCACTTTCCTCATCTCTAAGAGGAGGAAGGAGGAAAAGAGGGTTTGGGACTTGGGAGTTAGGAAAAGCTGGATTTGGATACTGCCTATGTGAACCTGGGCAGGTCGTTTCATTTCTTTGGGCCTCAGTTTCCTCATCTGTAAAACAGGGGGGTGTGTGTGTGTGTTCCTTCTAGCACTCCAGCTGTGATCCCATGGGCTGGCTGTCTTCCAACGTTCCTTCCAGAGATGGCAGCCCAGGGCTTGCCTTGTTGGGCAGGGAAACCTCGCCAGTTGTGGGACCCGTGGGACCCAAGCCACCCCCGGAAAACATCTTCCTGCCTGGCCTGTTATTAACATCAACAATAACAGAGCTAATGACCCCCCTGCGGGGCTTCCCTGGCCCCTCCTAAGCTGCTTTCTCACTGGAGCCAAACTCTCCCACCAGGAGCGTCATCATAGCACCTGAAGACCCAGCCTAGCTGAGAGGTACTCTGTCCCCTGGAGCCAGGTGGGTCCCCTTCTCCTCCCCAAGCCCCAGTGGTCTGTGATACTTGCTGAGATTTCTCCCCAGAGCCCGGTGGGGTACTCGAGCTGGGGAAGGAAATAAGCATTGATATTGCTCCTACTAAGTGCTCTTGGAGAGCTCCCAGCCTTACTGTTTGAGGATGTGGGAGCGCCCCCACCCCGTGCCAAGGGCGGAGAGGGGGAAACTAGGTCATCCTGATCTTGGCCAGGTCCTGTAGGCTGAGGACAAAGGAAGGGTTGTGTTCCCACCTCGAACAAGGAGTTCGGGCTCTGTCTTGGCTGCTTGCGGTAGGACCCTGGCCCTTTAGTGGAGGCTGGAGTCCAGGACAGGACGGTGGATCCTGGACCCTTCGGGGAAGTTACAATGGGGACTAGTTGTGAGCGTCCGTACAGGAAGGCGGGGATGCTCTCACCCTGTTCGCGGGCAGGATTCCGGAACTGGACCCGCTGGTCTCCTAAGAGGGGAGAAAAGACACTGATGGGGGGAGGATGGACAGGTGTGTGGGGAAGCTGAGTGGCTTTGCGGAACCTCGGAGGCTGGCTCAATCAATCAATCAACATTTATTAAGTGCCTACCGTGCCAGAAAGCGGGATGGTGTTCCCGGCCTGGTGAGGGTGGAAGTGTGTATGTGGGGGTTGGCCCTTTGGGAGGGCTGCCAATCCCCTCCTTCTACCAGATCCTGCACCCCAGCCCCTCCAGGGTACCCCGTTGGGTTAGACTGGAAGCTCGCCGAGAGCAGGGATGCTCGGGTACGGCGCGAAGGCGGGACCTAATAGACTCTAAGGGCTTGACTGACAGTGGAGTGCGGGGACGGGCGGGGGCCGGACCTCCGGGCGGGAGTCGGGCGAGGCGTCCCCTATGAGTGGGCGGAGTAGAACGAGACCCCTAGAGTCGGGCCCGAGAATGCAGTTGCATCCTGGGGAACGTGGTGGGGGCGGGCTAAGGGTCTCCCCACGGCGGACCCTGGGTCCCGCGAGGCTCCAGGACTGGCCCTTTAAGGCCAGAGTCGAGTCTCGCGCGCCGGTGCCGTTGCCCGGAGCGGTAGCCGCGAAGGAGCGCGCGCGTACATCTCCGTGGCGCCGCGTGCCCGCCGCCCCGCCCCGCCCCAGGCACGCGCTCGCCTCGGCCGGCCCGCGCGCGCTCTCGTGTGCGTGCGTCCGGGGACGCGCACTCCGCCCCCGCCCCCTCCCTCCGGCGGCGCGTCCTGTCCCGGCGCGCGCGCGTTCGAAAGTCCTCGCGGGCGGCCCCGCCGCCCCAAGTTAGCCGGAGTTGCTCGTGGCTGCGCGCGGTGCTCAGCTCTGCTCGGCTCTGCTCGGCTCGACTCTGCTCTGGGTAAGTGCCTCGTGCCCCGCGCCCAGAGTCCGCGCGCCCCCTCGCGCTCCGGAGGTTGGCGGCCAGCCGGCCTCCCTCGACGGCCCGGCGAGTCCCCCCTCATCCTCGGGGGATGGCGGGGCCGGCCGGCCGTGCTCCCGGTACGCCCTCTTCCTCCCCTCCCCTCCCCGGCCCTCGGCTGCTTCGGCTGCGGCTGCTGGGACTTGTAGTGTCCCCGGGCGCCGTCCCACTCCCCGGGTGGGCGGCCGCCGGACTACAGCTCCCGGCAGGCCGCGCGCCGCAGGGGGGGAGGGGGACCGAGGGAGAAACCGAGCCCTGCCGACCACGCATGCGCGCGGGAGCCTGCCTGCCGCTTTTCTTCCCAGGTCTTCGGGTTCTGCAGGCTCGCGGCTCTGGTCCCCCGGACCCCGCCGTGGGTGCTGCGGGGGGCGGGGCAGATCCTAGGGCATGCCCTGAGCCCGGCCTCTTTCCGTTGTACAAAGTGGGGAACAGACCCAGAGAGAACAAGGGACTTGTCTAGAGCTACCCAACAAATTCGTGGATTCGAACCCAGGGCTCCCTATTCCAAATCCAATTTCCGCCTTATCCTGCCTCTGCCTTGTTTGTACAATTATTTGCATGCTTTCTCTCTCCTTAGACTGTGAGCTCCTGAAGAGCAGGGATTGTCTTTAGTTTTTTTTTTTTTTAGCACAATACCAGGCACGCTGTAGGCGCATCCTTAATGTTCAGAGATTGACTGCCTAAACCTCAGTGGCCTAGGAGGTCTCATGGGGTGCACTTCTGCTGGGTCCTGGTTATGCACAAGTTAATGCATTAATGCTGGTGCACCTGAGACTGCTCCCCCTCCCCCCACTCCTCCCAGGTATGGGGAAAGGGTTAGGTACTGGAGGCAGGCTCCATCTAAAAAGAAGGATCTTATTGGTCCTTTTTCCTTTGTTTACATCACTGTCACATTCCAGTGACTACCTCCAAATCCTATACTGTTACCCGATAAGAACAGTCAAGAAACACAAAATCACCATATTGACCGTGCAGTATGCCTCATTCCACAACCATAGACCCTCACCTTTCTGCCTGCAGTGGGGAGACATGCTTCAATATCGGTCTCTGAAAGGCAATTTTGGATATTACCTTAATCACGATGAAGCCTTTCAGTTGTCATTTAACTTGTCCCATAAATTGTTTTCCAGGTCCTTCTGCCTTGGCTCGATCAGTTCGTAGAGGTCTTCCCAAATTTCTCTGAATTCTGGTTTTTACATTTGGGGTGGGATGTTACTGCATGAGGGGGGGCCTCTGAGAAGTCATTTCATCTTCCTCAGTTTCCTCATCTGTCAAATGGAAGAGTTGGATTAGATCAGAGGTCTAGATTAAATGTCATTGGGAAATGTTTAACAAAAGTTAAAAATACTGTACACTCTAGATAAAGTTAATTTGTGGTTTTCTGAATCAGTGCTCGGCCAGCTGGGTTGTGTCTGTTTGATTCAGACACCATTGCACTAGATGGCCCTGGTCCTCCCTTGCGCCTTGTATATTTGCTATTTTCTTTTTTTCTAGCTCAGTCTGAGACCTTCACCTTCTATAATTTGTTTGGCCGTTCCCCTCATCAGTAGAGACCTCCACTTTCAGTTTTTTTGCTACTGCAAAAAATGCTGCCGTATTTTGTATACATGGTGCCATTCCTTGTCTGGCACCTCCTGGGTGTATATACTGTACTTAGTACCTATGGCCTAATTACTCCTTAGTGTAATGTCCAGCTTTTCCAGAACAACTAGACCAATTCTCAGCCCACCTGGGAGGGCATTAGTATGTGGCGAAGTGGCCCCTCCAACACGAACTGTTTTCATCTCCTGGCATCTTTGCCCATATGGGGACTTTTGAATTGTTTTAATTTTCGTTTCTCGTATTATTAGTGATTGGGAGCATTCTTTCATTTGGTTGTTGATAAGTTTCATTTCATTTGAAAATTGGGAGTTCATTTATCTGTTGGGGAATGACTTTTGTTATGTATTTGTATCAGTTCCTTCTATATCTTGGGTTGGAGACTTAGCAGAGATGGGTGCTGTGAAGACTTTGTGGGTGTGTAAAGGCTTTTCGATTTTATGTGATTAAACCTGTCCACTTTATCTTCTGTGATCGACCTTCTCCCTTTTAAAATGAAAAATTCTCACCTTGGCCCTAATTGTGCAAGGTTACCGCCCTACCTTTGATTTTTTTATGATGTGACTTTAAAGTTTAGGTGATGTATTCATTTAGACGTTATTGTGGTATGTGGATGGCATCACATGTTGGCCTAAACCTCATCTCTGCCAAACTGTTTTCCTGTTTTCCCAGTGGTTTTTGTAGAGTGTGGGGTCCTTACCCTAGGAATTGGTGTCCTTGGATTTATGGAACCAGCCCTGGATTTTGGAGCCATATGGGGCATCAGAGTTGGGGCGCATGCCTGCTTGATGCCCAGCCACAGGGCGTTCCTGCTGGCCATCCTGCTTTTCTTGAGGGCTGAATTGGAGACGCTGCAGAGAGTGGGGATCTCTGTGAATGAGTGTCTAGGCCAGGAGGGTCTTGACCTGGGGGGAGTGGGGGCAGGGGTCTGTGAACTTGGTTTTTAAAAAACATTTGGAGAACTGTACTGTAGTTGAATTGGCTGCTTTTTATTTCACGCATTTAAAGACGTTCATCTGAGAAGGGGTGCCTTGGCTTCCCCAGATGACCGAAGAGGTCCAGGACACATAAAAATGGTTAAGAGCCTACTCTAGTCCAGAGGATCCCCAGTGCCTGTCCTGCGTCCAGAGAGCGGGGTCCTCCACGGGACAGCAGCCCAGCAGCTTGAGGGTGTGGGTTGTGCCCCATCCATGCCTCTTTTCTTCCCCGCTCCCTCAAGCTGATCCCTCTGTGGGATGTGAGCTCAAGACCCTTCCCTCTCCTGCTCACTCTTCTCTGGACACTCTGCAGCCTGGCCATTGTGAATGGCCCTCGGCTGTGCTCTGACCAGCAGAACTGAGAGGTGTTGCTACCTCCTGTTCAAATGAAGTTACACTTGTAAAGAAAGCTTAGCATAGCCTGGCACACAGTAGGCACTTAAGAAGCGCTCATGCCCTCCCCCTCCCTTGATGCCAGTCAGATCCCACTAGCTTTCTGGGCTTCTGTGGAGCTGGTGGTCTGATAGCACCTCCCCCACCTCCCTTTTCAGACGACTGCTGCTTAACCAGGACCTTATGAAGTTGATTCTTTGAACCCGAGTGTAAGCTGTTCTGCTGATTGCTCTGTCTTATCAGATTCAGCCCAGGCCCTACCATGTCACGCGCGTTTTGCATCGATTCCCACATCCCTCAGAGCTTCGTGACATCTGTCAGCTGGAGAAGCGTGCCATCTGCGCCTTCAGCGAGTTGCTGAGGCCAGTGTTTGCCAGCACAGGGCACAAGGCAGATCCCTGGGGCCCTGTGCTAGAGACCTCCTGCCGGGTCGGGACTCACCGGTCTTCACAACTGCTCTGGCTTCTGACAGGTCCAGATCCCTCTCGTGGCATCCTCATGGAGGCCCCGTCTCCCTCCCCTCTTCACGGGAATATCGCGGGACACGCTAGCAGATTCTGTGCTAAAATCCAGATTTTAGAGCCGAAGCATCCCCGACTGACCAGTTTAGTGAATCTGGAAAGACCTGTCCTTGCTAAGCCAGCCCGGCTCTGCGGCTGGTCAACGTACCAGATACCTGCAGTGTGCCAGGCACCGGCTGCTGGGGATGCAGGTGAAATGAAGCGTCCCTCGCTTTCTCCACTGGGACTGGCTCTCCCCTCTTCAGCCAGTCTGGCTAGGTGCTGTGGTCAGCTCATCACCGGCTCCAGCTGGGAGCGTGGATGCTGCTGTGCTCCCGACCGGGCCGCTTGGCCTCGTCTCAGGCCGTCTGCTGAGATGGAGGGGACGCTGAGGGGCGCTGCAGCCAGGCGCCCTGGCTCTGCCTCCCGGGAGCTTTGAGGGAGCCGACTTTTTATTAGGGGAGATGCGGTCGTGTTTGCTGAGGATCCCCACTGGAGGCAATCTCCCCAGCATAGTGGGCCTGATGTTTACCCTTCTCCAGCCCTTGGTCCCTTCTCTTCCTCGCGGTATGTCAGCAGTCACACCCACCTGGCCCTTCAGGCCCCCAGGGTGAGGTTCACCTGGGACAGGGGACTTCATCCAGGGCACCCCCCCTTCTTATCTTGTCTTATCTCAGCACCATGTGGGCGTGTAGGAAGCACTGCACAAACATGGGCCTGCCCGTGGCTGGTGCCGTGCCACGATTGTGGACTTTGTGGTAGCTGTGGTCCTGCAGTGACGGGCTGTGCGTTGGTCTCCATTGCTGTTCTAACCTCAGAGGTGAATGGATCCAGACCATTGTGGCATTAGGAGGCTGGGAAGGGCCCCAGCTTGGTGGTCAGCAGGGTCTGTAAGCTGGCCTGGGGTGGGGTGGGGGGTTGTCCAGGAAGCCCCTTGGACATCATTCATGATTGTGGAAGGGAGCCAGCCTCACTTCTAAGTGATTTGGGTGGCTCTTCCAGGCCGGCTGGGTCATAATGTTCAGTGACTGTCCGAGCGTGACCTTTAGAAAAGCCGGGACAAGCCCGTCTACCTACCATTCCCCTGTTCCCCGGCCCATTGTCTCCACTGGACTGTCAGCTCCTTGAGGGTGGGCCTGTGCTCCTGTCTGTCCTCACAGGGCCCTGAGCTTGCGGGTGCTTACTTAAGCACTTCTTCAGCTAGGAAGCTCTTTGGGCTTGGGTCGTTGGGGTGCCCTCGTCTCTAGAACTTCCCCCTCCACTGGTCGTGGCCAGGATGGTGGCCCCATGGCTCATCTGTCTGGGCCTGGGCACATGCTTACTGAACGTGGGTCAGGTGGCGGATCAGAAGTAGGGTTTGGAACGTGGCTTTGGAGCACTTGACTGTTGTGTGCCCTTCAGCCTCTAGACTCAGAGCTGCCGACTTGGGGCAATGGCTGATGCTGTCACCTGGGCAGTGGTCTTGCTGGAAGGCATGGGCACTGTCTGCTCTCTTCACAGTTATGGTGGTTGTCAGTGGGAAAGGCTGTCAAGCTGGTTCTTGTGTTTATGTTTCCTGTGGGGAGATGATTCTTGCCTTCCCCTGACTGACCCTGACTGATGTGTGAGTGACCTCCTGGCGGCCTGGGAGGGACCAGTGGCAGAGCGCAGGCCCACCGATAAGCTCCAGAAACCACCTACCCATGTTGAAGTCGGGAAGGGCTGTCGATTCAGTGCAGCAGTGTTTAGGGAGCGCTTGCTGTGTGCCAGGCCGGTGTCAGGCACTGAAAATCCAGAGACAAAGTGTGGAACGAGTCTTTGTCCTTGAAGAGCTTGCGTTACGTTCTACTGAGAAGACAGCAGGTGTCCAAAGAAGTGAATTAACGAGTGGGAGTGAAGAAGGCCCAACAAGTTGGGAATTCACCAGGGTGTCCACAGGGTGATTGATGCCACTTTCCAAGGCATTCTGCCTGGTTATTGAGGCCTGAGCAGGCAGTGGAAATAACGAGCTACAGCCGAAGACCCTGGTGACCTTGAATGACCTTGGGGGGGGTGTGTGTGTGTGTGGGGGGTGTAACTATTCCAACATCATTGCTTTTCTTCGTTTGCATTTTGCTTTACATAGATCAGACCTTGATTCTGAGAAGGGATCCCTGGGTTTCACCAGCCTGGCAGCCCAAGGGGTCCAAGAGGCAGAGGAGGTGACAAGTCCCTTCCGCCTCTAAAGTTTGGATAACCAGAACGCAGCTGGAGTCCGTTGGAGCCAGTGGGACAAGGAGCGGCAGGCCCAGAGGCCAGGGACCCGTCACTGCCCGGCTCAGCTTCCTTTTTTCCCCTGAAATGACAGCGTCCTGCAGTCTCCCAGTGCCCAGAGGGCAGTTCTGGCATCTTGGCCAGCTCTTCTCTGGAGTGTCCACAGTGAGGGTGGTGGCAGACACTGGCAGGCGAGTCTGCTTAGAACGCCCCACTCACCTTTGCTTGCCTGTGGGATTGTGTTCAGAGAGAGAATTGTCATTTCTGAAGCTGAACCTGTATTTGGCCAACCACGGATAGCTTAGGATTCAGCTTAGGCCCCTGGCCCACGGTGGGAAATTCCTGCTGACTTCTTCCTTTCTGCTGCAGCCATAGCGTCCTCAGCACAAGCAGAAATGAAAAGAACAAAATTGCCCATCTATTCATGTGGGCGGCTTCTCCAGAAACACACAGTACCTGATGCTGTGGCCCCGAATACCCGGAGCAGGGAGGGGGAGGAGGCAGGGCTGGCAGGTGGCCCAAATCCTGGGCATGGAGGCAGAGCAGCCAGGGTCAGATCCTGGCATTTATTAAGAAGCATGCCGGGCGCTGTGCTTGGCACCGAGTGCAGAGACAAAAGTGAAGACAGTTCCCACCCTCGGGCAGCTTACACTCTGTCTGGGGGCAGCCACAGTGTTGACCTCTTGAGGCAGTTTGCACACCCAGCCGAGCCTTGAAGGGAGCTGGAGGGGAGGAGGGTGGGCGTCCTTTCCACAGATTCCCAGGGAAGAGCCAGGGTGAGGCTATGAAGGGATAACCCAGTAACCCAAGCCTGACTTAATATTCTTCTCACTGGCCTCATCGCTCATGCGTAACGTGGTTTCCATAGAACTCAGTGGTTACCTTAAACTCAGGTTTTCCAGGAACCATTTAATGGTGGTAAGGTGGGCTATGTTTTGCTGGATCGAGGGAAGGTTAGCAAAGGGCCGTGATGTGTCCATTGTACAGAATGTGAAGAGAAAAGTGTGGTGGCTCAATGTAGACAAGGTGGTAAAGGTGAAGTCAGTGGATTGGACTCCTGGTGACCAAGGCTGCCTTCCCCTCGGGCAGAGTGGATCTTGTGGCCATCACCGACCCCCTCATTAGCCTCACCTACATGGCTTACATGTGCCGATGTGATTCTGCCCATGGCGGGATCTCACCCTTGGCAGGGCATTCTCAGGGTGATGAGGTGGAAAGCTGTGATGGCTGTTGAGGAGGGTGAGCTCTGCAGGACTGTGTGGGGAGATGCGGGAGCCCCAGACATTGGGGAGTCGCGTGGTATCTGCCCCGCCATGGGAAGGCCTGGGGCTCCCCCCAAGGATGGAGCTAGGCTGGTCGTCCTCTCTCCCCTTCCCGCTGATGCTCGGGAAGGGAGTAAATCATGAGAGGAAACACAGGAATTGTCTTAAGATCGTCAGTCATGCCTCCTGCACTTCCAACAGCTTGGCCCCTGGCCAGGGTCATTCACCACGGCTCTGGCATTGCTGAAGGACTCATGGCCACAGTCCACGCTGTCAGTGCTTTCTGGAAGACACCAAGAGGCCTCCCTGGCAGGTTGTGTGGTGATGGATGTGCTGCTGCCTAAATACCATCCCTGCTCCTCTTGGGCTCCCTGTGCTCCCCCTGGCTCCCCACCAGCTCCCTCTGGGCTCCCTAGCTCCCTCTGGGCCCCACATCCTCTCACTGGGCTCCCTCTGGCCCCCCGCAGCCCATGGATGGCAAGTGAGTGGCTTAGCACAGCCATAGGAACTGACCCTGTGCTCTGTGGCCTCTCAGGGGTAAAGCAGAAAGCCACAGGCCTGCGTCCCTCATCAGTTTTCCTTTTCTGGGGATCTCATGTCCCCTGCCCAGTCCTTGCCCCGGGGCACGCCTGTAGTGATGAGAGGAGCATGGAGTCCTTTGTTGTACCAGCAATAGAATCCCCAAATTCAATGCAAAAAAAGGAAAAAAAGAGAGAGAGAAAGAAAAGTGTGGTGGGCCAGAGTCAGTGTCTGCCTGGGCAGGTGATGGGCTGCCAGGTTAGGGTGGCAGACTGAACACGAAGGCGGGTGGAGGACCCAGGGCGGGTGCCTCCCCATGTGAAGCTCCACTGGCCAGGGAAATTACCTTGAGCCAAGCTTAGGAAGGAAAGAGAGCAAAGTAAGTGGTAGGGGCTGCCTGCCTGACTGGCCGGAGTCACGGATCGGGGGATGGATCGGTGCTGGCCTGGAGGGAGGTCTCTGTAGGGTGGCCGTGGCACCATCCCTGACCTTGGGCCGGTTAGCACTTTTGTCAGGTGTGGACTGCAGTGTGCTGAGGGGGGGATGGGGCCCAAAGCTGGCCAGGCTGGCCAGAGATCTTGGCAGGCCAGAGGGGAGGCTGAATGGAGTGAGATGTAACCTTGGGTGGCCTGGCTTAAAGTTCTGGACTTTTTGGTGGCCTAGATGCCTCGGTGAGTCAGCAGTGGGGCGTGCAGGCTGCCAGACAATCTCGGGTGTGCCTCATGCAGCTCTGGGAGAAAGGGGGGTGGCAGAGGGGCTTTCCACCTTGGTCAGGCTGCGTCTGGAGGGCTGGGTGGGGGCCCTGATTTGGAGGACACTGGCAGGATGAGGAAGGGTCTGGGCACTGTCCACTGAAGACCGTTGAAGGAAATGGGAGTGTTTGGAAGGAAATGGGAATGTTTAGCCTATAGAAGAGGAGTTAGGAAGGCCATGATGCCTGTTGTCCAGGTCTCTGAAAGCCCGTCCTGTGGCAGAGGGATTAGGCTTGTTCTGTCTGGGGCAGGGCAGGAGGGGGTGGGCCCTGCAGAAGGCAGATGGAGGCTTTCCCCCTGCTGGGTGACCGCTTGTCAGGGGGGTAGCAGAGGGGATCTTCTGCGGTTGGATGGTGATTGAACCAGATGCTGGGGTGTGTGTGAGCGTGTGTGTGTGCCTGTGTATATGCATATGTGTGCATGTGTGTCCATGTGTAAACATGTGTGAGCATACACACGTGTGCATGCATTATGCGTGTGTGTGAGTGGACATGTATGTGTGTGAGAGTATATGTATGTGAGCATGTGTATATGTGCACATGTGCGAGCATGTATATATGTGTGAGAGCATGTGTGTGTGCATATGTGTGTGTTTGTGTCCACGTATGAGCATGTGTATAAGCATATGTGTGTGAGCATGTGTTTATGTGTACGTGTATGCATGTGTGCCTGTGTGTGTGCACGCATACGCTCTAGGAGGGGATAGTGGAAGCGTTGGTGGCTGAAGCCTGAGCCAGGGAGGTCTGGCAGGGGCTGCCGAGGGTGCCTGCTGCAGCCTAGAGAGAGCCAGCTCTACCCATGGGCAGCCAGGAAGGGGTTCAAATTGGGGTGGGTGGGACCCATGCCTTAAAAGGCCCTATTGCCTGCCCCACCTTTGGTTCCCGAAGCTGGACTGTTGGAGCAGCTGCCTTCGTGGGGGCTGAGAGCTGGGCTGAGGCCTGCTTGGGTTCATTCTGGGAACACCAGAAGGACAGGGACGGAATTCTGTCCAAGCTGCCTTGTTTTACAGGTGGGGAAACCGAGGCCCAGAAAGGGTTATGCCTGAGGGCAAATAGTGGGGCTCCGCAGGATTTGTAGGGAGCTTGGGCTCTCCTCAGGAAGGACACAGGGTGGAGAGAGTGATGTGCTGGTGGCCACATTGCGAGCCCCTTAGCTTCTCCTCCCTGGCCGGATCCCTCGGTGGCCTGGCGGCCTTGGCACTGCCCTCTCCTGCCCACACCGCGGCTGCCTCCCGTTCCGCAGTGAGCGCCTTCCCTGTGTGCCCAGGGACCCCCGCAGCAGCCCCCTTAGGTAGGTGGAACACATCTCATTGCAACTTTCCAAGGCAGGGACTGAGGCTTGGTGAGGAGAAGGGATTCAGAACGTTTTCTCTCCCATTTGTGTTGGAGTGGAAAGAATGCTGGCTTTTGGAGTCCGAGATTCTGGGTTCAGATCCTGGCTCAGCCACTCACTTCATCTTTGTGAGCTTGGGCCAGTGCCCCACCTCCCAGGGCCTCAGTTTCCTCATCTGTAAAATGAGGGGCTTTGTCTAGATGTCTTGGAGCGTGAGCTCTAGGCCAAGGTTCGGTGGGTCCCAGGACTGTGGGGGCCAGAGTGTCCTTGGTCGTCAGTCCCATCTGCCTTAGGTTGTGAGAGGGATCTGAGAGCAGGTTCTGTTCTGGTTCAGGGTGGGATGACAGAGCAGGAGGAAGGGGGCCACGGGGCCCAGGCGGTGGCCCCAGGAGCTGCCGTTCCCCTTCCTTGGCCCCATCCTCCTGAAGCCAGCCTCTAAGCTAGTTCTTGTGGAGCCTGTGAGCACGCGTGCTCAAGTGCACACACACATGCATTGGACTTTTTGTAAAAACTTCCCCTTCTAGCTCTGAGCCCTGAGGATGTCCAGCTGAGCAGTGGACTCATCCCCTTAGCCAAAACATCACATATTTCTTTTATAAATCAGAGGGGTTGAGCTGGCTGATGCCTGCTAGCAGTCTTCTCGGACCCCCGTCGCGCTGTGTGGTCCCTCTGGACAGGCGCCCTCCCTTCCCGCCGTGGATGCTCGCATGCCCGTCCCAGTCTCCGCCAGCTGCATGCCAGCCTCACCTGCCTGTCTGCTGGCTCTGGGGGCAGAGAAGCAGGTTTTCTCCGGGCGCTGAGACTCCAGACGGACTTGTGGCTAAACGTTTGGCTTGCTAACGTAGGCCACGGAGGATGGTATGAGCCGGAGGGGTCGCAGGAGGAAAAGGGCAGGCTGCCCTTCCTGGCCAGGCCCTTAGCGCCAGGCCCGTGAACGGCTGCTTCTGATTTGCTTCTGTTGCCCCCTGGGCTGAGGGGGTTCTCCAGTGGGCCTGCGGATTAGGGAGTCCCTCCCTGGCTCTGGACCTGGCCAGAGTCTGCCCCCTGGGCTGTTTGGCCCAGAGCTCAGTTTCTCTGAACGCTCATGTGTTCTCTTGGAAGCAGCCGTGGGATGCTTGCGTCCATCCCCTTCTGGCCCTTGAGGGACAGCCAAGGCAAGGGCTGCACCCCCCTTTGTTTTCCTAGCATCCTTTTGGGACCCCTCCTTCCCAGGGCCTGCGCAGAGCTGGACTGGGGTGAGCCTCTGTGTGGCCCGTCCACCAGCAGCCGTGGCATCTGGCTGCTGGGAAACGTGGTAGGCCCCTGCTGCAGCTGTCCGGGGAGAGACCGGAGCATGGGAAATGTGTGTTCATCAGATGATTCTTCCCCTCACTTCTCCCTCAGCTGCTGGCAGCCCAGTGCTTGAGTTTCCCACTCCCCGGGCCTTGCCTCAGGATGCTAAGCGGGGCTCAGGGCCAGCCTCGGGGGAGTCCCCTCTTTTCTCTGTGGTCAGTAGGCTGGCACTAGGGCATAGAGAGTAGAAATGTAGGAGCACAGAGCTGGTAGCCACAGGGAGGACCCCCTCAGCTTCCTGGAAAGAGAGACTGAAAGGCAGGGGTCTTTCCCCCCGGGAGAGGGCTTCACTCACAGGGGCCAGGACCGGTGCTGAGTGCTGGGGGGGGGGGATGCTGGAGTGGATGGACGCCTGGCGTCCACTCCTCCAGCCCTCAGCTTCTCTGCTTTCAGGGTAATCACAGAAAACGTCAGAGTGGGATTCTGGACATTTGGCTTCTAGGCCCCACTCCACCACCTTGCTCTGAGACCTTGGACGAGTCTCTGGGCCTCAGAATGAGGAATTGGGGGTGGGGTCAGCCCCTTCTCCTTGCCCCAACCTCCTCCTGCTCCCCCTCCCTGTGGGCTGCTTGCTGCTCCAGGAGCTCCGTGGCCTTCCTCACCCTTCTGTTAGAAGTGGTTGTGAAATTCCCGAGTTTATCCTGGGGTGAACAGACTTCCATGATGCCCCCAAGTCTCCGGATGTTTGCTGCCATGCACATGCTGTGTGATGGGGGCTGGCTTGGCAGAGTCTTGGGGTGCAGCTGCCAGCACCGCCAGGAGGGAGGCCGCCGGTGCTCACGGACTCCCCTGGCTCTCCGACCGGGCGTCTCCTCCACGCGCTCTCTCTAGCCAATGGGGCTGTTTTCCATCATTCTGTCTTCTGGCCTTTGGCCACACTGCTGTGCAGTCTGACGTGAGCTCTCTGCCCTTTTGTTGAAGTCCTTCCCCTTCTTCAGAGCACAGGGTGTGGGAGGAGGTTCAGAGAGCCTCAGTCTTGAGGGACTGTGGGACCTTGGGCAGGTCATGTTGACAGACACTGTAAGGCTCAAGGAGCACTTTACAAACATTACCCCGTTTCATTCTCATGACATCTCGGGGAGACAGGTGCTTCTATTCATCCCATTTTATAGTTGAGGAAACTGAGGCTGAAGAGGTTAAGTGACTTACTCAGGGTCAAATGGCTAGGAAGTGAGTGAGGCTGGATCTGAACTCCCAGGCACAGGGCTCCGCTCCCTGTATCACCTAGCTGCCTGGAATTGTCCCACGAAGAGGGGATATTCTGCAGTTCTGTTGCATTTTTCTTGGACTGACTGGTTGAGCTCCCCAGCTGCCTGACCTGACCTGAGGGGTCAGTGAGTCATTTTGGTCTTCTCTGAACCTCCCCCTCCCTCCAGGGGTCCAAGGGCACCACTGGGCACCTTCCAGGTGCCAGGTGGAGAAGGAAGGGCCCTGCCCTGAAAGACCTCCCAGTCTTGTGGTCTGCATTGGGGTGGGAAGTGGGATGGGCTCTGGGGAGGGTCTCCCAGAAACAGAGTGGAGGACAGGGTGAGATCCTGGGATGAAACCCAGAGGAAGAGGCCCCGTGAAGCACTGGCCCTGGTGCCAGGCAAGGGCTGGCCTTGAGCCTGTGGGGCCCCTGGAACTTTTTGTACCTTTGTTTCCCCCTCTGTCAGGCGGGGAGGGCCCCTGCAGACTGTGCTGCCAGGCAGCTGGCACAGAGGCCTCGCTAGAGCAGGGAGGGGTGGGTGGGGCCCCATCCCGGATGCCAGGGCACCTGAAACCTGCCTTCTCTCTCCTCCGGGGCGGAGCAAAACTCTGGGCTTTGTGCCGGAGGCAGCCATGGCAGCTTGGGCCCCGGTCAGCAGCCCAGCTGGGGCCCTGGGAGTCCGTCTTCCAGATTTCCTGTGAGTGGAGGGAGAGAGCACCCAGCTCTCCCCATGGGTCATTGTTCTTTGTCCACTCCTTGTAGGTGTAGCACGGAAGGCGGAGCCCCATATGGGGGAAAGCCCTTCTACGGTAGAGGCCCTTTCCTCCAGCAGCAGCCAGTGCCCCTACCGCACTCAGGACGTACCTGAAGTCCGGGCTCCTTCTTTTTCAGCGGTTTAATCCCAGTGATTTAAATGGCCTGGCTGCCCGCAGGCTGGCCCAGGGCAGAGCCTCTGCCTCCTCCTGCCTCCAGGACCACAGAGGCACAGCTTCTGCCGGGCTCTGGCAAGGTGAGGTCACTCTGGCCCTCCGATTTCCTGTAAGACAACTGCTTTTGCTCTACCTCGTCAGGGGTCTGGGGCTGCTGTTGTAAGAATGCTGGCTGGACATGGTCAGGTGTTTGAGGAGACACATCCACAGGCCTGGACAAGCAGCATGGTGCCCAGGCCACCTCCCAACCACCCACGGCATGGGGGGAGCATGCAGCCTGGGCACCAGGGGGCTGTCCCGTCCGGGGGACAGCTGCATCTTCGGAGTGGAGTAGCTGGAGTATTGGGCCATCTGTCTTGTGTCATTTTTAATTAGGAGAAAATTAATGGATTCGCGGCTGCTTGGTTTTAGGGATTACTTAGACTTCACTGTTACTAATTAAGCTGCCAGGAGGGGGTTTGTTCAGGTGATGGTGGTAGGGAGGGTCACTTCAGAATGATCTGTTAGAAATGGACATGTGTGTCTCAGGGCAGAGTGCTGCCCGGACAGGTGCTGCTAGGACCCGGGGGGCACTGCCGACTCTGCCCTTCTCGGCCTCATGACCTGCATCCTGATGCTGCCATCCGGAGGTGTTTCCCTGGAGGCTTCGATCTTTGCCCCACTCTGGTGCCTTCAGTTATTTGTTTAAAAATGTTTTCATTTTTTAAATATGACCATAATTTCCCTAATATTCCTCTTCCTCTCAGAACAAATGGTATTTTTTAAAGCCAAGGGAAAAAAAAGAGGAAAAAGTCAGCCAGCGTGCCGAGTTCTTGGATTTTTATTTAGCAGTCTGTGGTTTGTGGCCAGTCTCGCGGGGTGTTGGCCCTTGGGGCCCTCCCAGGCCCCAGCAGCAGGACTCTGGGAATTCTCACCAGCCCTGCCTCTGGGAGCTGAGCAGGGGCGCAGCCCGGGAGAACCTTGCTGTGCTGCTGAGAGTTGGAAAACAGCTTCATTGCCTGCTTTGAAAGCTCAGAACAGGCTCTTTTCAAAAGGTGCCAGGAGCTGAATAGGCCTGGCTGGCGACTGGAGAAGGGGCCCTTGGGTGGGGCTTGTTGACTTCTGGTGCTCGTCCTTCCCCGTGCAGGGGATGGGAGTCCTGGCACCCGAGGCGGAGGCTGGCTCCCTGGCTTCACCTTCCTTCTTGGGGGTCCTTCACCTGTCTGTCCAAGGTCCCTTCCGGCTCAGCTTGGGGGCCTAATGATGGGGCTGGTGCCGCTAGATTTCTGTCTGTTGAAGAAACTTGAACCAGGGATCTTGGAGCCCTTTAAAATGCATGTGTGTGTGTGTGTGTGTGTGTATGTGTGTGTCAGTGTGCGCATGTGCTTGTGTGTGTGTGTGTATGGGTGTGTATGTGTCTACGTGTCTTCTGTGTGTGTGTCTGTGTGTGTATGGGGGGGTTGTTTCTCTTCTTCCCCTTTTCCCTGTGAGCACATCACAGTGAAGTAGCCCAGGGCGCTGTTTTTCTTGGCTTATGAGGTTCCCAGGCTGCAGGCTCCCTCACCAGAGGATGGCCACCCTGAGGGCATAGGGGAGGGAGCTTTGCCACACTGTCAGCCTTGCAAAGGCCCTTGGGGGTCATCTGAGCCAACCCCCTCATTTTAGGCAGGGGGGACTGACCCGCCTGGAGAAGGGGAAGGGGCTGCCGTTCTGGGTCCAGCCTCTGAATGCCCAGTCCTGGGCTTGCAGATCACCCCATACCAAGCCACCTGAGAATAGACATCCTGATTCCAGAGCAGGTCTGGCCACTTGTAAAAATCAGCTTTTTCCTATTTCAGCCAAAGCAGGATGTTTTGTTTCTTTTCTTTTCTTTTACATTTTTAGGCAGTTGGGGTTAGGTGACTTGCCCAGGGTCACACAGCTAGTAAGTGTCACGTGTTTGGTCTGAGGCTGGATTTGAACCCAGGTTCTCCTGACTTCAGGGCCGATGCTCTATCCACTGCGCCACCTAGCCGCCCCCAAAGCAAGATATTTCTTAAAGCCTTTGACGCCAGCTTGAGGGCTCCGCCTCAGGAGACCTGGCGTTTTTGGTGGGAAGGGCCCCATGGTGGCTCCTCTGCCGCTTCACAGTGTTTCCCTTGTCATTGGACACTGGGGGCTTGGCCTCCGGCCCGAGTGCCGTGAGGCCTGCCGAAGGCTCCCCATCACCCTGTGTGGTTGGGTTCTGTTTATTTCCATTTTATATGTAAAGAAAGCAAGTCCCCCAGGGGTGAAGGGACCGGCCCAGTGCATATGTGCCCTTCTAAGCGTGTGTCCGAAAACCAAAGGCGGTTTGTCCTCTTGCGGACTCCTGGGAATCACGGGAGAATTCCCATTGTGGGTCCAGAGTGTTTGGTTGTCCGTGGTCTGCCTGCCCCACCCCCGCAGGTGCTGCCCTACGACCTTGACGTAGCCCGGTTTGCTGGGCTGGGTGTGGGGCGACTTTATTGGCCTGGGTAACCAGGAAGAGAATCCTTGAGATTGTTGGCAGACCTTCTTGGCCCTGCCCACGGCATCCGCTGCCCTCTCGCCTCTCCTGCCTGGGGAGAGCCCGGAGCCTTGGAAGCTCTTCTCGGCTCCCTGGGCAGCTTTCTCTGGAGACATAGAGAGCTCTGCTGATTGGAGAAGGTATGGGGCGAGCCCCTGGGCCGGCATGGGTGCTGAGCTAGGCCCCGTCCCTGAGGTCCTTCCCATCCTGAGACAGAGGCTGGCACGATTAGAAACACTTCCCTTTAAAATTCTCTGGCTGGTTTTAGTTTTGTGGTAAATGGGTCGGGCATGGTGGCGGGGGAGAGGCGGGTGAATCAAGGTGTAGTGTTCCTCCCCCGGCCCAGGCCTGCAGCCTGGTTGGGCTCTTTCTGCTGAGCCCCTCTTCATTGTTGGGCCCTGCTGTGTGACTTCAGGGGGCACGTGCTTGCGTCCCGGATGGGCAGAATCAGGAGCGTCTGGTGGGAACGAGCCGCCTGGCTCTGGGCAGGGAAACTTCCCTTTTTGACTTGGACCCTGAGCCACCTTTAGGGAGGAGGCATTTGGCCCAGAGGGCTGTAAAGAGCTGATAGGGCTGCGTGTGCTGTGGACCTTGGTCTGCCAGGCAGCCTGCACTGACTGGGCCCCGGGAAGCTTCTCTTGCAATCAGTAAACACCTACTAAGCACCTACTGTGTGCGAGGCACTGTGCTAAGTGCTGGGGATACTAAGAGAGGCAGAAGGCAGAGCCTGCCCTCGAGGAACTCCCAGTCTCACGGGGAGGCAACATACAAACCGTCACGTTTGAGCTGCCTACAGGATAAGTTAGGGGAGCAGAGGGAAGGCGCTGGAATCAAGGGGTCTTGGGAAGGGGACCTCAGCTGGCGCCTGAAGGAAGCCAGGGAAGCCAGGAGGCGGATATGATGAGGTAGAGCGTGCCAGGCACGGGGCACAGCCCAGGGCGACACCTGGAGGTGGGAGATAGAGGCCACCGTCAGTGGGTCACAGTGTGTGTTGTATTGGGTGGGGGGGTGTAAGGTGTAAGAAAACTGGGAGGGTCGGAGGGGGCCGGGCTGTGAAGGCATTTGAATGCCACCAAGCAGAGGGCTTTGTGTTTGCCCCCGAGGCGATAGGGAGCCGCTGGCAATTATTGAGTAGGGGAATGGCATCATCATACCTGGGGAACCATGGGTTGGAGTGGGCAGAGACTTGTGGCAGGCCGACCTCCCGCAGCGGGGCGTGGCATGGTGAGGACACGCACCGCACCGGGGTGGTGGCAGTGTCAGAGGACAGACAGCTCTCTTTTCTTGTCTCATCTCCCTCTGATTGGGGCTGGCGGCAGCGCCAAGCTGCCCCCTTCCTTGTGAGCGGCCTTCAGAGGCAGTGGAGGGCCCTGCCCTAACGGAGGGCCGACTGTCCCGGCCAGCATTCTTGGGAAAGTGTTGGAACCAAGGCTCAGATTCGGTGGCTGTTCAGTCAGCCAGGCTGATCCGAGGCCTCCTGCCCAGTCCGTCATGACAGAACCTCCCACTCCCCAGCCATCCCACTAACTCTGCAGGTGTAATGGAGAGAATCCTTGTGGCTGGTGGTGGCCCCTGGCCCAGAGCGACGCTCACAGGGGACCTCGAGAGGCCGCTCGTCGCAGTTTGGCCTTGCTTTGTACCCCTTGCTGCTTATTACGGTAGGTGGCACAATTTTTCATTGTTGTTGTGGAGTCATTTCAGTTGTGTCCGACTCTCTGTGACCCCATTGGGGGTTTTCTTGGCAGAGATACTGAAGTGGTTTATTATTTTCTCCTCCAGCTCATTTTACAGATGAGGAAACTGAGGCAAGCAGGGTGAAGTGCCTTGCCCAGGGCCCCCCAGCTAGGAAGCGTCTGAGGCTGGGTTTGCCCTCAGGTTTTCCTGACTCCAGGCCCAGCTGTCTGCCCACTCTGCCACCCAGCTGCCCTTGTGCCTGGCACAAAGTGGGCGACTAATCAGTGCTTGCTGATTGACTGGCTGCCGACTGCTGCCCCCACCGTGGGCATGTAGGGACGGAGAGGCCAGAGGTTAATTAAGCACTGGGATTCTCCCCCCCCCACACACACATAATCACATTTTATTTTTTCCAATTACATGCAAAGATAGTTTTCAACATTTACTTTTATAAGATTTTGAGTTCCAGTTTTTTTTCTCTCTCTTTCCTTCCCCTCTGCAAGACGGCATGCAATCTGATGTAAGCTATGCATGTACAATCATATTAAACATATTTCCACATTGGTCATGTTGTGAAAGAAGAATCAGCACAAAAGGGGAAAACCGCGAGAGAGAAAAAACGAAACAAAACAACGTAAGAAAAGGAGAGCAAATAGTCTGCTTCCATCTGTATTCAGACTCCGGGGGTTCTTTCTCTGGATGTGGATAGCATTGTGAGACCTTTGGAGATGTCTTAGATCCTTGCATTGCTGAGAAGAGCTAAGTCTGTCAATGTTGGTCACTGCATGAGGTGACTGTTACTGTGTACAGTGTTCTCCTGGTTCAGCTCATTTCACTCTGCATCAGTTCATCTAAGTCTTTTCAGGGTTTTCTGAAGTCCGCCTACACAATAAGATTCCGTTACATTCATATACCACAACTTGTTCAGCTATTCCCCAGTTGATGGGCATCCTCTCAATTTCCAATTCTTTGCCACCACAAAAAAAGCTTCTATAAATATTTGTGTACATGTGGGTCCTTTTCTCATTTGTATGATCTCTTTGGGGTACAGACCTAGAAGTGCTATTGCTGGGTCAAAGGGTATGCTGTTTTATAGCCCTTTGGGCATAGTTCCAAATTGTTCTCCAAAATGGTTGGATCATTTCACAACTCCACCAACAATGCATTAGTGTTCCAATTTTCCCACATCTTCTCCAGCATTTGTCATTTTTCTGTTTTGTCACATTGGCCAATCTGATAGGTGTGATGCGGTACCTCAGAATTGCTTTGATTTTCATTTCTCTAATCGATAGTGATTTAGAGCATTTTTTCATATTGACTATAGATGGCTTTAATTTCTTCATCTGAGAACTGCCTGTTCATATCCTTTGACCATGTATCAATTGGGGGAATGACGTGTATTCTTACGAATTTGACTCAGTCCTCTATATATTTGGGAAATGAGGCCTTTATCGGAGACACTGGCTGTAAAGATTGTTTCCCAGTTTTCTGCTTCCCTCCTCATCTTGGTTGCATTGGCTTTGTTTGTAAGCACTGGGATTCTGAGTGTTACGCGTGCTCATCCTGTCATTGGGGCAGGAGAGGGAAGTTAGTTATTATGGAATGTTGTTGAGAAATGTATTCTGAAAGTCGTTCCAGGCCTGGGTCTGGGCTGCCCAGTGCTCAGACAGCCAGATGCCCACTGCTCTGTCTTGGCATCTGGTTGCCCAGCGTGGCATGGGGTGAGGTCACTCTCTTTCTCCTTTATCTTTGCTTGGGACCTGGAGGATGGAGGAGGTATAGGAGCGATAGAGAGCAAAGTCAGAAGGGCGTGGGGCTCAGGGCCAGATGGCTGCACCAATGCGTGGTGGAGCTCAGAGCTCGGGGGAAGAGGGGAGAAGGCTAGGAAAGGGGCATGGGTTTTGTGTGGTGCAGGGTGATGCGGGGGGCTGCCATGGAGCCGAAACTTCTTCCCCTGGTTCAGCATCTTTGAGGACGCGCTGGGTGTTTGTGTGTGGAGGGTCTGCCTCCACTAACACATCCTGGCCCCTCCGTGGGGCCTCAGATGATACCTTGGGGGCTGCTCCTGGCAGGCACATGGTCCTTTGGGGGCCCTGGGTATCCCAGCTGGCATCCCAGATGCCAGGACAGGGCTTGATGGCGGGCCCAGCGCTTACAATGAGCACAAGAAGCTGTAAGTGCCCCTCACGGTGATAATGATGTCCCCTGTACCTGATTGCGTGCTTCCAAGGACATGTGACCTCTCTGCTGTGAGCCAGCATCTCAGCCAAGGTCTGTGAGCTGGCTTGTTGGTTTTGTTTTAACATTTTGGAAACTGTCTCCCTCTCATTTGACCCTTGAGACTTGTCGTGATTGTCCTCACTGCCGTCTTCACGATCTGGTTGTACAGAATCCCAGCTGGAGAGCCTGGCAGAGACCTGGGCCCCAAGAACCAGGCGCTGGGGTCAAGTCCGGGCTCTGCCACTTAGGTCCTGCCTGTCTTTGGCTGGGGTGGGAGGTCCCTTCCTGCCCTAAGCCAGTGACTGTGTGGGTCACACCTGGGACCTCCGTGCTCACCTCCAGCCTGGCATCTCCAGTTGCTCCTGGGACATCTTGAACTAGGTGTCCAGCGAATATCTTGGACTCAGTCTGTCCAAAACAGATATCGTGGTCTCTCCTCCTTTTCCTCCTCCCAGGCCCTCAGGCTCCCCCGACCCGGGGGCGTCCTGGACTCTTCACTGTCTTTCACCCCCCCCATATCCAATATGGCGCCAAGATGGCCATCGATGGCACCTCTGCAGCATCTCTTGAACATGCCCCCTTCTGCCCGCTGATCCTGCCCCCACCCTGGTGCAGGCTGCCATCACCTCACCCCTGGATCACTGCAGTAGCTGCTGGGCCTCTGCCGGCTCCGTTTGTCCACCAAGGGTGTGACTGTATCAGCCCCTCTTTAGTAAACTCCAGCAGCGCCAGATGGCTGCACTTGGCCTTCAGAGCCCTTTAAATCTTGTCCTCCCTCCCCCCCTCCCCCACTGTCTGTTTACAGATAGTAGAGTGGGAGCTCCCTGAGGGCAGGCACTGTCTTCTGTCTTTCTTTGTATCCCGGGTGCTTAGCCAATACCTGGCACATAGTTCTTGAGCCTTGGCTTCCTCAGCTGTAACACGGTGGGGATGACAGTACCACCTTGTGCCTCTCAGGCCTGGCCCTGTGGTGTCTGGGCGCTTACTGAGGAGTCCCAGCCCAGCCGGGACAGTGCCCCCCTCCTCTCCGGAGTCCGGAAACACCTGCCCCTACTGCCCCTCTGCGGGGCTCAGGGCCTGCTTCTCTGGGAGCCCTTTTCTGCTCAGCCTGAGGACCAGGAAGGCCTCTCTTCCCTGCTGGATAGCCAGCTGCAGCCCTTGGTGTCTCCCATTGGCCTTGGGCCCCCCGAGCATTGGCAGTTATCTCAACGTTCCCAGAGGCCAGAGTGCAGGTCTCTTGAGAGCAAGGTTGACCTAGGCCTGGTTTAATTCAGCACGGTCTTTTTAAAACTAAGGATTTAAAAGTTGTCATTAACCTTGTGTAGACATTCTGGCCCAGTCCAGATAACACACACCCTGGCCCCAGAATGCCATCCTTTGTCCTTCGGGGCTGGGCTGCTTCTGTCAGAGGTCAGTGGTGATGGCTTCACACACCTTAACGCTCCATCTCAGCTTTTGTCATTGCTGGTGTGGGTGGCACCTGAAGACTACAGCAGGCATCCTGTGCCTGGGCTCCTGCTGGCACCTGCCGCTTCAGGCTGTATTTCAGGCCACGTTGGAGCCCACCTCCCTGTGCCGAGCTGGAACGTAGGGACGCCCGCTGGCAAGATTTCAGCGTGTTGGGGTCTTTCCCCACCAGTTCAGCACTGGGGCTCTCTGCTGCAGATGACGTGGGTAGAGTCTGTCACGTGTTGTATTATGTGTCCCAACATCTAATTGGGCTTCAGATGCTGCTGCTGCTTAGAGAGAACAGTTTTCCCAGCTGGCCGGTGACGTCCCAGGCTGCAGAGATGGTGCCGGCCTGGGCTACAGAGGTGGTGCCAACTCTGGACAGGACGGCCCGGGCTGCAGAGGTGTGCAGGGATCGGCCCTCGTCCAGAGCCTAGCAGGCCTGCCTGTCTTCTCCAGGGCCAAGTGTGCCAGTGGCTTTATAGACTGGAGTTGGAAGCTTAGATGTCGCCTGACTAATGGGTCCTGGCCACCTCCTCCCACGGTCCATCTGGGCCATCTGTGCTCCACCCCCAGCTGGAGGAGGGGCAGAGCTTGTCTGGCCAGGAGTCTGGGGTTGGAAGAACATGGGGACCGGCCAGCCCCGCTCTGTACTTTTTGTTACTTAGAATAATGCTGGAGCACTCCCCTCCTCCCCAGGGGAAGGGCTAGGACGTTCCCAGGCTTCCCATTCATCCTGCATCTGGCTGCCTGGGAGGAGGGGCCGGTGGGGAAACCGAGCCAGGCTGAGAGCGAGGGGCTTTTTCCAGGACAGAGTCCACGGGAAGGCAGGGCAGGGACGGTGAGCTCCCCCCTCCCAGGGCCACGTGCACTAGCATCCCAGCCTCCCTGGGCCCTTTGGGTTCTGGGTGTGAACCTAGCCCCTGCCTCCTCCCAGTTTCCTAGCAGCTCTGGGGGCATGGAGGATGCCGAGTGGGATGTAGAACACAGAAACCGCCGCCTGTGTGGGCACCGGGCACCAGCAGAATAGCCTCCACGCCCTCTCCAGGAGCTCAGCCAGGCTGCCCCCGTGTTCAGTGGAGTACCCTGGCTGTAGAGGGCCCAGGAGACCCACTGGGAAGTGACAGAGGCCAGGCATGTGCCTTCCTTCCCCTTTCCTCTGGCAGGCCAGCCGCCTTATTTTGTGCCCTTATCACCTCCCCTTTCTCTCCTTCACCTGCTCCAGCCAGACCGCGCCCTGCCCCAACCCGGTTCCCTCTCCCGGTGGCTTCCTCCCCAGGCCTCCTGTGGCCCTCCAGGTGTGGGCCCGCCGTCTCTGCCTGCCCTTCCCCCCAGCGGAGCATGAACCCCATTAAGAGCTGGTGGCTTAGCTCTGTGTTCTGGCTCCAGGGAATGCCTGGCGGGTTTTTGTCCAGCTGGATTGAGCCTCGGTGTCCTGGCTGATCTTACCTGTGCTGTTCCTCCCCAGGCAGGAGACAAAGCACTGGGGGGCTGTCCTGGGATTCTTGCCCTGCTTCTCTCCTCCAGCCCTTCTGCCCCTCTGCTTGAGGCTGACAGCCGGTGGACCCCCGCCCAGGAGCCTCCACGTGGGGTGTGTGCTTGGTCACGGCCCTTCCCTGGGCCTCCGGTGAGGGGTTTGGACCCTTCTGGTTCTAGGCTCCTCCCTGCCTCCCACCTAGTCTGGCTCCCAAGCTTTCTGTCCTTGGCCCTGTGTCCAGGGCAGCCTTCTGGCTTGGGTTAGAGAGGCAGAAACCTCCTGCCCTGCCCAGTGCCTAGGAGGAGCTGGAGGCCCCTTCATGGTGGGCATGATTCATGGTGGGCATGACGCTGGTTACCATTGCTGAGCTCCAGGAGGAGGAAGAGTTACTAACACAAATGACTGAGCGTCCAGCTCCCTACAGTGGGGACGCTGTGCAGCCAGGGATGGTGGGATGGGGTGAGCCTCCAAGGGAGGCAGCAGCCTGCTCTCCCCAGGCAGGCACTCGGCCTTCTGTGTGGCTGGGGGTGGGCACCCTTGAGTGCCCCTGCCCCTCTAGGTTTTCATAGTGATCCGTCTTTTAGGCAGTGATCTCAGTGTGAAGTGACGAGGGCTGGCCCGTTACAGAGAAGGGGCTGGCATGGGCGACGTGGTGGAGGGGCAGAGGGTGAGTGGAGGGAGGAGCTGAGGCCTGCGTCCCCCAGAGCCTGGAAGGATGTGGCACCTTTGGCAGAAAGGCGGAAGTTGGGAGGGGAGATGGATTTATGGAAGAAGGGAAGGTGCCGAGTTAATGCTTTGTGAAGATCAGGCATGAGACTCAGCTGGGTCCTTAGCCTAGGGGTGATAAGGAAACAGATCCCTCCCGTTCCCCCTCTCCCATTCTGCAGATGGAGAAACTGAGGCCCAGAGAGGTGGCGTGGGTAAACTAACACCTGGCTTCCTGAACTCGATTCCGGGCTGTTGCTGCTGGGTCAGACTGCCAGCTGAGGTTGTTCCCCAAAGTCCCAGTGCCAGGGAGCCTGGCATGGATAAGCTGGGTTGTCCCCGCGGGTCCTAGAGAACCGAGCTCCCTGCCTTAGCCGGGAGCACACTGCTGTGCCTGTGGGCATCCTTGGGGGGTTTCTGCCAGTCTGCCAGTCCCCCTCTGCATCCTGGTGATGGCTGTTGTCGGTGCCCAGCTGGCGCTTGGGATCCACGGATGTGGCCACGGCTTGGCGTCCTAGGCACACCCAAGTGGGATTTGTGGTCTCCGTGGAGGTCTGGGGGCGGGCCTGAGAGAATAAGGCGAGATCACAGCGCTTTATGAAGAGCAGATGCCAATGGAATGAGTCATTTGAAAAGCCCCTTCGCCACGCAGTGTGGCAGTCCCTTGAGAGCTGTGCTGGTTGCCTCCTTCCCCCATGCCACCCCACTCATCTCGTGTCTGTGTGGGCTTCCTGGCTGTTCAGAGCATGAAGCAGGAAAGGACGGAAGCACCTGGTGGTGTGATGGGAGGGGAGGGCCCTTCAGCTTCCTTCCTGCCCAGGCTTTCCCGTGGACTCGGGTGACCCCAGACGCTCCATGCCTCAGTTTCCCCACCTTGACAGATTGGACTAGAGGGCCCGTCAGGTCCTGTGGCTGTGAATTTGTCCTCGATTCCCTAAAGCTTGGGCAAAGCAGACTCCCCAGCTTTGGCCTTTTGGTATCAGCAGGGTGACCCTCTCTCTTTTGCCTCAGCTCATCTCTGCCTTATGGGTCCGAAGCTTGTCTGAACCTGTTTGCCTCTTGTCTCCCCCAGGAATGAGCCCTGGAGCTCCTGGAGGAGAGCCTGCTTTTAGCCTTTCCTTTTTTTCCTTTTTTTCCTTTTTTTTTTTTTAAGGCAGTTGGGGTTAAGTGACTTGCCCAAGGTCACACAGCTAGTAAGTGTCAAGTGTTTGGTCTGAGGCCAGATTTGAACTCAGGTCCTCCTGACTTCAGGGCCGGTGCTCTATCCACTGTGCCACCCAGCTGCCCCAAAATGCCTTTTTTTGTGTGTTCTCAGTTCTTGGCACAGTGCCTGGCACACAGTAGGTGCCTAATAAGTGTTTATGGGCTGCCAAGCTTAGTTCCCTTTCTCTGTGGCTGAGTGGTGGTGGTGGCTCTGGCCCAGGGGGTGCTGTCTACAAGAGAGCTCCCTCCCTGCTGGGGTGGGGGATCATAGGAGCAGTCTGCACAGCTTAGGGGCCCACATCAGGACAGGATGGATTCATGCCCTTCCCTCCCCGTCCCATGAGGGAGCGAAAGCACAGAGCTCATTTTCTCTCTCTTAAATGGCTGACTAGGGGCATCCTTAGGACCGCTGGGCATTGTGCTCTGTCCAGGTGGTGAACAGCAAGGCCGCCAGGGCTTTCGAAAGTTTCCTGGCTTAGGCAGTGGCTCCAGACTACTGACCTGGGAGGGCCCTGGTGTCCCAGAAAAGAACCTGGCTTCCCTCCCTCGGCTGTGACCTGGAGCCACCAGTGTCTGCCAGAGGGCCGCCCCTGCCCCGTCCAGCTGTCTGAGGAGGGATTTGGCTCTTCCCTGGGCTTCTGGCTTTGCCTTTAGGGATGAGCAGAAGTGTCCTGCCTGTCACAGCCCCAAGGCGGGGGGAAGAGAAGGCTGCCCTGGGGACTCCCAGGTCCAAAGGGCCCCAAGGCACCTTCCAGGTCCCTTGGGCCCTGATCTCTTCCTCTGCATGCCCGCAGGCACGGCCTGGCAGAGCCTTTCTCCAGAGGGGGTTCTCAGAACAGAAGTCCGTTCTCCCAACCTGCAGTAGTGCTGGGGTGGGCTCTGGACTGCTCTCTGTTCTCTGGCTCGATCAGCTGTCACTTTTCCCGGCTGTCAGCGTGCTGGTCTCCTGCGGGCTCCTGGCCCTTGCTGATGGACTGCTTCAGCTCTGTGCCTGGCTGGCCCTGGCGCTGGGTAGCCTTGTCTCTCCACTAAGAGCCCGTAGGTGGGCCAGACTGCTTCCACAGGGCCAGTGCAGGAACCTCAGGCCGCGTACTGGGATTGCTAACAGGCTGTTGTTTTGTTTTCTCCCCAGCCTGCTTTGTTCTTGCCAGTGTTCTGGATAGCTGGGGGAATTGGGCTCATCCCGGTGTAGGAGGTTTTCCTGCATTGTGATTGCATGGTCAGGGGTGCCCTGCCTGGAGGCTGCAGGCCTGCTCTTGCCCAGATGTTCCCCCGTGCATTTGGGAGCAGCCGGTGGTCTGTGGGCACTTGGGCGGGGGAGACTTGGCGAGGTATTTTTCCGGGGGAGGTGGGAGGAGCTCCCAAGCTTAGCTCCAAATGCGAATGTTGTCTTAGGTTGTCAGGTAATGGCCTGCCCCGTGTTTACCAACCTGGCCCTCTGTGACACACCTGGGCACCTGCTGGACTGTGGGGAAGAGGGGGAGGAGACGAGCCGAGGACTGCTCTTCCCCCAGCCCCGCCATCTGCCCCTCTTACCCTCCCACCCCCGTTCCTGGCCCACGGATGCTGTGCGAGGTGTGTCTGGGTCAGGGCCTTCCTTCCTCATGTGCAAACACAGAACCAACTGGCGTGTAGGCCTGTGGGCCCCAGGGTGGGGGGAAGGCAGGAGTGGCCCGGGACCACGGGAGGCAGGCTGAGAGCTTGGCCGGGAGGAGGCTGTCAGACGGGTTTGGCAGCCCCATGGGCTGGTGGGGCTGTTTGTTCTGCTTATCTGAAGTGGAGCCAGCAGTTCCAGGGCTTCCAGTGGCCTCCTGGGTAGGGCCTCTGCACACCAGAATCTGGCAGTTGGAAGCGACCCGGCGGACTCCCCTCTGGAGCCTCAGGAGCCCCCGAGGCTGAGCTGGACGAGTGTTGATGGGAAGGTTCAGGCTGTTCCCTGGTCTGGGCCTCCCAACCGTCCGGGAGGGTAGAGGCCCCGGTGTGATTCCCATTTTGTAGATGAGGGAGGCTGAGGACTTGTCCAGGGTCAGGTGTGTGGAGCAGGACCTGAACTGCCCTGTTCAGTGATTGCTCTCCTTCATTCTGCTGCCTTCTCCTGGGTCTGCCCTTTGGGGCCAACCCGACCACAGCTAATCCCTCTTCTGTGTAAGACAGCCTCGCAGTGACCCTTCTCCTCATTCAGGGCGGGCCCAAGGGGGTGCAGCCTTTCCTTCTGCCCTGTGGCTCTGCTCAAACGCCCTGCTTGGGCTCCCATGCAGCCCTGGCTCTGTCCTTTCCCAGGAGCAGGATGGCCATAGCTGGGTCATGTTGCCTCTCTGAGCCTCAGTTTCCCCATTTGTAAAATGGGAATGATAATAATAATTATTCTAACATTCCCCTGCCAGATTATTAGGGGCCTAGTGTTGTGTGAGTGTGTATCGGCCTGTAAAATTCACACACTGTAGGGGCAGCTAGGTGGCACAGTGGATAGAGCACCAGCCCTGGAGTCAGAAGGACCTGAGTTCAAATCTGGCCTCAGACATGTAACACTTGCTAGCCGTGTGACTCTGGGCAAGTCACCAAAAAACGAAACAACGCAAAACAGAACATACACACCCTTGATCTTTCAGAAGCAGTTAAAGATCTTGCTGGACAATGAGGCGCTTGGGCCCTGGGACCCTTGGGGCTCCTCCAGCTCTGAGTTAGTTCTGTGTCTCTGGTCGCTCAGGAGGAGAACGCTGGGCGCCCTGCCCTTAGCGAAGCTCCGTCAGCATGGCAGAGCCTCCAGCAGGCCATTGGAGGTCCTTTGCCAGCTGGGCAGCAGTTTGATGGGAGATACCTTTGATCCTGGGAAGGTCTTTCCTTGTCTAGTTGCCAGAATGGTCCCTAGACCGTCCTCCCCATCGCTTCCTGAATTGTTTTCTTAATGTGTCCTTTGATCTGGCCCCTCTGTCTGCTTCTCTATAATCCTCACTGGCTCCCCGTTGCCAACAGAATCCAGGATAAGCCTGTCACCTTGGCATTCGGGCCTCTTCTCTCTGAGCCTTACTTTCTGCTGCTCTGAGCATCTTTGGGTGGAGAGCTGTTAAGGGATGGGGTGGGGCAGGACCTTTAGGAGTTGAAACTGTAGTGAAAAGAGGGAATTGGGCCATGGGGCAGTCTTCTAATCTGAGCTGGAAAGGCCCTGGGGGAAGAAGTGACTTGTCTGAGGTCACCCTGGGGCTCCTGCTGCCCAAGCCAGGCCTCGTTGGCCCTGGCTCTGCTCCTGCTTGTCCCCTGGGCTTGGGCACAGCTTTCTCCCCATTAGATGCTGAAACCCCTTCCTTCAAGGCCCAGCTCTGAGCCCCTCCTGCCTCCCCAGGTGACTGATTTCTCCTTCCTGAAGTCCTTTACAGCACCTTTTGCCTTGACCTTCCTTCGTGTGGGTCCATCCCACCCTCTCCTGTGTCCCAGCCATCTGATCGATGCTTCTCTGTAGAGTAGGGTGTGCATCTGCTCCCTCTGCACCCCTTGGGCCGGCTAGCCCTGATGAAATAAGTCTTGGGACGTTGCCCGTAGTGACCCAGCTGGTGATCGAATGTATCCCGAGGAAGTCTGAACTCCAGCCTTCCACCCCTTCCTCCTGGCCCTGCTCATAGTCGGCGCTTAATCAGCATTGGGCTGGATCTCTGCAGCTTACGGAAGAGGGCCAGGCCCTCTCAGATACTCTCCTGGAAGGGAGTTGGCCTGACCCGAGGACCCGTAGGCTCCTTGGCGTGTGGACGCTAGAGGAGCTGCTGCTTATTTATTCTGACCCTTCCGCAGGGCCCCATTTTCCGGCTGCCGCCGCTGCCACCACCCCAACGTGTCCCTAAGGACACACATCAGTGGCATCAGCCCGGCAGCAGGCTGTCTTGTGCCTCAAGTCCCCAGCTGTGCGAGACTCCAGCCAGCCAGCTGCCCTGCTCCTCATTGCCAGGCCACTGCTGGGGCTGAACTGTGGGCCAGGGACAGGTCAGGCTGGCAGCGTCCTGGCTGTGGGCCTCTGGAGGGAGGGCTAGGGAGCCTGACACCCCCAGCCGGCTTTAGGGGGCCTGCCTAGCCAGGGAAACTGCGTGCTCGTCCCGTCCTGGAAGCAGCCCTGAGACTGTGGTAGTGTCTGGGGCTCCCAGAGGCAGCAGCTCCCTGAGTGGGGGCCCAGCTGGGCTGCAGGGCGAGGGGAGAGAGAGAGTCAGGAAGAGCTGCCTCTCCTCCGTCCCTTATTGGCATGTTCATTCCTTTCAGTCATGTCCGACTCTTCGTGACCCCATTGGAGTTTTCTTGGCAGAGATACTGGAGTGGTTTATTATTTCCTTCTGTGGCTCATTTTACAGATGAAGAAACTGAGGCAAACAGAGTGAAGTGACTTGCCCAGGGTCGCACAGCTAGGAAGTGTCAGAGGCGAGATTTGAATTCAGTTCCTCCTGACTCCAGGCCCAGCAGTCTGTGCTCTATGGCGCCACCCAGCCGCCCCCTTGTTGGCATGGAATGGAGCAAAGCTGTAGAAAGAGCAGGTTCTTCTCCCCGCCCCCAAAGCTGATTGCACAAAGCGCTTTGGTCAATGAGCCAGAGGTCTAAGGAGGGTCCTCCTATGGGGGAGTCCCTCTGCTTGGGCTCCTGAGGTGAAATTGAGTTGGTCAATTACATGTCAGAAGAAGAGCAGCCTGGGGTGGGAGGGGTCCAAGGCTGGGAGGTGTGGCAGGGGAGGAAGGGGGGTTCTGGGGGGAGGGCGGGCAGGAGGCAGTAAGAGCAGAGCTGGAGGAGCCTCTTGGCCCTCATCAGGAAAGCTGGAGCTGAGAAGGCTGAGGTGGGGGCTAGGGCCGGGCTGGAGCAGGACTGCTTTTTTTTTTCTTTTTTTGGTTTTTGTTTGTTTTAGGCAGTTGGGGTTAAGTGACTTGCCCAGGGTCACACAGCTAGTACGTGTCAAGTGTTTGGTCTGGGGCTGGATTTGAACTCAGGTCCTCCTGACTCCAGGGCTGGTGCTCTATTCACTGTGCCACCTAGCTGCCCCAGGGCTGCTTCTTAAGCTGAGGCCTGGGTACTGCATTGGGGAAAAATTAGATCTTTATTTTCACTAACCTCGAATTGAAATCTAGCATTTCTTTCAATGATATAAAAACAGGATTCTGAGAAGGGGCCCAGGGCCTCACCAGCCTGCCAGAGGGGGCCAGGGCACACAGAAAGGGTAAAGATCCTTTGGGCTACAGGGCCTTGAATGTCAGCCTAATGCATTTCTGTTATGTTCACTAATGACCTAGTGAGACCTGTGCCTTGGGGAGATCGCTTCGCCACAGGGGTCACCTTAAAGGATGGCGCTGCCAGGGGAGAGGTGGAGGCTGGGGGAAGGCTCTTGTCCAGCTGCCTTATTTTATAGGTGGAGAGGCTGAGGCCAGGGAATTACATGGACTCAGCCTGGGCCTCTTGGTGAGGGAAATGTCTGAGCCAACATTTGAACCTGGGCCTTCCTGGCTCTGAGCCAGTCAGTAAATATTTATGGTGCCTGTTGTGTGCCTGCACTGTACAGAGCCCTGGAGATGCAAAAGATGGTCCCTGCCCTCAAGGAGCTTGCCATCTAACGGGGGAGAGCAAATGCAAACATGTTGACAAAGCTATGGACTGGATAAACAGGCAGTAATTAACGGAGAAGGCTTCCAATAAAAGATGGGCTTTTAGCTGGGCCTTAAAAGAAGCCAGGGAGGTCAGTAATCAGAGGGGAGGAGGGAGAGTGTCACAGGCCTGGGGGGCAGCCAGAGAGAGTCCCCAGAGCAGTGGGAGGAGGGCCTTGCTCATAGAACAGCCAGAGGCCAAGGTCACTGGATGGAAGAAGACGTGGGTGGGGAGTGAGGAGAAGGGGCAAGATGGAGGGCTCTGAAGGCTGAACAGAGCACTTTGAATTTGATCCTGGAGGTGTTAGGGAGCTGCTGCAGTCTATTGAGTTGGGGGGGGGGTGACATGGTTGGACCTGGGCTTAGGAAAATCCCTTGGGTGGCAGAATGGAGGGTGGACTGGAGTGGGGGGGGGGACCTGAGGCCGGCAGAGCCCCAGCGGGAGGTGAAGAGAGCCTGCACCAGGGGGAGGGCGGAGTCAGAGAGGAGGGGGCGATTCCAGAGCTAATGCACTGCCCCTACACCCACCCTGCTAGCTGCCGCTTAGGTCCATCCTGGGTGTTTTCTGCTAATTGCGCCTCGTTCTTTTTTGGTGTCTTATGTGCTTGAAAATGATTTCTCCTTTGTAATAACCTTTACAACAAACCTCATTTTCAGTAGTAATTGAAATTCACACTTAATTTTCACTCCTCCCCCCCAGGGAGCCCAGGTTGCAGGAAGAAGGAGCAGCCCGCCCCTGACCCCCCTTTCCCCCCCACTCCACAGCCCTTGGAAGGCTCAAGGCAGAGCCAGCCCTGTCTGCTTCTGGGCTCTGTTGACTGTCTGTGGGGGGCGGTGTCACTGTGGCTATTAGAAAAGTGGGGAGGCTTCCCTGGCAAATCTGAAATAAGCAGTTCTTAAAACAGCTGTGTGCCAGGCAATGGGCATGCAAAGAGAGGGAGGAGGGAGGAAGCTTTCCATAGCCTCAGGGGGCATCTGTTCTAGGGGGTGTAAACGTGCACTCAGTATGTACAGGAAAGATAAAGGCCATTTCAGGGCTAGGTATTGGGGGGGTGTATCAAGAGAAGTAGCTGGTGGGTGCAGGAAGCCAGGGATTCTGAGAGGCAGGAGCGAGGTCAGGGAGGGGATAGTCTGTGCAAAGCCACGAAATCTGTGTCCGGTGAGGATCAGCTGCTCAGTGGGGTCTGGTGGGGGGCAAAGGGGTGACTTAGAATAAGGCAAGAAAGGGGATGTTGGCACCCCTCATGTGGTGAAGGGCTTTACCAGACCAGCAGAGGAGGTCAGAGCAAGACGATGGAGAGGCGCATCAGGGGCAGGGGCAAGGCGTCTGGGCAGCTTGTGGCTGCCACATTCAGGAGAGCGGGAAGGTTGGGGTGCGGTATATCTAGTGTTGCTGAGATGTGGATGTGTCTTCAAAGTTAATAACAATTAACCTTGGTTGGGTACCTTAAATTTGGCAGAGCACTTCACAGATATCTCCTTTTATCCTCACAGAATCTCCGGAAATTCAGTTCTATTATTATCCCCATTTTCCAGATGGGGAAACTGAGACTGAGAAGGAGTTCCCTGAGGTCACCTAGCTTGTAAGACTCAGCTCTTTCTGAGTCCAGGTTTAGCACTCTTACCACCACACACACCATCTGGCTGTCCCAAGGCCCTGTGATACTGAAGGGCAGGACAGGAAAATTTTTAAAAATATCTTATTTTTTTCCCTAATTACATGTAAAAAGTAATTTTTAACATTCTTTTTTAAAATTTGAATTCCAAATTCTCTCCTTTCCTTCCTCCCCCCCCACATGTTAAGCAGTTTGATAGAGGTTATATTATACATGTGCAATCATGCAAAACATATTTCCATATTAGTCATACTGTGAAAGAAGCTACGGCCAAAAAAAAAAACCCACAAAAAAAAATAAAGTGAAAACCAGTGTGCTTCAATCTGTATTCAGATTCCATCAGTTCTCTCTTTGGAGGTGAATAGCGTTTTTCATCTTGAGTCCTTTGGAATTGTCTTGTATCATTGTATTTCTGAGAATAGCTGAGGCATTCCCAGTTGATCATCATACAGTGGTGTTGTTACTGTGCACAATGTCTCCTGGTTATGCTCATTTCACTTTGCATCAGTTCATGTAAGTTTTTCCATGTTTTTCTGAAATCAGCCTGCTCATCATTTCTCATAGCACAATAGCATTCCATTATATTCATATACCACAACTCAGCCATTCCCCAATTGATGGGCATCCTCTCAATTTCCAATTCTTTGCCACCACAAAAAGAGCTGCTATGAATATTTTTGTACACGTGGGTCCCTTTCCCATTTGTATGATCTCTTTGGGATATAGCCCTAGAAATGCTATTGCTGGGTCAAAGGGTATGCACATTTTTATAGCCCTTTGGGCATAGTTCCAAATAGCTCTCCAGAATGGTTGGATCAGTTTACAACTCTACCAACAATGCATCAGTGTTCCAATTTTCCCACATCTTCTCCAACATTTATCATTTTCCTGTTTTGTCATGTTGGCCAATCGGATAGGTGTGATGTGGTACCTCAGAGTTGTTTTGATTTGCATTTCTCTAATCAATAGTGATTTAGAGCATTTTTTCATATGACTATAGATGGCTTTAATTTCTTCATCTGAAAACTGCCTCATATCCTTTGACTATTTATCAATTGGGGAATGACTTGTATTCTTGTAAATTTGACTTAATTCTCTACATATTTGAGAAATGAAATGAGGCCCTTATCAGAGACACTGGTTGTAAAAATTCTTTCCCAATTTTCTACTTTCCTTGTAATCTTGTCTGCATTGGCTTTGTGCAAAAACTTTTCAACTTAATGTAATCAAAGTTATCCATTTTGCTTTTCATAATTTTCTTTTTTTCCTGTTTGGTCATGAATTCTGTTCTCCATAATCTGATAGGTAAACTATTCCTTGTTCTCCCAGTTTTTGCTTATAGTATCAGCCTTTATATCTAAATCATGAACCCATTTTGACTTTATTTTGGTATATGGTGTGCGATTTTGGTCTATGCCTAGTTTCTGCCATACTCTTTTCCAGTTTTCCCAGCAGTTTTTGTCAAATAGTGATTTCTTATCCCAGAAGCTGGGGGTCTTTGGGTTTATCAAACACTAGGTTACTATAGTCATTGACTACTGTGTCTTGCATATTAACCTGTTCCACTGATCCACCACTCTATTTCTTAGCCAGTACCAAGCAGTTTTGATGATTGCTGCTGTATAATACGATGTAAGATCTGGAATGGCTAGGCCATTTTCCCCTGCAATTCTTTTCAGTAGTTCCCTTGATATTCTGGACCTTTTGTTTTTCCAAATGAATTGTTACGATTTTTTCTAGCTCTATAAAATAAATTTTTGGCAGTTTGATTGGTATAGCACTGAATAAGTAAATTAGCTTAGGTAGAATTGTCATTTTTATTATATTAGCTCAGCCTACCCATGAGCAACTGATGTTTTTCCAATTATTTAGATCTGACATTGTTTGAAAAGTGTTTTATAATTGTGTTCATAGAGTTCCTGAGTTTGTCTTGGGAGGTAAACTCCCAAATATTTCATATGGTCTGCAGGTATTTTAAATGGAATTTCTTTTTCTGTTTCTTGCTACGGGACTGTGTTGGTCATATAGAAATGCTGGTGATTTGTGCTTGTTTATTTTATATCCCGCACTTTGCTGAAGTTTTAGTTATTTCAGCTAGTTTTTTGGTCTATCCTCTAGGATTCTTTGAGTGTACCATTATATCATCTGTAAAGCATGAAGGATAGGGAATTCTCAAGGGAGAGGGAAGAGGGGAGATTTGGTCAGGCCTCTGGCCCTGCAGATTCCTTGGGATCAGGACAAGCTGACTGAAATGAACATTCAAAGACAGATTTTTCCCTTGCCACATGTGAGACATCAAGGGATGGATGATTCGGGTCCCATTCCTAGTGGGAGGAGTCAGCCTCGGGTGGGAATCCTGGCCAGGGGCTTGTGGGTGAGAGGCCTGAGAGCTGGGCCTCCTGTCCAGGTGTTGTCTTCTTCCTCACCCCAGCTGCGGGTCATGGAGAGCTGGAGCTTTGTGGCATTGGAGCACATTATCTCAACACTCTTAGGCTCAGTTTCCAAATCTTTAAAATGGGGTTATAATTCCTGCCCTGGTGACCTCAGAGAGCTGGTGTAAAATTGAGGGAAGACCACTGGCTCAGCAGTGGGGGGGAATCTGGGTTCAGAGTCTATCTTTGATGCTTAAGCTAAGGAGACTCAGTTTCCTTATCTGTAAAATTGTCTTTGAGGTCATTCGCAGCTCCACATCTAGAGTTCTCACTCTCCTGTTTGGCTGGAGTTTTGTCAGGTGCCCCTGCTTTGTCTCTGGGTGGGTGGCATAGGTGTGCCTCATGGGGTTGCTGATTTAGCTGTTGGAAGGAAGGTCTATTGGGTTCACCTTTGCTGCCGTTGAAGTTGCTTGGAAAGATGCATGTCTGGGTTCCACCTGCTTCTCCTTTTGTTTTGGGCCTGACTTTCTGTTTAATCAGATAGGTCATGAATATTTATTTAGGGCTGGGGCCTGGGGTTAGTCTCTCCCAGTGACTTTCTCCCCTCTCCCTCTCCAATGGCCGCTCTTCCCTGGCTGGAAGGGGCCTTTGATGTGAGCCCGTGAGTCTCAGAAGCTCTCCTGAGGTCTTTGAAGACCTTTTCCTTTGGTCACAGTGCCTTTGAGCTAGAAGGGCCCTTGGAGGCTCTCTGTCACATCTTTGGGCCTCTCTGTTCTTTCCCCAGATGTCGGGGCTCTCCTGTCCTTATCAGAGATATGTGCTTGCGTCCCCTGCGGATGGCTTCCCTTATTTTGGGTGTGTTGATTTGTCAGGGAGCAGACTTTTCAGTTTCACATATTAGCAATGTTCTGGTTGACATGATGCGGTCATCTCTGTCCCGTGTGTTTGGTGAAGGGCTGTGGGGGAGCCGTTTCTGATGAGGCCACCTCTGTGGAGTCCCTCTCAGACACTCACTGGGCCGTTGTCCTCACTGGGTTCCAGGGCTGGCCCACAGGCTCTCCCTGGACTGGGAACCATGGGCTATGTGCCTGTGTACGGCAGTGGGATCCTGCATTGATTTCTTAGCCCAAAGCAGAGGGAGGCCCTGGGGTCATTGTTTCCCCTTGGTTCTTGAGGGCCCTGGGGGATGGGCAGTGGCTGGGCTCTGTGTGTATGTCAGAGGCTGCTTGGGGCCAGTGCATACCCCCAAGGCCCAAAAGGAGAGATGCTGGGAAGGAAAACCTGGGCTCCTTAGGACAGGCCACAGTGAATGTCGTAGGACATGGGGCCCTGGCACGGCCGATGGTTTAAGCAGCTGAGCCTCGTTACAAGAAGCCACAACCCTGTCTTTGGGAATTCTCTAGGTGGGACCACAAGCCACTGGGCTTAAATAACAACAATAATAATAATAATAACGATGATGATGATAGCTATGTGCCAGGAACTGCACAAAACACTTTACGTATATTATTATCGTGTTACAAATAGGATTGTTAGAAAGTCTTCCTGCTTCCAGCTCTCCTGATTTTCAAAGAAGAATTTCAGCATTTTAGGGAGCTGCCCAGCCTGGCCAGTACCTGAGAGATTTAGTGATTTGCCCAGAGCTGCTAATAACTGGGCAGTTGACCTCAGACCTTCCTGACCCCCAAGGCCTGCCCTCTTGGCTGCCTCTGATTTACTAATGGGGCCCTTCTTCTTAAGGCAACAGAGACCGAGATTTATAAACACAAGAGGTGGCTGCACCTGTGACTGAGGAGAGCTAATACAGACTGAGAGCTGGGAGGGACCTGAGAAGGAGGCCCCACTAAGGGGCAGGTCACTCAGCCTCTCTGGGCCTCAGTTTCCTCATCTCTCCCCCCCCTTCTGTGGAGGCTGTCAGGGTTAAGTGACTTGTCCAGGGTCACACACCTAGTAAGTGGCTGAGGCTAGATTTGAACTCAGGTTCTCCTGACTCCAGGGCCAGTGCTGTAGCCACTGTGGGGCCATCTCGCTGCCCCTCCTCATCTGTCAGATGGGGGGATGTGGGGTGTGTGCAGAGGACCAGTGATGAAACCTGTTCCCTGGCTCCTGCTGGAGAGAGGTGCAGGGGGACAAGAACACTTATGGACTTGCCTATTAGAGGAGTTAATTGTGCTTGACTGCGTATTGTTATGGAGGCTTTGTTTTTCTTTTTTTGGGGAGCAGGAGAGGGGCTGCTGATGGGAAAAACGGGTCATGAAAACATGTTTTTGAAATGCACAAGAGGCCAGCAGGAATCGGAGACAAGCAGGGCTGCTTTGAAAGTAACATGTTTAATTTATAATGTACTTAAAGCAGAACCTGTTAGCGATTCCTGGGTTCTCGCACGGCCCTTGCTTTCTGCTCAATGGCATATATATGCAGGTGCTCAGTTTAGTTGGTGTTTGTTAGGTTCAAGGTTTTTAAACTGGAAAAAAAAAAAGATGGAGAGGGAAGCCTCCTGCTGGGCGACCTCTGAGGCCTTCTCTACATGGGAGCTGTACTCCTATGGATGACTGGGGCCACCCCTCCTGAGACCCAGACTGGGGAAGGCTAAACCCCTTAGAGAAAGAAACTGAGGCAGAGGCCTGCATCTGAATCTGTTGGGAGTCTGGCTTCTTGCTGGGGACCTTCACGCCAGGCCAGAGAAGGGAGGAAGGAACCCTTGGCTCAGTGATGGCAGGCAGGGGCTGGGTCAGATGGTGCTTCTGTTGTTCTGGAGAGGCGACCTCGGTGACAGTGGGCGGTGGAGAGTTAACCACATGGAGATACTTGGAAGGTGGCGTGGTTCTTGGCCTACAAGTGGAAACTGCATTTCCCCCTGGGACTTTTTCTCAAAGGGACTTTTATTACCTAAAGCTGCAGAGAGAGAAACTGAGCCTCTGAGTCACACATCCTTCAAATGTGCTGGGGATTTTGGTTTCAGAAGGAGGTTATTTTAGCCAGGGGGGAACAAAGAGGTTGGGAAATGCCTGTCTCTGAGGCTGGGGGAAAGGCCACCCCGCTGAATGTTAGATACTGATGAGTATCTCCTGATTTCTGTCTAGAAAGAAAACCTTCTCAGTGCAGATGGGGATCAGCTGCAGGGATCGAGCCTCTTTAGTCTGGGCAGACAAAGGCTGAAAGGGGAGAGGAGAGAATCCTAAAAGCTGTAGATAACACAGACTTATTCACCAAACTCCCCCAGATACTGAGACTGGGGCCCCCTTGGGGTGTGAAGTATGGGAGATGAAGGGCAGGGAGTCTGGCTGCCCTCCCCAGGTACCCCAGGAGCTCATCCAGAGCTTTCTTGTGAGAAGTCGGGGTCTTTGGCAGCTCCTGAGCTCATTCTGGGTGTGTGGCTGTGGCTGTCTGTCTGTCTCCCAACAGATTATCTCCCTCAGAACCATTTATCTGACCCTGCCCTCCAGCCCTCTACCCCCCAGAGAGAAGTACAGGAAATGGGACTGTGTGAACCACTGGGCCAGATTCTTCTTCCTCGTGCAAAGCCTGACTTGACCTTTGCCCAGCCTTCCATGGTATCACCTTGCCCCAAGGAGAATAAAGACCCTTTGTAACCTGGCTGGTCTGCCTGTACCTTGCACTGTGCCCTCCCACTCTCTGCTCCCCGACTCCCACACCTCTCCTCTTGCACCCACCCACACAGGCCTCAGTGCTGGTCATCCAGAAAGACCCTCATCTCTTTGCTCGGGGCGTTTTCTCTGGTGTCCTCTCTGCCTGGAATGGTCTCTCCTCTCATCTCTGCCTCCTGGCATCCTTCAGACCTCAGCAAAAATCTCACCTTCCACTAAGAGTCTTAATATTAGTGCCTTCCCTCTGAGTTGTAGCCATTTTATCCTAACTACGTAGAGTAACAAGCATTTCTGTAGTGCTCAAGGTTTATAAGGGGCAGTGAGGTAACTCAGTGGGTAGGGCACTGAGCCTAGAGTCGGGAAGACCTGAGTTCAAATCTGGTCTCAGACACTTCTTAGCTGTGTGACCCTGGGCAAGTCACTTCACTCTGTCTCAGTTTCCTTATCTGTAAAATAAACTGGAGAAGGAAATGGCAAACCACTCCAGTGTCTCTGCCAAGAAAACCCCAAATGGGGTCACAGAGAGTTAGATATGACTGAAAAATGACTGAACAGCAACTGTCAAGGCTTACAAAGTGTTTAACGTAGGTTAGCCAGCTGATCTTTAGATGGCTCCTCAGTGCTGGTTTTCAGCTCTGCACCAAATCTGGCTGCTGCCCCAAAGTGAACTTTAACCAGGTAGAGCCTGGCTCTGGCCTGAAGCCCCAGGTAGGCCCGAAGGCCTAAAACCAAGAATAACTGACTGGCCCTGGAAAGTGGAGGAGAAGCCCACAAGGGAAAGACCTGAATTGTAATGGATTGAGGGCTTCTAAGCGGTCTTGATGAAAACGCCATGGCAGAGTGGAAATGCGGACGTAAAAACGCCACGGCAGAGTGGAAACGCGGACATAAAAACGCCAGAGGAGAGTGGAAGCGCTGACGTAAAAACGCCAGAGCAGAGTGGAAACGCGGACGTAAAAATGCCGCGGCAGAGTGGAAACACGGACGTAAAAACGCCACGGCAGAGTGGAAACCTAGAAAGGTCAGTGTATTTGAGCAGCTGAGAGAGGCTCCCCCCAACATTTCCCAGAGGCAGCATCCCACTGACTCATGAAGGCAGGGTCCCTGGCCCCCACGGAGGTCCTCGGAGCTGCTCTCTGGCAGACATTTGTTCTGATAAAGGGCCTATTTCCTGCTCATGGGGTAGATTTGGGCCAGCAAGCTCCCAGACCTTTCTCCTCCAGTGTCTTCTCTCATTCCCTTCCCCAGACTCCATTTCATTCCTTCTACTGAGTGGATTTGGCCTTTGCACCCACATCGTTTCTCCTCTGCATGAAAGGTCCTGGCCTCTGGTAGATGATTTATCTTAAGTGTTTCCTGGCCAAAACTTGTAATAGAAATTCAAGGTGTGGCAGCACATGGGGGCATCAGAGGCCCTCTGTGCCCTAGGGGGTAAATGAGGGTGTGGGGGGGATGTTTGAGGGCTTCCTTCAGCGCAGGACCCTCCTCAGAAGCACTTGGATGGATGAGCACCGTCTCCACTCAGCCTGTTGGCTCCCAGCCCCTTTCTGTTGCCATGTCTCCTGCCCACGGGTGCCAGAGTCACTTTCTGTGTCATTCCCTCTTCCATACGTTAAATCCCAAACGTGGCCAGGGATTCGAGGACCTCCAAGAGAATCTACCCACCTTCCCCCAGATTACCTAGGAGCTGCTCGGGGATGACCCTGGCCCAGGCCAGTCTGTGGCTGAGAGCTTAGCTGCCTCCCCTCCGTCTCCAATTGCTTTGGCCCTCTCCTGTGCTCTCGGCATATTCTGGTTGCTATTGGAAGCATTTTTCTGCATTGGGAGATTCCACTTCTGGGGTTTACATCTGGGTGACTTTGGCCAGGTGATTCAGTCTCCCCTGGGCTCAGTTTGCTCATCTACTGTAAAAGCATGAGTGGGCTCAGCCACCACTGAGATCCCTTCTAGCTCAGGGAAGGGTCTCTGATGCTGTGCTCGGCATGTCCAGAGACAGTGCACAGAAAGCTGAGAGTGTCAGACAAAGACACATGAGTTACACTCATTATTGCAGTGGACATCCTCACTGTGAGGTTCCTAAGGGGGAAGGAGCTTGCCTGCTTCTGGTGCCCCCTCCCTGGGTGAAGATCCCCCTGGTCTGAGCTGTGAGAGCCTAGGAAGTTGATATTTGGAGAAGCAGCTGCCAGATTTGACACAGTTTTGGCTGGAGTTCAGTAACTAGCCCACTTACTTGCCTCAATCTCAGAAGGTCTTTTAAGCCACATTTGGGAAGGGTCAGAAAACACATTTTATTTTCATTTGTGGCGCCTGCCCCCTGCCTCCTCACTGGCTCTGCCTCCAGCCTCCAGGTGGCTGCTTCTATCCAGTATGTGGGGGGCATTCCTTTGTGGCCCCCCACCACTGCCTTCCAGTCAGTTACTAAACCCTTATTAAGCATGTCCCACATTCCAGGCACTGAGCTAAGAGCAGGGGCTGCAAAAAGAGGCCAAAGATAGTCCCTGCCCTCTAGGAGCTTGTGGTCTAAAGGGGGAGACAACGTGCAAACAAACATATACAAAGCAAGCTAGACACAGGATGCCAGGAGCTGATTAACAGAGGGAAGGCCCTGGCATCAAGAGGCTTCTGTATGTACGTGAAGGTCCCTCCCTTGTCCATGCCCAGCTGCCTTCTGCTCCGCTCCAACATAGGACTGTCTAAAAGAATGTGGCGGGCTCTGGGGTGCCCTCAGCTGGAAGGAAGGGCAGCTGCCATGGGGCTGCCCAGGGCTGAGCCGCAGACTTGGCCTCGGGGCCTGGGCAACCTAGCCGCTGGCTGCTGGAAGTCAGGGCTTTGGGGCATTGGGTCACCCCTGGCCAAATGTTTGTCCAGTGCCTGAGCAGTTGTCGCCCACAAGGGGCTTCCTTTCCATGGGGAGGCGCCGTGGGCACATGTGTAGAAGGCTGTACAAATGAAACACAGGTTGATTTGGGGGAGCATTCTCCTCTTCCCTCTTGGTTTGGTGGCTTGCTTTTGGCGGGACTGGCCTGGGGCTCAGCGTCCCACTGGTCTGGCTCTGCCAGTCCACTCCACACACAAGCCTACTGTCCAGGGGCCCGACGAAGGGCTTCTGCTGCGGCCGTTTGTGGTGCTACATGCAGGCTGTTCCCCCATCAGACTGCTGGTGATGGCCATGCCCGCTTCATGGTCATTTAGCCCCGATCGGCTTAGGAGCCAGTGATGGGCCGGGTTCCATGGTGTCCTGGTGGAGGAGCTGCCCGGGAACTGACCGCAGTTCTCTCCAGAAGGATCGTTGCCTGGGGATGTTCCCTGGGCCACAGCCCAGGCACCCCGCCTGTGAGCAGTTCTGATTCTGGCCAGCTGTGTCATGTAGCAGCCTCACTTGTACCAGATTCCAGCAACTTCTCATTTCCTCCAGGAAACGGAACGGGTTGTGAGAATGGTAAATAACCGAGATGATGAATCTTCACCAGTGAGTGTGGGAGCCTTTCCCTGGCCGAGGCTCGGTGAGGGGGAGGGGTGTGGAGAAGTGTTCCTGTTGTGGGGCCCTGGGGTGAGGCTCATAACCATTCATAACTGTGCTGCTCAGTTTTTCCGTATGTGAAATGGGAATTCTTTCCCTGTCATGCTTCCTAGAGATGCTGTGATTGGATTCAGTCTGATTCACAGAATGTTCGAAGTGGAAAACCCCTCGGGGGTGGTACCTGGTCAGAGCTGAGCTTTAAGAAGCTTCCTTTTGGGAGCCCTTCAGATACTCGGAGGCAGCTGTTACAGCGTCCTGGAGAATTCTCTTCCCCAGGCTAAAAATCTCCAGTTTCTTCAACTTGTCCTCCTGGGTCTTGGATTCAAGATGGCACAACTCTGCTGTCTCTTCAGCTTGTCAGCCTCCGCTGTTCTGCCCAAGCACAGCAGGCCTGTCCCTTCTGGACTTCACACCTTCCTAGAACTGGCTCCAGATCACTTTTGGGTTCCTGGCTGCCCCATCACATGATCGAATGCTCTTGAGCTTGTGGGCCACCAAAGCTCCCAGATCTTTTTCAGACTAGTTGCTGTCTGACCATACTTCTCCCATCCTATATTTGGAAAGTTTCTCTTTTTCAACCTCGGTTCCCTCACGGGGCCTTCACAGCGGGAAGGGTAGACCCAGAATACAGCCCCTACAGGGGGCAGGTTTGTTCATCTGAAGGCTGGAGAATCAGACTTAATTTTAACTTTTCTTACTTTGGCACCAGAAATGCAGCCCTAGCCTGCTGAGGCATGGGGCAGGAAGGGCTTGGAGAGGTCCCCTTGGCAGTAGCCCTGACTCCGGGCAGGACTGAATCAGCCTCCTGCCCATCTCTGATCTTTCGGGCTGTAGAGACGCGGGCACCGTGGGACCTTTCTTTGTTTTGTTGTGCGTGTCTCACAGTGCTTTCAGTCAGAGACCACTGCTTCACACCCAGGCCGATCCCTTCCTTCTGTTCAGCCCCTGTCCTTCCCATCTGGGACTCACGACGCCAGCCTGCCCACCCGAAGAGCCTCCTGCTATGCCCCGGCTCTGGAGGGGAGAACCATCGCAGGGCTGCCCTGTAGTGCCCCTGCCACCTCCAGCCTAGCACCGCCCTGGTTCCTGGCGGGTCCTGAGCACTCCTTCGTGCCATGGGCCCAAGGCCCACCCCCCATGGCCACAGGCAAACTCCTTTGGTGCAGCTTCATTGCCTGCTGAATGGGGATAACCCTTGTGCTTCAGACACAGAGACCACAGACCTTTCCTTCAGGGAGCTTGTGTTCTCTAACTTGTTGTGGGAAGGCTGTTTGGCTGACTGGAAGGCCTCTGGGAATGGGGTCCTGGTGATCCAGAGGTCCCAGGATAGATCCTCTCTGGGGACGTGAAGCACGGCCACTGTCAGACCCTCTCATTTTATACTTGAGGAAGCCACTGCCTGTAGGTTGGAGGTGACCCACCTGCGGCCTCCCCCTCAGAGGGGCACAGTCTGCATCTGAACCCAAGCCTCCCACGTCCAGATTTCACTTTTTCCTCATCAGGCCACGCCAGCTCGTCTGATGCCACTGGAAAAGAGGAGGAAGATGGTAGTTTGGGATCCTTTCAGCGGCCTCCGAGGTCACCAGCTGGAGAAGCAGAAAGTCAGGAGCATTCAGTTGCCCCAGAAGCGCCTGTTACAGTGATCTCCGATCAGAACAGTGGCCTCTTCCTCACTGCTGATTTATTAGTGGGCTTCCTGAGGAGCTTGGGGGGGTTCTGATGACCGGGAGGAAGGAGAGGCAAGGCGAGTCCTCTGTCTGAATCCTGCCCGCAGTCTGTCTCACTTGGAGAAGTCGGGCCAGGCCAGCAGAACTGGATGTCAGGCCCGGGAGAGATGATGAATGTGTTTGGAATTCGACCCCAGAGCCGCTGGAGCGAGCCTGCCTGCCCCATCTTGGGTTTCTCTTCGGCTTCAGCTTTCTTTTGTTCCGTGCTGTGGGCCTGCTGCTAGCTACTACTGACTGTTGGGAAATGTTCGCCCCCCAGAGGGGGAAATGAGGGCCGGAGTCCTCACCTTAGCTCCCGAGCCTTCATGATTCAGACGCTGTGGAGCCTTGCTGCAAGACACCGAAGGCTGGTGTAGTCGTAGAGTGGCCTTTCTTCTTCATCCGTCTGCCCTCCTTGTAGTCAGGCTTTGGTTCCCAAACCTTTTGCCTCCTCCAGGCCCTCCTCGGTCTGACGCTTCTCACATAACCCCCGTAGGTGCTCAGTGTCTCTGCTGGTCAGTGCTCGGCCTCATCTCCTCCCAGCCATCCCTGGGCCTTTGCTCAGGCGGTTTGCTTGGGTCCTTCCTGCTGGCGCTGTAAAGCCCAGCTGAGATTCCGCCTTCTCCATCAGGCCGTGCCTCATGCCTCCGGCCAGTCCCCATCTCCCTGCTCTCATCTCCGCAGTGGATTTTGTGTCTCTCTGATGGACTGATGTCATGTGGGACGCTGAAGTCGTCTGCTCTGCGTTCGGCCCTCTAACTGGACTCTGCATTCTGGGAGGGCGGGCGCCATGTTCTGCCCAGATGCCGTTCTCCTTCCACAGCTGAGTTCAGTGCTTGATACTCAGGAGGTTTTGAATACATGTTAAATTAATAAAACTGAATGGATGAAAGGATGGAATGTGGATGGCATGCTACCACTAGAAAAGACACGCAGCTAAGTGTTCTGTGTTTGCTGAATTGCATCGAATTGGCCAATGGCCACTGTTGCTGGTGGGACAGACTTGAGGCGCCCTGGCCGATGAGAGGGGGTAGAGGAGCTGCAGACTTCACGAGGGATGGGGAGTGAGGGGTGAGGCAGGTGTCACCCTAGCGGGCTGCCTTTGCTCCATGACAGAGCTCTGGGCTCAGATACTACCTCTGACACTGGCCTCTCATTTTCCTCATCTGTGAAATGCGACTAAGCAGACGTGTGACTTCTTCCTGGGTTGTTGTGAGGCCTAAAGCGCAATGGAAATGTCAGTTGTTGGTACTTACTGGCCATTAATTATCCGCAAATCCCCAGAAGGGCTTTCTTTGTAGCAAGAAGAAGGCAGTGACTTGCTCTTGGACAGAGCAAGTGCCGGGCTGGCCTTCCCACTGTGGCCTCTTCCTCCTGAGCTATGGCAGCATCATGCAGGATTCATGCTAATATTCCCCCCAAACCATCTGTTGCTCCCTTTTTATCTGTGGAATGAGTGGCACGTATTCCGAGTAATAATTCTTCTGTAAGCACAATTCTCTCTCTCTCTTCTCTTCCCCCCTCCCTCTCTCCTTCTCCCTCTTCCTCTTCCTCCTCCCCTCCTTTTCTCTCTCTCTCTCTCCCCCTCCTCCTTCCTTCTCCCTCCCTCCTTCTCCTCCCCTTTTCTCTCCCCCCTCCCCCCTCTCTTTCTCTAGTGTTGAATCTGCCCGTTTGGGCTTTGGAATGGAAAGAAGAGAGGGTCTGTTTGCCTTTGATCTTTAAGGATTTGCCTTTGGCTGCTCCCAAGCAGCAAGTAGTGGGAGAACGGATGTTTTCGTAGCTGATGTCCAGGGCATAAATCACATTTTGCGGCAGGGAGAGGCAGGGTGGTCAAGGGACAAGAGCCCTGGCTGCAGGATCAGCAGGTGTGGAGTTGAGCCCCTTCCTGCCCCTCATTACCTTCTCCCTAGACCATACAGCTGTTTCCTGTGTGGCCTCCAGTCCCTCTCTGCTCTGGGCCGTATTTTATATACTTGACAAAGTGATCTCCTTAATACTTCGGGCTGGCATCGTTTCTCCTCTCCTACCAGTGGTTCCCTCACACCTGCAGGGTGAAGCACAGATTCCCTAGTGTGGCATCTCAGGCCTGTGGGATGTGGTTTCAGGACGTGGGAGCCGTTTCCGTCTCGCATCTTTCATCTCCTCTGTTCTCTAGCCAGCCATCCCCAGACCTTGGCCTGTTCTGCATCTGTTGTTTCAAGTTTTATTGCTGTTCTGTTTTGACTTTACCAACATCTAACATTATTCCCCACACAAGAGGTGTCTTGTAACAAAGTAAAACAATCTAGCAAAACTAACAATGCAGTGACCTCCTTCCAGAGAGCTGGCAACATTCTGTATCTCTAGCACCTCCCCTGCCCCCCAACACCCTCTCCATTTAAAAAAAAAAAGATGTAATTAATAGAAATCTATTTTCTTTCCCTTCTTTGTACTCCATTGAAAGAAAGAGAAAGGAACAGCAAAACTCTTATAATGAATATGCATGGACAAGCAGGACACATTCCCTTGCTGTCTCCTGCCTGTTCTGCAGCCCTGGTCCCCCAGAGTCGGGGATGGTCATTGTATCGATTTCCAAAGATGTTTGTCTTCGGTGTGCCTCCCCTCGGGGTATCAGCCACTCTCCAGCATCTGCTCATTTCTTCCTTCATCAGTTTTTTGTGATATTTACCAGATGTGTGTCCCTGGCCAAGCCACGTCACTTCCCCAGGCCTCATTTCTCATCTGTAAAACAGTTAGCAAATACTTATTTTTAAAAATTACTTATTTAATATTTTGTTTTCCCCCCAGTTACATGTAAAAACAATTTTTAAAATTAGTTTTGGAATTTTTGGAGTTCTACATTCTCTCATCCCCCCCTCACTGAGAAGGCAGGCAGTTTGATGTAGGTCATGCACAACCTATTTCCATATTAGTCATGTTCAGCAAACATTTATTAAGCACCTATGAGAGAATGGAATAAGTATTCTAGTAGTGTTCCTTGTGTGCCAAGTGGGGCAGCTGGCTGGCGCCGTAGTGCACAGAGCACCTGGCCTGAAGTCAGGAAGGCCTGAGTTCAAATCCAGCCTCAGACACTTGCTAGCTGAGTGACCCTAGGCAAGTCATTGTACCCTGTTTGCCTCAGTTTCCTCATCTGTAAAATGAGCTGCAGAAGGAAATGGTGAACTGCTCCAGTATCTCTGGAAAGAAAACCTCAGATGGAGTCACAGAGAAGCGTTCATGACTGAAACGACCACACAACAGGTGTGCCCAGCATTGTGCTAAATGCTTTTTACAAATATTAACTCATTTGATATGATCTCCTGATGCTGGGCCAGGTCCTGTGATAAGCACTGGGGATGCACAGATGGCCCAGAGCCGCATTTGCCCTCAGGGAGTGAGCTTTCTAACATGTAAATAACACGTCAGTAACTAGGTACCTGTAAAGTATGGATCTAGGGAGGAGATGGAGAATGACCTGAGAGCTGAAGACCTGCCAGATGAGGCCTCCTGCAGGTTAGGCCTGAAGGAGGCCCGGGAAGCCAAGGGGCAGAGGGGAAGGAACATGGGCTTCAGGGATGGCGAGCAGCAGCGCGGCAGCTTGGAGCTCAGAGCTGGAGGGTGGCGTCTGAGCTACTGTGGGTGTGCCAGGGTGGCCGAATGGTGCGGGTGGAGGGGGCCCCTTCCAGGGAGACTGAAAAGGTCGGGGGGGGGGCCCAGTTGTGAGGTTTAAAGTGCCAAATAAAGGACTTTGTATTTGATGTTAGTGTCTGGAGCGCCTTGAACAGGGAGGTGACATGATGAGACAGAGGCTCTAAAAAATAACTTTGGCAGCTGAGGAGAGAGTGCGGTTTGAGGCAGAGAGGTGAGATAGAAAAGAGAAGAGGACTCAAGTGAGTGGCATGGGAGACAAGCAGGCACGCCATGGACGAAAAGCCAGCGGGGGAAAGTTGTGAAAACTTTGAGAGAATCTGGAAGGAGAGGGACAGCCAGGTCCTGTTCTGCAGAGAGGACAGAGAAAGGCTGTCAGATTGGGTGGCCCAGAGGTTACGGGGAGCCTTGCAGAGCAGGTTTTCATGTGAGTGATGAGGCTGTGCAGGGTTGAGAAAGCAGCCAGTGTAGACAGATGGCTCCACCAAGGGAGGAGAAAGCAGCCAGTGTAGACAGATGGCTCCACCGAGGGAGGAGAAATCATCAGAATAATAACCGCTTACAGGGCCCCTGAGGTAATGTAGGCCTGCAGAGGACCCAGCAGAGAGGTGCCGGAGCTCCAACACCCATTCCCCTCTGCTTTGTGCTGTGTTAGCGACCAGACGCAGCTCATCTTGTTCGGCTTTTTTTATCAGGCCCAGTAGGGACTAATGTTATCAATTATTCAGTTATCAAATACCAAAGCTATTGTAGGACAGTGGATAGAGCGCTGGGCCAGGAGTCAGGCAGACTCATCTCTCTGAGTTCAAATCCAGCCTCAGACACTTCCTGGCTGTGTGACCTGGGCAAGTTACTTTGCCCCGTTTGCCTCAACTTCTCCATCTGTAAAATGAGCTGGAGAAGGGAATGAATGGCAAGCCACTCTGTGTCTGCCAAGAAAGCTCCAAGTGGGGCCATGGAGAGTCAGACACAACTGAACAGCGACTCAACAGCAAAGCAGATTCCGAGGGACAGAGGCAAGGGAGGTGGTGCTCCAGGCAAGGGGGACAGCTAACGCAAAGGTCCAGGGGTGGGAGACGGTGTGCTGAGTTATGGCAATAGCAGGAAGGCGTGCATTAGTTTTGCATGTTTCTATGTTATTACATTCTTAGTGGTACTAGGGCTAGATTGCAGGCTATGTGAAGACCGGGAGGACGTATGATAATACTGGAAAGCAGCCCCCTTGTGAAGCAGCTGTGCTTGACCCTACGGCCAGTAGGGAGCAGCAGGAACTTCTTGAGTAGGGGAGTGACCTGGCCAGACTTGGCTTCAGGAAGATCACTTCTCCTGCCAGCCTCAGAGGAGCATTGGAAAGGCGGGGAGGCTGCGGAAGAGGCCGTTGTAATAGTCCAGGACTAGCTATGGCCCTGCTGCCTGACGCATCAACGGACTTACTGATAAGATTGGGGATTTTGTGTTATTTACTGAGCCAGTGGGAGGAGGGTTTCTAGGCTAGGACCAGGAGACTGGGTTCTCCCTATGGTTCTCCCCGTGTTTTTCCCTATAGTTCTCCCCATGTTTCTCCCTATGGTTCTCCTCGTGGTTCTCCCCGTGGTTCTCTCTATGGTTCTCCCTGTGTTTTTCCCTGTGGTTCTCCCCATGTTTCTCCCTGTGGTTCTCCCCGTGTTTCTCCCTATGGTTCTCCCATGGTTCTCCCTTTGGTTCTCTCCATGGTTCTCCCCGTGGTTCTCCCCACAGTCCTCTCTGTGCACTCTCGGGGAAGTCACATATTGCCTGTGGGCCTCTGCCTCCTTGTTGGCGGGGATGGATCAGGCCAGGTCCTCTCTGGGCTGCTTAGAACCTTGATGTCCTAGGAGTCTGGCCCATCATTCTCAGCCTCTGAGGCTGCTGGCTGGGGCTGGGAGCAGGCCAGGCGGGCCAGACTCCTCTTTTGGGCAGGCCTCCCCGGCCCCAGTGCTTTTCCTGGTTAGGTGACCAGTGTAGGAGGGAGGGTCTGGAGAGCCTCATTTGGCAGTCCCCTCCCCCCAAGCCTCAGAGTTTACTTTCTGGGCCCCTCTACCTCCATGTGGATTAAGCAGCAGGAGCAGCTGCTGCTAGATGTTAGATAGCCTTCAGATGGGTGTGTGTGTGTATGTGTGTGTGTGCGCGTGCGCGCAAGTACACACACACACACACACACACACACACACACACACACACAACAACACACACGGGGGGGGGCAGCTCTGGATGTCCGGTTTTGGGGGGAAGGGCAGATGCAGGAGGAGTTTCCAGGCTGGACAGAGCTCTTCCCCAGTGTCCATTGAGACTTGCTAATGCCAGCCATCCCCCTCCCCAGGCTCACCCCTGGGGGGGAGACATTCCTTAACCTCTTTGGGGCCACAGCCAAACGTGGGGAGACTGTGCAAATGGTGCAGCTGCCCCTCCCTCCTCGGGGCTCTCAGGGGACTCTGGGCAGGTTCCCCTTCTGGTCCCCGGTCTGAACTTGGAGGTCCTGGCTGGTAGTTGTGTGTCTCCTCTCAGTCCTGCTGTTTCTCCCTCTTTCCCTCCATCCCTGCGGCTGTCTCCCTCTCTGCCTCTCCCAGTCCGGATGTGCTTCTGGCTGTCTGAGAGTTGGTGGGGAGGCAGCGGGTGGCGCTGGCCTGCAGCTCTGCTGGGGGTTGGGGGGGGACCGCACACACACATTTACACACGCGCGGGTGAGCGCGCATACACACACACACACCCCACCGCTGGGCTAGAATATGCGGCGGCACATGACTGCCTGAGCAGGGCTGAGCCCGCTGGGCCCCAGGACTGCGGCTCTGCTGACCGATCTCCACCACTGCTGCCTCTGCTCGCCTTACTGCTTCTGCCACCGCCGCCGCCGCCAGGGCAGCGTCTGAAGTTTGACTCGTCCCCATCGGAGGGGGAGCATTCCCAAGCTGCTGCTGCTGCTGCCGCCTCTGCCGCCGCCACCACCAGTGAGCCACTCACTCTCGCTCCCTTCCTCCCTTCCTTCCCTCCCTCTCTCGTGGGCTCCTCAGCTGCTGCATGGCCTCACGTGGCCCAGGGAACCCTTCTGGAGGCTTCTGATTTGATGACCAAGGAGCTGAATGGAAGAGGGCTTTATGGGTGTCACAAAGGTAAGCTTTTCAGCAGCCTTGACGTGTGCCCCTGATGAGGTGGGGAGCCCTGGAGGAAGGCTTTACTGCCTTCCTGAACCCCACTGAAGGCAGAGGAGCCTCTTCTCTCTCTTCTGGGGCTGAGTTTTCCCAGTTCTTGTCAGGGAGCTCTCAAGAGCTGTCTGGGGTGCAGGGGGAAGTCTAGTCCCAACTGGAGTAGCTGCAATGATGGATGAGTTGGGGGGGGTCATCCCTCTGCACCCCTTTGGAGGGTGTGTTGTTGTTACATGTTTGGTGCCAGATGGGAAGAAATGAGCTGGAGGATGCCCCTTCCAATGAGCCTGTGCACCTGCCCAATCTCCCCCCACCCTCCAAAAACCCCTTTTCCTCTGTCTGTGATCTTAAAGGGCCGGCAGCTGGCAATCTCTGTGGAGGGGTCGGGGAGGGGGGCTGCAGAACTAGTCTGCCCTGCTGTGTCAGCATCGGGGTGCCGAGTGCCCTTGGCAGCCCCTTGCCCTGTGGGACCCCTCCTCCAGGTGGCATGGCCTCTCCTCTTTCTAGCGGCTCCTGAGAGTGTCACACGTGGAGCAGCAAATGAGTGGAAGTGGGGTCAGCTCCCACGCTGCCCCTGGTGGTCCTAACGGACAGGACATGTGGATATGTGTGTGTGAGTGTGTATATGTGTGTGTGTGTGTGTGTGTGTGTGTGATTCTGTGATATTGCTAAGTCTCTTCTTCGTTACTGAGCCAGAACAGTCAGTTGTACAAAAGAAGGGGTGGGGGCAGCCCCCAGTTGTTTAGCTAGGGAAGAGTTCATACCAAAGAGGGAAGTGGTGGTGGTTCTGGCTGCACCTGTCAATGGGTCAGGCTTCTTTGAGGACTCGGCTGGTCAATTCATCCTCTGCCCCTAAGCCTCTCCGACTGCCTCTCCCTGGTGTTCCGGGGCCTTCTGCCTCTGTGCCCTGGCTGACCTGTCCAAGATTATCTTATTTAACGAGGCCCCACTTAGAGTTTGGGGACCAGGGTTCAAAGTCTGCCTCGTAGGAGCCATGTGAACTTGGCCAAGTCACTTAACCCTTGAAATCTGTCAAAATGCGGATCATCTTGCCTGTGTAGCCTTTTTCATGGGGTTGTTATGAGAAAATGACTTTGTGGGTGATGACGCCCACCATCCAGATCAGGACGGGCCCCTGCCCGCTCATCGATTCTGCAGTTCTTTGAGTTCACTAGCTACGGTGGTGACCATTCTGCCTGGGCTGGTGGTGAATCGGAAGCTGTTTATCGCAGCGAGCCCCCAACCCCTAAGGGCTGTGAAAAAGGGGCTCTCTTCCTCGTTCTGCCTGTCATTCTTAACTGCTCAGGCAGCCGGCCTTTGGGCCTTCCTGCAGCGTCCCCCACCCCCTTCCCAACGCTCCCAGGCTTCTGTTCCATCTCTCCTGGTTCTCCTCCCACCTCGCAGACTGTGCCTTCTGGGCTTCTTCGGTGCTTCTGTGTAACACGTCAGTCTCTGTCCCAGCCCTTCACTCGTTGCTATAGCTTCCGCTTCCTCTCTGCAGATGATTCCTAAATGCACCCACCCAGACCCCAGCTCCTCCCCCCCGTCCCACCAGCACCCCATGACCTAACTCCCCACCGCCGTCCCCGCTCTGGGTGTCCGCCTTCGCACCACTGGCCTTTGCTTACCCAGCTTTGTGACTTTGGAGTGACCCTTGCCTCTTTCGCAGCCTCGCGGCATGGAAATGCCCCTCACTGACGCCCCCGGGTTGAGCTGCAGGTGCCTGTCATGGAGAGACTTGGGAGGCGGGAAGCCCCTCTTGCTGGCCTGCACCAGCGTTGGCCTCCCCACCTCCACTCAGCTGCCACAGATGTTACTGGCAGGCCATGTCGTTCCCCTTTTCTGCAGTCTTCCAGGATTTTCTTTGCCAGGTGCCAACTCCCCAGCCTGGCATCTCAAGCTTTCTGTATCATTTTGTTCCCTTCATCCCTTTTCTAGGCTTGGTCACTATTTCTCCCCGTGAGGCATCTCTGTTCCCAGCACCCCATCTGCAGCATGCCCAGCCTAGCCTCTGGAATGCTCTGCCCCTCGTAGCCTGAGCTCCAGAGCCCAGCCACGGGGGGCACCTGCCACCTTGGCTCTCGTGCAGTGCCCGGCACACAGTAGGTCACTAGGGGCTCAGAAGCTATTTGTGGAGCTGAATTTCTCGTACCTGCCCCCTTCTTCCTCGCACAGCCCCCACCCGGCTGAGGCCATAGCTCCGTGCGCCAGTGGCAGCATTGGGGCACCTGCTCCGAGTCCAGGTCTCTGCCCGCTACTGAGTGAGGCCCGGTGGAGGAGACTCGAGTTCAAATGCTGCCTCAGATGCTTCTCCCTGGGGATCCCTTCACCTCTCTTGAACCTCAGTTTCCCCATGCAAAGAGAAATCATCCCGAGAGTACCTGGGTCCTTCTGACGATCACTCGGCAAACTTTAGGTGCTGAGTGAGAGCTGTTGTTTTTATTGTTGCTGTTGTCATGATTATTCCATCCTGCTGGCTTGTAAAGTCTCTGTGCGGTCCGAATGACTGCTGCAGCTTCCTGCCCTCACTCCTTCCCCTGCCGTATGCCATCTCCTTTGTGAGTCAGGTTCCGCATCTAACAGTCAGGTCAGGGGCCTCCTCCTCCACGAAGCCGTCACTAGGCGACTTTCTCTAGTTCTCTGTCTCCATCTCACCCTATAGTCAGTCAGCAAGCATTTATTAGGCACCTGCGCTAAATGTGAGGCCTGCAAAGGCAAGAGACAGTCCTTGCCCTCAAGGAGCTTACAGTCTAACGAGAGAGACAACATGCAACAAGCTGTGTATGAGATAGATAGGAAGAAATTAACATGGGAAAGGTGCCAGAATGAAGAGAGGTGGGAAAAGGCTTCCTGTAGAAGGTGGGGATTTTAGCTGGGACTTGAAGGAAGCCGGGAGGTAGAGATGAGGAGGGAAAGTGTGTCAGGTGTGGGGGACGGACAGAGAAAAGGCCCAGATCCAGCAGGTGGACAGCCTTGTTCAGGGAAGGGCACAGCCAGTGTCTCTGACTGAAGAGCCACGTTGGGCAGTCGGGTGGGCGGGGGCCAGGCATCAACGGCCACGTTGGGCAGTCGGGTGGGCAGGGGCCAGGCATCTCGGAGCTGCTCTTGGGGGCAGTAGGGAGCCCCTGCTGTTTCTGGAGTAGAGGAGCAGGTTCTGTGGGTGGTAGTCCCCCTCTAGAAGATGGCAAGCCTCCTGCAGGCAGGGCCTGTCCCATACCCAGCGCCCAGCCCGACAGCGTCTCGTGCGTACTTGGCAGAGCTGTTGAGCAGTTAGAAGAAGTAAATATGTTGGTGTCTTTTCTGCCTCCTCTTAAGCTTTCCCACTGTTCTCCTTGCTGTTCCCTGGCCACACATTGTGCTTTCCTCAGTTGGTGGCTGGAATGTTCCGTCCCCCAGCTCTACCTCCAGCAAGAAGCTGCGTCCTTTCCAAGCTCAGCTGCTGCCTTCTCCAGGCAGCCTCCACAGATTCCTCTCCCTCTTGTTAGAACAGAAGCTTCTTGGCAACAGAGATTGTTTCAGACCTGTCTTTCTACCCCCACCTCTCAGCACATGGCCCAGCCCGGAGGAGGGCCTTGGTCCGTTTCTGCCCACACTGACCACTTCTCTTGTCTTGTATTGAAATCGCTATTGTCAATCAAGAGTTCTCGTTTTTACAAATATTGGATAAATGGCTTTTACGCCTGCTGGGATTGCCCCCAGAGTGACCCTGGAGAAGTCATTTCACACCTCATCTGTAAGTGAAGGCAGTTGGCTAAGGGCAGACATTTGGCAGGGCAGGGAAGGAAGGGGTTTACCTCTCTGGGTCGTCAGGGAGCAGGGATCCTTGGTCCCGGCCTGATATCTCTGCCCCCGTTTGGCTGTCTCTCGTCCTTAGTAAGCAGCAGGGCGTACTAGGCTTTCCCCACAGATTCCCGCCACTGAGGGTGGTGATGGGAGGCCTGGTGGAAAGAAACCTGGGCAAAGTGCTCACCTCAGTTAGTGTGGAGAGAAGCTTGTCCCCTTCAGAAGACCAGATGCCAGGGGGTGGGCCGGTGGGGCCCGCGGTAGCCTCAGAGCTCCCTGACTGAGCCTTGGAGGGTCTGCGGTCTGAGGCCCTGAAGTATTGTCCGAGAAAAACCATCAGTCCTGATCCGTAGGGTCTCAGAGAGCTAGGAGGGGAGATAGCTTTGACACCCTCTCTTCATTGGTGAGAGGCAGTGTGATACAGTGGATAGCGCTGGATGCAGGGCCATCGATGCCTGGGTTCTGGCCCCATCTCAGGCACTCACAGTGTGACCTTGAGGCCCAATCATTCTTCTCAGCCTCAGTTTCTTCATTTGTAATATGTAGATGATAACAATACCTTCCTCCCGAGGTCTTCTGTTTAAAGTACTTTGCAAACTTTAAATGTCAGCTTGTATTGTTCCAAGCAGAAGCAGCCACTTTCTGGAAAAAGCTGAAAGTGCCTGGGCCTGCCATTTCTGCAGGAGGGGAGAAATATTCGCACCTTAGGGAGAGCCTGGACTCCAGGCCCCTTCTCCCACCCTGGGGCCATGGGCCTCGGGCCTCTCTTGTCCCAGGTGTCTGTGAGCCTCAGTGGTGGGTCTGTTGTTGAACTCTCAGAGAGGGGCAGAGGAATACGGAGACTCTGTCCCTCTGGGGGAGCGGGGGCCAGTCGCTGTGGCCTCTGCAGACCACCTTTCTCCAAGGCCCCTTCTTGCTCCCATGAGCTTTTGTGAGGGGTGGAGACTGCCGCAGACCTGCCAGGCACACCACTGCCCCGGTTGGCTTTGTTGTGTTCTTTTCCTTTACTACAAAGGAAGCCCCTGGGGGATGATGGAGGGAATGTTGGACTTGGGGTGGTGGGGGTGGTGCCTAATATGCAGACAAAAGGCATTGGGAAAACCTTAGAAATTAAATTCCTTTTTTAAAAAAGCTCCCCCTTGGTTTTCCCAGAGATGAGGTAGTTGGGCTTTGGAGACCGTGAGCCATGGAAGGCCTCTTCTCTGCCCTGGGCCTCAGGAGCTGATCTCAGCACAGAGATCATGTGTTTGGTTTCAGGGAAGCCGGGTAGTTTCTTAGCCCTGCCCTCTGCCTGGCCTGGTTGTTCAGAGGGGTGTGATTAATAGTGACCACAGAGGAAATTACTGGGTCTTACTCTGCTGGCATTGGCCCAAGTCTGTGGGGGAGGGTTAGCTCTGGCTGTAGTCACGGACTGCAGGGAGCCCCGTGGCCTGAGGTTCATCAGAGTGCCCAGTGGCCAATTACTGCTATGATTCCGTGACCTCTCAGCTTCCTTCCTAAACGCGTGGAGTCCAGGGACCCCGCTTGTCTTTGAGCCCAGGCTCAGCTGTGGCCTGGTCCCCTGTGTGAGGGAAGCCTTCCCATCAGGGCAGAGGAGAGGCAGGCCCTGGCTGCTGGGGGGATGCCCGTGAGTGAGCCAGGTGCCTTCCTTCTCTGATCTGTAAAAGGAAGGGCTGGGAACCGGCTGCCCACGGTCTTTTCCAGCTCTCAACCCTGTGACATGGTCTACCCTGCTCATTTTGCAGCGATTCACCCAAGGTCATCTATCTACATAGTAAGCGGCAGAGTCAAAATTCAGACTCCCGATCTAGGCCTCTTTCCCATGGGCCAAGCTATGTCTGCTGAAAGGCGCTCCCAGATCTGTTTTGTGCTCTTCAGACATAGTGTAGCCATCAGGAAGCCCTGCCTCCTAGCTCTGGGACTCTTCCAGAGGGTCCTGTCACATCCTGCAGTCGACTCATTAGTCACTTCCATGCCCTGAGCCAGCCATAGGTTCCACACTACTAGCTGCCCTCCCATACATGCTTGGATCTTGAAGCCCAGCCGTGACTGGGCCTTCTTGCCCGGCCCTGCTTCCCATTCCTGTGAAGCCAGGGTGGGAGGAGACGGGGCCCAGCTGAGCCGTGGGTGTGGAGGTGGGGGGGGGGGAGCCCACGTGCCCGTAGCTAGGGCAGCCATGGGATGGAAAGGGCCAAGAATCCAGAGACCTGGTTTTTAGCCCAGGCTCTGCCCCTGCATGCTCTGTGACTGAATCTGGTGGGTTCTCTGTTGGCTCTGATGGCCTGTGGCATGTTGGCATGGTGCCTCTCCTGCCTTAGGGTTATGGCCAGGCAGGTTGGCCCAGGGCAGCACGCTTCTAGGAGCTGCAGAGAGATGTAAGCGCCTCCAGGGCACAGACTGTCTTTTGCCTCTTTTTGTATCCTCAGCACTTAGCCCAGTGCCTGGCACGTAGTAGGCACTTAATAAATGTTAATTGAATTGAATCCTCCCACCCCCAAGCTTCTTAACAGTTATAGCCAGCCCAGAGTGACAGGAACTGCATCAGAAGGCCTAGAGATCATTGGGTTAGAGCTTGAGAGCCAGGAAGGGAACCCGAGGGCCAGGTCCTCCCCGGTCACGGTCACGGTGATGGCGCAGGCAGAGGCCCGGGGGCAGGGCCCCTTGTGGAGGCTGCGGCCTGCTTCCCAGTTGGTGTTGCTAGGCTTTGAACAGCTGCGAACCCTTGGTGTCCTGGGGTTAGTCTGGGAGGTTTCTTCCATATGGAAACATCTTAAAATTCAGTTTTTTAAGGTCAGTGCATGGATGTAACCTCTGCCAGATGGAGCAGCTGAAGATTCTGTCACCAGCGGTAGCCGTGAAGCCCTGTACTGGGAGCCAGGAGGCCTGCCTCTAGTCCCCTCTCTCTCTGGGCCTCAGTTTCCTTCTCTGGGGAGGTGAGGTGATGGGGAAGGAGACAGGACAACCAGGATTTGAACCCACATTTCTGACTCTGTGCCCAGGACTGAATGTCCCCAGATCATGGGTTCCTCCTCCAGCTATTTCCTCTTGCTCACTGGCTTGGCATTCAGGAGAAAGCCTCTCCCTGTCTCCGTTCTCCAGCAGGAATTGGGGTCAGGAGGCTGGGGGTGGGAGATCTGCCAGCAGAGCTATCAGTGTTCCAGGTCTGCAGTGAAGGTTTTGGGTCCAGGCTTCAGGCCAGCTCCCTGCATGGTGGGTCCCTAATCTTGGACAGGTGGGGTGGGAGAGGCATTCTTGAGGCTTGGCACCTGGTGCCCGAGATTTCTGAGAGTTGAGAATGTGGCATTCACTTCAGCGTAGTTGCCTGGCATCCTCTGAGCTCATTGTTCTGGGGCGGTGCTCTGTCAGGGTCTCCTGGCCACCCTGGGAGGCAGGCACGGCAGGTGTCCTGTGTCCATCTTACAGATTAGGCAGCTTTAGGCCCCCAAATAATGTGGCAACCTGTCTAGGGTGGTAGTGCTTGGGCCTTCCCTTTCAGAGGAACACAGTGGCAGCTCAGGATTGAACATCTACCACTTATTTTTTGTGCAAAAAAGGTGTGAGAAATAACTTCCTTGTATTTTCCAAACCCTGTGTTTGAGCCACTTAGGTAGAGCTGAGCTGGGCTGACTTAGAAGGGCAGCCTGGGCTTCTGCGGGAGCTTTCCAGGCCCTGGCAGACAAGGCCCGGGCATTGCTGAAGTACTACCACCGGCGCCTTTGGTGCAGGCCCTCCTGGCTGAAGATGAGACAGGGATTCCTTGGGCCGTGCTCGGGGCTGTGGGTGAGCCCTGTCGCCATGGTGACCGAGCCTGACAATTAAGGGTGCCTTTCAGAGGCTGCCTTCTAATAAGAGGGTTGGCCACCATTGGTCCTTTCCCCTTCTTCCCAGAAAGCCCCAGCACATTCCAGAGGATTTCCGCCCTGTGATTAGTAGAATGTGTCCAGTTCAGCGATTCGTTCACATGGGAAAAAGACCTGCCTTATCTGGTGTATTGAATAGTGATGGGCCTGGCGTGGCAGGAGCAGCCTGTCCCCGGACAAAGTCCGTGGCTGCGCGATGCGCCAGCTCAGCACTTAGAGGAGAGGGAACCCCTGATCCAGGGAAGGCGCCTGCACAGGGCCCTGCGGCCGCTGGCCTGCTTCACAAGGGGCACTTGGGGAGTAGGTAAGGGAGGCAGCCTGGTGGTGTATGGAAAGACCACTGGATCTGGGCGTTTGAGCCTGACTTAGTCACTCAGCAGCTGCGTGACCTTGGCCGTGCCCTTTCCCCAGCTGCCCTGGGCTTCCTTGTCTGAATGATGAGGGCGTAGCACTAAATGACTTGTGCGCTCCCCTGGCTTCTCTGGTGCCCGTTTCCTCCTCTCTGCAAGGAAGGGCTCAGAGGGCTGAGAGAATGGCGCTGGCGGATTGGTGGAGGGATGGGGGGAAGGGAGGAAGGAAGGAAGGAAGGAAGGAAGAAGGAAGGAAAGAAGGGATGAGGAAACGTGCTCCGTGCTATACAAAGTCCTCAAGGTTACAACCTTCCTCCCCCGCCCCCCCCCCCACTTAACGGCATTTTACTTTTTCCAATTACACGTAAAGATAGTTTTCAACGTTCATTTTTGTAAGATTTTGAGTTCCAAAATTTTCTCCTTCGCTCCCCTTCCTTCCCCACTCCCTAAGACAGTAAACAATCTGATACAGGCTATACATGTACAATCACGTTAAACATATTTCCACATTAGTCATGTTGTGAAAGAAGAATCAGAACAAAAGGGGAAAACCACGAGAAAGAAAAACCAAAAAACTAAAAAAAGTGAAAATAGTCTGCTTCTCTCTGCATTCAGATTCCATCATTCTTTCTCTGGATGTGGACAGCATTTTCCATCATGGGTCTTTTGGAATTGTCTTAGATCCTTGCATTGCTGAGAAGGGCCAAGTCTGTCAAAGTCGGTCATCTCACGGTATGGCTGTTACTATGTACACCGTTCTCCTGGTCCTGCTCACTCACTCAGCATCAGTCCATACAAGTCTTCCCAGGTTTTTCTGAAGTCCTCCTGCTCATCATTTCTTACAGTAGTATTCCATTATATTCGTATACCACAACTTGTTCAGCCATTCCCCCAGTGGATGGGCATCCCCTCAATTTCCAATTCTTTGACACCACAGAAAGAGCTGCTATGAATATTGTTGTACATGTGGGTCCTTTTCCCATATATATATTATAATCTCTTTGGGATATAGCCCTAGAAGTGCTATTGCTGGGTCAAGGGTATGCACATTTTTATAGCCCTTTGGGCATAGTTCCAAATTGCTCTCCAGATGGGGCAGCTAGGTGGTGCAGTGGATAGAGCACCGGCCCTGAAGTCAGGAGGACCTGAGTTCAAATCCGGCCTCAGACCAAGCACTTGACACTTACTAGCTGTGTGACCCTGGGCAAGTCACTTAACCCCAGTTGCCTAAAAAAAAAAACCCAAACAAACAAATTGCTCTCCAGAATGGTTGGATCAGTTTACAACTCCACCAGCCATGTATTAGTGTTCCAATTTTTGCATGTCTTGTCCAGCGTTTATCATTTTCTCAAGGTTACATTCTCATAGGGGAGGACAACCCACGATATGGCTGGGGGCTGAGATGAGAGTCCCCGGGGCAGTGATTTTGAAGTATGGAGTCCACATGAGGGGGCATGAGGAGAATGAAGGTGGGCCAGCCTGGGCCCCTCCCCAGAATGGAGGCCCATTCACCACTGGGAGAAGACTCGGGGCGAGGAAGGTGGCCACAAGAACCATATTCAGGTATTTGAAAGTCGTTCCTGTGGGAAAAGGACTGGCTTGGCCTTGGACTCAGGAGCCGTGGGTCAGGTGTCAGAGGGACACTTGGGCTTGGTGGTACTGATTAGAACTCTCCTAAAGTGGGGTCCATCCAACCACATGTGTCCTCCCTGGGGGCCTCGGGATGGAAAGGTCACACGTCCACATTGGAAGAGCCTGGAGGTCTGAGGCCACCCCTGCTTACGTGCTCCTCGGTGTGCACAAGTACTGGATTGTTTGTGTGGCCTTGTGTAACTGCACGTGTGTGTCTCCCCTTCCCCCAGACTGCAGGGTCTCATGATCGCATCTTTCTTGGGGTCTGTGGCCCTTTCCATAAGGAAGGAAGAGAAGGTGCTTTCTGCCTCCCTCCCACCGGCACCTGCCAGCTTCCTGGGCCTTCTCAGGCCCATCCCCCGCCCCCTCTATGGGAGCCCTCTGTGGCCGGCAAAGCGCTCCTGTTGGGTCCTGTCCTCCCCCACCAGCCTCACTCCTCTGTGCATGGCTGACATCGCTGAGATCATAGCTGGAAGCAGTGCCTTGATTTTCGCTGCATGGGCTGAAATTGGGGCCCATGTTCAAGGTGGCAGAGAACCAGCTGGAGAGCAGACTCCTTGCCTTCTGGCCATCGGTCTAGAGCTCTGGAGGAAGTAGGGAGGTCCTGCCTCTGTGTGGTCCGGTGGGAACCACCAGGAGGGATGGAAGGGCCAAAGTTGGGAGAAAGGTAGTTTTTAGCTCAATAAAAGAGAAACTTCCCGGCCCTTGGAGCTGGCCCAAAGTGTGGAGTGGGCTGCAGGAAGCTCCCTGTCATAGGGGAGGGGGGACCAGCCGTTGGGGCGGTATTCCAGGTCGGGGACAGGTGGCAGTAGATCTCCTGTGAGCCCCCTTCCAACTCTGAGGTCTTGTGGGGATGCCCAGAGAGTCTCACTTCGTTTTCCATGACAGATAGGCCAGGCCCAGGACCCTGTGGATTGTTGACAGGCTGGCCCTGCCCTCAGGAAGCTTACCACTGAGCTGGGGGGCGTAAGGCAGTAAACATGCCAGGGCTTCAGCCCATCTGGGATTTCACTGATGCCGTTTGTCCTTCTGCTGATGCAGATGTCATCTTGTCTGTGCCCTTTGAGTCATGGCCATAGATTTGGAGCCACCAAGGTCTTGGCGGCCACCTGGGTCCTCCCACCTGGTTTTTGCCTTTTGCGGGTAGCTCGGCCACCCCCACCTTTCCCAGGCCCACACTCCGCTGGTCCACCCTCTGCCCGCAGACCGGTCATCACCTGAGCCGTGCTTCGCCTGGTGTGTGTGAGCCTCCCAGATTCCTCCACCGCCAGCAGTGGTTGCCTGCAGCGCGGTTTCCTTAGCGGGTTTGGCGTTCGAAGACACGCCACCTCGGCCATGCCCGGAGGAGATTGTGCTAGCAGAGCGGTGTTTGCCCTGGTCAGCACCCTGGGACCGTTAGAGCTCTGCAGACCTTATCGTGTGCAGGCTGGCTTGTGTTCCTCCTCCGCCTCGGTTCTAGACCCAGCTCATTGTCCATCTTCCCCACCTGGGACGGCTGCAGCTCCATCTGTACTGACCTGTCCCCTGCTTGGAGACTCCAACCGCGTGTCACAGTCCGCATCTGCGCGTGCAGTTAGGCCGATCCTGGATTTTGTGGATAAGGTCTTTTAGGCCAACATTGCCAGCTCTAAGGAATCTGTCTTCTAGGCGGAGGGGAGTAAAGTGTGAGAGCACTGGAGAGGAAGGAAGAGCCTTGAATGCCCAAACAAAGTTGATCTTGGAGGCAGTAGGGAGCCATGGAGTTAATGGAGCAGGGGAGTGACACGGTCACACCTGCATGTTAGGAATATAATCTCGGCAGCTGTGTGTGAATGGGTTAGGAATGACACGAGACACAAGACCTGTAGGGGAGACCCTTGTAGTAGTGGAGGGGAGAGGCGAGGAGGGCCTGGGCTCCAGTGGTGGCGGTGAGAGTGGACAGCAGGGGACTGGACAGAACAGTCCGTTGGGCTTCATTGCACAGCGTGGTTTGGCTCACCTTTCTCGTTCCCTTCTCGTAGTTTTTATTGAGTATCCCTGTGATGAGCAGCTAGATCATTCTCATAGAGATTTTATGAAGCTGAGAAAGCAGGCATGTAGATTAGCTGTTACTGATGCTTTTTTTTTTGGCATGGCATGCTTTAGTTAAAAATGTTTTATTTTTTATTCTGAACTTAAACACCAAATAAAGCGGGCATTTCCATATTCATCATGAAACAGAAAAAGATTGTACAGGAAACTGTAGCTCTCTGATAAAATTCCACATATATTTATGTCTGATAAAAACTCAGCCTGTCACTTTCAAAGCTGTCCTGGTAGTCTGTGATTCTTTCTGGCTTGTCATCTCCCTTCTGTGTATTTAACAATTTGTGGCAGCGAGGTGGTGCAGAGGATAGAGCGCTGGACCTGGAGTCAGGAAGGCCTGAATTCAGATTCATCCTCAGGGGCTTACTAGTTGTGTGACCCTGGGCAAGTCACTGCAGTCTCCTCAGCTATAAAATGGCAATAGTAATAGCTCCTACTCCACAGGGTTATTGTGAGCATCCAGTGCGATGATCTTTGTGAAGCACTTATCACAGGCCTGGCGTGTAGTAGGTGCTTAGTAAATAAATACTTGTTGAATTCCCTCTTTGCCTCCCAGGGTTGTTGTGAGGATAAAATAGGATTTTTATAAAGTGCTTGGGCAAATTTAAGGCACAATAAAAATGTTAGCTGTAATTAGCTATTATTTTTTAAAAAGATCTTTCGGTGACTTCCCCCTTGCACCCCCACCCCCACTGCCCTTTCTCAAGTGCACACAAAAAGCCCGTGTGGCAAATATGCTTAGTTATGACCCCAGGACAGAGGCTTGTACGGGCTGCGTCTGGAAATGCAGCTCTTATTCTCTGTCTTGGTCCCGTCCCTGCTCTGTCAGGAAGTGGGAGCATCTCCCTCCCTCCTCCTCCTCTGGAGCCATGGTTCGTCATTAGTTTGAAGATCAGAGTTCTTTTTTTTTTTTGGCTAGGCAGTGGGGTTAAGTGACTTGCTCAGGGGTCACACAGCTAGTAATTGTCAAGTGTCTGAGGTTGGATTTGAACTCAGGTCCTCCTGACTCCAAGGCTGGAGCTCTATCCACTGTGCCACCGAGCTGCCCCTATAAGTATTTTTAACACATGGGTCTTTTCCTCTTTCTTTGGTCTGTTTGGAGCACAGGCTTAGTAATTATAGCACTAGGTCAAAGGATATATACATAGTTTATACAGTGACTTTGAGGACATATTTCCAGATTGCTTTCCAGAATTCATGGGGGTGGGAAGGAGAATAAGGATTTATAAATTGCCTTGCCTCCTGTGTGCCAGGCAGTATCTCATTTAGTCGGTTCACAGTACCACCAATAGTGTTCTTGCTTTCCCATTTTGGTGGTGGGTTTTTTTTTTCCAGTCTAATGGGTGTGAGAGAAACTCAGAGTTGCTTTAATTTGCATTTTTCTAATTATTATTATTGGTTTGGAGCATTTTTTCGTATGGCTTTTTGTGGCTTGGATTTGTTTCTCTGAAAACATGTCCTTTGACCTTTTACATCTGTTGGAGAATGACTCTTGTTCTTATAAATTATATTCAGTTCCATATATACTTTTATGAGATCTTTATCAGAGAAACTTGTTGCAAAAAAAAAAAGCCCCCAGTTATCTGTTTCCATTCTAATTTTAGCCACATTGGATTTGTTTGTGCAAAACCTTTCTAATTTTATGTAATCAGAATTGTCCATATTCTCCCTCTGTGAAACTCTTTTCCCTTATTCGGTCCTGAACCATCCCTGTAACCATAGAACGGAAAGATGATGTCTTCCTTGTTCATCCAGTTTGTGATGTCATTCCTCACGTCTGAGTCGTGTATCCGTTTGTAACTTGTCTGGGTATATGGTGTGACATGTTGCTCTACACCTAATTGTTGCCACACTGCTGTCTTGTTTTCCCAGCAGTCTTTATTGAAGAGTGAGGGAGACCGTACCCAGGTAGCCTCATTTGGGGTTTTTTCCTCAAACATTCTGCTACTCCATTCATATGCTTTTTGATTTTTTTTTCACTTACCCTTCAGGGGCATTAATTTGGTCTGGGACTTTTTTCTGTTCTTTCCACATCTTCCCCTCCTTGAGATTTCTTGTCAGATGGTCAGTCATTTGTGCTGTCGAGGACTTGGTGTAAAGCAAGGATTTCCTTGGGTCGGAGTAGACCACCCTTCCCGACTTTACCTTCTAAGTCCCACGTCCGCCTCTTTGTTTAGCACATGGAGGACTGAAGGGTCAGGATCGTCATGGAACGGCTCTTCCCGTCGCAGGTGATGGAAACAGGCCACTCCAGAACAGCGACGCCTTAGTTCTGCTGGACGTCTCCTTGACGGCCTCCGCCTGGCTTTACCCTTGAGTGCTCTGAGGTTGTGTGGCCCTGCAGAGGAGGAGAGGAGAGAGCCGCTCTCTGGTCCTGGAATCACGGAGGCTCGGGCTCCCAGCTCCCTCACTTGGTGCTCTCCTCGGCCCCTGAGGGTCCAGCTGTCACTTACGCAGATGGCTCCCCCATCTCTGTATCCATTCCCTGTCTCTCCTGAGCTTTGGCTGCGTGTCACCAGCTATGTATCAGGCATTTTGAAATGGCTGTCATCCAGACATCTTAAACTCACAGAAATAGAACACATCCTTGTATCCCCTCCCCTTCCCCCTTCTCTCTCCTTGTCGAGAACCTCTCTGTTGCTGTCCAGGTCACCACCATACTCCCAGGTCACTCGAGTTTGCAGCCGAGGTGTCATGAGTCCACGCTCTCGGCCCACATGTCCAGTCTTTTGCCCAGTCTTGTCATTTCTTACCTCACGTCTCTCCTTTTTGGCAGCTAGCTGGTGGTGCAGTAGATAGAGTGATGGGTCTGGAGGCAGGAAGACCTGAATTCACATCCAACCTAACTGTGTCTCAAGGCAGGTCACTTCACCTTTCTGCTTCAGTTTCCTTGGTTGTCAAATGGTGATAAATAATAGCATCTACCTCTCAGAGTTCTGAGGATCAGCAGAAATCGTGTTTGTAAAACGTGTGGCATGGTGCCTGGCGCAGTGAAGCCTCTCAAATGTACGTTCCCTTCTCCCCTTCTGTCTCCTCTCTGCTCTCGAAGCCCTCGTCCTATTTCAGACCCTGTCACCTCATGACTAGACTTTTGCCTTTACCTCCTGTTTGGTTGTCCTGCCTCAGGATTCTTCCCACTCTAATCCAGCTTTTCCCCTACAGTAGATGACCTCTTTTTTTTTGGGGGGGGGCAAGACAGCCAGTAACTAATGAAGCTTTTCAATGTGTTTCCAGTGAGCTAAAATCTAAAATGAGGGACATTCCCCCCAGTGCTCAGCTTCTAATTCATGGCCAGCCCACAAAGAGCTGTTGTACCTGAGCACTTTTTTTTCTTAAACCTGTGGGTCCATTTGGGCTGCAGACCTAGAAGGCATAGCCCTGGTTCAGAGGGTGTGCCCAGTGTAATAACTCTGGGGCTGTTGTTCCAAGTGCTTTCCAAAACTGGCTGAACCAGTTTGCAGGTCTACCAACAATGTATTAGTGTGCTGAGTGGCCTGCAGCCTCCTTTTCCTTTTTTTGTCTGACTCTGCCAATATGATATGCACCTTGGCTGTGTGTGGTAAGAACCTCCAGACCTCAGGCTCCATAGCCTGGCCTTGGGGAGTCCTGGGGCCCTTTGCTGGGGGATGAGGGCCCTGAGGAGGAGTTTGTGGAGGGAGGTTGTCAAACATGTTGTCATGACTAAAGAAAAGGACAGACAAGGCCCCAAGTGACTGCTCTTTGGTGTAGACGCTGCATGACCCCGTTAGACATTGGGTACTGCTGGTGTACGCCTTTGGCTCTCCAGACATTGGGGGGCCCCACAGGAGCTGGCTGTGAATTAGTGAAAACTGGGCATTGTTGGAAGATGAGGCAGGTCGAGCAGACTTTGGTGCAGAGAAGCAGCAGCTCTTGGGACAAGGGGAGGGCAGGAGCCTGTTGGAGGCACATTGAGAACAGTAGGAAAATAGCCGGAGCCTTGTTGAGGAGGGAAAGGCGCTTCAGAGGTACCCTGGCATCACCTGGCATCATCTTCTCCCCATCTTATGTCGCTGTGGGCATCAGAGGAAGTGGGAGCCAGGCACTATTTCACCTACACCTGTGGAGCAGCGTCTTAGCAGACATTCCCCTTGGCTCCTCCTGGGTCCGGACTGGGGTGGTTTTGTCATTCCTGTTGACGGAGCAGAGTGGTGTCTCTGTCATTATCATCTTTATGGCTGCCATACCTGGAGCACTTGAAGGGTTATACCATAGCTCTAGGAGGGGCAGAATACAAAGATTGCCCTCGTTTTACGGGTGAGGAAACCGAGACCGCCAGACTTTGAGTTACTTGCTTGGGTCACTGGGCTCAGAAGTTGGAGGAGTCGGCATTTGAACCCACTTCGAAGTCTGGAGCCCTGGTGGGGGCCCCCCCCGGGGCAGGGCACTCCGTCTCCCATGATCTAGCTCCCAGGTGTCAGGGCAGGGGCCGGCCCACTCTCCGGCCGGCCGCCCACCCGCCCGCCCGCCTCCTGGGCTCTAGCACAGCTGCCGGAGGTTGGTTCCCAGAACAGAGAAGCTAAGTCTGCTGGTCTGTTTTTAAACACCCATGTGCATCTTTGGGGGAAAAGAAAGCAATTGAGTGGCGGAAAAGCAATTTCCGTGCAGATTTTGAAGGCAGCTATTAAATCTTTACAAGAGTCTAATTGTGGCTGCTGTATGGAAGGAATGGATAGTGTTTGTTAATAGAAAGTGTGGTGTAAGATGAAATTATCTTTCCTGCCCTGCTGTAATTAGAGACCCGGGGGAAAAATCGGAGGCTCCTCAGAATCTTGGGGCACCAAGGAAGCCTGCGAGGGCCTCTTGGGACAGTGGGACACGGGTGCCCCATCCCTGCATCGCAGATAAGTTAGGGCGTCATGAAGAGAGCCGGGGACCTGGTGTCCAGACCCCGGAGCTCAGACCCAGGCTTGTATCCTTCCCGGCTGTGTGGTCACAATCGCCTCCCCCCCCCCCACAAGGCTGATGTGTCCAAAGCACTAGGTCAGCCCTCAGGCCAGCTCTCGAAACGGCCTCCGTGGTTCCTGGGTAACCTCCAGGGCCCACCAGAAGTAACCACTCCTTCCTTCTCTTCCCAGGGCTGTCTGTTCTGACACGGGATCCTTGGGAATCCTGAGGACTCTGCTGGTTTTCAGCACACATGGAGGTACCGTGGGGCCTTGGGGATCCTGGCGGGGATAGCGACGTCAGGGCTCTCAAAGCCCTGCATGAGGGGCAGCAGCTCATCAGCCTCTGGGGCTTGCTGCCCCCACAAACTCATGCCTCTTCCTTCTGGGGTGTCCCAGCTATTACAGGGGCTGTTGCTCATGGATTCACGCATGTTACTGTCGATCAGTCCATCACTAAACAGCTATTAAGCACCTACTGTGTGCCAGGCACTGTGCTAAGCCCTAGAAATACAAGAAGAGGCAAAATTCAGTGCCTGCCCTCAAGGAGCTTACAGTCTGGTTGGGGGAGACAGCCTGCAAACAAATATAGAAGCCAGCTCTGTATAGGGTAAATAGAAGAAAAGAACAGAGGGATTAAGAGGCGGGGAAAACTTAGAGGAAGCCAGGGAGGTCAGAACCACAAGGGGTCACAGCGGTCATCTCATCCCCCCCTCGCTTTGTAGATGGGGACACTGAGGCCCAGAGAGGGGGAGGAGCCCGTCGGCAGCAGGGCAGAACCCAGGTCCCCAGACTTCCAACCCTGGGTTCTCTTCACTGCGTGCGTGACTTTGTTTCCCCTCTGCTTCGGTTGGACTCTGGGAGTTTCCGGGGCCCATTGTGGTAAAACCATCCATCCTCCACGGTGAGAGGTCCCTAGATCTTTCCCCTAAAAGGCGACGACTCTGTCTTCAAGACTGAATTGGTTCTGGGGGCTCAGGCTTAGCCACTCGACGTGGCTTTCTGGAGCCCTGAGCCCAAAGCCCCAGAGCCTAGGAGTGGGAGTCTGTCCGGGGACCCTTCCTGAGGCAGGTGCAGAGGAAGAAGACAGCATTACCGTGCTTCCACGTCGTGTCCTTGCCGAGGGTCTGACCCTGCCAGTGTTGGGTAAACCTGCCCTGGGCTGGCCTGAGTCGGGCCTCCCCAGAGCGCATCAGGTACTCCCTCCGTGCCAGGCAGCATGCTGAGCCCTGGAAATGTAGACAGACCTTGCTCTCAAGGACTTACCTTCTAACGGGAAGACAGCACAGGGGGAGCAGCGGCTTATTCTGGGATGTAGAAAGGGGTGGGAGGAGCAGGCAGAGGCCAAGGCCTGGGCCCCAGGTAGCTGGGTGGCTGTGGAGCTGGAGTGTGCCGGTGTCCCTGGACAGCCGGGAGACGCGGCCAGTTTGCCCCTTCTCCGTCACTAGCCAGCGCCTCCAAAGTCCTGAGTGCCGTGTCCAGCAGGCCAGGCCACTGTCCAAGGCTTATAGGCTCCTGTGCAGCCTAGGAGCTTCCCACAGCCAGGAGAGGCAGGAGTGCAGGTGTTATTTATTGCCATTGACAGTTGGGGAAACTGAGGCTCTAGGAGCTTGTCTGACTTCTCCAAAGCTCCCCCTGTTTAACAGTTGCTGGAACTGGGCGTCGGGGCCTGGTCTCTTGCTGTTCATCTAAGGGAGGTGAGAAGAACGTAGGAAAGAGATGGGGTCGTTCAGTGGCGCGTCGAGGAGAGCGGATGGGAGGGTCAGCTGAGAGACCCGACAGGCCGGGAGGATTCAGTAGGCCAGGCATGGAAGTGGCCTTTGCTGCCCAGGACAGCTCCTTTCATCCCCTCCCTTGTTTCCATCCTGTCCATGCAGTCATTGGGAACCTCACTTCAGCACTGCCGGCTTCATGCCCTCCATTTGACTGTGGACTGCCCTCCACTGCCTTCTTTAAGAGTTTCACTTTTTAGATGTGGCTGCAGCTCCTGGGCTCCAGGTGACTGATGGACAAGGGTTCCTGGGCTGCCCCGGTCCTACTGTTTGCCCCAGGGTAGATGGCAATGGGTCTGCCAGTGCATCATTGTGTGCACGGAGGTCTTGGGGCAGTAACCAGGAAGAGGGCTGGCCCAGAAAGCCTGGCCTCTACTCTTGGCTCGTTCTTACTGCCCAAGTGACCTTGGGCGACTGACTTGAGCCCCTAGCCTTTGGTGCCCTCATCTGGAAGGTGAGCACTTGGCCCGGATCTATCTCTCAGCTCCCATCGGTCCTGGGGATGCTCTTGGGTGTCAGGTGGGCCCACAGCTGCCCCTTTCTAAGGGGAGGGAGTGATCCCTGACTTAGCACAGAGAGGGAAGCACCTCAGAGATCACCAGAGCCCCTCCCAGTGTGAGAGGAGCCACTCCTGGCTGCTCTGGTGATGAGAAAGCTCTTTGGGTCAAACTTAAACCTTCCTCCTCGTGACAGGCTCGTAGACCTGGGTCTGGAAAGGACCCGGGAGCCCATTTCACAGACCCAGAAGGTGAAGGGTCCCCCACCTTGTGAGCTTCTTGGTTCCAGTCAAGTCGTGTGATCACTCAGCCTTGCAGAGCCACACAGGGCGAGGATGGTCCCTCTTCTGTGTGACATCCTCAGAGATGTCTGAAGACAGCTGTCATGCCTTCCATAGTCTTCCAGAAGCCTCCCCAAGTCCCTCATCTGTTTTTCGTTGGGCCTGGAGCGGCATTGACGTTGCCCGGGGGTCTCGGGCTTGGCGCAGAGCCCCTCTCTCCTCACCCATTGCAATGTGGCCTCCAGACGTGGGTGCTGCAAGCCGCGCGCCCCTGGTGTGGGCTCCCAGAGCCCGGCTCCTCCATGGGGGTGCCTTCCTGGCAGGCCCTCAGTTCTCCAGCTGCTCCTCAGACCTTGGCCGCCTCTGCCCCTGTCTCGGGAAGCCTTGCTTTGCCTTGCACGACAGAACATGTCAGAGCTCAGGCTGTTAGCGCCATCCCCAATGGGAGCTGACGCCACAGTTTGCTTTCTTCAGATGGAGCAGAGAGGTCAGAGTATTGTCGACTGATTCTCTGTGAAGTTGTCATCCTCAATTCCCCCGAAGCCTCCTCAGGGATTGGCTGCTTTGGGTTGTCTGGTCTCCCCAGGGGCTCCATGATGCAGCCCGCCCTGCCAGCTGCCCTGGCCAACCTGGAACTAGGGTTTGAAGTGGAGAGGCACCAGGGGCCACTCTGTCTCCTCTCCTAGGCTGCCCCCGAGATCTTTGATCTCCGGCTTCTTCTGGCAGGCAGCTTCAGCTGCCTTCTCCAGTGAGGCGCTGGCAGCGTTGTGGCCTGTCACGCTTCACCCTGGGGAGATGCTCTCTGGGGAGCGTGGATGCCAGAGCTTCCCCCGCCTGCCTCGCTTCTGCCCTCATTCATACAGCAAACATCAGTCAGGGGCTGCCATGGCTGTTCTGGGGGAGAGGCAGCAGCCAGGGAGCCATGACTTTGTCACCATGGGCAGTCTCTCTCCAGCTCAGCCTGTGGCGTATGAGAGGTCGTCAGCCTCCGTGAGGCCAAACCTGGCTGGGCTGGGAGCTAGCCAGCAGACACTCTGCCTGTGCCTGGGCCACCCTCAGGGACTTCCTAGCAGGGCGAGGCTGGCTGAGCCTAGGAGAGCTCAGGGTCCCCTCCACTGACGGCCCAGCCAGGAATTGGGGGTGGCCTTGAGTGGAGGGAAGTGCTGGGACTTGAGGGGAGCAGAAGGAAAAGGGAATTGCATAGTTCTGCCCTTGAAAGCTTCTGGATAACCAAGTGACTGTTCCTGGATTCTTTCACCACCCTAGCCTTCTTCCAGCAGGAAATCTTCCCCTTCGGGGATTAGAGGGTTCATCGGCCGTGTCCTGTTGGGGGACAGAGCAGGGGCAGCTCCAGCTTGGCTTGCCAGCCAGGGGTCCTTTGACTCTGAAGTACTGATGCCTCTTCAGCATCCATGGGGTCGGGGTGGGATGAGGGCTGAAGGACCAATGTGGCCCCTTTGTGCCTCAGGAGCTAAGGTCCTGTGTGCTGTGACTGGACACTGAGCTGGGCCAGGCCTTAGATGAAGGACAGGCTCGCTATCTGTAGCTGCTGGTGGGCGGTCCAAGCCCATCCTGCTAGGGGACCTCTTCTCTGCTAGCACAGCTTCCAAGGGCCCTGGTGAGACCCCCAAAGCGGAACTGGGGCCTCCCCATGGGCAGTGCCACGTGGCTCCTGCTGTCCTCAGTGTGTAGATGAGGAAACTGAGGTTCAGAGGTGGACCTCACGGGTAGCTTTGTGCCTGGTGGGCTGAGACTCACACTGGGCTCTTCTGGCACCGAACCCAGCCGCTCTTCTTCTCCCTCCCCCTCCCTTTCTAGAAAATTACCAATAAACACAAACATTTCCAAAGGCCACAAAATGGGGATGGTGCATGGAACTCTGAATTGGAATCTTCCCCCCATATTCAATGTTACCTGATAGAGCTAACATGGCGGTGCTAGCCTGGTCCCTCCATGCAGCCAGTCTCATTTGTATATTCTTTTTTTTTTTTTTAAGGCAATTGGGGTTAAGTGACTTGCCCAGAGTCACACAGCTAGTAAGTGTCAAGTGTTTGGTCTGCGGCCGGATTTGAACTCAGGTCCTCCTGACTTCAGGGCCAGTGCTCTATCCCCTGTGCCACCTAGCTGCCCCCTTGTATATTCTTGAAGTGACTCCTTGACACCCTTTTCTTTCCTCTCCTCCCTTTTTTTGCATCACAGCTCTCTCCATTCCTGCCCTCCTTCAAACAAAAGTGTAATCAGGAAGAACAAATGTGTGTTGCCGTGAGCGTGTCTGGAAGCGGGGCTGCTGCGCCTGCAGGCTCTTAGCTCTCCACCCAGTGCTGGGAGGCACGCTTCATCAGAGTTCTTCCTCATTTCACGATGATTTTCCTTCACATTGCTATGACCATTATATCATTCTCCCCATTCTCCTCATTTCTCTCTGCATCAGTTCATACAAATCTTCCAAAGTTTTTCTGAATCCTCCCCTTTCACCATTACTTACAACATGCCAATTCTCATCCCCCGATTGAGGGGCATCCCCTTAGTTCCAGTTCTTTAAGGGCTACTATGAGTATTTGTGTGCCTCAGGGTCCTTTCCTTCTGACATTTGTCTCTTTGGGGGATACAAGCCCAGGCGTGGTATCGCTAAGTTAAAAGAGTATGCCTGGTGTGGTGACTTTGGGAGAATAGTTCCAAGTTGCTTTTCCAGGGTTAGTTTTTTGGTTATTTCAACAAGCCGTGCCATGGCCCGGGGCTGTTTCCATGGTGGCACCATATTGCCTGGGGAGTGTATGTGCTCTGCTCGGCTCCAGATGGGAGCATTTGTCGAGGAGGGACTCGAGCAGGGGAAGGGGAGCAAAATGGCACATTTAGGCTCCATGGAGGGAAGAACTTGCTGACAGATTGAAATGAGCTGCCTGGGGAGATGGTGGCCTCCCCTGTCCTGGGGGGCCTTCACAGAGGCAGGAGGACCGCTGGACAGGTATGCTGCAGAGGGCATTCGGTGGGGCCTTGGTTGGATCAGAAGGAATGCCTCTGAAGGCTCTTCCAAGTAGGGACAGGAAATGAAGGGCCTTTTTTGGAGTCTCTCCTGGATGGGAGCCAGTCTGCTGGATCTGGAGTACCAGAGGACTCTTTGGGGAAGGTGTACTTGAGATACGCCGGATGCTGGGAGCATATCCTCATTAGCTCAGGCTCTTGGCCTGTTATCTCCCCGCCCCCACCAGCCTTGTCCCACTTTCTCCCCAGCTCTGGCTCAGCTGAGAGGCCTGGTCAGAGCCAGGACAGATGAGCCCAGCTGCCATCCGAGCCGTTTACCCCTCCACACCGTGTGATTCATGGGGCCGGGTTGTAATGAAAAGACTTTTGTGTGAAGACAAGGTGTCCTGGCTTGTGTCTCATTAATCACTTGGAAATAAATAGATCAATGACCAACCCTGAAGTGGGACACTGCAGGCTCTGCTGCTTCTCCAGGGCCCAGAGCCCTCTGTGGTGCTTCTCACATGTTTCCGTGGCCCAGGACGTGGGCATCTCCTCCAGGCTGAGGCTTGTGGTGGGCTGCCCGTCTTCCTGGGGAGCAAATGTGATCTCTCACTTCCTCCTTCTTGTCACCAAAAGCCAGAAGGAAACATCCAGGCAGACGGGGACTTTCCTCAGCCCCAGCAGGGTCCTCCAGGCACGCATGTCCCTCTGAGGGGTTGCTTCCCACCCCCACGTGTTTGACTCTGGGGATCCCATGGTCCTCAGAGCTGAGGAATGCTGGGTTTCTGGTTTGGAAAGGGTGTCAGATTCCTGGCATGGGCCCGCCACAGGTATTTTTAGCCACCTCTGGGCATTGTGGGTTTTTAGGCATTTCTCATCTGCTCTGCCCCACTGTGTGCTGGAATCAGCGATCAGCAGAATTTCCCCGCAGGGGAACAAGGTTTTTGTCTCATGCTGGATCCCTGGAAGGGGCAAAGATAGCCCCCCATCTCCTCACCCCCAGCTGGGGACTGCTATCTGGCTACCAGCAACTGGGTGGAGTGGGCACGAGGCCTGCAGTCAGGAAGGTCCAAGTTCAGATCTGGCCTCAGGACCCTGGGCAAGCCACATACCCACTGCCTGCCTCAGTTTCCCCAACTGTAAAATGAGAATACTGATATCATTTTTCTATCTTGCTCTGAGAAGCAAATGAGAAAATGTCTTTATTTAGCACAGAATGCTACCACTACAGAGTGGTAGTAGGTGTTCTAATAAATGGTTTTCTTCTTCCCCTTTCCCCCATTCTCTGATGCACGTTGTTAATGTAAAACAAAAAACACCAAAAAAGACTGTCTTTTGTTTTTCTAAAGATTGACTTCTGATCTGCCCCTCCTATTTCCCATGCCCGGGAAGCATCCCTTGTAACCAAAAGAGAGAAGAAAAAAACAGTATATGCTGCCTTCTATGCCTGTAGTCCCCCACTTGGTCAGAGAGGGGAGGCACATCTTATCTGTCCTTTAGGGACAAGCCGTGTCATCGTTGTAGAATGCTAAATTTCAGTTGATTGTTCTTCCATTGATACTGTTGTGGCTGCGCTGTTGTTTTCCTGGTTCTTCTGTCCTCGCTCTACATCTGTTGTGTCTTCCAGACGTCTCTGAATTCTTCCTAGGTACCTTTTCTTAGAGCACATTAACATTCCACTGTGTTCTCGGACCACAGTTTTCTTATCCATTCCCCAGTGGTTGAGCATCTTCTGTTTCCAGTTTTCTCTACCGTGAAAAGTACTGGTATGAATAATTTTGTGTCTGAGGGCCTTCTTTCCTGTCTCTGGCCTCTTTGGGGTTCTGTGTCTAATTGTGGGATAATTGAGTCAAAGGGTATATAGACATTCTAGTCACTTGGCTCAGCATATCCGTGGCTGACTTCTGGGCTGCCACCTTGGGTTTCTCTTAAATGCACAGCATTTATCTGGCCTAGAAGTTGGGAGAGACGATGAATAGGGAGCTATTTCTTCATCTGGGCCTGGCCCTTGCTTCTGTGCTAAGATTGTCCAGTAGGGGTTGTCTGCTAGCGTCCTGCAGGCCAGTTTCAGGTGCTGAGCAGACCTGTCAGAGCCTTCTTGTGATGCCTCATCAGGGTGACGATGAGGCGCTCTGGTTCCCCAAAGGCTGGGCCAGTGGCCCTAGACCTGCAGCAGACCCTACTGAACCAGAGAAAGGTCCCCTCTTTAGCCACCCACTGATGAGCCTGGCCAAGCTCAGAGAGGTCATTCCTCACTAGAGGCAGCCCAGGGTTAGCCAGTGTCAGGGTCAGGATTCAGACATAGTTCTACTGCCTCCGAATCCAGAGCAGTTTCTGTTCCTCGTGTCATTGGGCACAGGAGGGGGAGTCTATGGTATGTTCATCTACACTCATGGGGCAGCCATGGACCCTGGCCCTTGCCATGTGTGTCCTGCCCTTCTGGCTAGGAGGGTCGCCTTATACTCTGGCTAGCCCAGGGCACTTGAAAAGGCTTTGCTTTCAGTTTATCAGATTTTTGCCTTCATGGATGAAAAGGAAACGACAGTTAAGTGTAAAATTGAATTAGTTTGAGCTCCTTGAATAGGGGCAGATGGGTATGTAGAGGGTGACTGTAGCCCAGGGCTTGGAAATGGCTTAGCGAGGTGCAGCAGGGCTGGGGCTTGGTTGGCTCATCGGGAGACAAACTAGTCAACATTCTGGAGTCTTTGTTCTTGTAATATGGAAAGACAGCGGGCTGTTGTCAAAGGAGGCCCCCTTCTCAGCGCACACGTCTTCATTACTGCGGCCGAGAGTAACAACCCCCCTCCCTGAGATTCTCTTGGCTGGCCTAGGGCACTTGGCCCTCTCCAGTGGTCCAGCCATTCTTGGAATCTTGGTCAGGAGTGAGCTCTCGGCACCCCTGCAGGCATGGCATGGCACCCCTGCAGGCATGGCATGGCGCGTGGGGGTGTGGGAGGTGCTGAACGCTGCTTAACAGGAGAACCTGTTAGGGTATGGCTTCAGTTTCCTTCCTGGGCCTCGTGGAACAGCTGGATTTCTGGACGTTGCTAGCAAAGGACAGTACCTAGGAAAGAAGCCAGGCTGCTTGGAAGTTCTGGGCACAAAGCTACCCTTAGGGTCTGTGGCCTCATTGTGTGGCTCTGGTGGCCTGAATTAGGGAGCAGCTTCTTCAGAGGAGACTCCACTGTCCTAGCAAAAGCCACCCCTTCTTCCTGGGCTCCATCTGGCTTGGCTCAGGCCGTCCCCCAGGGCCCTGCCTGCTCTGGAGCTGTGATCCGCAGACTTCACGTGGCCCCATCCGGGTATCGAGTTTTACAATCCTGCTCCTGGAGTTTGTCTCTTAGTAAACTTTGAGAAGGACGTTGGGTTTTATTTTTCTTTCTTTTATTTAACTTTCTGAGGCTTGAGAATGCTCCAGTGACAAACACACCTGCCACATGGGTCTGAGCTTCAGAAGAGCAGCAGACACCTGTGTGAGGGCCTCCCTCCCTTGGAGGAAGGCAGCCCATCTCTGCCCTTTCTTCCCCCAGTCACACTCACTCTGCTCCCCGTGCCCTTCTGGTCTGATCATGACTGGGCTTCAGACGGTCAAGGCCACCCCCAGTCTGCACCCATCCCTTTGTGTTCCTGTCTCCTTCATGGCAGGGGAGGAAAGGGGGGCTCATTTTGTGTGTCTTAAGCTGTTGGAGGCAGGGCCGCATTGTGTTTGGCCAGAGGGTCCCAAGCGAACAAGCTGTCCTGTCCCCCTTTGAATTTTTGAAATTTTGAATTTTTTTTTTTAGGCAATTGGGATTAAGTGACTTGCCCAGGGTCACACAGCCAGCAAGTGTCAAGTGTTTGGTGTGACGCAGGACTTGAACTCAGGTCCTCCTGACTTCAGGGCCAGTGCTGTATCCACTGCACCACCTAGCTGCCCCAATTGCTGTCCCCTTTTGAAAAACCCTGAATGAAAGCTCATTAGATTGGCGTTTGTGATGCCTCCTGGCCCTTCCCTCCAATTGTAGGCGCCTGGAGGGCAGGCCTGGGGTTTATTTTTTATCGCTGTGTCCTCAGTAAAGGGCCTTGAAGAGCTTTGGACCTGCCCTGAGTGGGAGGAGGAAATTGGGAGAAGACCCAGTCCCTGCCCTGCTGGGTACCCGCAAACAACCAGGTACCAGAGCCACAGACAGGGCAAGCTGGACGTGATCTCAGAGGAAAGGCGCTGACCTTGAGAGGGGCTGAGAACCCCTCTTGCTTTTGGGGGGATTTTGGTTGAAACTTTGGGGAAGCCCAGAGGCAGAAGGGGAGGTCTGGGGGACCGGGCCAGTGAAAGTACAGCAGCTGGAAAGAAGTTAAGGAAACTCTCAGACTAGACTGCTGTGTTATTAGGAGCCAACCTAGACTAGACATAGGCCCAGACAAGGGCAAATTATTAGAACTAATGCCTTCAGTAGCCTGCTGTCTTCTCAGAATATCTAAGGTCTCTTCTCTTTCTCTGCCTTACCTACTTGGAGGGGGGCGTGGGGGGGGTGGTCAGGGACTTTTAATCTATAGTCCTTGGATTCTCAGATATTTAGAACCCTTATATTAAGACTTTTATTTTATTTTTTAAAATAGATTTTATTAATATTTTTTACATTGCCTAGATTTCCCTCCCCCTCGTTTTTCCCAGAGGCAAACAGAATTTAAAGAAAAACATAAATTCAGCAAAATCAATTAGTACATTGGAAAAAAAAATATGACATCAGGTGGGGAGAAGTGTTGCCTCATCCCTCTTGTTTAGGGCCAAGCTTCCAGATCATTGTACACCCTTCACGTTGGGCTGTCTGGTGACCGCTCGTTCCCTTTGCGGTGTTGAAGTCGCTGTGCATGGCGTTTTCTGGGCTCTGCATCAGTTCATGAAGACCCTTCCTCTGTTCATCACATCCCTCCTTTCTTATGGTGTGGGAAGATTCCAAAGCGTTCCTGCACCACACTTGGTCAGTCCTTCCTCCACCAAAGAGTGTTGACTGGTATCAGTCCTTCGTCACCCCGGTAAGGCGGCTGTCAATGTTTTGTTGACCGTGGGCCTTTTCTTCCCATTACCTCCTTGGGCTCCATGCTTACAGTGGAGTCTCTTGGTTAGAGGATATGGCTGTTTTAGCCACTTGTGTCCCACCATTTGGAATTGCTGTCCAGGACGGCCGTGCCAGTGATTCTCCCGCCCAGCTCCTCCAGCAGTGGGCATCGTTGTGCCTGCCTTCCCACAGCCCCTCCAGAGTGCACTGTTCCGCGGTTGGTCTCTGTGAAACCTTCAGGCTGTCTTGACTTCCATGACCTTTATTGTTGGTGATCTGGAGCCTCCTTTCCTGTGGTTCTTCATAGTTCTCAATTCTTCGGAGAACGGTTGGTTCCTGTCATTTGACCCAAGGTCTGTTGGAGAATAGCTTTGGTTGTATTGATTTCTGTTCATTGCCTATATTTTGGGTGCCAGACTAGCGGCTTTTATTTCTGCTTTAACTCTGTGCTTGAGGCTTTAATTTGCAGCTTCTTTGGTCTGTAGGGGAGCTACCTAGAGATGTCCCTCCAGGCTTGTGTGCTCTGGGGACCTTCCCGCCCCCCTCACCTCCAGCCTCAGGGCAGGATTAAACCCGGTTAGTTCTGTGGGGAGAAGTATGAGGCTGGGCTCTTTGTTTCTCTCTGGCGTTCACAAAGTGGAATTTGGAAGGCTTGACGGGAGAGGCCCGGGTAGCTCCAGGGCCCTAGTCCTGGTCTTGGGCTCTGGGACCAGCAGAATCTGGAAGGCCCCCCTGGTTGCTGCGCTGCAGCAGCTGTGGCCGCTCTAAGTCCCATTTTTCTCTCTTCTCCTCTCCTCCAGCCCGGAGCCAGCTGGGTGCTGAACAATGCCCTTGTTAAGAGAAATTTTAAAATGGGAATTGGAGCACAGAAGTGCACATTCTTTCCCTGGGAGATCTGGGCTGGGGATGAAGAGAACGCCAAAGCAGGGTTTCAAGTGTCTCATTCCTGGGAGAAAATTGCTCTGAGGCCCAGGGCGGCAGCATCCTGGACGGTGGGAAGGTGTGGCAGGAGCCTTCTTCCTCCTGCTTCTCCCTGCAGGCCCTGCTGGAAGGCCACCCCTTGGGCACAGGGCACAGGCAGGGAGGCCCTGCCCAGGTTTGAGACTGGGGGATCCACTCCCCAAGTACCCACCTCAAGGGGCTGCTTTGGGTTTAAAATAATGAGCAGGAAGAGGAGGAAGTGTTCGTTGCCCAAAGAAGTCAGAACTGAGACGTGCCAAGGGCTGGGCTCTGGAGGGGCGAGCTATGGATGTTTTCAGTCCATAGAAAACACGTCCCCATTTCAGAGTTCTCAGGAAGCTTTGGGCTGCCGGTGGTTAGTATGTCCCCTCTTCCCTGCCGTGGAACGGGCCCAGGCTTGGGACAGGACAGGTCGGAGGAGGGCGTGGCAGGTGGAGGGAGGGAGGACGAGCTGAAGGAGCCAGGGAGGGGCCTTGTCCGGCTCAGCTCTGCCTGTCCCCTGCCGGCCTCCAAACAGGACAGAAGGCCCTTGGGGGCAGGGCAGCCTCTTTCTGCAGTTTGTCCCCAGGACGCAGCTGACACAGTTTGTTGTTCAGTCATTTTCAGTCCTGTCCCATGCTTCCTGACACCATTCAGGGTTTTCTTGACAAAGAAACTGGAGGGGTTTGCCATGTCCTTCTCCAGCTCATTTTACAGATGAGGAAACTGAGGCAAACAGGGTGAAGTGACTTGCCCAGGGTCATGCAGCAATTAAGTATCTGAGGCCAGATTTGAAAGAAGAGTCTTCTTGACTCTGGGCCAGCGGCTCTATCTGCTGAGCCATCTAGCTGCCCACCTTGCAGATAGTAGACACTTAATAATTCTTTCTTGTCAAATGGATGAACATTTGGCCTGGGAAAGAGATCGAAGCCCTGACATTATTGCTGCTGTCAAATATCTGGAAAGCTCCCATGAGAAAGAGAGATTAGACTTTATTTGCTTGGACTGCAGATTTGGGCTCAGCCAGGCGACAGTGGCCCCATCCACAACAATTGAGGGGGCTGGTCGTGCTGGGTCACTGCAGATGGCAAAGAATGGGGGGGGAGTGGAGGAGGCTGCGGGTGCTTGGACCCAGATAGCGGCGGGCTTTCTCCCATCGCTTAAGATTCTAGATCCTCATGTCCTTCAGGGCCCTGCAGATGTCTCTAACTTGGCATCGTCACACTTTTTATTTTTTGAAAAAATTTTAAACTGAATGGATGGTAAAAATAGTCCAGTAAGCCCTTGAAACAAGGGACAAAATTTCAAAAAACAAACACGTGCCTAGTTTTCCCAAGTGTGGGCTGCCAGCAGCGTGGAAATGCTTCCTGTGGTGTTTGTTAGAGAGGAGGTGTAATCTGTACCCCTTGTTCAGTGTTGACTAGTTAACTGTCCCTAACAAGGGCGTGGCTTGGCAGTAAGCACCAAGCCTTTCTTGCTGTTTGTATGGTCTTTGAAAACTCGTTCAAGCTCTTTCACACCATTACCTCACTGGGTAGTCACACCTCTGTGACCCAGGGTGCCAGGTGACTTTCTGAAGGTCACTGAGGAAGGTCAGCAGGATTATGGAGGCTCAGCTTCTCATGGCCACGCGTGTCAACCCCAGCACGTTTGTGTGTTAATGGTTATGAGTAAGCTTGAGTCAGTAACATTTGTGGGTTACTGTTGCTATTCCCTGGATGGGCACTCTGAACACCAGAGCTTTAGCCCTCAAGAAGGGAAATTCCCCTTGATTCCCTGAGAAATGGGCCCTTTCCCGTGGGGACAGCTTCCCTGGCTCTCAGTCTCTCCCGGTGGTGCCCTCTGAGGCAAGCAGAACAAGTCCAGACCCCTTTCCACAAACCAGACCGTCAGAGGCTTCTGTGGCACTCCCCGCCTGCCCACCTCTCCAGGCTTCTTTTCTGGGGTAGAGAACACATAAATCCCCATTTGTGCAGTTCATCTGTTAAGGATTTGTGCCCTGCCTGCCAGGCATAGAGAATTAGAATCATAGGGTTTTTGTTTTGTTTTTTTTAAAGGAGATGGAGGGGCTTCTAGGTGGCACAGTGGATTGAGCACTGGTCCTGGAGTTAAGAGGACCTGAATTCAAATCCTGCCTCAGACATTTACTAGCTGTGTGACCCTGGGCAAGTCACTTCACCCTGATTGCCTCCAATAAAGAAAGAAAGGGAAGGAGGGAGAGAGATGGAAAGGGACTTCAGAGGCCTTGGCCTGATAACTTAGGAGACTTCAGGCCGGTAAGTCAGTGGCTTGTTCCAGGCCCCGCAGATGTTACTGAGCATCAGAGGCCAGATCTGAGGTCAAGTTTCTGACTTGAAAGCCAGGTCTCTTTCCATGAGGGTCACACTCGAAAATAGATTTGACCTGTGTTCTAAAAAGGGTTCAGATGCTTATGAGTGTTTGTTCCAAGTGTCTTTTTTTTTTTTTTTGGCTAGGCAGTGGGGTTAAGTGACTTGCCCAGAGTCACACAGCTAGTGAGTGTTATGTGTCTGAGGCTGGATTTGAACTCAGGTCCTCATGACTTCAGGGCCGGTGCTCTATCCACTGGGCCACCTAGCTGCCCCCCTCTCCCCCCCGCAAATGTCTTTTTTTCTGGCTATGATCTCTTCTAATAGTGGTCTCATTTTTTTTCATCATCTGTATATAATCAGTAAGTCATATGCCAGGCACTGTGCTAAGCTCTAGGGATACAAAAAGAAGCAAAAGACAAGCCCTGCCCTCAAGGAGCCTACAGTCTAATGGAAAAGACAGCATGCAAGCAGATATACAGAACAAGCCATAGACAGGATAAATTGCTGTTGGTGGTGGTGTTCAGTCATTTCAGTCACATCTGACCCTTGATGGCCCCATTTGGGGTTTTCTCTGCAGAGATACTAGAGTGGTTTGCCATTTCCTGCTCTGCCTCATTTTATAGGTGAGATAATTGAGGCAAGCAGGGTTAAGTGACTTGCCCAGGGTCACACAGCTAGGAAGTGTCTGAGGCCGGATTTGAACCCAGGTCTTAGTGACTCCAGGCCTGGTGCTCTATCCACTGCTCTGCCTAGCTGACAGGATAAATAGGAAATAATTAGCCAAAGGAAGACCCTGGAATGTAGTACAGATTGCAGTAGGGACTCAGCATGTGTTAATCAAATCATAGTTTTAGGTCTGGCAGGGTCTGGTGGGCCATTGAGTCCAGCCACAATATTGTTTACAGATGAGGACATTTAGGTCTTTGAGAATCTAAGTGAGGTTGCTGAGGTCACAAGTAGTAAGTGATAGAGGCCGGCTGTGAGCCCATGCACTCTTCTTGCCTGCATGGCCCTGGGAAGACAAGGTGGGCGTGGTTCTTTCCTGACCCTCCCGACATCATCTCAGCTCTAGGGGACACTGGGTGGTAGTGCCTGGGATTTGATGTGATGCCAGGCAGGCTCACCTTTCCAGGGCTGTTTGAAGGCTCAGCACGTCCTGTGTGGAGTTCCTGGCAGCCTGTTTGACCAAGATAGCACCTCCAGGCATGACCATTGGCTCACGGTCCAGTTGGCCAGCCGCGGACCCTGGAAGCAAGATGCTCCGTTCGCTGTCTTAGCCTTGGTTCTCTCTCCCTGAGTGGGCTGAGTTTGAAACTCCTGATCCTAATACCATTTAGCCCCTTGTCTGGGTCATTGCAGGGTTTACAGAGTGTTTTCCTGGTGACAGTTCTGTGAGGCTACTTGGCTGGCCAGGATTATTTTCCTCATTTTACACCTGAGGAGACTGAGGTTGAAGAGCTGAGGCTTGTTTGTTGTCTTACCGTGACAGAGTATCAGAACCCCCATTAAACCCAAGTTTCCTAAGTGAGTCCAGCCCTTTCCCCACACTCCCAGGCTGCTTCCAGCCAAGAGCTGAGTCTCTAGCAGGACCGTAGCAGCAGGGCGTGCTGGGAAGGGCCCTGCTTCCAGTCCTCACCAGCTCTGTGACCGTGGCGAAGTCCTTTCCCCTCTCTGAGGCTCGTGCGTTTTTGACCTGACAGCTGGTGGGAGGAAAGTGCCGCAGAATTGAGGGCCATTCATGCTCTTCTTCACGGTGTCTGCGTGGCGCTTGGGGAGGAGCACGAAGGCTCGTCACCAAGATGATGCCTGACACTGGCTTTGGCTGGTGAGCAGGACTGGATCCTCCTCTTCTCAGCCTGGCGGCCCTGAGGGGAAGCGGATTGTTTCAGGTGGCTCTGCTGAAACGTTTGCTTGGCCTCAGATGAAGTGGCTTAGCTGGTTCTAAATGTTCCCTGGGCTGGAGCTTTGGAGACACCTTTAGAAACAAGGAAGAATGAATTGTAATCAGGGCATCACATTATGTATATATTTTTAAAAACACTCTAACTTTTTGGGACTTCAGTAGTATAATAACACCAATAGCTAAGACTGACAATCCTTTTTAAAAATCCTTTTTGAAAAGCTCTTTAAAGGAGTGTAAAGTGGGTCTCTGGATCTCTGCTTTCTCCTCCGCCTCTCAGTGCCCTCCCCCTTACTCCGCTCCCCAAACACTGCCCTCTCTTCATTTGTCAGTTTGCATTCCCGTTAGATGTTGGCTGTGATTATTTTGTGATTGCCTATTGTAATTGCCAAGAGCTCAGCTCTTTGTAATGCTGCCATAATTTACTTTTTATTCTTTTTTCTGAGCACATTGACTTTGGGAAGGTGGAGTTGGCCTACGATGAATCCTCCAGGGTTATTATGTTGTGATTCTGAGTCATGGTTAAAAAATGTGTTCTGATGGTATCCGTTCTGACTTTTCAAGAGGAAATTAACAGAAGCAAAACAGTTGCATGGCTTTTGTGGTGCCCAGGACTTTTCAGTGGAACCCTGAAATACTTCTCTAAAGCCATGTTCTAGCCCTTCAAGGCAGCCCCAAGATTCATGTGGACCAAGTAGGGGTTGGGGGGCTGGACCCAAAGGGTTTTCTGTGTCTTTCCTCATAGTTTCCTCTGGGAAATCTTCCAGTATAGTTTGTGTCTGGCTTTTTTGTATAGAATAACAGACTCCCTGGCTCTTGTACAAGCACACAAGGTAACAAATACATACTAGATAAAGGACAGTTTTTATTCTGCCCTCTCATTCACCCCAAACGACTCACGGGAATTCATAAATATACAGAAAACAAATTTTGAAACTCACAATAGCCCACCCATAAACATTCATCAGAATGTTTGACATTCGGATGAAATCTTTTCTCCCGCAGGATCCTACAGTCTTCAAGACTCACAGTGCCACCCTGTGGTCTGTGCTTTTCCCAGGCAAAGGCAAACACATTTTAGGGTTGTTTGATGCCCCCGTAGGACCTGCAGTGTCTGAATAAGTGGGGATGGGGCAGCAAGGTCTCAGTTTCTTTGCTCTCCCGTGTCGAGATGGCTGTAGCCAGGTAGGTGACTCACTTTCCTCTCTGAGAGGCACACTACCTGGGAACTCCCCTTTTCTCTGCTCTTTCTCCCCGCCCCGTGCCCTCTTCACCCAAGGCTGGCTCTTTGAATCACACTGTGTAGGAAGTCAAGATGTTGAGGTACGCAAGCCCACGGGCACACCCGCCACAACCCCCGTCTGCTCGGGAGGTCTGCTTGGACCACGGGACCAGCGTCCGTCCCCCTTGGCTCCGTGCCGCTGCCATCCCTCGGGTTCTGAAAGTCTCCTCTTACGTCTTTGCTCCCCAGGCCCCTGGGTAAGCACGTGCAGCGTGCGGTGTGCCTCTTCTGCAGGAGAACCAGCCCAGCCGTGGGCAGCCCCTGGGGTGGGGGTGGGGGGGCACAAACAGTTCTTTCCCCTCCCTCACCTCATTGCAGGACAAAGGCAGAAATAGATTAGTGGACTCTCCACACCCTTCCTCTTTTAACTTTTTAAATGTTTGCTGAAGAGACTCGAACCGAAGTACAGAAATCCCCCCCAACTAGAGCACGTTCTTCCCTGCCAAGCCCCCCGCCCCAGCTTGTGAACGTGGTCTAGTCTTGTCTTGCATGCAAGAAAGATATTAGGCACCTACTGTGTGCTCGGCACTGTGCTGAGCATCAGGGAGCCCCTGCCCTCAAGGACCTTACATTCTAAGGGGAGAAGGCCGTACACACAAGAGATCTGAAAAGGGGTGAAGGTAGCCATGGTGGTGGTGGGGGGAGTGTTGGCGTAGTTTTAAAATGCAGAGGGCCAGGAGGGGAACGAAGTCAGGCCAGCCAGGGCCCTTCCCTAGAGTGGAAGCACCAGGACAGACTCAGCACTGGGAGCAGAGCGGCGAGGGGTATTCCGAGATGAGCAGGGCGCGGGTGTCCTGTGTAGGCTGCCCCAGGCTGAGGAGACCCTGGAAAGTTCCAGGGCGAGCCAGCAGCAGAGGAGGCATGGTTTTGAAGTCTAGGCTGCTGGGTTGACCCATTTCTGGGCTGGATCCAGCAGATCATCCCTCAGGGCTCACTCCTTCTGCAGCGTGGCTGCTGGGTCTCCGATGGTTCTTCCAGCCTTTCACAGGTCCCATGATGGGGCCTGGACCACCCACCCCGCCTCCACCACTCGCTTTCCTAACAGCAAGAAAGGAGGATCCTCAGTATAACAGAAGAGGGAGCGGCGCCGTGCGTTCAAGGCCACATGACAGCCTGGCTGCTGGCTGCTTCTCTCCCCACCCAGAAGCTGACAGCAATTTTTGCTTCACTTCACTAGGCACCAGAGAAGAGAGAATGAGTCTCTTTTGGAGGCTTTTCTCCACCCCACAGTAATTAGACAAGAAGCGGTCCTAGAATTCTCAGCAGAGAAGGGAGCTTCCCAGAATGCCTCAGAACAGGCCCTGCCACTGAGACCTAATCAGGAGTCGGTCTTGTCCTTTTAGCAAGTGGCAAAGATGACAAAAGATGGAAATAGTCAGTGTTGGAAAGGTTGTGGAAAGAACAAGCATACTCATGCATTGTTGGTGGAACTGTAAATTAGTCTAACCCTTTAGGAAAGCAGTTTGTAATTATGCAGTGAAAGGGACTAAAATGTCAAGTGTCTAACAAAGGGTCGCTGCTCTGTAGTCTCATCAGGTTGAATTCATCAAGAGAATGCCCTCATTCAGACTTTTGCACATGAAAAGGTCATGAGGGCGTTGGTGTGAGGATTCTGCTATGGCCCAGGCCAGTGGGTGGTGGGTACAGTCTCCCCAAGCGTTGAGGCTGCGTGTGGGGATGGGATGACTCTCCAAGAAGCTGGCTGTGTGGTGGCAAAGCCTCTTTTAATCTGGTGAGGTTGTGCCAGAGGACAGACAAAACACATAGCCCATGGCACCTGAAAAGCAGTTTCTCCCTGGAACGAGAGCCAGGGAAAGTTGTTCCTGACCAGATGATCAGGGAAGGCCTCTTGGAAGAGGTAATGGTCAGTTAGGAATTCCATAGGCTGAGAGAAGGGAGGCAGGCGGGCACGGGATGCCTCCCTGAGGAGCGTCGTAAGCAGGACACAAGTCCGGGAGGTGTTAAGAGTGTCGTAGGGCTCAAGAGATGAGCCTGGTTTAGTTGGGAGGTGGAGTATACAGGGGATGAAGCCTGGAGCGAGATTTCATGACGGGGCTATAAGGAGAGTCATTCAATTAACAAACATTTATTAAGTGCCCACTGTATGTGAGGCACTGTGGTAAGCATTGGGGATACAAAGAAAGGCAAAAGACGGCCCCAGCCCTCAAGGAGCTTATGTTCCAATGAGTAAGATGCCATGCAGATAGCTATGTACTGACAAGATGTAGGGACGAGATAAATTGGGGTGATCTCAGAAGGAAGGCGCTAACATGAAGGACAGTGGGACAGGTTATTTTGTGGAGGGTGAGACTTGAGCAGACTTGGAAGAAGCTAGGGAAGGTAGGAGGTGGAAATGTGGAGGGAGAGTCTTCCAGGAGTAGAGGACGGTCAGGAAAAACACCTGGAGGCTGGAAATGGAGGGTCACGTGTGAGGAACAGCAGGGAGGCCGGTGTCGCTGGAGAAGGGAGAAAAGTGGAAGAAGGCTGGGGAAAAAAATGAGGAAGGGCACGGTTTCAGAGAAACCTGAGCCTTGTGTGAACTGATGCAAAGTGAAGCTAGCAGAACCAGGAGAAAGAGCGACGCAGTAACGACAAGTTGGTAAAGATAATCAGCTGTAATAAACTTAGTAACTGATCAGCACAGTGGTCCGCCACAATCCCGAGGTGAAGCTGGGCCATGCCACTGGGCCTGGAGTCAGGAAGACCTGTGTTCAAATTTGGCCTCAGATAACTTAGTGGCTGTGTGACCCTGGGCAAGTCATTTCAACTCTTTGCTTCAGTTTCCTCAACTGTGGAATGGGGTTAATAACCGTAGCACCCGCCTCTCAGGGTTGTTGTAAGGCTTAACCCAGTGCCTGGCTCACAGTAAGCACGTTATAAATGTTAGTGATGATGGAATGTGCTGTCCACCTCCAGATAGAGAGCTGGTGAGATCAGAGGGCAGAGAGAAGCATTTTTCTCCTTTCTTTTTGCTTTTTTCTGGTCGTGGCTAACGTAGGAATTTGTTTTGCATTACTCTGCATATGTGTAATGGGTTCTATTTTTCTTGCCTTCTCAGTGGAGGAGAGGGAAAGAATTTGGAACTGAAAATAAAATTGAATATTAAAAAAGAAGGGGCGGGATTGCAAGTGATGGAGGGGGGATTGGGGAGTGGGAGGAGCCAGCTGGAGTTTGTCCAAGCTGAGATGGACACAGACAGGAGATGTGAGAGCTGCTGGTGGCTGGCTTTTCTTTGGTCCAGAGGGACCTGGGGTTTTCTTGGTACCAGAAGCTCCCTCCAGCCCTGCCGATCGACAGCTGCTCTGTGACTTGGTGTCTCAGAGAGGTGCCTGGGCACTGGAGAAGGGACTGACCCAGGGTCACCCAGCAAGTAGAGGGCAGAGGCACGGTGCCTTTCCTGCCGGGTTGTCGCTAGGGCCTCGAGTCAAGGGATGGAGGGAGCCAAGTGAGGGGAGAGGATCTGAGGGGGTTCAGGACAGGACCAGGCAGAGTCAGAAGGCCACCTCGTATGGGCAGGTGGTAGAAACCTGACCTTGGGGGTCCCCAGTTCCAGGAAATGTGGGTGTATTTAAGGAATGTGACTTCAGTGGGGGCAGAGGGAGTGTTGAGTGAGAACAGGGCCCAGGCTGGGGTGAGGACCAGACCTCAGAGGTCGTGAACCCCAACCCTCCATTCTGCAGAGAAGAAAACCGAGGCCCAAGGAGGCACCCAGCTGGGAAGGGTCCCAGGATCCCCACCAGGAGCCTTGCTTGGCATCGCTTTCCCCCATAGCCCGCTGGAGGCTCGTGAGGGCGGACCCTGAGGAGTGTCCCTGTTGGACGCTGATGGAAGGCCCCCGTGGCCATCCAGCCCCGTGCTCACCTGTGCTGCAGGCTCCGCTGGATTCTCCTCCAAATCCTTCCCCACTGGGCCAGTCGGTCAACAGACACTTAGCGGACGCCTCCTCGGGCCAGCCACACTGTCTCATTTTGTTATTCACGGTAGCCCCCACAGGGTGGCTAGAAGTGACAAAGAGCCTTGGTTTCTTTTTCTGCAAAATGGGAGTGACGTGAGGATCAAATGAGAATGTTTGTAAAGGGCTTTGCACACTGGCTGTTGCTCCTGCTGCTGCTGCTACTCGTAGCTGGCCCCATTTTACAGATGAGGAAGCTGAGGCCCAGAAATATCTCCTGAACCATCAGAAAAAAAGGATTGTGGGAATAAAGCTAGAATAGGAAGTAAGAGGCCTGGTTCCTGCCTTTCTTGGATGAGTCACTTTGCTTCTCCAGGAAGCTTAGATTTGAGGACCCCTAAGAGTCCTTCCCTTCCTTGCGTTCTGCTCCTTGCTCCTGGTCACGGGGCCCCTGCCCAGCCTCCAGCAGGCGGACAGCTACCTGCCACCCTTTGTTTTCAGACCAGGACCGGGCCATCTGCTGATGGAAGGCAGCCCAGCAGAATGCATTGGTCCCCCCAGTGAGAAGGCTCCTTCCTTCTTGTAGAGGCTTCCCCAGAGCGGCCTCTCTGTTGCTATGGACTCCTGGGTGGATGGGTGGGTGGGCAGGGCCAGGAAGGAGAGAAGAAGGGAGGAAGTGGGGGGGAGACAAAGAGGGAGGAAGGAAGGGAAGGAGAAAAAGAGGAGAGAAGAAGAGAGAGAAACGGGTGTGGGGAGAGGAGAAGGAAAGAGGGGGGGGAAGGGGAGAAAGGAGGGGGAGGGAAAGAGAAGAGAGAAACAGAGAAGGAGAGAGAGAAGGGAGAGAAGAGAAGGAAAGAGAAGGGAGAAAGGGAGGGGGAAGGGAAGAAAGAAGGAGGGGGAGGGAGGGAAGGAGAGAGACAGAGAAGGAGAGAGGGAGGAAGGGAGGGAGAGAAACAGAAGGGGGAGAGGAGAAGGAAAGAAGAGATGGGAGGGAGGGAGAGAAGGAGAGAGAGAAAGGGGAGAAGAGAAGGAAAGAGGAGGGAGAAAGGGAGGGGGAAGGAAAGAAAGAAGGAGGGGGAGAGAGAGGAGACAGAGAGGAAGGGAGGGAGAGAAGGAAAGAGAGAAGGGGGAGAAGAGAAGGAAACAGGAGGGAGAAGGGGAGGGGGAAGGGAAGAAAGAAGGAGAGGGAGGGAGGGAAGAAGAGAGAGAAACAGAGAAGGGGGAGGGAAGGAGAGAAAGGGAGAAGGGGGGAGCTGTTGTTTCTAGTGTGAGAGCTGGGATGAGGGAGGTGGTGGGACCTCTCCAGATGTTCTTTTTAATAGGATTTCATGTCTCATATTTAATCAGGATTGTCAAATATTGATTTGATCTCTGCTCTTAGCAGATGTGATCTTAGCAGGTTTCTGTGCTAATTAGCTGGGATTACTTTGTATGGGGGACTCCTGGCTGGCAGGACGAGGCTGCTGAAAGACTCTGGGTGGGTGCAGGAGGGCGTGAGGCCCTGCATGGCTCGGCTCCAGGGCACAGGCCTCGGGTGGCAGTGAGGAATGGCACCTGAGTCATGGCTTTACCCTTACTCAGCGCTCCCCCCCCCTCAGTGCCTTGGCATCACGTGGCTGGCGGCCCTGGGGGCTGCTGAGCTCCATCCTGACTTTTGCCCTTTGCTTAGGCAGGGACCCTGTCTCAGAGGGGCAGCAGTAGACAGCGTGGGAGGATTCTGATGCCTCAAGGAGGTTTGGGGGAAGGGAGAGAGCGAGAAGTCTGAAATAGGGACTGTCCAGGGCTGACTTAGCACCTTGTCCGTCTGCCTCCCCGGGCCTGAGCGGCCTCTGCTGTAACATGGTGGGGGGTGGGGGGTGACAGTCTCTTCCAGCCCAGCTTCTGGCTCCCTGGGAATCCCCGAGAGGGTGGGGTGAGGTGAGCCCCAGCACCTGCTTGGGGTGGGGAGGGGGGCACATGCATCTGTGAGTTACTGAGTATAGCGTGGAACCTTCCAAGCTCTCCCAGGCCTGAGACACCCAGTGCCCTTTGACCAACTCCATCCTGTCTGTCAGCAACTGCCTGTGTATACAAGGGTCTCTCATCCGGGTGCCTGTTTTCTTAACTAAACAAAATCTGGCTTGGAAGAGAGAGTAAGCTTCCCATTATACCCAAGTCTGGGACCACCCTTATGGGTGGGGCTGAGCCCTCTGGCAGGCTGCCTCCCACAGAGACTGTGGGCCTCCTTCTGAGGCTGCAGCCTTCCCCCTGGCCAGCAGCCTCCCCAGCTCATCCACTCTGGGTACTGATGAGCACAGACCTGTCCCGTTTTGGGCTCAGTAATGTGTTGACTCAAGGACTGTTGGGAATCCTCAGTGATGTTCTTCTCAGAGCTGGTGGCTTAGGTGCCCGGCATGCAGTGTGGATGTTTCAGAGGCAGGGTGGTGGTAGGCTGAGTGCCCTGGACCTCTGGAGATGGGAGCCCCAAACTTGCTCTGATACTTACTGGCTATTTGGCCTTGAGGAAATCACTTTTCCCTCTGAGCCTCCCTTTCCTCATTTGTAAAATGAGAGTAATGATCTTTATCCTGCCTGTCTCACAAGGATGCTTGTGAGGAAGGAGAAAATTATCTGTAAAAGGAATTTGGAAATGGCAGAGTGGTTGACACCTGTTAGATGGGATAGGATAGATGTGGAGGAGATGGTCTGAAGAGACGGTGAAGGCAGCAAGGATTGTCTGACCCATGTGAAAAAAGGTTCAGGGCTAAAGAGGGAATAGCTTTCTAGGGCCTAAGGCAGGCCTCTGCTTCCCCCCTGCTCTGATGAGGGGCTGTGAGCTTCATCGCTGCTAGCAGGAGGAGCAGCTCAGGGGCAGAGGGAAGAGCTCATCGCTGTCTCTGGAGGCAGGGGGATGGACCAGGTGGTCACTGCTTTCCTTTAGAAGCAAAGCCCTGCACACATGGTCAGTGGCCGTCCTTTGGAGCCTGGCTGAATGGCCTGTGGGACATGAGTGTTATTGACAGTGACCTTAGCCTAAGAACCAGGGAAGACTTAGGGCCACCGGAGAACAACAGATGGGGGGACTGCCAGAAGGGAAATAAGGGTGGCTGGACTGGAAACTGACTGTTCAGTGGATGACAGTGAGCAAGCCTGGCCCTGCCTGGGAGAACTGAGTGTGCCAGCACCTTCTTTGCAGGGCTGCAGGCTGGCTTCTGCAGGGCCCCACTTCTCTGAGCAACTGCCGGGTTAGATTTCTTATCATTCTTTGTTTAAGGGACAGCTACCGGGGTAGGGGTGGAGGGGGCTGTGCTGGGAAATGAAGATGATATATCAACAAAAGATATCAGGAAGAAAACATTTTTTTTTTTAGAAACGGACAGAGCAGAATTTCCCTGGTTCCACTGCCCAGAAGCTGGAAGCTGATTTAATAACTCTGGCATTAAGTAGGTGGTCCCTCTCGATCAAGGGCTCTTCACCTGTTTTGTGTTGTGGACCCCAAATGATGTGCTGAAATGGATAAAATGAAATCTGTAGAATTACAAAGGATACCAAAAGTTAGTGAAAGTAAAGATGTCGGGTTACTGAGCCCCAGAACTCTCTCCATGTGGATACACAGGCCCCAGAGTAGCCCCAGAGCAGAGCCCTTGTTCTGTAGCTCATTCAGAAGGGGTCATCTAGAGACTGGTGGCCAGACCAGACCAGTAACTGGGCAAACAAAGCCCATTGAGGTTCCTGTAAGGGTGAGGGAGAGGGAATAACCTTTGTTTCTCTCTCTCACCCTCTCCTTGTCCCCTTACAGAACGGCTCAGCACGTGCTTCTGCCTCCCAAGAGCCTCCTCATCTGTGACCAGCTGGAAGGAGAGAGACGGGTCGGAGCTCCGGCCTCCCGGGAGTGAGCGTGCTGCCGGCCTGCTGGAATGTGTCATGGTGCAGCCCTCCCCAGCGATGTCGCTGACTTGGGCCACCAAAGCACTCTGTCTTTACCCTGGCTGTCGGGAGAACGTTTCCTTCACCGCTGGCCCCAGGGCTCTGAACAGCGGCTAAGCTTCTCAGGGCTGGCTCCTCAGAGATGCGTGGCGCCTTCAGGAGGACTGTAGAACCCGGCTGTATTTTTGGACTATGACGACATATCGACCCATTCAGAATGAAGGTGTGGATGTGGGAGGTGGTGGAGGGGGGAAAGGGAGCGACCCTCTCCCTGTCCCCCACGGAGGGGAGTATTTCCCTTCTGGATTTTGGGCCCAGAATGGTAGCTCACAGCAGCCTGGCCCCCCTGCCAGCGAGAACGCAGTAGCATCGCGCTCCAGCGCCACGACCCCTGCGATGCCCAAGATGGGCGTGCGTGCCAGGGTGGCCGACTGGCCCCCGAAGCGAGAGGCTCTGAAGGACCAGGCCAGTTCCATCCCATCCCAGACCGTGGACAGCGCCAAAGCTGGGAGAGAGGGCCTCCTGCCCAGGCCCTCTCAGAACGGCCAGCCTCTCTCCAGCGGCTCCAGGGCATCAGGATCTCGAGCTTTTCATCGCTTGTCACGTAGGAGGTCCAAGGACGTCGAGTTCCAGGATGGGTGGCCGCGGTCTCCGGGCCGAGGGTTTATTCCTCTGCGGAACCGAAGCAACAGTGAGATCACTCTCAGTGAGTGCGATGTGGAAGAGCCCTTGGAGGCGAGGGGGTCCCGGTACGTGGGGGGGCTGCCTCTGTTCCGGGAATACGGCAGCACTTCGTCCATCGACATGCAGGGCATCTCGGAGCAGAGCCTTTTTGACATTCTCAATGAGTTTCGCAGCGAGAAGCCAGAGCCCCACGGGCCGGGTTCTGAAAAGCTGAACGAGCTGCTCGCAGCTGACGGAGGCACGGCCTCCCACCTGCACTTTGCTGGCGGCTCGAAGGTGGCCATCCGCAACGGCCAGTCCCACAGGGATGACTTCCTGCTGCAGCCCAAGGAGAAGGACAAGCTGCGGAAGAAGGCCACCAAGGGCGGGGACGCGAGCGACACCTCTATCTTCCGGAAGCTGAGGAGCGCCAGGGTCGACAGTGAGCTGCCGGGGAGGGTGTCCTCCGAGGCCGATGACAGCGGGGGTGGCGGCAGGCTCCTGGAGGGCAGCAGGCCCTGGGTCTGCCAGAAGAGCTTCGCCCACTTCGACGTCCAGAGCATGCTGTTTGACCCGAATCAGGTCGCTGCCAACCGGCTGTCGGCGGCGGCCCAGCGGCGGAACACAACCACAGGGGCGTCGGCGGCGTCGGCGGACCCGTCCTTCCCCAGCACAGAGGACCTGAACTACAAGGAGAACCTGGAGCAGGACCTCGGAGACAGCAACAGCAGCGAGCTGCTCCTCAGCTGCCCGCACTTCCGCAACGAGCTCGGGGGCGTGAGCGAGCGCAATGTCAGCTTCTCCCGAGCCTCGGCCGGCTCACCAGGCGGGGGCGCACCAGAGCCCACCCCAGGCACCTACTGCACCAACGCCAGCATCTCCGTGCTGGAGGCCCCCGGGGAGGTGCCGCGGAGCCAGGCCGGGCTCCGGCTCTACAGCATCGAGCACGCGGACCTGGGCGCTCGCTACTACCGGGACTACTTTGTGGGGCGAGGTGAGTGCGGGAGGCGTGGCGGGATACAGGGCAGGGCCGTGCTGGCTGGAGGTGTCCCTGCCCCATCCTTCCCCAGGCAGCCGCCTCAGGTTGGGAGAGGGGGCTGGAGTGGGACTAGTTTTCTGGCGGCCCGCGCACCCCTTGGCCGGGGGAGAAAAGAAAAACCCTTTGAAGAAAACGCGAAGCCAAAAAAGTATAACAGTAATAACGATGATCCAGAAAGTAGGAAAGGTGAGCCCCCAGAGCAGGGCCTCACCCCTTTTCCCCCAACAAGTTTAGCCTTTATGTCCCAGCACAGGCACTGATTGTAATCAGTGAGCATTTATAAAAAGCCTACTGTGTGCCCAGCATTGTACTCGGGATAGTAAGACATCCGCAGGGCAGAAATGGTTTCTGCCTTTGAGGAGTTTATGCTCAATCAGAATCATGGGTCTGTTCATGAGGTGTAGATCTTAGGATTCTCCCGGGCTTGAGAATCCTGCAGGTTCCACCAGCGTCCCAGGGTCCCAGGGTATAGCTTGAGTCCCCCTCTGCTCAAGCCTGCCAGTAGTTTACTTTGGACCCTTGCTGGCCCGCGGGACCTGAGAACGCTTGCTTTTCTGCCTTAGAGCATGTCAATTACTTTGGCGTGGACGAGAAGCTGGGGCCCGTTGCAGTGAGCATTAAGCGGGAGAAGTTGGAAGACCACAAGGACCACGGCCCGCAGTATCAGTACCGAATCATCTTCCGGACGAGTGAGGTATGTGCTCTGCCCCGTGCCATGCAGGATGAGTAAGGCTCACTCCCGGGCCCTGCCCTGCACCCAGGCCAGCACGATAGGCCTGTAAAACCCCGTGGTCGAGAATCTTCTGGTTGCAGGCCCCAGAGATGTAGAATTTAGAGCTGGGGGAAATCTGAGTGTCTGACTCATGGAGTGCTTGGGCCCGAGCAAGGACCCTCTGCCTCGTAGGAGGTTGTAGGCTCATGGGGTCATTCTCTTTTCAGACCTCCACTTACAGGGACCTCACCCCGCTCCAGGCAGGCAGCCCCTTCTTCCCCTCTGGGACAGCTTTCATTGTGAGGAAGCTTTTCCTCCTATAGAGTCCCAGCCAGCCTCCCTCAGACATGGACCCCACAGCCGGGGCAGCATTCAAGTGTGGCCTGACTAGTGCACAAGTCTTGTGGAGGCCCATCGTTTTTTTTTTTCTTTTTGGTGAGGCAGTCAGGATTAAGTGACTTGCCCAGGGTCACACAGCTAGTAAGTGTCAAGTGTCTAAGGCTGGATTTGAACTCAGGTCCCCTTGACTCCTAGGTTGGAGCTCTATCCACTGCACTACCTAGCTGCCCCAGTGGAGGCCTGTCTTATCCAGGCAGCACAGGGGCAGCTAGGTGGCACAGAGGATAGAGCACCGGTCCTGAAGGCAGGAGAACCTGAGTTCAAATCCAGCCTCAGACCAAACACTTGACAGTTACTAGCTGTGTGACCCTGGGCAAGTCACTTAACCCCAATTGTCAAGAAAAAGAAAGAAAGAAAGAAAGAAAGAAAGAAAGAAAGAAAGAAAGAAAGAAAGAAAGAAAGAAAGAAAGAAAGAAAGAAAGAAAGAAAGAAAGAAAGAAAAAGAAAGAAAGAAAGAAAGAAAGAAAAAGAAAGAAAGAAAGAAAGAAAGAAAGAAAGAAAGAAAGAAAGAAAGAAAGAAAGAAAGAAAGAAAGAAAGAAAGAAGAAAGAAAGAAAGAAAGAAAGAAAACAAACCAGGCTGCACAGCAGATCCACCTAGCTTTCTCTCCCAGAGGTGAGGAGTCTGCCACGACGGCCCGTGGGCCAGATCTCTCCTGCTGTGGTTTCTGTACAGCCTGTGGCAGTTTTCACATTTTAAAAAGACAACAAAATCTTCTTTAAAAATGTCAGAGCCGTTCTTAGCTCCCAGGCCGTACAGACAGAGGCCCCTGACCCAGAAGATGCCTCAGCAGTCTCTCTGGTGGGCCCAGTGGTCAGGCCCCAGCTTTCTCTGTCACTGCCGGTCCCTCTGTCTCGTCCGTCATCTCCCGATGCCTCCCACAGTGGCTACATGTCAGGCCGTTGGCTGCAGTGGGAAGGGCGAAGCCTGGGCTTTGACACCCACACCCCACATTTAATGGTTGGGGGACTCTTGACAAGCCAGTCATCCTCCATGAGCTCCTGTCTCCTCTGTGAAGTGATTAGGACCTCATAGCCTTATTTTGGGAATGATACTTTTAATCCCAGGAGAAGCAGGTGTGATGAAGGCATGGAGGACAACAGCTCCCCTTTGCACAGTCCCTCCAGACTCACAGAGCCCTGGCCTCACAGTAACCCCATGAGGGAGGTGAGGAAAGTATCCTTACACCCATTTTACAGATGAGGAAAGAGAAGCCCAAGAGGCTTTGTCATGGCCACAGTCTCATAGCCAGCACATGTGGGAGGTAGGGAGCCACCTGACGTTGGCCCCTCAGAGACCCGGGGTTGAAGTGCCCTGGGCAGCCCCTTCCCGTGCCTGGCAGCAGAGAGCTAGCTGTCAGCGGGTGGGCCTTGTTCCCTCTGAGCAGATGCCGGGGGGGGGGGAAGCAGCTCCCAGGCTTCTTGCCAGGGAACTTCATCTTGGTTGTGGAGCGACGTTCTCCAAATCCCACACAGTTATGGAGCCTCCCCGCGGCCTTGGGGTGACCATGGGAGCCTCAGCCCCAGGCTGGGGGAGCTCTTTGTGGTCCAGGGGCCAGAGCATCTGACAGGATCTAACCAGAAAGATCTAGGAGCAGCATGTGGACAGTGCAGAGAAGGAAATACGGGCTGGATGGCAAAGGGGAGAGGAGGGCACAGGGGCATGGTGCTATGCTCCTTACAAATACTATCTCACAACAACCCTGGGAGGGAGCTGCTTTTATTATCTCCATGTTACAGATGAGAAAACTGAGGCAGGCAGAGGTCGAGTGACTTGCCCAGGGTCACACAGCTAATAAGTGTTGCAAGCTGGATTTGAACTCAGGTCTTCCTGACTCCAGGCCTGGCGCGCTATTCACTGAGCCACCTCACTGCTTTAATGCCTTAATGGTCTGAAAAAACATTTCCTAGCTTTGGTAGCTGTCTCACAGTGGAATGGACGGGAGGACAAGGGCCCTCTGTTCCTGGAGGTTATTTGTTGGGGGTGATGCACATGCAGAGCATTCTGGGTCAGGTCCGGGTTGGTCCCTTCCTCTCAGAGTCAGCTGTCCCCTCCCCTCAAGCCTTCACAGCCCCGGTGTCTTTCCTCAGAGAGGGTGCCCAGAACCACTGGGCCAGCCTGGCCCAAGAAGAAGAAGGCAGAGCTCTTCCTGCCCCGCCTCACCTCACCAAGGGCTCCCGGTCCCCAGACCTCTGCCCCCACCGCTCCCTGGCCTTAGATCCTCACAGGGGTCAGAGGTCATCTCAGCGCTCCCTCACGGCCGGCCCACACCTCTCTGCCATCCTCGCAAGAATGAGAGACTCGGCCGGTGCTTGGCTAGAATCCAGACAGGGTCTCCAGTCCCCAGTCTGGAACCGTGTCAAAAAGGAAGCCAAGAAAAGGAGGCTAATTAGGCGTGATTTCTTGTTCTCGGTGACCACCGTGGCTCTTCCTGGTCATCCTTTTGATGACGGAGTCAAGAGCCGTCGTCAGCCTTGGCGACATTGATATTTCCTCTCCTCTGGGTCCCCGGTTCCTCTCCTGCCCACCACGGTCTCCCAGACATTGCTGACCAGAGCTCAGCATGCTCAGTCCTCCGTGCTGTTGGGTCTGTACTGACTCAGCTCTTTGAGTCTGGCTCCATCCAACCCCAAGATCACGTTCTCCTGGTCTGTGCCCTTCCCTCGTCCACGTCTCCCTGGGTCTCCTGGACTTTTGGTGAGCAGTGACGATCCATCCCGTTCCTGCGGTGCTGGCTCCAAATATCAATGGGGTTTTTCTCTCTGCCTTTACCTTTCACAGCAATCTTTTGGTCCCTTTTCTGCTGTAATTCAGAATGATTTTCCAGGATGACTGGGCCGCAAAGGAGCACCCCTGCCTTCCCAGCCTGTCCCGTCCTCTTCATCAGACCTTCATTTCTGTCTGAATTCTGGTTCCCGGCTGTACTCACTGTCCGGCCTTCTCCAGCCTTTCCAGCAGCCCCGATGCTTCTTTGGTCTCCTCCCCTCAGCCCTCCCATCCCCTTCAGGTTCTCCCCTTAGAATGTCAGCCCCCAGGTTGGAGAATCTGCATTTTGGCCACTGTTCCCAGCCCTTAGTGCCATGGCTGGCTCATCGGACACGCTTCTGTCTCTTACCGAGGGGATGAATTCTCTGTGTGTCCACGTTGGTCTCTTTTAGCAGCTGCCCCCTTTTTCTTTTCAGACTTGTTTCTCTTTGTGTCTTTGCAGTTTCATTTCGGGGAATTTACTGCCTCTTCATGGGCAGGTTTTAGCCCCTGGACCGTTTCAGTCTGTGGGATCCTATCAGTTTTTCTCCAGACTCTCTGAAATCTGTAGCAGTCCCAACATCGAGGGCACGTGTCAGTCTCTTCCCAGCTCTCTTCTCCCGCCGTAAATTCTAAAACCGAACGGCCACTTCCCCCCGAGATTCCCGTCCTTCCCAAAGTTCATCCTGGCGGATAGGAATCACATCCAGTATAGATGTTCCAGCCACTTCCTAGCTGGGTGACCCTGGGCAAGTCACTTCACCCTGTTTGCCTCAGTTTCCTCATCTGTAAATGAGCTGGAGAAAGAAATGGCAAACCACTCCACGATCTCTGCCAGGAAAACCACGGATGGGATCACAAAGAGTCGGACAAGACTGAAGATGGCGGAACAACGAAAATGGGGATTGTAATAGCACCTGCCTCTCAGGGTGTTTGTCAAGCACTTTGCTAACCTTGAAGTGCTGTATAAATTGTTGTCATCACTCCCCTTGCTCTTCCTCCCATTTGGGTCAGACAGGCTGCTTACAGTTCCCTGCTCTGTAGTCCACCTCTGACCTTGTGTCTTTGCTCAGGGGCTCCCATACCTGCCCCTTGGAAGCCCAGCATCCTTCAGAGCCCAGCTCTGGGGCCACGCCTGCTGTGGGGCCACGCCGGCTCTGGGACCACGTCCTGCGCGAGGCCCTTCCTTTTATCCCTGCACCTCCCCTACTGAGAGCTCCTGCCATCTTGAAATGCCTTTGAGACACTGTTTTTCATTCTTTATATGAATTGATCTCCTAGTGCTTTTTTAAAATGGAAATCTTGGCCCTCCCTCTTTACATATCTCTTTTCCTCTGCAGGAGTTGTACCCAACCCCAAACCTCTTCTCCTCCTTCCCCCCTCTCCACGGCTGGTCTCGGGAATCTTTCTGAGGCCTGGGCCAGAGGAGGGCCTTGACATCTTTCTTGCCTCTCTCAATCCCTGTGAATTTCTGAGTCTACGTCCTCCAACGTTATGGCCACTCTCTACTGCAGGAGATGCACATAGGTAGATTTCTACCTCCCCCTTCCTTCTCAGTCTGAAGACTTTGTGTGTGACTTCATAAGACTCCTGGAAAGTGTGTTCTGCGTGGCACTTCCTGGGCACGCTAGATGTCTCCTGCCTAGGAGGTTGTCCTTCCTATGCGTAGGTCACTGGGGTGAGTGTGTGGACCAGGGTGCCCATTTTGGGTCAAGCTCTAACCCCCCACCCCAGGCCAATGTGGCCCGGTTACAAACCCCAGCCTCGAGGCTTTTGTGGAAGTCCAGGGTCTGCTAGCAGCAGCTAGCCCCAAAGGTCAGCCCTGCAGGGCTGCTGGGGGACAAGGAATGGGGATTTCATGACATGTTCCCATGTCTAGCAGAGGAAGACCCTGAGGTGGCCCTGGGGTCAGGACCCCCTCCTCGAGCACCTAGGGTCCCACTGGAGACCGTGCCCACTTTTTCCCTCTTCCCCCATCTCCTCTCCCTCCCCTTTTTCCCTCCCTCTCTTCTCTCCTCCCCTCCTCTTTCTCCCTTTAACCGAGCAGAGAAGCTGGGAGTATTTTTTTCTCAGTTGGCTTCTGCGCTGTCCCGCACAGATAACTGATGGGGGATTCTGCGAGCTCATGGAGGCAGAGTAGCCCAGTGGTGGGAACAGTGTCTTGGGATCCAGTCCCTCCCTGATGCTCCCTTCCTCTTGGGGGCCTCAGTTTCCTCACCTGTAAAGTGGGGAGCTGGCTCAGGAGCCTGGGAGGTCCTGGCAGCCCCGAACCTATTCTGTGTAAGGGCAGGAGCTGCATGCATTTTTTACAGTGATCTCAGGGGTGGAAGCACTAGTGAGTGGGGTGGTCAGGAAGGGCCTCCTTTGGGAGGAGCAGGGAGGAGGCATTAGAGGGAGCTACAGAGCCGAGGAGGCAGAGCTGCCTGGAGGGGTAGTGGGAGAGGCAGCCAAAGCCAGCGTCGTCCAGAGACCTCCGGCTGACCTCGTGGAGGCAGGCCACCCCCTTACATAGGTCTGGTGCTTCACCAACCCCGGAGTCCCCTATAAAAGTAACTGTTATGGTCACGTGCCACTGTGGGACACAGACAAGACGTCTCGGGAAGCCCTGGCCTGAGGGTGATGGGTGGTGACCAGTGAGGCCGTTGTGGGCCGGGCCTTCGAGAGCACTTTGCCTTCTGCCATCTCTGAGTCCCCTTCCTGGGGATGAGTCTTTGACCCCCCCCCTTCCTCTCTCCCCGGGCAGCTCACCACTCTCCGGGGCTCCATCCTGGAGGACGCCACCCCCACGGCCACCAAGCACGGGACGGGCCGAGGCCTGCCCTTGAAAGACGCGTTGGAGTACGTTATTCCTGAGCTCAACCTCCACTGCCTGCGGCTGGCCCTGAGCACTCCCAAAGTGACTGAGCAGCTGCTGATGCTCGATGAACAGGGGGTGAGTCTGGAGGGCCGTGCTGGCTGCCGTGGCCGCCTCGGGGCCACCCCTGGGGCTAGAGTCTGGCTGCCAGAGATCAGGGGCTGCTTACCCCCCTGCCCCCAGCTCCCTTATCTGCTGCCTCCTCGGAAACTGCTCGTGTTTAGGAGGTGGTGGAAGACAAGGCCTCCCCCCCCCCCGCCCCAGGGATTTTACCGGGGGGGGGGGGGCTGGTTGGTCTAGGAAGCCCCTTTGCAAGCTCCTCCCCTGCTTCCCAGGGTGTAATTGCCTGCACTCCCCCTCTTTGTGGGGAGGAAGGAGACAAAGAGGGAGCTCCTGGGCAGGGAGAGGTGGGGAGCACGCCGTCTCCTGGGATGGTGACTGGGGGAGCAGTAGCCACATGGGGGGATTCTCATGTCTCTAGCCCTGCCTTGCCAAATTTACTAGACTCAGGGTCATTCCCAGTGGGGCTGGGCCTTGGACCGTCTTTCCAGAGGGTCCCAAACTCAATCTGTGGGCCCTTGCTGGAGTTCCTGGTCTAATTCAACCAGACTCCCCAGTTCTCGTGTCTGAGGTTCGGTCGTCTGATGTGAGGTGGGACTGGGAAGGGGGACCCACTGAGGGCTGCATCTGGCTCCTTGGGCCAGAAGGGAGAAGGAAAGTTGGGACACAGCCTGGTTCTCTTTCCCGCTCCTGTGTGGCTGGGCCCCTGGCCACCTTGGTCCCGTCACCCCTGTCCCGGGTCCCTCCTATGCGGTCCTAAGCCCATCCTTCTTTTTCCAGCTGTGTCGGAAACACAAGGTCGGCATCCTGTACTGTAAGGCTGGCCAGAGCTCCGAGGAGGAGATGTACAACAATGAAGAGACCGGCCCTGCCTTTGAGGAATTCCTCTCGGTGCTTGGGGACAAAGTCTCTCTCAAGGGCTTCAACCGCTATGCTGCACAACTGGATGTTAAAAGTAAGCAGTGAGGTCCCCTCCAGAAGCCAGGCTCCACAGAGGCCTGGGTGGGGAGGCCCGTCAGGTGAGGGGCCACCCATCAGCCACAGAAACTCTGCAGCATGGGACACTGAGGAGGGCACTGCTGGACAGCCTGCTTCATGGTCAGCTTTCACGTGGCTAGCGAGACGCGTCCTCGGAAAGGCTTAGCCACTGAAATATGCCAAAGGGCCTTCCCTTCCAGAGTTGCCACTTCTCCAGTTCATCCATCAGCCCCACCTGCACCATGCTTTCCTGGGCCAGGAGGGGAGGATGAATAAAACGGAGTTCTCAGAGGCTTGTGGTATCTGGCATGAGCCCAGTTTAACCCCTGGTTCTGCTCTGGGGTCGGCGGGTTTTGGGGGGATTAGGTCGGCCTCTGGATCCTCCCAGCCCCGTGAGACTCTGCTGGATCCCTGTGGGTTGGCCCCTTCCCTGGTAGGGCTCTCAGAAGAGCTTGTTCTGGGACATGGCCGGGGTTCCTGCCAGAGCTGGCTTTGCTGGGGAGCAGAAGGAGGCCACCCCCAGATGCCCCATTCACTGTGTGTGCTGCTCCACGGGGATGTGCCAGGGTTGAGGACTAAACCAGGGGCCTGGTTTCACTTTCTTTGCTCTTCACCACCTGACTCCAGGCTTCATGGTATACGGTGGTTCAGCCAGACTGGCCTTAATGTTCTTCACATGCGGCAGGGCATCTCCCCTCTCCATGCCTTTGCATGGGCTGTCCAGATGCCCAGCATGCCTTCCCTCTTCCCCTGCACCTCCATCACCTGGCCTTTGCTTTGGGTATCCTTAGCTGCCCTAGAATGGAAGCTCCACCAGGGCAGCACTTCCTTCTATTTTGTTTGAGTGTCTTCAGCACTCTGGACAGTGCCTGGCCCCTGGTGATTAAGAAGTGATCAGTCTGACAGGTGGGTCTTTTTTCTTGATCTTTCAGCTGATTCCACTGGAACGCATTCTTTGTACACAACTTACCAGGAGTACGAGCTCATGTTTCACGTCTCTACCATGCTTCCCTACACCCCCAACAATCGGCAGCAGGTTAGTGTCCAGTGGGTCTAGTGGTGTGGCGCCACGAGGGAGACCTGCCCTGGAGAGCCTGCTGCCTCTTCCGCTCTGCTCCGCTCGGAAATGAAAGGCTTTGGGCTAAATTTCTAAGATTTCTTCCAGGTGTGCTATAGGTGAACATGACACTGAGCCCTTGGCCTACAGTCAGCTGCTTCAGGGGTCACTTAGAGTCACAGGGCTCATGAGGTCTAGCCTTGCTTTGGGCATTGGCCCGTCCTGTGCCCCCATCCCCATCTGGCTCTGTCAGAGCCGTGTACCATGCCTGAGCTGCAGTGGTACCTCTCCTGAAAAGGACTTGACCCTGGGGAAGGTGCTGGGGCCGACCCAGAAGGTGCCAAGGGCTTGCTCCAGGTATGGGATGTCATCCAGGGTACTGGGCCTGGAGTCAGATACAGCCTCAGACATTCACTAGCTGTGTGACCCTGGGCAAGTCACTACACTTCACTCCTGTCTGCCTCAGCTTCCTCAACTATCAAATGGGGCTAATAATAGCACCCATCTCCCAAGGCTGCTGTGAGGTTAAAAAAAGATAATAATTGTAAAGCACTTAGCACACTACCTAGCACATGGTAGGTATTATATAAATGTTAGCTATTATTATCCTTAGAAATCCAGGCCTTGGGCACAGACTCCCTGCCTTTGCCGCGTCCAGCTCCCTGGTGCTGTAATTCAGGGTCTTTCCCCGCCAGAACCTCTCCTGCTCTTACTTTCCCTGTTATGGGGGGGGCACTACCCTCCTCCCAGTCCCCCCAGACTCCTCCCTATGTCCCACCCCTTGTCTCCAGTCTGTGGGCTTCAGCGCCCTCTTCTCTGATGCTGCCTTCCCCTGGTGCAGACCCTCCCTCGTCACCTCACATCTGCCTGCCCTGAGTATCTCCCCTCTGCAGGCCGTGCTGCACTCAGCCACCAGAGGCATCTTCCTAAAGTTCAGATCTGACAACACCATCCTTCTCTCTGACCCCTTCCCAGTAAACTCCAGCAACTCCCTGTCACCTCTGAGATCCAATCTGAAGTCCTTGGTTTGGCGTTCAGTGCTCTCCATGACCCAACCCCCACCTTCTCTCTCTTCTTGGACACTTCCTTCCCCTGGGCATGCACTGCAGGCTAGTGACCTTGGCCTCTTTATTGATCCCGTGGACAAGACCCTCCCCGTCCTGACCTCAGGCACTCTTGCTGTCTGTCCCTCATGCCTGAAGCTCCCTCCCTTCTCATCTCCACCGCCTCTCCTGGCTTCCGGCAGGTCCCAGCTAATATCCTGCCTTTTCCAGAAGTCTTTCCTGACCTCCCTTCGTTCTGGCACCCTGCTGAGTGGGGAGGCCTGGCTTCCAGTCCCTTTGGAGGCACTGGTGGCTGTGGTCCTCCGACTTCAGACCCGAGGCACGTTCCACTTGGCTACTTCCCCAGTCTGTACAGTTGGGGTTTACAGAGTGTGCGTTTACTAGCAGCCGGGGCTGGAGATGCGACTCTTCTTCTAAGTCATCGCCCATCCTTAAGACAGATCCTATCTAAAGCAAGGTCTTGGCCTGGGGGCTGTGCTCTTTAGGGGTTTTGTTTTTGTTTTTATTGTTACATTTAGATAACTATCTCAGTAGGATTCCTTTGCTTTGCAATCTCTTGTATTTTATTTTATGCACTTAGAAACATGATCCTGGGAAGGGCTCTCTGGGCTTCCCAGCCTGCCAGAGGGGTCCAGGATGTAGAAAAGTGAAGAGCCCCTCCTCTAAAGAAATCCAAGTCTTGGTTATGGATTAAAAAAATTTTTTTAATAATATTTTATTTTTTCCATTTACATGTGGAAACAATTTTCAACATTCTTTTGAAAAAAATTTTGAGTTCTAATTGTTGAGGAAACCAGTGAAAACATCCCTTCCCCCCCCTTACTAGACCTTTGTATCCCCCTGGCCTGGCTAAGCTGGTGCTTCAGTGGCTGCTGACGGTCTCACTTTAGTAGGAACCTATGACTGAGTTGATTTGGTGGGTGCCGAACACTAGGACTTCTAGTTTACCATGGTAGACAGAGCTCTGTGAAATCCAGCATTTGGACCTTTGTGGTGCATGAGATGAAGCCCCATATACAGACAGAGCGAGGCTGTTGGCCTGTCACAGGGAAAAGTGGGTTCCAGCAGTTGGAGGCAGGGCCATCTACTTCTGGGGGGGTGGTGGCATGATAGGCCCAGGATCCAGATCAGGTTTCATGAGGAACCCAACACAAGGTCCACCATTAAGTTCACCACTGAGAGAGAAGCATGTCCCAGGCAGCCTGGCAGATCTAGCTCAGTGTTATTTTTTGCTTGGGTAGAAAAATCCTTAGTACTTCATAGAATTTGATGATTCAGGACATCCTTTTTAAGCAAACTGCTTTGTCTAGGGTGCTGTGCTTTGCACTGGGGGAGAGACTGAGTATAGGCTTACTGAATGTTAGAGGCAAGAGATAATGTTATCTATCATCTAACCCCGTGCCTCAGTTTCCTTGACCAAAGAAACCAAGCCTTTGGGGATGGTGGCCCAACAGAAGTATTGACATTTGCCCAAGATCACATGGGTGGTCAGGGCAGAACCTGTACTCAAGGCCAAATCCTTTGGCCCCAAATCCATCGTGCATTTGTGGTCCCATTCTCCTGACATCCAGAAGAGATGTGATCTGTCCTCTTCCCTAGAGCCCACTCCTAGTGCTTGGCCTACCATTAGAATCTGGGTTCTCATGGCTGCCATGAGTTTCCATTGTAGGTCATGGATGTTGGACTGGTCTGTCCCAGGTGGGTCTCCTGACTAATTCCTTCTTTGTTTTCCTTTTAGTTACTAAGAAAGAGACACATAGGAAATGACATTGTAACCATCATCTTCCAAGAGCCTGGAGCCCTGCCCTTCACCCCCCAGAATATCCGTTCACATTTCCAGCACGTCTTTATCATTGTCCGAGTTCACAACCCTTGCACTGATGCTGTTTGTTACAGGTAAGCCCATCTTTGTCTTCCCACTGCCTGCTCTCATTGGACTGGAGCAGCATGTCTGAGGCTTAGCAGCAGCTGGTGCAAGAAGGTGAAAGAATGATGTTTCCTGTTAACCTTTGGGCAGGATTGTACAACAAGCTGGTCTCCAGCCCTGTTTCAGTCCAGAGAGACAGAGGAAGGGAGAGAGAGAGAGAGAGGAAGGAAGGAAGGAAGGAAGGAAGGAAGGAAGGAAGGAAGGAAGGAAGGAAGGAAGGAAGGAAGGAAGGGGGTGGGGGGAAAGGAGGAGGAAGAGAGAGAATGAGAAAAAGAGAGAGGGAGGAAGGGGGAGAGAAAGGAGAGAGAGCGAGACCTTAGCAGGGGTCACGTCCCTGGGTGGGATGTGAGTGTCTCTGCTTTGACTTCCACAAAAGAGTAAGTAATTGGTGCTGATTTAGCATACATCTCCTAGCTTCTTGTTTAAAGATTTGGCTAGAGTAGGAACTGCATCTTTTAAAACTTTTAATTCAGTTCAGCAAACACTTATTATGAGACACTGAAGTAGACATGGTGCCTGCCCTCACGGAATTTGCAGTCGAGGAGGGGATGAGGCCGAATGAGCTGTGATACAAGTTAGAATCAGGAGGTGGAAGGAGAGGTGCATAGAAGGAACCGAGGAGGGGGGTGTCATGTGGGGAGAGGAATGCCTGGAGTGGCAAGGTGACTTCACGTGCTGTGGGTGGAGACATCTGCTGCATTGCATTGCTGTGAGCCTGGCCTGCTCCAGCAGACCCCAGATCTGCAGGAACCACAGAGGCCTGGCCTCCAGGGGGTCTCCCCTGCTGTTCCCCACGCCATGGCGCCCTCACGTAGGTCTGCACAGGGTAGGTGGTCAGCAAACCCCCCACCACGTGTTGCTTGCTCCCCATGTCAGGCTCTGGAAGCCTCGGTAGGAGCAATTGTGAGGGAGGTGTTTCCTATCACTGTTACCCCATGTAACCTTTCTGGCCTGTGTCTTGGCTCCACACAAGCCCTTCAGTCTTAAAGGGGCTTGTGGAATTCATTGAAATTGTCCCTCAAGAATCTCTGCAAGCCCAGCTGCATAGACCAAAGAGGTAGGGAGAGATGGGGGCTGCCCGATTTGCCAGCTGTAGCTGCATGCCAGCTTAGAACCAGGAGGAGTCAGGTAGCGTCCCTGGGCCTTTGACTCACCTGCTTGCTGCCTCAAGAGATACTTAACCATGGGAATGAGTGCCGCAAAATCAGAATCATGACACCGGAAGAGATCTTTGGAAGGATCTTCATCCTTCTGCCGCTGGGCGAAAATGAACTGTCCCAAGCTATCCTGAGCAGATGCTGAGCTGCCCTGATTTCGTACCCCTTGGAGAAAAATTCCACCAGCTCAGGGCAGAGACTCACCGTCCGGAAATTTTTTGTCCTGTCTGACCTCCATCCGTCTCATCTTGGTCTATCCCCCGGAGATGGAGAGCAGCTGTTGAGCCGTCTTTCAGAGAGCCATTTGTCTGCATTGCCACAATTAAGTCATGCTTTTCTCTTTATAGAGAGTTTTGTCAATTAACAGAAACCTGGTGTCTTCCTTTTCTCCTCCGTTAAAAAAAAAATATAACACCCTTTAAACAAACGTACATAGTCAGGTAAAACAAATTCCTGCGCTGGCCATGTCCAAAAAATATGTCTTCATCTACACCCCGAGTCCATCAGCTCTTGGTCAGGAAGTGGGTAGCATGTTTCATCAGTCCTCTGGAATCATGGTTGGTCATGGCTTTGTTCAGAGTTATTTGTCTTTACTGTGCTGTCGATCGCAAAAATTGTTCTGGTAACTTCATTCTGCATCAGTTCACACAGTTCTTCTCAGGTTTCTCCATAGCAGTCTCTTCATCATTTCTTATAAAACAATACTATTCTGTTACATTAATATACCCTATTTTGTTCAGCCATTCTCCGGTTGATTGTTTTTAATGATTCGCAGTTGATTTCTCTTCCCAGTGAAATGAGGCTGAATGTTCTCTTTCTTTCCTGCCAGCGTGGCTGTGAGTCGATCCAAAGATGCCCCTCCGTTTGGCCCTCCCATCCCAAATGGAGTCACATTCCGCAAATCAGATGTCTTCCGAGACTTCTTGTTAGCTAAAGTGATAAATGCCGAGCACGCTGCCCACAAGTCTGATAAATTCCACACAATGGCCACTCGGACAAGGCAGGAATACCTCAAGGATCTGGCCGAAAACTGTGTGACCAACACTCCCATTGACTCCACGGGGAAATTTAACTTAATCTCTCTCACCTCCAAGAAGAAGGAGAAGACAAAAGCTCGGGCGGGTGCTGAGCAGCACAGCCTGGGGGCCATTGCGTGGAGGGTGGCCGCCCAGGATTTTGCACAAGGGGTGGAGATTGAGTGTATATTGGGGATTTCGAATGAGTTCGTTGTCCTCCTGGACTTACGCACCAAGGAGGTGGTATTCAACTGCTTTTGTGGGGACGTCATTGGCTGGACCCCAGACTCTTCCACGCTCAAGATCTTCTATGGGCGAGGGGACCACATCTCCGTACGTGCCTCTGAAGGGTTCCCTGAGGACATTAGGGAAATTGTCCAGAGACTCAAGGTAAGGGATCTGAGGGCCTCAGGAAACAGACCCTCTGGGGTTCAGGGGAGGCCCTGAAGCTAGCCAGCTCTAGAACTGCCTCCCACAGGGCCATGTCTTTGCTGTGGGGGCTGTCCGTGATGTCGCCTTGTGCCCCTCAGGCTGGTCCCAGCCAGCTGCTGGTGCTCTCTCTGGCAACAGACCTCATGGCATTTCTGAGTCTGCTGCTCATGTTTTCATCTGGGTCATTGCTTAAGTACTAAGTAATAGAGAGCTTCTTCCAGTTTGTTCCCAAAAGACCACGTGCAGGTTTCATGGGCAGCTGCATCCTGGTCTGGTGTCCGAGGACACCACCAGTATGTCTTCATCTTTTGCAAGTTTTCATGGGACATCATTGTGGGTGGGTGGGTGCATTTAGGAGGTGTGTGTGGGGTTGCATTTCCTCCAATACATCTCTCACAAGAATGCTGCCTTCTTGACCTGCCCCCAGGTTGAGGAGAGGGAGCCCCCTCTTCTAGACCTCCCTGCCCAGACGATGTTGCTCATTGTACAAATGCCAGTAACCGTTCTGAATCATCCCTTACAGTACTTACTCTATGGGCTGCATGGTAGAGGGGACTCCCTGAAGTGTGATACCAGAAGACCCAAAAGGTCAGCTCTGTGGTCCACCCAGACCAGAGTCCTGCCTCACAGGAGGTTACAGTCCAGTTTCTGGAGGAGGCCATGGTTGTATTTTGATGGAAATGAACCAGCAACAGCAGGTTCTAGATGTGTGAACGCTCCAAAGTCAGCCTCGCTCCTCTGTCAATCTCCCATCTGGGAGTTTAGGGAGACCTTGGTCCTGTGCGTGTCTTTGGAACCCCCCCAGAAAGTGAGAAGTTCCGCAGGTCTACACCCCCCCCAATACTTTCCTGAATGTTCCTCACAGGTGATGACCAGTGGCTGTGAAACAGTGGACATGACCCTGCGGCGGAATGGGCTGGGCCAGCTGGGCTTCCACGTTAAGTATGACGGCACCGTCGCGGAGGTGGAGGATTACGGCTTCGCCTGGCAGGCGGGGCTCCGGCAGGGCAGCCGGCTGGTGGAGATCTGCAAGGTGGCCGTGGTCACCCTGACGCACGACCAGATGATTGACCTGCTACGGACCTCGGTCACTGTGAAGGTGGTCATCATCCCACCCTTTGAGGATGGGACTCCTCGGAGGTGAGGCCCGGGCCGGGGGAGGGACGGTGTGCCGGGAGGCCCGGCGGCTGCCCTGCCCCCGCTCTGGGTTCCCCTCAAGTTTGCCCCAGCAGCCACAGGCATCGCCTGGCCTCGGGCTGACAAAGGCCTGGTCTAGGGTCCCCTTGCCCCAGGACTGAGCGGGACGTGTGAGCCCCGGTGGGATGATGGGATGTCAGGTGGGGAAGCTGCAGGAGGACCTGAGGCGTCCTCTGAGAGGTGCCATGGAGAGAGGGCCTGGGTTCAGATCCCACCGTGGACACTTACTAGTTGCCTGACCCTGGGTGAGCCTCTTAACCTCTTTTGGCCTCAGTTTCCTCATCTGTAAAATGAGGTGGTTGGACTCGAGGGTACCCAAGGTCCCTTCTAGTACGTCTGTGGTCCCTAAGCACACCCAGAATGGGGCGTGGTAGAGAATATCAGCAGCCTGTCCTCTCTTCATCCCCCGTGTGTGTTAGACGAGGAGGGGCCGGACAGTGGCTCAGGCACTAGCAGGGTGGCCCTGTGCAAATCCCGTCTCTTTTCTGAGCGTCATGTTTTCTGACCCATCAAGTGGAGACAGAGCTTGTGCTGCCAGGCTCCCAGACCTGCTGCAGGAGAAAATCTTCGCAGAGCTAGGTGAGCTGTGGAGGCCTGGTTCCCCAGCACTGAGGCCCCAGGGGGCCGTTGTCATATCGGGCTGAGAACTTGGGGGAGGAATCCTGAGACTTGAACGTGGGGCTCAGATGGGGCTCAAACTCCACAAAATGGGGTCGGGCCGCAGGTGCTCCCAGCAGGAACAGCCAAGGGCTGAGGACTCTCACCCCAGGAAGCACAGACACGCTGGCCGGCTGGTCACAGCCGAGTAATCAGAATCTGGGCACCAGGAGGGGCTCACTTCCCTCCTAGAAGAGAAAGTCAGGGCACTCCCAACACCCAGCTTATTGGGAAGAGGGACGAGGTTATCCTCGAAGAAGAAAAAGAGACGCTCAGTATAACATACAACAGCAAAGCAGAGGCGGGGACAAGCCGTGGCCTGAGGCGGGAGGCTGGTGGTAGAAGAGGGTGACCAGAGGGGAAAGACAAGGAGGACCCTTGAGCCCAGGCGGCCGGGCACCAGACTCTGAGGAGGAAGCAGCCACTTGTCCATCCTGTCCATACATGAGAATGTGAGCCTAGAGGTGACCTTAAGGGTGAGAGGAAGAGAAAGAAAGAAAGGTGTCACTTTGTGAGCCCCCCACTCACAGAGGAGGAGGGTGGGTGGTGGTACCAGTGGGCAGGACCGTCTGTCACAGATGTGCCTGAGAATCTCCCAAGACTTGTCAGAACTAATGACTCCTACCCACTTGTGGTGATTCACGCAGGCGTTAAGTGGTACTGCCAGAAGGAATTGGAGAGCAGTGCTAAGGATTAGGATGTCTTCCCCGAGAGACTGAAGACCTTTGGGGGATAGGAGGCTGCTGCCGACGGAAGGCGAGGGGTCTTGAAGGAAAGGCTGTGACAGAATAGTATTGGAAACTTGAGATCACGGCTTCAGACTTGACAAGCTTCAGACCAGGGATGGAGTGTGCCTGACAAGGGCTGGAGATAGCACTTTTGTTTGGAGAGTGAAGGACAGTACCACCTATATACATGTTGGGCTTCATACCGTAGAAAGTGTCTACAGTGCGGGAAAAAGTACCCTGGCTGAGATAATCAGAAATTCACAAATTTGAGGAAATGCCCAAAAGAAAGGGTAACATCAAGTTGAGTCAAAGATCCTCCCTGAAGGAGGCCAGTGTGATGTCATGGGTAGCCCTGAGAATGGCAGGAGAGGACCCATGATTGGGCCCTGAAAGGGTCTGCTTAATTTTAAAGGAAAATGGGATTAATAAAGGTGCAAGTGAAGAGGCTCATAAGGTACACCAAGAAAATATTCTCGTGTGAGGAAATCCAGGAACGAGGGGGAGGAAGGAGGGATGACATGGTGGCGAGTATTTGGGTGTGGATCAGCAGAGTCCCAAACAGAGATGATGTCATGAGAGTCAGCTACGGACCACGCAGACAGAAAAGAAATGGAGGTGTCCAAGAAGCAGATGGCAGGCGTGGCTCTAAATAGGAGTGCTGAATAGCTTTATTTTTCCAGACATCTGCCGTAATATGGAACTACTCATAACTTCTTAGCTTGCGTGAATGATAATTCCATCCTATAAAGGGTGAAGAATAGGGGCCCTGAAGTCAGGAGGTCCTGAGTTCAAATATGACCTCAGACCAAACACTTGATACTTCCTAGCTGTGTGACCCTGAGCAAGTCACTTAACCCCAGTTGCCTTTAAAAAAAAAGTGAAATATCTGATGAGGGGGACTTTCGTCTGGTGGCTGAAGTAGGATGATGGGAAGCTTGAGGGGTGGCAGGGAGTGACTGTGTTGGTGTTTAGGATGGGGAAGGAGAGGAAAGCTGAGAAGAGGCTGACATGATGATTCAGAGGAAGGATCGGTAGGGCAATCTTTGGATTGGAAGAGACAGAAAAATGGCCAATAAAGACTCGAAGCCCAAGATGAGGAGTGAAACAGAAGGCGTGTCTGGGCTCTTCATGAATTTGTCACGAGGCCCAGATGAATTATATGCAAAGATAACAAAGAACCTGTTCCAGTACGATTCCAGAGCCTCTGTCAGAACTCTGAGATTCTGCAAGACCAGAGAAACACAAATGTTATCCTCTTTGTCAGTGACAAAATGGAGAGCCAGAGGCCAAAGACCACTCCTTGCTGAATTTGACTTGGGCTCCTGGCAAAATTCTGGAATGTGCTATTGAAAGGGTGCTTAGGGACTACTTAGAAAAGGAGGCAGCAATCGTCATGCCAGAGAGCACACTTGTGGCTGATGACTGACTGCTAGATCAGGGACCCCAGAAGCTGTAGATTGCCGAATTTGGTTTGATTTTTAAATTGATGGACAGCATTTTGTTTTGACACGGCAGATACTCCCCATAGGTGTTGATATAAGATCCATGGATGCAAGGACTGCCTTGTATCCTCAGCGTCCAGCACAGGGCCTTGCATGTAGTGAGGAGGCAGGCATTTTTAAAAACTGAATGGAACTGTTGAATGAAAACATCTGAGCCAGGTTCCCTTTTAAAAGCACCTCCCCTGTTTGTGAGCAGAAGGAAGGCAGTGGGGTGCTGATCAGCAAGGACAGTTAATGGGCCAGCATTCTGTTGACTCGGTTTACACGATTCTCATCCTTACGTAGTTACGCTTTTGCCTGTGCTTTCTTCTCGCCGTAGCATTCCATGTCAGTCTTTCCGTGTTCTGTCTATGCATCCCACATACATAGCACAATTCTCAGCACACAGTAAGCACTTAATAAATGCTTATTGGCCAACAAATCATTGGAATCATTGTACTGAAAGCAACGAAGACTGGCCAGGTTTAAGAAGAAGTGAACCAGTCCCTGGTCCTCCAGAAGTTCACGTTGTGTGTGTGTGTGTGTGTGTGTGAGAGAGAGAGAGAGAGAGAGAGAGAGAGAGAGAGAGAGAGAGAGAGATGGCGTATGTGCACGAAAGCTCTCAGACTGCCGGGGTGGAGAATCCCCAGTGACTCTGGGACTGCAAAGACTTCGTGGGAGAGGCGGCATTGGAGGTGGGCAGGAAACCAACTCCAGGCACGGTCACAGATGGGGGAGATGGTGGGCGGCTGGCCACGCTTTGCTGGTGTCCGTTAGGGCTGTATAAATGGGAGCCGGTACCATTACCATTACGGCAGTGCCACCAATGATGCCAGTGCCATTCTGACCGGGGCCAGTCGGGATTGCTTTCTGCCGGTGGGGAAATCTCAGGACTCGACCAGCGCTCCCGTCGCCTGCCTAGGTCTGTCTGGCAGAACGCCCCTTGCCTCTGCCTCTGGTGCTTGAGAGTCAGGGAAGCTCACCGGGCCCCTCAGGAGACTGGGCAAAGACAGCCCAGTTTTACTTTCCCATGGAACTCTTATCAAAGGCCAGAAGGGTGATGCCAGGGCGTCCATCACCAGGGGAGAGCCTTGCTCTGACTCCTACTTCTTGTCCCAGGGTGACCCATTGTGCTGCGGACCAGCTGGATCTCTCCCAGGAACAAGAGCAGAGTCCACTGGGAGGCCAGCTGCCAGGCGTTGTCTCTGGACACCCAGACTGTACTGGGCGCCTTGGTCTTTGCTGGGCACAGACTGCCCCCAGACCCACTCTGGCTGTGCCCTAGCCTCTGAAGCCGCAGAGGCGAGTTAGAATGCTGTGCAGCCCAGAGATTGCTTGTGGTGTTTGGGCGCTTGTTGTAAACACGCAGAGCACACGCACACATGCACACACACGTGCACGCGCGTGCACTGCTGTATTTGGATGAGCTGCCTGCACTGGGGCTCGCCTCTTGGCCTCGTGGCTCCTCAGAGGACAGCTAGGGCACTGAGGGAGCCCCAGTCTGGGAGCACCTGGCCCCGGCGGCGGGCTAGCCTTGCGGGCTCTCCTCGGCAGGCATGCAGAGAGGAAGCAGGGCCCCAGGCCGGCCCTGACAACCGGTCCAGCAAGTTTCGGGTTCCATCGCCTGCTTTTGTGTAGAGAAAGCCGGCGTTGTGTTCCCACGGAGGGCAGTTCGGCTGGACTGGCAGCGGGGGTGTCTGGGGTTTTGAGTCTCACCAGGCTGCGGGGCCCTGGGGCGGCACGCGGCGGCCCTCATTTGCTGAGCAGATAACACAGGACTCTTAGTATCTCCGACGCTTCCCTTTGACTTTTGTCCCTGGGCTCAAATGCCCAATAAGGTGGGAGAGAGCGAGCAGGAGCTGGGAACAAAGCCCTCCCTCCCCAGGAAGAAGGGCTCTGTCAGTGCGCCCTCCTGTACTTCCTGGGGTCCTAGGACCAGAAGAGGTCTCAAAAACCCTCCTTCCCAGCCTTCCCGCTTTACAGGCGAAGAGATTGAAATCCGAGGTGGGGAAGCAGTGTGTCCAAGGTTACAGGAAAAGTAAATGTCAAAACCAGGACTTGAACCCGGCTCCTCCAGCTTCAGATAATAAGAATTGTGGTATCGGTAACAGCAGCAGTAACACTGTTTGTGACCCTTTTGTATAGGTTTGCTTGGCAAAGCTGTTTGGTTTGCCGTTTCTTTCTCCAGCATGTCCCCATTTTACAGGTGAGGGTCAGGTGAGTTGTCCAGGGTCACACAGCTAGTGTCTGAGGTTGCATTTGAACTCAGATCTTCTCTATGCAGGCATCAACTAGCTAGCTACTCCTAGCAGTAATAGTACCTAGCAATAATTATGTCTAGCATTTGGATGGCACTTTAGGGTAAGCAGAATGCTGTATCTGTTTTCTCTCATTTCATCCTCATGTTCTCTGTCAGGTAGAGGCTGTTATGTGAGCCTCCTGTTACAGATGGGTAAACTGAGGCTGAGGGCAGTTAAGTGACTTGCCTGAGGACACATAGCTGGCAAGTACCTGAGGTTGAATTTGAACTCAGGTCATCCTGACTCCAGGCTCATCTGTCACATTCTCTGGGGCCCCACCACTGCAGAGGTGCTGACACCCCCACTGGTCCCTTGGGTGTGTGTGGGGGGGAGACAGCAGAGGTGATTCTTTAAGCAGGTACCCATTTGTTTATTCAGCTGGTGATAGTGCCCCAACCAGGTGGGCAGGGTGGGTGAGGCAGGCTCCTCTCGACCCAGGAAGGCTCCCCCGGTATGACTTGTCAGAGGAGCCCCAAGCCCTGGCAGACTGCTTATGATGGGTTGATTTCATGTTGAAAAAGTCACCCTCAGAAAGACTGAAGAACTGGGCATGTCAGGCACAAAGCTGTCTCGGCGGTAGGTTGGGGAATCTCATGTTGATAGGGAAAGCTCACAGCCACGAGAGTGGGATGCTGAAGCCACAGGGTTCCCCATTCTCAGAACAAGAGGAAACGTGGGGAGGAGATGGGGAGATGAGAAGCCCCCGAAGGATCAGGTGAGAGGCCTGGGGGCCAAGGGTGTGCTGAAGAGACAGGGGGAGGGCACAGTGCTCCACAGAGGAGGGGAGGGGGCTTCCAGAGCTGAGGAGGAGAAAGCCTTGGGGGGAGTGTAGAGGGCCCAGGAGATGTCTTCACCTTTCCCTTCTTGGGATGTCTCCTGAATACACCTGCCCTCAAGCTGCCCTGGAAACAGAAAGCGAGCCATTAGAGATCAGAAGAGAAGTGTGGGACTTGGCTGGTCCTCAGTCTGGGGTTGGCATGCCCTGAAGGGTGGAGTGAACCCCAGTGGACACCTGCCTACTAACAGTGGTTGTCTGGGCAGTGGCATCCCCAACTGCTGTTAGCCACCCCTGGGACTGATGGGAGCTGGGCCTTGGAGCAGGCGGGCTGGCTCCCTTAGGGTAGCTACATAGAGTGCTAAGCCTGGAACCGGGAAGACCTGAGTTCAAATCCAGCCCCAAATGCTTGACTTTGTTTTAACTCTGTTTCTTCCACTGTGGGGATGGTACCAGCCTCTCCCTGGTGAGGATCAGATGAGGTAATTATTGTAAAGCTGTCAGCCCCATGCCTGGCACATCGTCACAATCCCCACTCCATACATGCGGATTCCCTCCCCACTCCGAAGCTGCTCATGCCCCAGGGGACAGAGCCAGGGAGGCTGGTGGTGCCTCAGTTGCCCCATTCTGCTGGGCCAGGCTCCTTGTGGCGGGGCTGAGGGCTCCCAGCAAAGCTTGGGCCCTCCCTTGGTCTATTTTAAGTTGTTCTGCCGGTGTTAACCACCTTCAAAGTAGGTCACCTGTGCCTGCTGGCCTCCTTTCTAAGAGCAAGTCGGGTCATAGCACTAGAATCGGGGGCCTCCAACTCTCTGGCCCTGCGTCTCCCCTGTAGATGTGGTGGGACCCAGCCTCAGGCTGTAGGAGGAAGCAGAGCCCCTGCAGCAGCTCCAGGGCTCGAATGTCCAGGCCTCAGGCTGGAGGTGGGTCTCTCCCCCCCCCCCCCCCCGCCCCAGGTCTGGGCCTAAGCCAAGCAAAACCTGGGGAGTTGGCTCAGGGCCTGCCTCACCTTTTTAAGCCACATTTGGGGAAGCAAGGCAGGATTTTCTAAGAAAGTGAATGACGGTGTGTGGCCCACCTACTGTTCCCCAGGCAGGAAATAACTCTGGTTTCTCTTTCCAGGGGATGGCCAGAGACCTGTGACATGAATACCTCGGAGCCTAAGGCAGAGCCAGAGAGCACGGCAGCCCGGCCCCCATATCGGAGCAGCTCTTCCTGGCAGTGGAGCGGGCCTGCTTCCCACAACTCCTTGCAGGCCTCCAAGTGGGCCGCACCTGGGACCACGGGCCACGCCCAGTCACTCAGCCGGCTGCCAAAGCCCACACCGGGGGTCCCTTACCGGGAAACCCAGCCACTGCACAGCAAGCGGTAAGCAGTCTCTGAGGCCCAGACAGAACTGGCAAAGGCCACAGCCTGTGCTTGCCCACCCTGGGTAGGTCTGGGTCCCAAAGCACCCCTGCAATCTCGGGAGCAGTTTCCTGTTTTTCCTTTAGCTGTGAGCTGCTGAGGGTGTCTCTGACCACCTCCCGCAGTGTGTTTGGGACAGCAGAGTGGCCAGCGAGCCCAAGGCTCATGCTATCTAAAGCGACCAAAGCCAATCTTGCGCTTTCTGAACCACCTCGTTTCCCCTGATTTGCTGTCCCTCTGTTTCCGAGACTTTCAGCGCTTGAAGGGCCCTTGGAGGTCCTCTCGTCCGACTTCTTACCCCCTGCAGAATCCCATCAGCAGCTTCCCCGTCAGGTGATTGTTCAGCCTTTGCTCGACCCCTTCGGTGACGAGGAGCTTACTGACGTGCGACTCCGCCCATTGTGGGATAGGCCTAGTTGGTGGAGTTGTCGCTTGTTCTGAGACCTGCAGTCTTGCATTAGGACTTGTCAGAGAAGGCCATGTGGCTGCAAATTGTCCCAAGTGGGCGCACCCCTGGCCTGCCCCAGCTGTCCTGCGCTCGTCCAGCCCGTCCTAACGTTGGAGGAGATGCCGCCCAAGGCCAGCATCTCATCTCTGTGGTCCTGGATCTTTGCGTGGTGGTGTCCCTGTGCCCCGTCCCTCACTCTACACATGTACACACATACGCTGCACTCATGCTTACACACTCGTATGTACACACACTCCTGTTTATACACTGATACTCACACTTGTGCATACACACACTACGTTCATACTCGTTTACACACACTACATTCATATACATACTCATGTTTACACACTGATACACACTCACACTTGTGCGTACACACTACATTGATACACTCATTTACACACATGACATTCATATACACGCTCATGTTTACACACTGATACGCATTCACACTTGTACGTATACACCCTACATTCATGCACTCATACTTACACTACATTCACATACACACTTATGTTTACACACTAATACACATTCACACTCATATGTACACACACTCCTGTTTATACATGGATACACACTCACACTTGTGCATACACACACTACATTCATACTTGTTTACACACACTACATTCATATACATGCTTATGTTTACACACTGATACACACTTGTGCGTACACACTACATTCATACACTCATTTACACACACGACATTCATATACACGCTCATGTTTACACACTGATACACACTTGTGCGTACACACTACATTCATACACTCATTTACACACACGACATTCATATACACGCTCATGTTTACACACTGATACACACACACTCGTACGTACACACTACATTCATGCGCTCATATTTACACACACTACATTCATATACACTCATGTTTACACACTTATACTTACACACACACATCAACTCATATGTACACATACGCTACATTCATAGACATACTCACACATATATATACACACACTCACATTCACACACAATTTTTGTCTCTAAGCCCTTATCACAGTCTTTAGGAGTGGCAGGACAGGCACCATTTTTCCCATTTTACAAATGAGGAGACTGAGGTCCAAATAGGCTCAGTCAGTTATCTAGTCAGACAGCTCCCTAAGGCAGAATAGGGCCTGGAAACCCAGGTCCTCTGACCTCTAGGCCATGTGCTTCCCGCTGACCCACACTGCCTCCTTCTCACCTCCCCCGTCTCATCTTAGGCCTGTCAGCTTTCCAGAGAATTCCTATCCAGCCTCACCAGCAGGGGTGGACAGAGTCCAGCCTTATCGACAATCTTCGGGGAGTTTCTCCACTCCAGGCTCCGGGGGACCTTCCTCCTACACACGCTACAAGCCATCCCCAGAGAGGTAGGGGCCCCCAGCCTTCAGCCAGGCCCCAGTGGGCACAGCCAGCTTCCATCCCCTCACCGGGGCTCAAGGAAGGGAAGGGGTCCTTGGTCAGCCTCAGCACAGACCGCCTGTCACAGGACACGGCCTCGTCCACACTCTGGCAGTCAGGAGTGACCATGTATTGATTCAAGTAGGACTCTGCCTTAGATGTGGAAATGCTGGTGAACCTTAAGTCCCTGCCCTAGTCACTAAGCTGGAGGCAAACTGCTAACGTGGGGAATTCAGCATGTTTGCTTTAAGCAGATCCTCAGCCTGGTCCATCAGTGTTCGGGCTCTGGGGTGATGATAGCCCCACCTCCTCCTCCTCCTCCTCCTCCTCCGTCCAGACCTGGTGATGGTGGAGTGTGCTCAGAGTGGGCAGTGGGGATCCCTGGGCGAGGTGACTGGGACCATGGAGGGGGCTTTCAGAGAGAGAAAGATAGCGGGTGTGTATGTCTCTGTGTGTCTGTGTGAGTGTTGGTACGTTGTGAGAGTGGGTGGGGGGGGCACAAGTGTGAGGCCTCGGACGTCGGTACCTGCTTGACAGAGGAGGGAAGGGGTCCAAGTGTGGCTGTGTGCCTGCACCTCTGGTCATTCTGATGCGCTGCTCAAGATGAGTGTGGTGATCGTTCCACATGTATCCTGGGAGGCCTCCTGCTAGCCAGGCACAGGGCACGTGGGCACCATCTACCCAGGTCAGGGTTGGGGTGCCCAGAGCCAGAACTGGCCTCCAGGAGGAGCCACCCTCTCCTCTTCTGCTCTGGCAGAAAGTGTCTTCGGGGCAGGACCTGTCCCAAATTTGGGAGAGGATGAGCAGGGCCATGCCTGCCGCCTGTGGAGGGGCACATGACCCGCTCTAATTGATCCTGAGCATGTCATATCCCCTCTGAGCCTCAGTTTCCCCATTTGTAATGCAGAAATAATGCCCCAGCCCCCTCCTCCCAGGTCAGGAAATAGTTGCCGCTGCAGTGCCCACACCCTGTCTGAGGAATGTCTTGGCACAGTCACTTCCTAGACAAAGCCCCCAATTGAATACTCCTGGGGGGGCAGTAGGAGCTGAGCTTTTCACAGGGCTTCTGTTCTGTCATTAAGCAGCAGCTTCCGTGCAGCTCCTTCCCATTAGTAACCCATCCTCCTAGACAAAAGCCTTTCCACTCCCATTCTACCCGAGGCAAACGGGAGCACAAAGGCTGCTGGGTCCTAGGTGGGAGAGAGGAGAGTGGCATCCGTCCCTTAGGGCAGTCTCATCATTGAGGGTGACCCCACAGTTGAGTTCAGCTGGGGATTCGTCCCTAAGCTTGGCTCAGATCCTGGAGCCTGGTGGTGGCTGGAGAAGAGGGTCACGAGCCCCAAAAGACATGTTGGGAAGAGACTCTCAGAACGTCTCCAGCCTGTTCTGGGAAGCCAGACCCAGGCAAGTCAGGGGGAGAATCCGTCCCCCTGGACGAATGGCTCCCGATCTTTCCTTAGAACTCCTGGGCCTTCAGAGCGCGCTTGGGTCAGGGGGGAAGGAGGCTGAGGGATGGTCTGGTGTGGTCCTGTTTTGCAGAGGCGCGAAGTGAGGGCCGCCCAAGCACAGGGTCTCACCCACAGGGGTCATCAGCCTCTGGAGTCATGGAATGAGGTGGCTTCAGGGCCTCCGTCAGCAGGGGTTTTTAAGATCCATGAGCCACCCGTCGGTCTTGCCTGGTTTAGACGCTCAGAAGGCAGCCTGGCCCAGCCCTGTTAGGGAGGACCAGGCCATGCAGATGCTCCCCGAGGCCTGTGAGCTGGTGGGCCTGCTTGGCAGAGCCCCTGTGGCCATGTGGCCTTCCTGGCACACATGCCTCGTCAGAGCCGATGGGAGGCTTCCGCAAGAGCAGCAAAGGGGCCGGGGCAGGCTGGGCAGTCGGGAAGGCACCAGGCATCTCTGAAGCCTTTAGATACTGCAGCCAGGCCTGTGCTCCGCACCCAGTGCATAAGAGGGCAGACGAGGCTGCCTTCACTCTGGGGCTCACACGCCAGTAGGGGAGGCAGCCTGCAGACAGCCAGTCCCAGAGCAGGTGTAGACAAGACATGGGTAGGGAGGGAGCTGGCGAGATCACCTGCATGAGGTGGGATTTGGGCTGAGTCTTAGAAGAAGGAAGTAGGGCAGGGGAGGAGGGAGCAACCACTGAGGGGCGCTGAACACAGCGCTAGTTGGGAGCCCCTGGGTATATCCTGATAGCAGCTTACATTTATGTAGTGCCTACTGTGTGCCAGGCACCGTGCTAAGTGCTTTCCAAATATTCTCTCATTTCATCTTCATTATTGGGAGGGAGGTGCTACTGCTATCCCTATTTTACAGTTGGGTAAACTGAGGCAGACGAGGTAAGTGACTTGCCCAGGGTCACACAGCTAGGAAACATCTGAGTATGGATTTGAACTCAGCTCTTCCTGACTCCAGGGCCACTGTACCACCTAGCTGCCTTGCTAGGATTTCCCTAGGCCTGGCTCAGATCTCCCACAGTCAGTCAGTTAACAATCAGTATATTAATTAACCTACTTAATTAAATACCTGCTTTGCCAAGTGCTGGCAGAAAGGCAAAAAACAAGCCCTGCCCTCATGGAGCTTATGCTCTAATAGAGGAGACAACATGAAAAGAACCGAGCACCAACCAGCTATGGTCAGGGTCATGGGAATGATCAAAGAGGCCATGAAGTGAAGGACTGAGGTCAGATTTTAACTGGTTCTTGGAGGAAGCCAGGGAGGTCAGTGGTCTGAGCGGAGGAGAGAGAGTGTTCAAGGGGGATGGATGGCCGAGAGATGGAGGCTGGGAGTCCAGGAGATAGAGGCCGAGAGATGGAGGCTGGGAGGCCAGGAGATGGAGGCTGGGAGGGAGGCCAGGAGATGGAAGTCGAGAGATGGAGGCTGGGAGGCCAGGAGATGGAGGCTGGGAGGGAGGCCAGGAGATGGAAGTCGAGAGATGGAGGCTGGGGTCGCTAGATGGAGGGGCCAAGGGCAGGGAGACTGGGGGTCAGGTGTGAGAAGGCTGGAATGGGAGCAGGGGCAGGTTACAAAGCCAGACTGAGGTGAGGGGAGCCTGGTCAGATCTGCAGTCGAGTGGAGGCCAGTCTGGAGGCTTTCATCTCTGGCTTCTGTCTGTGTCTCAAGCACACCTCATGCTGTCTTTCAGCATTCATTTGTCAGTATGCCAGGGGCTGGTCTGGGCCAGAAGTGAGGCAGCCTCTCAGGCCAGCATCTCACTGTGTGTCATGTCCATGTGCACACAAACAAGGCAGCCCCAAGTCATTGCTAAGTAATTCCCAGGGGGAGAGACTGTTAACAGCTGGAGGCCCAGGAAATGCCTCGTTCGAAGTCGATGCCTGAGCTGTGCTCTGACAGAGAACTAGTGAGTGATCCTGTGAGGTAGAGGGGAGGAGAGAGGGCATTCTGGGCGTTGGGTACAGCCTGGGCAAATACGCCGAGGTGGGAGATGAGACAGATGTTATGTACTGGCAACCACAAATAGGCCAGTGTGACCAGAGCAGACTTTCTGGGAATGCTCTAGACCCACTGCTTACTTAATGAGGGTGGGTCAAGTCCCTGGGCCACGTTGGCATCTGGCCTTTTCCTCACTCATCCTGCTTTCTCTGGCATTTCTCCAGAGAAGATCGTCTTCACATTCTTCAGCCTGGCTGACCCCTGTGCAGCTAGGGCCGAGCTGCCGCTGTCCAGAGCCTCAGCTGATCAGAACATCTGGCCATGGGTTAACAGTCCTGGAGGAAGTGGCCTGCAGGGCCCCAGGGGCTCCGCTGTCCACACCAAGGGACGTTTGCTCCCAGAATACTACCTCACCCATTGCCGTGTCTCTTTGGGTTTTAGTTTTCTTTTCCATATACGTAGAATAATGTCCAAAAGATTGCACAGGAAACTCTTAAGTTCTGTGTATTCCTTTTGAAAACTCTCCTGTCTATGCTTCCTTCTGTTCTGTGCCTTCGTTTTAATGCCCCCCATTTTTGTGTCACTCTTGCTAAGCCCCCATCTTCTCCTTCCGATTAAAAACTGAAAGAGGGAGAGGAAGGAAGGAAGGAAGAAAAGGAGAGAAAGACCCTTGTCCAAAAGCGCTGAGCCTTGTCTGCTGAGCGTCCTGGTGTGCGCCATCATCTCCCCTAACAAAGCCTCCCGGCCGCCGTGTCTGAACACGGGTGTGTCGCTATGGCCCATGAGTCCCTTGGCAGCCACCAAGGAGATGGGGGACGCGCCTCCAGCAGCGGCCACTGCATTCGTCACAGGGAGGCCGCCGTCTTCGTCTGAACTCCTCTGCTCCTGCTCGCTTTGCTTTGCGTTGGTCCATGCCGTCCAGCATTCCTTTTATGGCAGAATCGTATCCCATTACATTCCCTTAGTACCCCGTGTTCTGCTGCTCCCCCACTGATGGGCAGCTGCCTCGATGCTCAGTGTGCTTTGCTTTTTTTATCAACTGCCTTCCTTCTTCAGGATTAGGAAGTTTGCTTGGGACCACCCTCCTCCGCAGTATTATATTCCCTTCCCTGCTTGTATCCCTGTTAAACTAGATGTATTTCTGCACCAAGGTGTGCGTTCACCTGTCCTTTGTCTGCTTCAGAAAAGAATAAGGTTCATCCGATGCCCACTCCTGCTTCCCCTCCTCCATGTTTGTGTCTTCTCCCCCACCCAGTTTCTCCCTCCTACTTTCTGCACTTTCTAGGTCCTTTTCCCTTTTCCTTCCTTTCTCTTTCTACCCTCAGAACAGAGTCAGTTCCCCTGCTCCAGGTCTTCTGTTTCACATTTAACTCCCTCAGTACCCTTGGAACATGTTAAGGTTCTGTTTCCTCTCCCCTTCCTAGAATATTAGCACAGCATCATCGCACTGCTCCTTCCAGCCATGTCCAAGGGAGCAAGCCTTGGGGAGATAGGGCCCAGTGATGAAGGCCCAGAAGAGAAAACTCCCTCCACCAGCCTCCTTGGGCTGTCAGGTGGTTCAGCATCAGAAACAGATTTTATCAGTAGAAATGACATTAACATTAGGGCAACTTGGTGGTGCGATGGAGAGAGCGCTGGGCTCGGACTCAGGAAGACCTGGATTCAAAGGTGGCCTCAGACATTCACTAGCTGTGAGACCTGGGCAAGTCACTTCACCCTGTCTGCCTCAGTTTCGTCATCAGTAAGATGAGCTGGAGAAGGAAATGGCAAAGCACTCTGATATTTTTGCCAAGAAAACCCTGCAATGAGCTCATGGAGACTTGGGCAGGACTGAACAACTGAACCACAATAAATCTGAGGGACTGTGGGTGGGACCTTCTATGTGCCCTGCTGCTGAAACCTTCCTGTGTAGAACGGGAGCTCCTCAAGGCCAGGGATGTCTCTGTGCTTCTGTTTGGATCTCCTTAGAGCTTAGGGTGGAGCTTGGTATGTGGCACGCTTAATCAGTGCTTTATTCATTCATTCAAGGCCACAACCCAATATCAGTGATACCAGATATGATACCAGATAAGCACAGAAGAGAGGTCCTGAACAGACTTTCTGTCTAGGAGGGAAGGTTCCATTCCCTCTTTCCTCTGTTTCTCATTGATTCCCAGTGGGGAGGATTCTCTTCCCACCTCCCCCTTCTCCCCCCCAAGGTGGGGCCCACTGAGCTCATTTGGGTCAGTCTCTGGTCATCCTCTTGAGGAGGGTCTGTGTGTGCATGCGTGTGTGTGTGTGTGTGGGTGCTTGTGTGTGCATGCATGTGGGGGGGTGCACTGTGTGTGCATGCATGTATGTGTGGTGCATGTGTGTGGGTATGCTCTGTGTATGTGTGTGCATGCATGCATGTGTGTGCAGGGGGTGAGGTCAGGGAAGGAGGAGCAGAGCAGGCCAGCCCATGGCAGTCGGTCACCTTCAGCGTCCTGCTGCCTTCCGCCGGCTCCTTTCAGGGCTCAGCCTCGCCTTCCTGGCAAGGAGTTAATTGTCCATCTCACTTCTTACTCATCGGATCTCATGAGCCGCTCTCCGCCCCCTCCCCAAGTCTGAACCCTGTATATTTAAAACCTGCTCACGAACATGGCGCGGGGCTGCTGCTCAGGGCGGGGTGCTTTTCCTCCCTGAGGGATGTGTCTTGAACTTTCAGCTGGTGCTTCCCTGTTCCCTCCACAGATATGCAGCCTCCCAGCATCCTCTGCTGCCGTTTGAGCCCCACCACGGCCACGAAGGGCTGTCCAGCGGCGACTCCTCCTCAGGCGGCCTGACCAGCCAGGAGAGCACCATGGAGAGGCAGAAGCCAGGTGAGACACCATGAGGGGCCTGGATCCCCCTCCCCCGCCCCCATTCCTCCCCCTCCTCCTCCCCCCAGCGTCAGGTCACTGCGTGTCCTGCAGGGGCTGACAGAGGACAGGGCACTCCGGCCAGCCCTGTTTGCCCCTCTCTTCTGTTAACAGCTGCTGTCAGGAGGAAGGAAGGAAGGGAGAGACAGAGAGTGAGAGGAAGAGAGAGAGAGAGACAGACAAACAGAGATGGAGAGGAGGAAGGGGGGAGGGGGGAGAGAGAGGAGGAGAGAGACAGAGACGGGGGGAGAGAGAGACAGAAAAAAGAGACAGAGGAGAAAGAGAGAGACAGAGAGAGAGAGGAGGGGAGGGGAGGAGAAGGAGGCAGGAAGGCCTCAGGTGAGTGAGATCGGGGTCGCCTCGGCTGCCCAGATTCCAGTCCCATGGGGCTGCTCCTGTCTCCCTATATCTTGTTGGATTCCTGAAGGAAGGCCCCAGCTCTGACGTCTTTGTTTTTGCCTCCTCACCGGCTGCTGGGAGCTGTCTGTGCTTGTCCCCCTCAGTGATCTAGGGCCCACAAGAGTTCTGGGCCTGGTTCTCTGCGAGGGGGCAGTGCTGCTTAGACTCTCCCTACCCCCTCCCCTTTTTGGCATCAAGTTTTGGCGAGTGAAAATAGAGACGGGCCGTTCATGGGCCACCGCAGCCCCAGCGATGAGGTCAGCAGGGCTGGTCTTGGGGGCTCCCTCGCCTCGCTGTTCAGTCCTTGCTCTTCTGCCCAGGGATCCCACCCCCTCCCCAGGACCCTGCCCACTCTTGTCTCAGCTGTTTGTACTTAACAAGGGTGCCTTTGAGACTGAACTGCTTCTACTGATCAGATTCAGATGCCTGATCGTATATTGTGCTTTACATCTTCCTCAGATAGAAACTGAGGCAGAGGAGAAGTGGCCCCACAGGCAGAGCTGAACCAGACCCCTGCTGCCCACCCCCAGCTTTCTGAGAAAGCCGAGAAACCCCTTTCTAGAGAAACGAGACTGGTCAGAAGGAGCCCAAAGGAAAGGGCCCTTGGCATGGACTAGCCACGTCCCTGCATGGTCAAGTGAGCGGAGGGGGTCCGGTCCCTCCTGCCCAGCCACTGGAGTCTTCCTTCACCCGTCCTCAAGCCCCCCAGGGCTGTGCCTGATCTCAGGTGTAGACCCTCCCCGTTAGTGTTCATGCAGCTGCAGGGACCTTCTCATCCATCCTGGCATTGGGGGCGGGGTCAAGGGTCACAGATGGAAAGTCAACCCTTTTGCTGTCATGGGCAGGCTGGGAAGGCCTAGGGACCCCTCCCAGAATCACGGTTTTTAATGCATAAAATAAAATTCATGGGCTTACAAAGGAAACCAAGCATAATGAAATACAGTTATGGAAAGGTTTTTCAGAGAAGTTCCCAGGCCAGGATGGACCGTCCATCCCCCACCCCCCCACACTGCACACTGGGAATCTTTCTAATCCAGCCCCCTCTCTGAAAGGTAAGGGAAGTGAGGGGCGCTGATAAGGACCAGCAGGGTCCCAGCCCAGGGCTCCACCTCCCTGGTCTGTGTTCTTCCCGTGCCCTCAGAGGCCCTTTCAGCACACCGGGGCTTTCCTCTGGCACTCCCCGTCTCCCAGGCGAGGCCAGGCCTGGTGTGCTCTGTCTGCCAGTGGCCCTCCCTCACCCTCCCAGACCAGCCAGTGTGGCTGAGGTCTGTCATCCGACTCCCACCCTGCCCCTGGGACAAGATAGCTGAAATCTCTGATTTAGTCATTGCTTCTCATTCGCCCATCGCATCAGGCAGGGCGGGCAGGGAGAGGGAGGTGGCTTCTGCTGCTCTGTGCGGCCAGGTCGCTGCCTCCAGGGCTCTGCCCAGCCTTCACCCCACTGACGCTGAGGGTGGGCATGCTTGTTGTTCCGGCCAGACCTGCCCCCAGCTGAGCCCCAAGAGGGCCTGGCAGCCTCCCAGGGTGGTTTGGGAGGGGGCTTGAAGAAGCCTCCAGGTCTCTGGGAAGCTCTCCATGCCGAGCCTCAGAAGTCAGAAGACCCAGGCTTGAGTCCCTGCACCTCCACACTTAGCTGTGTCCTGGCCAGTCTGAGCACAGTTTAACCATCTGTAAAATGGTGACAGTGACATTTGCAGTCCCCCTCTCGTCAGGTTGATGGGAAGAAAGGACTGTGCTGTGGGGAAGTGAGTAGGGATGGGTTTGGCAACGGCCCTGCCCCAGCCACCCATGGCTGTAGGTCAGGTCCGTGAGGGGCTGCTCTGAACCATCCTGATGGCGGCGTCCTTCCAGGCTGGAGGGCGAGCAGCCCGGCTGCTAATTGCATGGCGCTGTTTCTCAGTGTGAGGTGACGGAGCCTGGGAGGAGAAGGTCTGGCATTGCCCGGCATCGCCTCCTCCAGCGAGCTGCCCACCTGTGGCCCTGGCCCTTCCCTCGGCCGTATCCCTGCAGCAGATGAGGATGATTGAAGAGGCTTGTTTTGCTCCTGTCTCCCTTTCTTCCCCTAGCCCTGACAGGCAGGATGTCACGGCCCGGAGTCTCCTGGGGCAGAGACATCTGGCTTCATTTGTAGGGGCTTCCCCAGAGCGAGAGAGCCACAGAGCCCACAGCAGAGAAAACCTGTTCCTGTGTCCAGGGCCAGCCAAGCAAGGCAGCCTCGGGCCCAGGAAGTCCACGTGGAGGAAGCCTGTGGGGAAAGGGCCGTCCTCAGCCTGCTGGAGAGGGCAGTCAATGGCTCTGAGCCTTCGAGAGCATCACGTCCTTCCTCTGCCTGTTGATGGAGCACTTTGGAGAGGGCCCTGGGACCGAGGCAGCCACAAGCCTTGGGCCTGGCCGCAGTGAGGAGCAGGCCCGTCCCATTTGGAAAGCTGCAGAATTGGGGCACATTTGGCCCCAGAAGATGCCCACCAGGCCACACTTCTGTTCAGCCCTGCCTGGCATGAAAGGCCTTTGGGAGAACCAGGACACCCCTCACTCTGAAGCCTACCACCGGGTACCCTCTCTTGTTCACCTCCCTCCCATAAGCCCTCAGTGGAAGCTCAGCCTCACCTTCTCAGGCTGTCCTGTGTGCGTGGCTCGGCTGCCATCTTTGGAGGGTCTGAGCGCATCCATGCCCTCTGTGGAAGAGCAGGTCTGTATGTTAGTGAGGGCCAGAGTGATCAGAGGCCTGGGGCGACTGTGTCTGCTTGGGGAGGGGCTCGTCCTGGACCTGCCATCCTCCTCTCCGTAGCACATCTTCTCTCAGATCCTCCTTGAATAACAGTAAAACCACAGCAACAGTAATGGGCATCTTTGGATTTGCAAATAGGATCTCATCTGATCCTCACAACAACCTGGAAAGTGGGTGCTGGCTATCATCACCCCCATTTTACAGGAGGAAACTGAGGTTATCCCTCAAGAGTCAGACTCTAGAACTGTGGTCCCCAGGGTGGCCTTCAGGCACTTGTTATCCCCTCCCACATTCTGTGGCCCTGGCTGCAGGCCAGGAAGCCCAGCCTAGCTGCCCCTCAGGTGAGTCAGGTGTCTCCTGAGTTCACTGGGAGGATGGAAAGAGAGCTATATGCCCCCCCCATCCTCCCCACTTCCTTTGACCTCCTGTCCCATCACCTGAGGGAGGGTGGGGGAGTCCCGGTCTTTTCTCCCACTCGGATCACTGATCCTGGTGTGAGGCCGTGGTCGTCTTCTGGCCGGCAGTCACACTTAGACTTCATCCCCCCGTTCCTCGATGAGGGTGTTGCTTCCAAGAGCCGGGTAAATCGTCGGATGCAGACGTGCCTAAGGATCGATTTTCTCCTGTCTTAGGGACTCTGACTCCAACTTAGCCCCCTGCCCTTCCCACTCCTACCTCGCCTGCACTTTCCCTGGACTCAGTTTCTTATCTTTGCACCTGCTGCTCACGAAAGCTTCATTCAGCCGCAGCCGTCAAGCCAGAGTAGCCCTACTGTGCTCACTTTGGGCCTGGCCTGCTTCTGTTTAGTCCCACCTCCCAGACAAGCCACCACATAACCAGCGATGGGATGCCGTTTCGCTCTGTCTGCCATGCTGCTTCCTTCACCAGACGGGCATCCGTGTAACCAGCGATGGAATGGGCCTTTGCTCTGTCCACCGTGCTGCTCCCTTGACAAGGTCCCAACAGCCAAGCCCCTTGCGGACCAGGAGGCAGGTATCCCTGGTGCTGAACATCCCCATGTCCCTCCGGAACACTTCACGGCATTCCCAGGATGGCAAGTGCATTTACCTCCTGCGGCCTGGTATTCTCAGCAATCCCAAGAAGGCTTTGGCTCTGAGATTGGATAAGGGCCAGCATGCTGCCTGCTCAGGTACCTAACCAAGATGGAAGAGGGCAGAGAGCACTGAGCCCTGGGTTCCAGTGCTGCCTCTGAGACTTGAGGGCCAGCCATTAAAACTGCCATGAGCCTCAGTGTTGTCATGTGATCATGCTCGGCCTTGTTGCTACACTGAGTCGTTGTGTTGTCGGGTGGGAGCCGCCAAAGGCAGGGGCTCATCCACAGAGAGACCCCAGAGAGGGCCTGGAGAGGACACCCCCATCTGCATACCTTCCAGCCCTTCTCTCTACGATGGCATCCCAGCCTTGAAATAGGCAGGATTTGAAGTCCAGAAGACCTGGATTCAAGTCCCAGCCCTAATTTTTACTGGCTCCGGGCCTACGCTTCTTCCAAGCTCACGTGGGGTTAATAGGAGCATCTATTCCACAGGGTTGTGATGAGACCCATGAAGCAGTTTAAGCTTTAACGCTTTCGACCAGTACTGTCGTGTATAATACCAAACCAGGCTGGAACGAATGCCACGAAACTGGCTGCATCTCTGGCTGTCCAGAAGCCAGCGCGGGCTTCAGTTGTGAAAGCTAACCACTGCCAAGGGGAGCAAGGCACTGGCCAAGGACGGGAGACGCTGGGGGCTTCCTGTGAGGTCTGCTCCTTGTGAGATTCAGGACTGTTCTCGCTTAGGGATTTGTTGTGATTAGTAGGTCGTTTTCAGCCATGTCCAGCTCCTCATGGCCCCATTTGGGGTTTTCTTGGCAAAGATACTGGAGGGCTTTGCCGTTTTCTTCTCCTGCTTATTTTGCATATGAGGAAACTGAGACAAACAGGGTGAAGTGACTTGCCCGGGGTCACACAGCTAGGAAGTGTCTGAGGCTAGATTTGAACTCTGGTTCTCCTGACTCCAGGGCAAGCAGCGCACCTAGCTGCTTCTCTCTTATGGCTGGGTGGCAGCAAATCAGAGCTGGGGCTCGTTAGAACTAGGAGGGACCCCAGGCACCATAGCAATGAAAAAGAGCCCTGGGCTTGGAGTTGAGAACCTGAGTGCTCCTCCCCCTCTTTGCCTCCCTCCCCACCTCCCTTCTCTCTCCCCTCCTCCCTCCTCCTCCTCTCTCTCTCCTCCCTTTTCTCCCTCCCCCTCTTCTCTCCCTTCTTTCCTCCCCTCTTTCTCCTCCCTCTCCTTCCCCCCTTCCCCTCCTCCCCTGCCCCTCCTCTCTCCCTTCTTTCCTCCCCTCCTCTTTCTCTTCCCTCTCCCTCCTCTTCCTCTCTCCCTCCCCCCTTCCCCTCCTCCCCTCCCCCTCCTCTCTTTCCTCTTTCCTCCCCCTCTCTCTCCTCCCTCTCCCTCCCCCTTCCCTCCTCCCCTTCCCCCTCCTCTCTCCCTTCTTTCCTCCTCTCTCTCTCCTCCCTTTTCTCCCTCCCCCTCCTCTTTCTCTTCCCTCTCCTTCCCCACCTCCCTTCTCTCCCTCCTCCTCCTCTCTCCCTCCCCCTTCCCCTCCTCCCCTCCCCTCCTCTCTCCCCTCTTTCCTCCCCTCTCTCTCTCCTCCCTTTCCCTCCCCCTTCCCTCTTTCCTCCCTTCTCTTTCTCCTCCCTCTCCCTCACCCTCTTCCTCCCTTTTCTCTCTCTCTCTGTCCCTCTCCCCAAGCACACAGAGGCATTGTGTAAGCCCAGACAAGTCATTTGCTCTCTCAGTGCCCTAGGCAACTCTTAAGCTTCTGAGTAACCTTGAAGATTTAGCACTGAGCTCATTCCCTATAGCAGATAAAATCATAGGTCTGCTTAAAAAAAAAAGAATTCCTCTATCACCTTGGCTTAATGCTGCACCTTGTTTGAGTCTCTGCTTCCTCTGCTGTAAAAGGAGATGGTTGGGCCAGCTTGGGGCTCCCCCAGCCTCCAACCCCCATGCCCCATGCCTTTTCACATCCCTTCCTGCACTCCCTATTCAGTAGGAAAGGCCACATAAGTCAGCATTCATGGGTTTTATTTTCTTTAGTTGGGCAGAACTTTCTTTTACTCTTTTCTCTCCTGCTTCCTTAGAACGGCTCTGGATGGCTTGGGAGTGGAGGTGATGGTGGGACAAAAGATAGCTGTAAAAGTGGCTTTTTAAAAGGCGGCCAATTTCCTTTTTTCTCTTGGGGCTTTTCTTCTGTGTTTTCTTTCATGACATGGCTAACATGGACATGTTTTATGTGGCTGCACATGTGTAACCTATAGCAGATTGCTTTGCCTTCTCAGTGGAGGGAGGGCAGGAAGGGAGGGAGAGAATTTGGAACTCAGTTGTTTTTGTAAGTAATTTGGGGGAAAATAAAATACTAAATTTTGAAAGTCAGTAAATTCTAGAGTTTACAATGTATGTGCACGTAAGCCAAGGTTGATTCAGAAGGAGGAGGGTAATTGGTCACATGGTCCCTGCATCCCCTTGGAGTGCTGACTGTCCTGTCCTGTGTTTCTCTCCTTCCTGGGAGTCTGCCCAGGGCAGGTGAGGGACAGTGTCTCAGTTTTCCCTCTGATGTGCCCAGAGCGGAGCAGCCGAGATGAGGACAGATGGGAGGGGATCGAGGACAGGCAGCCGTTGGGGGCAGGTGCCAGGGCGCCATGCCCCAGTAACCCCTAACCCTAGGCTCTTCTTCTTCCCTGCAGAGCCCCTGTGGCACGTGCCATCCCAGTCCCGCCTTTCGGCCATGGGTGCAAACACCGGGAGCAGACACGTCAGCAGACAGGATGTGGCAGGCAAAGATTCCCCCAACAGGCATTCCAGAGTGAGTCAGCATGGCCCCTCCCTCCCTCTCCCCCTGCTGTAGGTGGGTGGGGTCGCCTGCACGTCCACCCAGAGGGGTGGCCACACACCTGGCTGGGGTCCCAAAGCTCTCTCCCCTTGGGGGACACTGTTGTTTTGTGGGGGGGGGTGTACGCCTACATGTGCACTGACACCCCCCTCTCCCTATATTGAGAGGTGTGAAGAGTACCAGCTCTGCAGTCAGAGGGCCTGAGTTCACATCTTACCTCTGCTGGGTGACCTTTGGCACAAGTCCCTTTGCCTCCTCTCTCAGCCTCGGTTTCCTCATCTGTAAAATGAAAGGGTTGAGCTGGATGGCCTCAGGGGGTTCCCTTCTAGCTCCAGATCTGAGATTCCTCCAGGTGTCCAAGGGCAGTTCTTTTTGGAGAGGGCGGGCTTTGGGTGAACTTTGAAGTCTTTTCAGTAGTCCTCTGGTTCTACCAAAGTGCAGGCCTCTTTCAGTTTCTGAGATAGACCCATATCCAGGAGCCCTGCGCCCCATGAGCCTTGGGTCCTTCTCCCCCAGACAGGGGACCTGGCAGCCAAGAAGTCTGGAGGCCTGGTCCAGTGGGCAGCATTTCGGGCTGGGGTCCTGGAGCTCTTGTGGACTGGCTGTGTGACATTGGGTGAGGCTCAGAGCCCCCGAGAGCAGTGGTGCAGGGTCCCACAAGGGCACCTTCCACAGCTCCTAGGACTGAGGGTGCTCAGTGGCTGCTCATCGATCCAAGCCGTGTTCTGGCTAGGCCTCCGGGAGGTCGGGGAGAGCTCCTCCGGCCAGCGGATGGGTCATTGGAAGGAGGGCCGCAGGAGGAGCGGTCAGGGGTGAAAGGACTTGGGCCATCTTGTCCTGTCCGGCCTGGGCTGCTTGCATTCCCAGAAGGGTTTGTAATTACAATGGCCAAGTGGCCCAAGTTTTAGAAACAAGTCTCCTTGGGGTGCAGTGGAGAAATACTGAGGGGGTGGGGGGCCTCACAGGGAGAAAATTAAGTGAACATTTAAAAAAAAAAACACCAACAACCTTTTGAATAAAAAAGCATTCTCAAGGTGGCAGACCTGGGTTCTAGTCCCAGCTGTCTGTGTGACCTTGGACATGTCTCTACCCTCTCTCTACCTCAGTTTCCTCCTCTTTAGAAAAGAACTGATGCTCCCAGCCCGAGATGCCGGCTGGGTGAGGGCACTGGAGAGGGCAGAGGGGATACAAACATGTATTGGAAGCCTCTTGTAACAGTCAAGAACCCATTGCTCATTGGGGAACACTGAGGTGTCCTTAGCATCCTACGATCTTGGCTTGAAAAAAGCTGCCGTTTATGTGTGGGGTTTCACCTCCTCTTCCAGGGGAAGCAGTAGACCCTGTAACGGGGCGGCGACCCCCCTCGCCACAAGCACTGTCATGTTTGGGCTTCATCCTGGGATGCAAGCAGGCCCGGGTTCGTCATCACATTTTACACATGAGGAAACATGCTGCCGCAGACCTCAGTTGGGTGGTGGGCAACCGCTCTCCAGCCAGGATGGAGCTTCCCTGCGTCCCCCTCGGGTCTGGGAAAAGTCCCATCCCCAGTGCGCATTAGAGATGCTTACTTCTTTTCCCAAGTCCTGGGGGGGCGGGGCAGGCAGAGGGGAGCCTCGGGCCTGGGCTTGGGGTCTCTGAGAGCAGGGGATGAAAGGAGAGGGGATTGTTCCCCGGTTTGCAGAGCAAGGGCCAGGGGCACAGGGCCATCTGGGCCCAGGTTAACTCTGGTCTGGGGAGTCACCCGGAGAGGATGGGCAGCCTCGGCTGGCTTTAGGAATAAAAGCAAAGACTGAGAGGCTCCGTGTCAGGACAGCGGTCTTGGGCTGTTCCCCCGTGAGGAGCCAGAGCTTCCCAAGGATGCCTCTCATGGGGCTTGCCGTCAGGAGTCTCCACGTGAAATGTCCGTGCAGACACCGCAGGGGCTGGCTGGTTGGCCATCCCTCCCAGACACAACCCAGCACCAGAGCCCTCGAAGGCTGGCCGATCCGCTACCTGGGGTGTCTCATTCGGTCCTCACTGTGAGATAGCAAGCACTTATTAAGCACCTGCTGCATGCCAGGCATTGTGCTGACCACTGGGAATGCAAAGAAAGGCACAGAAGCTGCCCCGCCCTCACCAGGCTCAAGCTCGCAGACAGAGCCTGCAGGCAGCTAGGTACAGACTAGGGATTCGGGATGGAGGTGAGCTGTGGGGGCTTCCTGCAGCCGGTGGGACTCGAGCTGAAGCTGAAGGAATCTGGGAGGTGGCAGTCAGGAGGACGAGCAATCCAGGCCTGAGCACGGCCGCTGACAACGCACAGGGCTTGTGTTTGCAGAC